>NC_140521.1:23369864-23969864 GCF_964339955.1 Pipistrellus hanaki
ATGACACTTGCTCATCAGAGAAATAAAACTTATAACCACGATGAGAAATCACTTCACTTCTGCGAGAGTGGCTGTCATTATTAAATCAACAACAATGCGTGTTAGTGAAGAGCTGGAGAACAGGGAACCCTCGTGCACTGTTAGTGGGAATGAACGTTGGTGTCAACACTATGAAAAGCAGTGTGGAGGGTCCTCAAAAATCAGAAATGAAATTGTCTCATGGCCGGTGATGCCACTTTTGGGTATGTGTTCAAAGAAACCCAAAACACTCACTGGAAACAATGTGCACAGCCTGTAGTCACTGCAGCATTGTTTGCAGTGGCCAAAACATGGAGCAACCCCGGTGTCCGTCAACACAGGAGTGGATGGAAACAGCGGTGTGTATGGGCAATGGAATGTTACTTGGCTATTAAAAAAAGAAAGAAAGAAATCTTGCCATTTGTGAAACATGGATGTACCTAGAAGGTATTACAATAAGGAAAATAAGTCAGTCAGAGAAAGACAAGTACCATATGATTTCACTTAGATGTGGGATCTAAAGAACAGAATAAACCAAACAAAACTGAAATACACTTATAGATACAGACATCAGACTGATGCTTACCAGGAGGGAGGGGGAGGACTGAGTGAAAAATGGAAGGGAATAAAAAATACAAATTGGTAGTTACAAAATGGCCATGAGGATGAGAAGTACAGCACAGGGAGTGTAGTTAACAGTACTAGGATACCTACGTATGGTGCTGGGTGGGTACTGGAAATACTGGGGGGAACATTTTGTGTAGTATATGATTGTCTAACCACTATGTTGTCAACCTAAAACTAATACAAAATAATATTGAATGAAAACTAATTTAAAAGTAAAACTTTAGCCTAGCTAGTGTGGCCCAGTGGTTGAGCATTGACCAGTGAACCAGGAGATCACGGGTTCAATTCCTGGTCAGGGCACAAGCCCAGGCTGTGGGCTCAGTCCCCAGTAGGGAGTGTGTAAGAGGCAGCCAATGGATAATGTTTCTCATCAATGTTTCTATCTCTCCTCCCTTATCCTTTCTCTAAAAATCAATTTTAAAAAACATATTAAAAAAAGTAAAATTTTAAAAACCATAGTTTTACACATAACTAAAAATTTTGGCATTCTGAAAGTAAAATTGTAGAGCATATTTAAAAATATATATATTTGTATTGATTTCAGAGAGGAATGGAGAGGAAGAGAGAGAAAGATCAATGAGAGAGATTCATTGATTGGCTGCCTCCTGCACGCCCCCCCACTGGGGATTGAGTCCACAGCCCAGACATGTGCCCTTGACCCTTCAGTCTGCAGGCCAACACTCTATCCGAGAGCCAGACAAGCCAGAGCTGAGTATATTTTATATAACAATTTTGTTTGCTCTATGCATAGTTTTTATTTTTTTTAATATATTTTATTGATTTTTTACAGAGAGGAAGGGAGAGGGATAGAGAGTTAGAAACATCGATGAGAGAGAATCATCGACCAGCTGCCTCTTGCACCGCCCCCCCCCCCCCCCCCCCCCCCCGCCACTGAGGATGTGCCCGCAACCAAGGTACATGCCCTTGACCGGAATCGAACTTGGGACCCTTCAGTCCACAGGCTGACGCTCTATCCACTGAGCCAAACGAGTCTATGTATAGTTTTTAAATATTTAGGTAAATGGTAGGGGACTTCCACTTTAGCTCTTGTTTCTCAGCCCTCCAGTGTTAGCATCAGGACTAAGAAAAAGCTGCTGGTTCCCCAAAGAGAACCAAGATGCTGCTGCAAATGGAAGAGGAAGGAGAGGGTGGACTGATTATAAATAACATGTCAATTAAGGCTGACAGTTTGCCGACAGGAGCCATTGTATCAAATGTTACTGTTCTCCGATTCCAGAAACGGGATTAATGGGGGCAGGGGGAAAGCATGAGACCCCTGAATGATAAGCGAGGTTTTTCACGACGTTACTTGTTAGCGATGTGTTTGACCAGCAGCTCACTGTCCATGTCCAGGGCCGTGCAGGCGGGGTCCCTGCATCAGGAAGGAGACTGGAAAGCTTCGTTAAGCCGACAAATATTAGTTGGGACCTGTTATGGTTGGACTGAGGCTGGGCCCTAAGTCCCAAGGTTTAGACAATGTTGTGATTTAAATAATTAGCTGAAATGTCTGGGAATAAACTGGCCAGCTCCCGCTTTTGCAAGTGAACACAGTTTAGAAAAACCCTAGCGGGCAGTCTGGCTCTGCTGTTGGGAAAGCTCAGGTCTATTTATAGTTCAGAGACTCGCAGACTCCAAAGCCGTCCCTGCAGGAGGTCATCCCCGAGGACAGCCCGTGGCCTTGGCGCTTTAACTGCAACGAAAGGATTAAGCGATCTTTGCAACGTGGATCCCCCAGATATAATTCTATTCCGTCCAATTAGTCCACCAACGGCAGAAGGTGAAACTCTAACTAATTAAATTAAAGTGCAATGTAGGTCACTCTGACAAGCAGATTTCTCTTATTTCCTCTTTGAAGCTGCCAAGTTCAGAAGTGTGTGGCAGGAAATAGATGCATCCTCTTTGATCAACATTATCAAATCAATTTATTCTGTTTTTCCAGGATTTAGGGAGCGGAGCAGAGTCACCAGTGTTCTGTCTCTCCTGTAAGGAAGAGAACGAGGCTTCTGTTTCCATTCTTCCCCGGATCCCTGGAGCCAGACACACAAACGGCACCACCCAGAGCCATCCGCTGGATGAGAGCCCGCTGGCCCTCTCCTTCCCGCCATCTCCTCCTTCCCATGACATCGAGCACCGTCTTCCGCAGTCCTGAGCTAATGCTGTGAATACTACTGCTGACGGGAACCCCTAAAATACGCTTAGCTCCTCTAAGCTGGTTATATCACAGCGGCTTTCCAATTAAGATTTTTAAAACTAGACGCCGTCGTAGAGGTCATCTTTAAAGGTCCTCACACCCGGGAAGGCTAACTAAACGGCTCCCGATGACCCAGACATTCTGGTCTGTAACCCAGGTGCCCCAGCCTTCATGTCAGTATTCTTTCACCCACACCACTCGCTCTGAGGTAAAAGGAAAGTAGAGGGAGGGCTTGTTGTTGCTGTTCTGGTTTTGGGGATTCTTACACAAAACCCCCTTTGGACTCCGTTGTCTCAAATCCTGGCCCATCGCCCCCTGCATCCAGAGTGCTTTTGGGAAATCTTGGCTCTGTGTTCTGACACTGACACTTCTTGGTTGTTGACCTCCATGTAATCCTCTGGAATGCAGGGTCATCACAGAAGCACCCTGTACTTTGTTTACAGAATTTTATGAGAGAAGAGTGCTTCGCAATCATATATGCCGATGTTTTACTGCTATTGTTGCTTTTGGTACATGTTTCTCCATAACATCTCCTGGATAATTTTTCCAAATTCCATAACCTCTGCTCTCCTATCATTCCATGAACATTTACTGGGATCTGCCACATAGCAGGCACCATTCCATGGGATGCAGCTTCCAACATGAAGGAGAGAAAATGCAGGAATTCCACAGACTAGTAGCAGGAATATAAATATTTAACAACGTAACATGAATATGTGGGTGCAAAGTACTCTGGAAGCACATAGGGAGAACTTCCCAACACCGAGGCCTGAGGAAGGCTGGGGAGTAGAGGTGACACTGGATAGCTTTGAATCTAAAGAAGTTCTCCAGGCAGAAAAGGTAAGAGGTAGAAGGGGGAACGTTAGGGCATCCCAGTCAGTTGTGATGGATTTGCAAGTTTACACAAAGGCAAATAGCCTAGGAGCAGCTGACATATAAGATGGGATTACCCATCCAGCCGATGTGGCCCAGGGGTTAAGCACTGATCTATGAACCAGGAGGTCACAGTTCAATTCCTAGTCAGGGCACATGCCTGGGTTTGCGGGATTCCAGTGGGAGACATGCAGGAGGCAGCCGATCAATGATTCTCATCATTGTTGTTTCTATCTGTCTCTCCCTCCTCTGTCCTCTCTGAAATAAATAAAAAATATATTTTAAAAAAGAATTTTTAAAAAGATGGGGTTTCCCTATTATTTAGACCAATGGTCAGGAAACTCATTAGTCAAAAGACCCAAGCTTCTTCTAATGCCACTTCTTCAAAATAGACTCGTCCATGACTTGGTATTTTGTGGAAGAGCCACACTCAAGGGGCCAAAGAGCCCCATGTGGCTTGCAAGCCACAGTTTGCCGACCACGGAGTTAGTGCAATGGGACTACATCAAATTAAAAGGTTTTGCACTTCAAAGGAATATATTTTAAAAAGCAACCTACTGAATAAGAACATATAAGGGGTTAATGATCAAAATACCTAAAAAATTCATACAACTCAACCTAAAAAGAACAATCTGATTAAAAAATGGGCAGAGACCATGAGTATAAACAGAACATACTGACACGAAAAGATGCTCAGCATCAGGAAATGCAAATCAACTGCAATGAGAAGTCACCTCACACCGGCAAGAATGGCTGTCACCAATAAGTCAACAACCAAGTGTTGGCAAGGATGCGGAGTAACGAGGGGGCCCTCAGATAGCCTTGATGGGATTGTAAATTGGTGCAGTCACTATGGAAAATGGTATGAAGTTCCTCAAGACTTTGAACTACCAGATGACCCAGCAATTCTACTTTTGGGTATTTATCCAAAGAAATTCAAAACACTAATCTGAAAGTAAATATGCATCCCTATGTTCATTGCAGCATCAGTGATTAAAAGTTACTGACAATATTTGGGAATAAAATTTCAATCCAGCTACAGGGCGTTAAGAACACATGGATGATGGAAAGTGGGAATTGGTGTGTGTTCTCACGCAGAAAGGCGTCCTGGTGTCTTTTCTATCCCAAAGAGGTGTTTTTGCTGCGTTGATGTTATGGTTGGTATGAGTGATGGTGTGGAGATATTGCATGTTTGGTAAATTGGGCACCCAAGAATTTAATGTCTTTGAAAATAAGAAGTGATTTGGAAGTTATAGCCATATTGCAGTTACAGACTCAGTAATAGTGTGTGTTTTCCTATAATACTTGTCTTACCACTAAGGCAAAAAAGATACTGTCCAGCTTAGATACATTTTTTAATCATTAGTTAAGCAAGTCTCCTTTCTGTGCATGCACCTTCTTATGTGATTAATTAAGCTTTTATCTTTCCCTTAAAACGTTAATGGAATATGTGGTAAAATCCCTTAGAATCACGTTATATATTTCCTTTCTTCCTTCTCTCTCTTTGGTTATAAAATTTGGTAGCTACCCTAAAACAAAACAAAAGAACAAAAAACACCCCACACTTTACTAGCAAGAATGAGGACTCTATTCTTATTATGAACCTACCGTGTTTCCCTGAAAATAAGACATCCTCCGAAAATAAGATCTAGCGCATGGAAAGATAAGACACCCCCTGAAAATAAGAGCTAGCACAACTTTGGGAGAAAAAATTAATATAAGACACTGTCTTATTTTCGGGGAAACAGGGTATTACCATGTGGGGTGAGTAGGCTTCCAGATGTCACAGCCTGAGGGTGTCGGAGGGCACCTCACAACAAGGACATATCCTTATGAAACGGAAATGATCAGAACCTGATATGGCTCTTCCTACTACAGATATTTAAGGACTTAAACATGAGTTGAGAAACACAGACGCTCATGCTTTTAGGGCTTCAAATTATAGCTGCTATCCAACTTCCTGTCCAGTGTTTGTGCCCCTTCACAACATTTCTGCTGGTGATGGGGAATTCACTTCCTCCTGAGGACAGCGCTGGTCCTTAGGGAGTCCTTTCTCAGAAAGAGCCAAAGTGTTACTATTGGGGCCGTTCAGAGCACATGTAGCCTCTCCAGAACCTCCAGACATTGGAAGGGAGTTTGTTCCTCAGGCCCTGAGTCTTCTCCTTTCCTTCAGCCTCTACCATGGGTTTGCCTTGAGCCTTCCGCTGCCGAAGCTGCGACCCCTGAAAGCGCTCACACTCTGTTCTCCTGAAGTGTCACCGACACAGCATGCGACTCCAACTCCCCCGTTGTCCTGAGCAGGACATGGAGGAGGGGTAGTTTTCTCCCACAGCTGAGACTCAACAACAGTCTGATTAAAAAATGGGCAGAGACTATTAACAGACATTTCTATAAAGAGAACATACAATTGGCCAACAGACAGGAAAAGATGCTCAGCATCAAAGATGCTCAGCAAATCAACCGCAATGAGATATCTGTTGCTCCAGAGAGCACCACTCAGTACACTTCTATTCATGCTTTCCATGTCACTCCTGGCCCACAGGCTTCAGGTTTTTCCCTCTTTGTTACCAAATCACATCTAAGTTTCCCTGCTAGATTTTAAAGACTTTTTGTCATCTTTACCTAATGAATTCATTCAACTTTGTTTTATATTCCACTGTAACAGACACCTCTCTTGGCTCAGTCTGCTTTCATCAATGTATCTTAAATATTCCATGCTTGTCCATCGCCGACGCTGCCTGCTCTCACACAGCTGCCTGTCTGACACGCTCTTCTCCTTGCTATCTAAATTCCCTCCGCCTTAAAGACTGGCTCAAGCACCCTATCCGCTATGGAGCCTTCCACCTTACATCAGCCTGGGACTAGCTCTTCCTTTCCTGAATGTTTTTACTCCTAGAAAGTGATATATCCATGAGTACAAAACATCTTGGCCAGTTTGTATTGTGTCATTCATTAAAAGCTGCATGTACAGATATTACACTTCCAGGAAAACATGAACCACATTTAAAATTCACTTTGTCTTGTTCACTGGTTGTTATGGACTTAGCACTTATGTTTCCCCAAAATTCCTAACATCCAACGTTAGGTATTAAGAGGTGGGGCCTTTGGGAGATGATGAGGTCCTGAGGGGAAGGCCTCGTGGGTGGGATTACTGGCTTTCTAAAAGAGCCCTCAGAGCCGTGGCTGGTTTGGCTCAGTGGATAGAGCATCCGCCTGCGGACTGAAGGTTCCAGGGTTTGATTCCAGGCAAGGCACATGCCTGGGTTGCAGGCTCGATCCCCAGTAGGGGGCATGCAGGAGGCAGCTGATTGATGTTTCTCATCATTGATGTTTCTCTCTCTCCCTCTCCCTTCCTCTATAAAATAAAAATATATATATTTTTTAAAGAAATGCTTGTTGATTGATTGATCTAGATTGAACAGATGGTCAATAAGAACAAAGATTAAATATCAAAGAAAGACATTATATCATTCTTAAAAATCAAACAATGCTCCAGATCTTTGGGTCTGGTCCAGATTTGTGAAAGGAGAGGGAAGAGGTGGAGGAAGAGTGGGCTGGTAGCAGAGCCCCACATTTTCGGGGGGATAAGATTGCGTAGGGCGCACTGAGTCATCGCGGGAAGTCATTGGCAACACCTCAGTGCCCCCTCAGAACAGCACCCCCGGAAGCTGTGAGGCGGTTTGGTTCCTTTTCCACCTTTGACATGAGGAAGCTCGTTTCACAGAATGACTTTCAGCCTCCCAGGGTCTGAGGTTACCTGATAGTCAGAATGTGTCAGCGAGTGTCCTGATGTGCCAGTCACATTCACACTCATGCTTCCTCTGAGCCCAGGAACCATTGGCTGCAACACAGAATGGACTTAAAGTGTGACATGAAGAGCCATCCAAAATGGCAGTGCAGTCGGTGGCAGTCACACTCACCTCCTCCCAGGACCAAAGTGGGATTTCAAGCAAAATACAGACCAACCAACCTGACTGGCCACCTGCAGACGCTGAGGAGGAGTCTCATAGCAGGGTTTACAGAAGAGGCCACATCCAGACTGGTAGGCGGGTGGAGTCTCAGCCCATTGCGGGCTCCCCACCCAGCGCACCAGAGCCCAGAAGCAGCGCTCACATAACATCCGGCTGTGAGATCCAGGAAGCTTTCTGTCCTGGAGGGGCTTGGGGGGGGGGGGGGGACGGGGAGTCTGCTAGAGACCCAGGCACCCTTTTAAAGAGCCAACACAAAAAAATCTCATTTGCATGTGCAGCCACTCACCCTGTGTTCTGGGGCAGGGAGGGCAAAGCAGAGTAGAATTCTTTAAGGAGAGACTGTGATTTGTGGCTCCAGGGAGAGAGCAAAGGGGCAGCTGTCAGGTTCCCTTTGCTGAATCCCCCTGCCACAAGGCAGAAGCCGTCTTTCTGGGGTGGAGCACTCCCTCCCTATCAGCCTGGGGGATGCAATTACCCACCCTCCTGGCCCCTGTCCCCCAGCCTCGCAGAGGCCATGCCCTGCAGAGAAGTTACCCGCCTGGGACCGGCAGGCAGAGGTCCAGGCAGACTCAGGGGATGTCAGTGACTGAATTGTGTGGCTCCAGAGTACGGGCCATTCCTCCCACCTCCTGGGAGATTGATCAGTGCCTCCCCTTTATAGAAGATCCACTAGCCTCACCCTTTGGATTCCTGCAACTCCACCCTGCTGAGCTTGGGCTCTCTAGGAGATCTGAG
The DNA here is from genome assembly GCF_964339955.1 of Pipistrellus hanaki. Taxonomy (NCBI): domain Eukaryota; kingdom Metazoa; phylum Chordata; class Mammalia; order Chiroptera; family Vespertilionidae; genus Pipistrellus; species Pipistrellus hanaki. Next base: position 23,378,280 of record NC_140521.1, read on the forward strand.
CAGAATCTGGACAGACTGAGTTGTGTGGATCTACAATGGGGGCCATATCCCTCACAAGCCCAACCGGTGCAATGCCTTCTCTTCACACAGCCAAACTTGGTCTGTTTGGGTCTGACGAAACCTGCTGGCCTCATTCTGATGACTTCCCGAGACCCTGCCCCACCCACCACAAAGGTCTGCAGACATTCCGCTGGTGGCAACTAGCCTTGGTGTACCCTGAGACTCTTGCTGAGTGGCCGCAGACACAGCACTGGCACCAAGTTTGAGCCTATATCAATCTATTCATCAACCCTTTCCCCTACCAGGCGACTTGCTGAGAACCTACTGCCTGCATTGTGAGGATCATCAGAAGCTTTTTCAGTGACTGAGCCTACCAGGCAGCAAGCAAAAGGAGGCAGGCAGAGGTAGATCTCAGGATACATTGGGCTATTTGCTGACCTGCCCCTGGCTGAGTGCTGGTAGCAACAAGCATTAATGCTCAGCTTGGTCCTTCACACACACACCCAGGACCAGCAGAAGCATCTATAAATGGTGGGTCACTCTGTACCTCCAAGCAGGTTGCCCAGAGCCAGTCACAGAAGTGTCTGCCATTGACCTGCCCCAGAGTCACTCCCAAGAGGACCCAGGACCATCACACCCAGTGGCCAGCTTCAGACAGCATTAGAGCAGGATCCAATTAGTTTCACAATCTGAAAATCCAAAGGGAGATCTTGGCTGGGACCGTACCTTGCTGAGGTGAATTCTGCTTTGTGTGGTCAGCACCTGCATAGCAGACTGTACACTGGTCAGAGTCGACCCATGCATGAATGAGCCAATAACAGTCAACATTCAATTACAACAGGGCAGCCCACATAACCCACACAAGGGACATTCCTGAGCACTCAGGTCAGGTGATCGAGGAGATTGCACCACTGGGCTCCACAGGACACCTACTACAAAAAGCCACTCTATCAAGACTGGGGGACATAGCAGATCTATCTAATACACAGAAACACACACACAGAGGCAGGCCCAATGAGGGGACAAAGAAACATCCTCAAATGAAATAACAGGAGAAATCTGTCTCCCAAAAAAGCCAAATGAAAAGAGACAAGCAATCTACTGAATATAAAGTTCAAAATAAATCGTTATAAGGATGCTCAAGGAATTTCATGAGAATTACAACAGTATGAAAAATGATGGGGCCTTTATCCTTCACATATAGAAACCATAAAAAAGAACCAGTCAGAAATACAGGATATAATATTTGAAATGAATAATACACTAGAAGGAATATACAATAGGTTAGATGAAGTAGAGAACTGAATCAGAGGATTGGGAAGACAGAGCATCAGAAAACACCCAATCAGAGCAGCAAAAAGGGGGGAAAAATTGTTTTAAGAGATAGTTTTCAGGGACCTTTGGAGCAACATGAAGTGTAACAATATCTGCATCATAAAGGTGCCAGAAGGAGAAGAGCAAAGGATGGAGAGCCTATTTGAAGAAATAAGGACCCCAAACTTCCCTAACCTGGTGAAGGAAAGAGAGCCCCAAACAAAATGAACCCAAAGAGGAGGCCCAAACCAAGACACATCATAATTAAAATGCAAACAGTTAAAGACAAAGAGAGAATCTAAAAATCAGCAAGAGAAATAAAGTTAGTTACCTGCACCGGAGCTCCCATAAGACTGTTGACTGATTTCTCAACAGAAACATTTCAGGCCAGAGGGGACTGGCATGAAATATACAAAGTGATGAAAAGCATGACCCTACAACCAAGACTTTACCCAGCAAAACTATTATTTAAAACTAGAGGCCTGGTGCATGAAATTCATGCATGGGGGTGGGGGGAGGGTGTTCCCTCAACCAGCCTGTACCCTCTCCGATCTGGAACCCCTCAGGGGATGTCTGACTGCCGGTTTAGGCCCGAACCTGACTGGGAGGGGCCCCGGATACAGGCTGCAGTGTGGGTGGTCTCTCAGGCTCTAACACTGGTCATTCCTCTGCTGTACACGGCTTCCTGCACACGGTGCCCCTTCACCATCTGGGTTCTGTGCTCAGCTTCGCGGTCTTTGCCCGGAGAATCCTCCCCAGCTCCTGTGAGCCAGCGTGGCTGTGTCACAGTTCAGGGCCTGAGAAATATTCCGGTCTTCTGGGCGACGCCCTGGGGACACTAGGGCTCCAATCACTAGTTCTTTCATTCATTTATTCAAGAAGTTTGCTTCTGTCAAGTGCTGGGCTCTGCTGTTCAATCAGAAGCTTCTGGAAGGGCAAGGCTGTGGGCTGAGTGTGCGGGTTGGGTACCTACAAGGCTGTGGGCTGAGTGTGCAGGCTGGGCACCCACAGGGCTGTGGGCTGCAGTGTGCGGGCTGGGCACCCACAAGGCTGTGGGCTGAGTGTGCGGGCTGGGCACCCACAAGGCTGTGGGGTGCAGTGTGCGGGCTGGGCACCCACAAGGCTGTGGGCTGAGTGTGCGGGCTGGGCACCCACAAGGCTGTGGGCTGAGTGTGCGGGCTGGGCACCCACAGGACTGCGCTGTCCCCAGGACTTGCCCCGCTCAGGGCGGAGCTGGAGGGGACGTTGCTCCCCCTGCTGACCACGCCGCCCCCGGCTGTTGCCGCGGCTGGGGGGCAGGACTGGGTCTGACAGACAGTGGCCTCAGCTGCTCTCTGGCAGAGTCCAGAGCGCGTTTATCTGCCCAGCACACGGCCTCCGTGCACGTGGGCGGCCTTCAGTTCCACATGGCGCTGTGCAGCCTCTGGGAGCTGCTGGCTGACGTCCCAGAGCTGCGCGCTGTAATGTGTCTAAGCCGCCTGGGACCGGGCCGCTCCTGACACTCTGCTGCCACTCCTGCCCCTGCACCCGGCCCCTCCCAGGGCCTCCAGCCTGTTCTCCACGGCGTCCACGGAGCAAGTGGACCTCCTTTTTCCAAAAGCACAAGCCTTATTGCACCGAACACCGCCACTGAGGCGCTCTCTCCCTCCCTCTCCCCTCCCCCTCCCCCTCCCTCTCCCTCTTCCTCTCCCCTTCCCTTCCTTTCCTCTCCCCCTCTCTCCCTCTCCCCCTCCCTCTCCTTCTCCCTCTCTCTCCCTCTCCACCTCCCTCTCCCTCTCCCTCTGCCCCCCTTTCCTCTCCCTCTGCTTCTCCCTCTCCCCCTCCCTCTTCTCCCTCTCTCTACCCCTCCCTCTCCCCCTCCCTCTCTTCCTCCCCTCCCCTGCCTTTTCTTCCTCCCTCCCTCTCTCCATAGGGCTCTCTTCCAAAGAAACATGATTGTTATTCTTATCTGCTACATTGTGATCTATTTTTATCTCCACAAACTTATTAAATAATTCTGGGACCTGCTGAGGCCAGTGAAGCCTCCACTTTTATTGAATTTCTATGTTTTCATTTTTATTATCTCAAGACACAATGAAGGGAAAGGACTCTTGGGGGCGGGGGGGAGGGGAAAGGGCACTGAGCTGAGGTGGTCCAGTGGGCAGAGGCTTCCTTCCAGAGGGGAGCCCCCAGGGCGGGCGGGCTGGAGGGCAGGAGGGCGGGAAGGCTGGCCCGGAATCCCAGCTCCTTGGCTCAGGGAGGCGGGGAGGGGGCGGGGGCAGCTGGGCTTCGCTGAGAAGGGCTCCTTGGGGCCAGGGCGCGGGGGTTCGGGGTTGCAGCTGGGCTCCCAGGCGCCATCTCCTCTGGGACAGGTGCTCACCGAGCCATCAGCCATCGGCGACTGGAACCACAGTGCACCAGGGGGCGCGTTCTGCTGGGGGATGGGGGGGGCGGTGTGTGTCATTATTCCTCAAGTCGACGCAACAACACTGATCAGCTGCCCAGAGCATCGGGGGCAAGCGGCTGGGCGGGCGGGCTGCAGGGTCACCTGGGTTGAATCACAGGGCGGCATATCCTGTGAGAATTCGGGCAGGTCATCCCCACCCCCGAGCCCTGGTGTATTTCATAGATTTATAATTACACCCCCTCCGAGACGTGCAAAGCACGTGGCACCAGGCCTGGCACGTGGCAAACCGCAGTGATGGGCGGCTGTCCTTACCCCAGGGCAGCTCTTAGCCTCTGTCTACCCATGACCCCACCCAGGTCCCCCACGGCCTCTGGGACCCGGACGCGGCCCTCTGCGGGTGGCCAGCCTTGCGGCCTTCCCTGTGGTCCCTGGTCGGGGGGGGGGGGGGGGGGGGGTCAGAAAGGAGCATGCGGCTCAGTGACGGGAATGCATCCATTTTCCAGTGAATACAACCCTGTCCAGCAAACTCTCCACGAAATGCCCCCTCCCCCGGCCGGACGGCTCAGGTTCAGTTTCTGGGCTGCGGGTTCGATCCCCAGTGGGGCAGGTGCATGGGAGCAACCGATCATCAGAGTGTTTCTCTCACACCGATGTTTCTTTGTCTCTCTCCCCCACGCCCTCTCCCTCAAATCAGTAAATGTGTCCTCGAGTGAAGGTTAAAAATCCCCCTCTTTGGCATTCACTGTGATCCAGGTCATCTATCACCTCGTCACCTGTTTGGTGACAGATAAGGTGCTGCCGTGAAGGAGCAGATGATCCGGAAACGGACATCCCTGTGTCCCATGTGCTTCACGGTTCCCGTCACACCCGTGGACGAGTCACTTAGCATCGCTGAGAGCTTAGGGTCCTCCTCCGAGAAGCAGGGCAGGAGCCGGCGGGTGAGAGCCGCTGCAGGCACTCAGCGGGGCCCGGCCCGTGGCTGCTCCGCAGAGGGTGCTGCTGCAGCTGGAGGGCGGCCTGCTGGGGGAGGGGGCTCCCTGCTGCCACCTCCTTGCACGTGTCCGGTGCTCTTCCTCACACCTGTCAGCCTGGACCTGACCCCACACCGGGGCCCTTGGGGTGACCGCCTTCACACTGAGCCGCTGAGCCCATGAGCCGGACCCAGTGCCAGGAGCCGGGCCCAGCTCCTCCCGGACGCGGACATGGCGCCAGAGGAAAACAATAACGTCCAAAGCTACTTCCCCCAGAGACTGCATACCCGCCCCTCTCACCGCAGCCCAGACCAGCCCCAGGTACCGCCTCTGCAAAATCAGGTCTCTCCCTTGTGCCCGGTGTTCTCTGACCAGCTCATTACAGACTCGCTGCCACCCCCGGCTGAAGGCGCGGGGAGACTGGTAAAACACCCCGAGCCTGTGCACAAACAGCGGCCCCCCGGCCGAGCTCAGGAGGTGCCCAGGCCCTGCCAGTCCCCACAGAGCCGCTGGGCCAGCGCCCACTGGGCTGTGCACCCTGCCGGTCACGCCCGGGGCCAGCGGGACCCCCGCCGGGCAGTGCGGGAGGTGGGGCTTCTTTCCCGCCCGGAGGAGGTGCCGGAGGCCAGTGCCTTCAGGCCTGTGGGCCACACGCCGGCCCTCGCGCGCCCTCCGCGGAGCACCCAGCGGGAAGGAGCGCCTCTCGGAGCCCAAGGCCCGGGCAGCGAGGGCTGCGCACAGCGCGGATTCGGGGTGACCTGATCCTGAAGCCGGGGTTCAGCCGCTTCCTCTCCGGTTTGAAACACAAGCCTCCTGTGTGGCTCCTTCCGGAGCTCCCCTCGCCTCTGTGTGCGTTTCCTCCTCCTGTGACGGGACAGCCCGCGGTGCCGGCTCCTGCCACTGCGCCGGCCAATCCCGCAGGCTCAGGGCGACTCACAGCCCGGGAGGGCAGCAGGTCACCCCCAAATCTGCTCTGCTCCCCATAAGCCGCTGCGCGTATCGGGGAGAAGGACAAAGGTTACATGGGAAGCAGGCAAAGGCCTGCCCAATGGGCAGTGTACAGGTGACGAGCTGGAGATTTGCAAAGGCCTGGCCTGCGGGTATGCAAAGGGCTGGGGTCTCCAAAGGCTGGAGACGTGCAAAGAGCAGGCGGCTCTGGTTCTGCAGCAAAGCTGTTCATCTTTCCGTGACCACGCGCGGCTCCGATGGGGAGGAGGGGCTGCATCTCCCGCTGAGCTCCCCATCCCTGGCTCCTCCCGCCTGCCAGAACCTGCCTCTTTAGTCAGAACAGCAGTGACAGCTAGCAGAGCATGAGGACTAGTTCTTACAATTTAGCTGGTCCGCACGTTCTATGTCTGCCCCTGTCACTCCCCGCCCCCCTCCCGTCACCCTGTCGCAGTTAGAATGCGCTCTCCTCTGGCATTAATCCACTCACTAGGGCCCCCGGAACAGAATGGGATCCTCTCAGACCACAGGGAGGCCCCCTGCTTCCCCGGAGTTGCCCTGGGCAACAGTGATGGCAGCTCGAGCTTCGCCAGGGCACAGCTCCTGGGGTGACAGGCTAAGAGCAGCTTACAGGCGGAGGGCGCCATCGGGCGGAGAGGGAGGCGATGGAGAGCGAACGAGCGGGTGCGTGCTGGAGCCGGCGCGCTGGCTGCGCTCGGACGGAAAGAGGGACACGGAGAAAGAAGTCCCTCCAAAGCCGCGCTCTCCCTCGCTCTCTGCTGAGCCTCCCGCAGACAGACGCTGCTCTTGCAGGACAGGCAGCCGCTGAGCAGTCCGCCCGGGGAGCGCCAGGGTGCGTGCGGGCGGGGGAGGTAAGGCAGGGCCTCACGGAGTTTGCCGTCCAGGGGTCAGTGGCCAGAGGATGCTTAGTCTACATAACGCCCCGCAGTGATCCCCCAAGACAGACAGCGCCGGGTGCTGTGCTCCCACAGGAAGCTGCCCGGCTGCTAAGTGGAACCTCGCTTCTCTTTTTCTCTCCCTCTCCCTCTCCCTCTCCCTCTCCCTCTCCCTCTCCCTCTCCCTCTCCCTCTCCCTCTCCCTCTCCCTCTCCCTCTCTTCCCTCTCCCTCTTTCTCTCCCCCTCCCTTTCCCTCTCTCTTCCCCTCTCTCTCCCTCTCTCTCTCCCTCTCCCTCTCCCTCTCTCTCCCCCTTCCTCTCTCTCTCCCTCTCCCTCTCCCTCTCCTTCTCCCTCTCTTTCTCCCCCCTCTCTCGCCACAAGCATATACATATTCATACCCCTCCCTGCCTCCCTCTTACTTTTCTCCCTAGCTTCGCTTCCTCGCTCACCCTCACATGCACACAGACACGTGACTACAGAAATGGGGAGCAGGTGGACAGCGCTCATTGTTGCTGACACCACAGAGAGAGACAAAGGCCAGGCAGCAATGATGTCATGCCTCATAAACGTAGCCAGACACGGCTCTGCTTCCTGCCTCGCTGTCCGGCCGCTCCCGGCTCTCCGCCCGCCCGCAGGCAGGGCCGTGCGGAGGAGGCGGCCGGCGGTGCTGGGTCAGGGCGTTCCTCCAGGAAAGGCTCCGGGCAGCGCCTGGGCAGGCCAGTCCTCCCTGACTGGGCTCCGGGACCGTGAAGATTCCATTGAAATAGAGCCTCAGTCTCCGCCCTCCGCAGCGGGAGAGCCAGCACCCTCTCTGCCCGCACCTGCTGGCGGCGGCGGCTCCCTCCTGAGCGATGTCACCTCCTCGGGAGTCGCTCCAGGGCACTGTCTCACCTCCTCCTGGCCTGGGAGGTCGCCATGCCCACGCGCCTGTTGAGCGGGCGTCTCTGAGGAGCTGGGCCATGGGGAAGTGTCTGGAGACCGAACGCAGGTGCGGGCGGAGGTCCAGCCCTCGGCCTTCCCCGAGGCCAGCAGGTTCACCGATGACCTTTCTGCCCGGCAAGGTCCCCAGCCTCTTGCAATGCCGCTGGAGCTTCCCCGTTATTATTTTTTACATATTTTAATTGATTTTAGAGAGAGGAAGGGAGACAGGGAGAGAGAGAGAAACATCAGTGATGAGAATCACTGATCGGCTGCCTCCTGCACGCCCCCACTGGGAATTGAACCCGTAACCTGGGCCTGTGCCCTGACTGGGAATCACACCGTGACCTCCTGGTTCATAGGTCGATGCTCACCCACTGAGCCATGCTGGCCGGGCTGGGCTTCCCCTTTAAATATCTCTTTTCCTTCCTGGCTAGGTCCCCCCTCCAATGCCCACACGGTTTGGGGGGAATGGCTTCTCTCAGCCCTGCAGTTAGGACAGAGGCGTCTTCTCACACCCAGAGTGACCCTGCGAGGTGCCCTGCCAGCTGCCCCGGCCGTCCATCAAACCTCAGCCCCGGCCGTCCATCAAACCTCAGCCCCGGCCGTCCATCAAACCTCAGCCCATCCACTGAGAGGCAGAGCCAGCGCCTTCGGCCTCCAGCCACAGGGCAAGGGCTCAGCAGGCTGGTGTGGCCGGGCTGCGCGCAGAGGGCAGCGGGAAGTTCTGTGAGGAGACCGCGGCCGGTCCTCCCCCGGGACCCTGCCTCCCTCAGCAGTGCTGGGCGAGGCCTCCTCACCGGGCTCTGCCCGGTCGTCTCATTCACTCCTCGGAGCACGCCTCTAAGGGGGTGTTCTCCGGGGGCATGTGGAAGGAGCCCACGTTCTGGCACCCGGGCCCCGCCCCTGTCCCCCCTCTGAGCAGCACGGTGGGGCAGTGGTAGGTAACTGGGAGGCAGGGAGGGCCGGGCTGGGAGGGAAAAGATGGCGGGCTTTTCTACTGCATAGTCCACATTAGGAAGAATGTCCTTATTCTTAAGGCTCACGCCCAAACGGGTTCCTGGGAAGACTGGTTTCAAGGGGGTGGGGTTCCCGCGTGCCTGCCGGATGCCCTGGCTCCCGCTGCTGCCCAGGCCGGCTCGGAGCCCTCCTTGAGGGAGGCCGGCAGAGGGGACCAGGTGGTCAGTTCCGAGCCCGCCCCCACACCAGCTGCTCCAAGGCCTCTGCCGGCTCTCCAGGCCCCGCAGGCCAGGCCGCCCCCCCCCACCCCCCCAGCCCGGTTTCTGGGGGCTGAGCCAGGAACTGACCTACTTTCCAGCCCCAGAGGAGCGCTGGGCTCACCGACAGCTCCCTCTGCTGGCCGTCCCGCGCTGCAGCCACTGCTGGTCCCTAGACCAGGACAGGACATCTGTCCCAGGCTCACTGACCTGACAAGCAGGAGGGCCCATGCTTTAGCCAGCCCCCCGGGACCGCTGCCTCCCCACAGCGGAGCCCAGTCCCTCTCTGGCCACATAAAAAGCCACTATCAGCGGCACCTCCTGGGCACGGCTGGCCCCACGCCCGCGGCGGGTGGAAGTGCGGCTGTGAGAGCACAACCCTGTGCGGTGGGAGGGACACGGTGTTACGGCCTCATTTACCGACAAGAGCGAAGGCAGAAGGCAGCCAGGACCGCACACATGTGCCCGGTGAAGTGTTCTTCGTCTGCGTGCCAACACCCGGCTCACTCACCAAACCCCTCACCAGCGCGTCCAGGCTGGCTGGTCTGTGTGGGGAGCTCCGACGGGCAAGGGGAGAATCTCTCCAAAGCTCACAGCGGCCCGGGCCCCTCTGCTCGGCTGCAGCCACATGCGGGCTGGGGTGGAGCTCCATGTGGAAGTCGCTGGGGTTCCCCTGCTTCTCTTCTGGGCCCTGCGGGACTAACCCGGGCCTCTGGGGGCTAACCCGGGCCTCAGGGGCTAACCCGGGCCTCAGGGAACTAACCCGGGCCTCAGGAGGCTAACCTGGGCCTCAGGGGACTAACCCGGGCCTCAGGGAACTAACCCGGGCCTCAGGGGGCTAATCTGGGCCTCAGGGGGCTAACCTGGGCCTCAGGGGACTAACCCGGGCCTCAGGGGGCTAACCTGAGCCTTGGGGCTAACCCAGGTCTCAGGGGGCTAACCTGGGCCTCAGGGAACTAACCCGGGCCTCAGGAGGCTAACCTGGGCCTCAGGGGACTAACCCGGGCCTCAGGGAACTAACCCGGGCCTCAGGGGGCTAACCTGGGCCTCAGGGGGCTAACCTGGGCCTCAGGGGACTAACCCGGGCCTCAGGGGGCTAACCTGAGCCTTGGGGCTAACCCAGGTCTCAGGGGGCTAACCCGGGCCTCAGGGGACTAACCCGGGCCTCAGGGGGCTAACCCGAGCCCCACCGGGCTAACCCGGGCCTCAGGGAACTAACCCGGGCCTTAGGGGGACTAACCCGGGCCTCAGGGGAGTAACCTGGGCCTCAGGGGACTAACCCAGGCCTCAGGGGGCTAACCCGGGCCCCACCGGGCTAACCCGGGCCTCAGGGGCTAACCCGGGCCCCACGGGTCTAACCCGGGCTGCGGGGCTGACCTGGCCGGTGTGGAGGGGAAGGCCCCCCAGTGTCCTGCGTGGGTGCCGCCCAGGAACACGCTCAGGGTGCGCATGGGAGGCAGTTTCACTTGAGCGGCCTCGCTGGGTGGAGGGCTGAAGGTGGGACTAAAGGAAGCAGCACGCTGCAGGGAAGGAGCCATGAGAGCTCGGTCTCCTCTCAGTCAGCACCTGGGCCGAGCCCCTGGGCAGGTAGGTCCCTCGGGCAGACCGTTCGTCCGTCTGTCCGTCTGGAGCAGGAGTCTGTGCAGAGCCTGCACGGCCAGGCCTGCCTTCAAGGACACCTGCTCTGAGGCTGCAGACACGTGGCTGAGGCACGCATAGCCATTCTCCTGTCTACACTCCCAGGGGCCACCAGGTTCTAACGGGAACACAGCGCGGGTGTTGCAATGGCACCAGCTCTCACGGGTCCTCCCCTGCACCCAGGCAGCTCCCCCTGGCCGTCCCGGGGCTGAGCGAGTTCCCACACGCCCACTGCCGCTCCCTGGCTCTGCAGGCTGGGAGGGGCTTTACAACGCCCTCTCGGCTGCCTGGCTCATACCTCCCGGATTCACAAGAGAAACACTAACCAGAATGGCAATGTGCCGTTCACCATCAAATGCTTACACACGGCCTCTTTGTTTACGGACTAAAGTAACACACACGGAAGCAGAGGGACCAGCCAGGAGCGCCAGGCCCAGCACCGCTGCGAGGATCCCCATGTGGACAGTCTCGTCCCATCTACACTCGCTCCTGCCTATGGTTATTTTGAGGAGCAAACCCCAGACAAATAAAAGATAATGACTCTAAAAACATACAGTAATTCCTTAATATCAAATACCTGGTCAGAAATAAAACTTACCCCATAAATAAATAAATAAATTAGTTAATTAATACCAGAAAACTGTTGCTGTACAGACTAAGACATAGACATTGGAAAACACAGATCTTTACATTACGACTCATTAGTTTGAGCTGCATTTTATTCTGCGCAGAGTTTGGGGAGAAAACATTAACTAGCTTTCCTGGCTGGGTGGCTCCGTTGGTTGGAGCATCATCTAAAAACGTTGTGGGTTCAATCCCCAGTCAGGGCATGAATGGGAAGCAACCAATTGATGTTTTCCACAGCAGTGTTCTCTCTCTCTCCCTTCCTCTCTCTCTGAAACAGTGGTTCTCAACCTTCCTAATGCCGCGACCCTTTAATACAGCTCCTCATGTTGTGGTGATCCCCAACCATAAATTTATTTTTATTGCTACTTCATAGCTATAATTTTGCTACTGTTATGAGTCATAATGTAAATATCTGTGTTTTCTGATATCTGTGTCTTAGGCTCTACAGCAGCGGTTCTCAAACCTGTGGGTCATGAATCATAACGTAATATGATTCATGACAGGGTCCCCTAAGACCATCGGAAAACACAAATACTTACATTATGATTCATTAACAGTTGCAGTTATGAAATAGCAACGAAAATAATTTTATGGTTGGGAGTCACCACAGCATGAGGAACTGTATTAAAGAGTCGCAGCATTAGAAAGGTTGAGGACCACTGCTCTAAAATCAATAAACATTCTCGGGTGATGATTTTAAAAGAAAATCTATAACCAACAGCACAGCCGGTCTCTGAGGGACATCATCCTGGACAATGTCGTAGCTCCAGGAGAGATGCCAGGGGTGGGGAAGGCCCCGTGGGCCACCTGCCTGCCAGCCTGTGACCACGCACGGATCCAGTAGCCTGGTCAGACCCCTCTCACAGCCACGACGGAGGACACATTGGTTACGGCTTAAAATGAAGAAGCAACAGCCTGGACCAAGGACTGGAAATGGCACAAAGCCATGGAAGAGCGTTGTGAGACTTGGCCAACCAAAGCGACACAGAAACAGACCAACCAAGCCAAAGGTCCTCTCTGGGCCACACTGCATCTCACCATTCCCTCCGGGATAGGAACCGGCCTTTGTGTCAGACCTTCCCTGCTCAGCCTAGTATCCAAAGCTGCACGGGTTTATGCCTGAGTGGCCTGGATGCAAAACTGTATGGACTCCGCATCTCAGGGTAGGGGTCAGCTCCTTGGTTGCTTTCATCCATCCTTAAACATTGCAATACATTGATCTGAAGGTGGAGTCTGACTGTTTCAGACCATGTTCTGTGATTCACTGTGGGCAGAACAGGTAGTATCCTTTCACAGTGTGGCTGCGAGGTTGCCATATATCACACAGTGGCTGAAAAATACTGAAAGCACACGGCAACGGCAGACCATCTGTATAGGTCTTTCCTCCAGTTTTCAGCACCTTCACTCTTACCTTTGCCTCTCTCCTGTCTTCATGTGAGTCAAATGTCAGTGCACACCATACAATGACTTAGATCCTTTAAAAGTTGCATCTGGACTTACTTTTTAAAAAATATATATTTTATTGATTTTTTTTACAGAGAGGAAGGAAGAGGGATAGAAAGCTAGAAACATCAATGAGAGAGAAACATCAACCAGCTGCCTCCTGTACACCCCCTACCGGAGATGTGCCCGCAGCCAATGTACATGCCCTTAACTGGAATAGAACCTGGGACCTTTCAGTTCACAGGCCGATGCTCTACCCACTGAGCAAAACTGGTTTCAGCCGAATTTACTTTTTATTATCAACTAGAAGCCTGGTGCACGAATTCGGGCACTAGTGGGGGGTGTGGCCTGAGAGAATCATCCCACTGCAGGAGCAGCTGCTCATCCTGTCAACAGAGCAGTGCTCCCACTGTGGGAGTGCACTGACCACCAGGGGGCAGAGCCTGCATTGGGCATCTGCCTCCTAGTGATCAGTGCATGTCATAGCGACTGATCGACCTGTTGTTCTGGTCGCTCCACCATTCGGTCGCTGGGCTTTTATATATATAGATAACATATTGCAAGTCACTAAAGATGCAAAACCATGTCTCTAATAGAAACAATTTCTGCATTTTAGAAATATATTATTCAGCTGGGAAGATTGTACAAATACAAAAATAAAGGCAATCACTGCCTAAGGGTTTCAGCAGCCAGAGAGTTCACTTGGGGGCACAGCCTTGGAAACACCATTTGAGGCTGAAGAGCCGTTGAATGTTGAAGGGTTTGATGACAGCTAAATGGAGAAGATGGGGAGGGATTTTGGCAGAAGAGGCTGTGCCAGAGAAACTGAGAAGCTGGTGACGTGCCAGTTGATAAGATCCGCAGTGATGAGGAGTTGGAGGGTAGCATATCCCATGGGAGCTAAGGATTCCAGCAGAGGGGAATGGGTGACACATGGAGACCGTGAATAGACAGCAACGTGTACAGGAAAGTGGGGGGGAGGGGTGTTAAAGGCATGCAAGTCGATTCAATGTCTGTGAATAGAATCATATTTTTCCACTAAGATTAGGAACCTATCGACAGCTGACATTTCAGAGAAGTTTTACTTCTTTTATAATTAAACTTCAATGCTACTTCAGCTTCAAGTATCTGCCAATTCGACCTCAGTGTCTACATATGAATACGGACACAGAGTTGGCTTTCTATTTTTATCCTTTAAAAAAGTGAGGAGATATTTAAAAGATAACTGATGGCTGGTTAGCTGTTTTCTGAATAATTTATCTTGCACACTGGGATGCTCAAGTGGAGGCCTGCCTGTGTGCCCACTGTGTGCCCACTGTGTGCCCACTGTGTGCAGAGGAGAGCTGTCCTTCATCCCAGGCTGCTTGTGTTTCCTTCTTGAACGGTGATATTCCCACCTGCTCCTCATAGGCCATAGCTCCGGGAGTCCACAAGTGAGTTCATCAACAACCTGCTCCAAGAAAACCTCCAACCAGCAGAGAGGAGCGTTCCTTCCCAGTAAGCCGGATAGCGTTATTACAATGTCAATAATGCTGTTAGCATTGTTAATTTTCGGGCACTTCACAATTAGTGTTAATCATTTGTCCATTCAGTCATTTAACAACAACAACAAAATCTGTTTGTCACTGAAAAGGGCACCGCTTGGGAGGATAAAAGAATAATGTGGGCTTCCTGGCCTTGCCTCCATCTAAGTAAACACACTAGTGAGACGTTCACCAAGGAGGCAGAGGTCCAGGAAGACTTTATGATGTATTGATCGCCCTGGCCAGTTTGGCTTCATGGACAGAGCATCGGCCTGCAGACTGAAGGGGCCAGGGCTGATTCCTGTCAAGGCCACATGCCCAGGTTGTGGGCTCAATTCCCAGTTGGGGGCATGCAGGAGATAGCCCATCAATGATTCTCTCTCATCGTTAATGTTTCTATCTCTCTCTCCCTCCCTTCCTCTCTGAAATCAATAAAAACATTTTTAGAAAAAGACACATTGATAAAAAAATATTTTAAACACATGTACAGACAATGGAACTAAAGTCCATTACGATTCGAAAGTTTAAAATTCTGTTAGGCTCTGCCACTGACCTCAGTGCTCATCCGAGACGAGGTAGGTCTGACAGACGCCTTCTCTAGTCTAGTGGGAGGTCAAGGATGATTGACGTCCTGGGCATCCTTCAGCGACGCACAGCTTCTGTCTGCTGGTATGGCAAGGCGTTGTCAGCGTCTTCCATCTCTGGACTGCTTCTCTTCTGCATTCATGGCTGGGGCACTCCTGTCAATTCCTCTTCGTTGCAGGAATCCACATGGTCTCGGAGTTGTTTTCTGAAAATATACAAACATATTCTCGACCAAAAGTTAATAAAGGAATATTGTCTATAAATATGACTTGGGATCCCTTTTCATTTTTTTGCCCAAATGATTTTCCTCTGGCTTGTTTTAACACCATGTATATTTTTCATGGGTTTCTTGTTGTTAGCATTTCAAATGAAAATTAATTTTCTAAAGTACAAATTTTCTAGATGTAATTTATTCGCAGGATATTTGAAGGATGCCCAGGATCAAACCAGAGATGGTCAGACCTGCATCAACAGCATTTGTCCACCAACCAGATCTGAAATACCATGGCTGACATGTACACTATTTGACATTGAAATTGGGACTCTAAAGAACTGTTGGCCCAGAAAGGAACTCACTACAGACTGATTCATTTGCCTCTCGGCATAACCATGATGACTTGTCTCAGTTTCGGTCCTTGTAAGGGAATTCCTTGTATCACATGATCTCACACATCTAGGGGAAATAGTGAACAACATAAACTGATGAACAGAAACAGACCTGGAGACAGAAGCAGCGATCAGACTGTCAGGCCTCAAAGGGAAGGCAGGGGAGGGTGGGGGCAAAGGGGAGAGATCAACCAAAGGACTTGTGTGCATGCATTAAGCCTAACCAGAGGTCGTGGACAACAGGGGATGGGCATACGTGGGGAGGGGTTTGGGATGGGAATGGGGGAATGAGGACAATTATGTGCCACCATAATCAATAAAGAAATTTTTTTTTAAATTTTAAAAAAAGGATGACTGACGTGTCTGTGGAGTTGCTTTTGGATTCCACCAGATGACTAGCTGTGGTCCTGTTTTCCTTGCCAACCCGTCCAGGCGGATGTGAGAAGCCTTTCGAGAACCGTTTGTCTCTCATAATGCAGGAGCTGTCAGGTGCCAGCCGATGGGGGTCAGGGTGCGGGCGCTGCTCCCAGTGGGAAAGCAAGCCCTTAGCATCACCCCAGACCCCGCTCTGATGGTGAGTGGCTCCTTCTGCCTCCAGGTCTCAGCGTCTGGAGGTGTCAGGTCACCAACCCCGAGGGGGCAGAGACTTAAACACCACGCCATGTCACATGCTACCGGCTGGATGGACATGGAGGGCGTTACGCTAAGCAAACTAGGCCAGCGGCGAAAAGACACACTGTGTGACTCCGCGCTGTGAGTAACTGACGTGGGAAATCCACAGACAGCGTGGAATGCGGCTTCCAGGGGAGTGGGGGGTGGGGGGTTACCTCATGGGGCGGAGCTTCTGTGTGGGGAGATGGGAAAGCCTGGAGAATGTGCACAGCCACGTGAGTGTTCGCACGGAACCCGCACATCACGGGGTAGGTGGCAGGTTTTATAGGAGGCGCATTTCACTGCAACTGAAATATTATTTCCTGTCCTGCCTTTGAACGGGACAACACTCCCGTGTTCCCCAGCGAGATGGGGATTTCTTTTACTTAAAGATCTTGGGGACAGACTCAGCCACCTACGTCCCCTGCAGTGCTGGTGGCAGGGTAAGCCTTTTTCCAAACTTTGCCAAAAAATAAAACAAGCAAGCAAACAAAAGCCAACCAAACTCTCCAGCTCTTTGCACATTAGAAGGCGGCTTTGCAAACGGCGAGTGAATCCTCGAATTTCCTTTCTCCCTCCTGTTCTGCACTCGGAGGTGGGAACAGTGGGCGCAGGACGTTGACTATCGAGGTTATACAGGGCAAACGATCACAGGAGGTAATGCTTGGAGGCTCTGCGAGCCAGGACTCTGCTAAGGGACTTGCCCACACACCAGCTCAGCTAGTCCTCACACCCCCTCCAGGCAAAGCCTCTGGCTGCCGCCTCTATCCTGCACATGGGGAACCTCGGCAGAGTGATGTTAGTAAGTTACCCAAGATCACACTCCAGCGAGTGACGGAGCCAGGATCCGATCCCAGGGACGCCAGCGCCACGCCAAGGCTCTGACCCGCCTAGGGCTCCCTCTCTGGCCCTGTGCCAGCGGATCCTCCCCGGGCCGGCCTTGGGCTGCACTGCCCCCTGTGGGCCATGCTCCCAAGACCACGGAATCCTGTGCTGCTCCCCCAACCCCATGCCCTCTAGGGCCTGCTCCCCCAGGTGTGCCTCCTGGAGCACAGGGCTCGGGGGCTGAGGGGAGAGTGGGGGTTTGGGGCTCGGGTGTGGCGTGTCCCATGCTTCCCTGTTCCGGCATCGTTACTCCGTTCATTGGCTTTTTTAGAACCTGAAGTATTCAGAGGCAGGTGGCCCTGCGCTGTGTTCCCGCCTGAGCCCACAAACGTGAGGGCCGCCTGCCCCCGGCCCTGTGCCTCCCGGGGCTGCCCTGTGGGGGCGCAGTGCCGGGCTGTGAGCAGCGCCATCTGGCGTGACATCGGGGTCTCCACAGGCCGGCGCGGCGTCGGCGCCGTGCTTTGCCAGACGGTCCCTTCCGTATCCCACAGGGAGACCCACCTGTTCCACTGATCTGCCAGCCAGACAGCCGCTCTCCTCCGGCTCCTCCGAAATCCTGTGAAAGCACCGATAAAGAGATTCGAGGTCATATTCGGCTGATTTTCAGGTCATTCCTCTGGGACTTGTCCTGTCCTGACACAACGAGCGACAACCAGGGCCCACGGAGGGGCCAGAGAGCACGCCGCCCCACCCCCGACACCCCTGCTCTCAGGGAGGCTGGGGCCTGTGCTTCCTTCCAGAGCCTGACTCCACACCCCCTCACCCAACAGCCTGCCCTTGTGATCCGGGGACGGCAGGCTCAGCTCCCCTCGCAGAAAGGGATTGGAGCCGAGAGTGCGCCAGAGGCCTGCCCCCGGTGGACCAGGCCTGGGGTCCGGGTGAGCCTCCCCACCCCCGAAGAGAAAGCTTTCGGGAGGTGGATATTCATTCTGCCTCTTGGCAGGGACCCCGACTGTGCTCAGTCCTTCCCCGCAGGCGAATGACACAGAGGAAGGTACCAGTGTCCAATCCAGCCCGTGCCCATGCTGAGAGAGCCGGGGGAGACGGGATCGGGACCAGCGGCACCCTAGGACTTCCTCTGTCACTGGCTGTCAGGAGGCAGGGAGTCTAGTCTGTTCACAGAGGACCAAAAGGACCCCACATGTTAGGGCCAGCCTTTCCTTCTGCCCACAGCTGTGGAGAGGCACAGCAGTCTACACATATAAAAGCCTACGAGGCCATCACAACCGAATGGCTGACCAAGCAGGCTGTGTGGGGCAACCAGGCCAGCCGGGGGTTAGTGATGGCTGACCAAACGACCAGGCAGCAGGCTGTGTGGGGCAACCAGACCATCAGGTGGGTCAGTAAGGGGCGACCAAATGACTGAACAGCAGGCTGCATGGGGTGACTGGGCCCGCAGTGGGGGGCAGTTGGGGTTGATCAAGCTGGCACAGGGGGCAGTGAGTGGTGGCCAGGCTGGCAGAGGGGGCAGTGAGGGGTGATTAGGTCCATTTGGGGGGCAATTGGGGGCAACCAAGCTGGCAGGAGGGGCAGTAAGGGGCAACCAGGCCAGTGAGGGGGCAATTAGGGGCAACCTGGCCAGTGGGAAGGGCAGTTGGGAGTAATCAGGCCTGCAGGGGGGGTGCAGGAAGGGCAACCAGGCTGGTGATGGGGGTCAGTTGGGGACGACTAGGCCAGCAGGGGAGGAAGTTGAGGGGGACCAGGCCAGCACTGGGGGCAGTTAGGGGTGATCAGGCAGGCAGGCAAGTGAGCATTTAGGAGCCAGTGGTCCCGGATTGTGAGAGGGATGTTCAACTGCCAGTTTAGGCTCAACCCCCAGAATCGTGCCTAAATTGGCAGTCGGACATCCCCCAAGGGGTCCCAGATGGGAGAGGGTGCAGGCTGGGCTGAGGGGACCCCACTCCCTGTGCACAAATTTCGTGCACCAGGCCTCTAGTCTTATAAGGGGAGCAAGGTCTTCCCTACAAGCGGCTCTCCTTTCCCCGCAGTGCCCCAGGTGTGGCCATTGCGGAGGCGGAGAGCGTGCAGCTGCCAAGCTCAGCTCAGGATGTCCCAGCTCCCAGACCATTGGTTCGGGGCTTTGGTGTGTGTGTGTGGGGGGGAGGGGGGAATGTGGTTGGTATGCTTTTTGTTTGTTTTTTGTTTTGTTTTGTTTTCTTATGTGAAGCCATAAATAGAGCAGGTGGGTGGTCCTTTTGCGGACCCATCATTATCAGTACCCACTTGCCTGGGCTGCCTGCTTTGTCATCTAATTTAAAAATAGCCTTAGGGGGAGGGCAGGACGAGGAAGCAAGAGTAGGCAAGGAATATCTTGCTTTATTTTCTGCCCTTACACTTGAGTCTAAGAATTTGCCCCTGGCTTTCCCATTTCAACCGAGCCCAAAGGAAATCTTACAAGGTGGAAGACAGCCCAATTACTGAGCTGAGTACGTCCGATTTGAAAACTGCAGAAGCTGGGAGAGGCGTGCGATCACAGTCTTGCTGCAGCAGAATTGGTTTTGCTCTCTTTGGGGAGCTGGTTCCTTGTCACCAGCCTGTGCCGAGCTGTTCACTGAAGATGGTGAAGAAAAGCCGTGTCCCCTGGTGCCTGCCTGGCTGCCCACGTCTGCATCTCCGTGCTTACCCTCTCCAAGGCACTTGGTGGGTCTTCGGTGGGGTTCCCAGGAAGCAGGCTCTGAGCGGGAGATGCTGTGTGGAGTTAGCTGCCCTGTGCTCTCAGAGACGGCACCTGGGAACCTGGGAGGAGAGAGGGCGGAGCCGCAGCTCCCGCTGGGACGGCCC
The DNA here is from genome assembly GCF_964339955.1 of Pipistrellus hanaki. Taxonomy (NCBI): domain Eukaryota; kingdom Metazoa; phylum Chordata; class Mammalia; order Chiroptera; family Vespertilionidae; genus Pipistrellus; species Pipistrellus hanaki. Next base: position 23,397,667 of record NC_140521.1, read on the forward strand.
TGCAGTTGCCCCGAGTGGTGGGGTGCAGCTTCTGAAGCTCCAGGACGTGGGGCCACTGACGGGGGCTGCCTCCATCTGGAAAGACATGACCTTGGGCCTGGCGGGAAGGATGGAGGACTAAGCCAGGCCGTGGGAGGAGGGAGTGCCTTGTCCGCTGTATTCTCTCCTGAGCCCACAAACATGAGGAGCGTGCCTGCCCCCTGGTCATGTGCCTCCTGTGGGGCTGGACACATGAGGAGGCCAGTGCCTGTGCTTCCTTCACAGTGTAGGCCCAAATTGTACAACAGATAAAGTCATTGGGCCCCTTGAGTCTTGTCCCCCTAACTGCCCTCCCCTGCTGACCTGATCACCCCCAACTTTCCTCCTCTGCCAGCCCGGTCACCCTTAACTGCCCTCCCCTGCTGGCCTGATCATCCACAACTGCCCTTTCCTGCCAGCCATCTTGAGGCGGCCATCTTGAGTCCACATGGGGACAGTCGTCTTTCCCTACAGTGGCTCCTCTCTCCTCCTCAGAAAGCAAGCTGACGAGTGCAGGCCTCTGGTGTGTCTGTGCTGTGTGCGTATCCACAGCATCCACCCCTAGCTGGCACTTCGGAGACGCTAACTGGGCACTTGTTGAAGCAATATCGAGTTAGACTTTTTGTCCCACATACTTCTTTCTTAATATTTTAATTTCAAGAGTATTACAGATGCCCCCATGGTCCCCCTTGCCCCGCCCCCATGGCTCCCCCCACCCCAGGCCTTCCAGGCACTCCTGTGTGTGCCGATGGGCTCTGCAGAGGCGCATGTGGCTCCTTTGGTTAACTGCTTCTCGCCCCTCTCCCCAGCTCCTTCCCTCTGAGACCTTCAGTCTGTTCCCAGCTTCAACGTCTGGGCCCATTTTGGTCCTTCAGTTTATTTTGTTCATTAGATTCCACGTATAAGTGAGATCCTGTGGTATTCCTTTCTCTGGCTGGCTTATTTCACTTACCATAACAACCTCCAGGTCCCTCCATGCTGTGTTAAAGGGTAAGAGCTCCTTTCTTACAGCTGCAGAGTATTCCGTGGTGTAAATGTCCCCACCAGCAGTGCACTTTTCTCTACGTCTTTGTCAACTGTTGTCATTTGTGGAATTGTTGATGGTGGCAATTCTGACAGGTGTGAAGTGATACCTCATTATGGTTTCAATTTGCATCTCTCTGATGATCAGTGACTTTGACCATTTTTTCATTTGTTTCTTGGCCTTTTATCAATATATGTCCTCCTCAGAGGAATATCTATTTGGGTCCTTTGCCCATTTTTAATTGGATTGTTTGTCTTCCTTTTGTTAAGTTGTATGAGTTCCTTATATATTTTTTATATTAACCCTTCATTAGATGTAACATTGGCAAATATGTTCTCCCATACAGTGGGCTCTCTTTTCGTTTTGTTGATGGTTTCTTTTGCTGCAGAGAAGATTTTTAGTTTAATGCAGTCCCATTTGTTTATTTTCCCTCTGTTTCTCTTGCACTAGGAGATATATTCGTGAAAATTCTGCTCTGTGAGATGTCTGAGATTTTACTGACTACATTTTCTTCTAGGATTTTTATGGTTTCATGATTTACATTTAACTCTCTTGTCCGTTTCAGCTTTATTCTTAGGTATGGTGTAAGTTTCATTTTTTTTGCATGTACCTGTCCAATTTTCTTAACACCATTTATTGAAGAGTTTTACTCCATTGTATTCTCTTGCCTTCTTTTTGTCAAATATTAATTGGCCATAATAGCATGAGTCAATTTCTGGGATGTCTGTTCTGTTCCACTGATCTATATGTGCCAGATCAGAATGTTTTACTTTTAATGTTAAATTTTTAACATTTTTATCAGCTATTTGTAGCTTAAAAAGGCAAATTGTTCTACAGGGCTTGTAATGGAAACCAATAGTTTCTGGTCCCATTTCCCTCCCCTTTCACTCCCAGTCCATCCCCACCCTCGACCCCCGCCCCCAAAGCCATCCACTTCAGGTTCTCTTTAATCCCATGATTTTAGATAATGACTTGTAATGCTTTTCTTGATTTTTAGTTTTAAATATTTTCTATTGACTTCCCACTATGAAAATGAGATTTCATTATCATACACTCTTCCCCAACTCCCCCCTCCCCACACTTCTTCTTCTTTGTTCTGTAGCCAATCAAAATACACTTATAATGTTAGTTGATTTCAGCATAATGTTCACATAATAATAACTATGTCATCACTGTTCACTTGGCTGTGTAGGCTACAATGACTATCTGTTGTACAATTTTTGCTTTGCTGGATTTCAATAATGTTCTTGTTTCTTCCTTTGAATAGTTTTCTAACTACTTTGCATTATTTTGTCCTCAAACTCTCAGCCAAAAGTATAAATCTCTTTTCATTATATTCACTTACATCAAGTAATGTGCCGGGAGCCAATTCCAGCATGTCAGCAGGGCTGAATCATCTGGAAATGGCTGAATCATCTGAAAAGGATGCATAAAATGATTGCTTGCTGCCAGACAGCTGAGGACATCTTAATCTAGATGTTATTGCCTCCTACTGGCCAAACACCTGAACAGCCAAAGGCAGTTTTTCCCCAGTCTGACAATGGATTCTGTATCCCTACCCCTACCCTTCAATGTGTATACTACCTTGCCTTAGGACAATTTGTGTTAATAAAAAGCAAGGGGTCCTGAAACAGAGAGAACTTAGTTCCTTTAGCTAAGTCTTCTCTGGCCCCCATAACACCTTCCAAAATTATATTTCGTCTCTGGACTCTTAAATAATTTACACACAGCGCTTCTCCAGATTCCCAAATGCTTCTAGGTGCTGGATTAAGACCACCGGCAGAAATGCACCCGTTTCCTGTTTCTCTTGGTGAGGTACCTTCTCCAGCCTCCTGATTTCTCTCCAGATCTGCTGTGTGGACAGTACACTGGAATCTGGCATCTCCTTTCACCATGATGCTGAGGATTTGCTCTCCTCTTTATGCTGTATCCCTGATGAGAGAGAAATATCCATCAGCTGCCTCCTGCACACTCCCTACTGGGTATGTGCCCGCAACCAAGGTACATGCCCTTGACCGGAATCAAACCTGGGACCCTTGAGTCCGCAGGCCAATACTCTATCCACTGAACTAAACTGGTTAGGGCTATGTCCCCCATTTTATAGCTAAGAGAAGCTGAGGACATTGCTAATAAATCATGGGGTTTGAGCTCGGTATTCGGACCCTGAGCCATGTAGTCTACTACAGATCACCTTCCACAGGCACATGTGTGCAAAGTGTTTGTACTCTGTTCTCTCTACTCCACTTACCAGCATGTATCCATGTGTCCGAACTACATTAAGATGTAATTTGCATCTTAATAGGCTCATGATATTATATCAAACAATCATGGCTTCACTTACCAAACCATTTCCTTCCATAGAAGTTTCATGTTTTCGTTATTTTTTGGTTAGTACAGACAACACTGTAATGAGCTTCTCTGAGCTCTGGCTTTTGCTTTAGAAATATGTGTTTCCTTAGGAGAAGTTCCCAGCAGAGGAACTTGCCACAGATTATCGGTCACTTTCCAAAGTAGACGAACATACAGTGCTCCCAGGAGTGAGTTAATGGGCCACCCGCACTGATTCTCACCAAAATGAGCCTCAGGGACGTCTTCAAACCGGGGTTACAGTAAGTGAGGCACTGCAACAAAAAGTTATCGTTAGAAGGCAATTGTCCCTGGAGCCTCCCTCATTGGCCGAGGTCTCTGCCCTGCCACCCGATGTCTTCCTCTGAAGGCAGAGCAGGGAGCCGCTCCAGGGCAGGACACCAGAGCACGAACACACGGACACAAAGGCGGCCCATCCTTCAGATGTCAGCAGCGGGCACTGAAGCGGCTCCTCCCCTGCCTGCCCAGCCTTCGTCTCCCTCTCCGTTTCGTTAACAAACGCATTTGGAGACCCCGTGGGTCCTGCTTTCTGTGCCCTCGTGGTTTCCGTAGCTTGAACAGTCTTCCTTCCAAAGCTGACGTGTCCCTTCGTTTCCCAAAGCCACGGGCGCACTCGGTCCTCGCGTCACTGGCCAGCGCAGGTGTGTGACGGTGCTGCTTCCCCTCCGTCACCCCGGGCGCCCTGTGGCCCCGCACAGCCTCTGCGCGGCATGTGAGCTGTGGTGGCTGGAGCCCCTGAGATGTGCCCTCCCTCCCCATCAGGCCGCGGGCACCGGCTGGCCTAGCAGCGTGCGGTGTTTCCAGGCGGGATGGGCCTCGTGGACGGAGCCAGTCCTTCCCCTGCGCCTGGCTGTGCTGGCCGCCAGCTCGCTCTTAGCCTGGGGGGCCCAGGGCGGTCCTTAAGCATCTTCAAAGCCACCGGTGAGGGGAGCACAGCCTCCCGCAGCTCTCTCCCGGCCGCCAGCTCCCGCCGGACCGAACCCCTTCCTTCCTGGTTAGTCACCCACCTGCAGGCCGGCCTGTCCTCCGCTGCTTCCCGCAATCAGGCCTCTGCCCCTGCTCTGCCTTAGGGTCACCAAATGGGGCGCTCTTGCCTCTGCCTGGGAGCCCTCTCATTCTTCCCTCCTCTGTTTCATGGCTCAAGTTAAGTGCCACCAACTCGGACTCTTCCGAGAAACTCCTGGGTGAGGACAGGAGAAGCCCAAGCGCAGATGCCCTCCTGTCCCTTGAGATGCCCGGAGGACACGCAGACACCGAGCTGCCCAGCAGATGGCACTAGCGCTGAGCTAATGGGGCTCTGGCCTCGCCGCCCAGTTATCCCGCGTGGCCAGTGATAGGGGGAAAGTCAGAACTGGGGGTGGAACAGGCTGCTCCCCGATCCCACGGGAGCCTTTCACGCGATGGCACATTTTCCCATCAGCAGCGCGTCCGCTCCGCTCCTGAGGCCTGACTGCAGGGCTGCCAGGACGGAACGCCGAAGGTTTAAAACCAGTGGCAGGCTTTCCGGAACCGGCCTGCCCGGCCCCAGCGGAGTGCTGGCCTGGAGCTTCGTTTGACGAGTCTCGTCCTCTCGCCCTGGGCTCTCAGAATTGCAGGCTTCCTGGCGTCACCGTTTAATTACCTAAGTGTACAACGACGACAATAATAGCAAACAAGAGTGACAGCGACGTTTCTGAGCTGATGCCAGCTCCGGAGCCGGCCCTGCAAAGGCAGCGTGGGTCTGGGAGCCTCCGGTTAACACGGTGGCCTTCCTCTCCTCACCCGCGCCCCCGGGGCAGGCTCTTCACAAGCTCAGGGTCCGTTTCTTAGCGTCAATGCAGGCGGTGAGCTACAGTTTCTTAGATATTAAAGTAGGATCGTGGGGCGTCTGTCAGTGCCTAGCGCAGGGCATGGCACGTAGTAGGTGCACAGTTCATGAAGAGCTCTCCCCGCACCGAACGCCTGGTCCCTGGCTCCCCTGGTGACGACAGGCAAGCCCAGCCACCAGGCTTCCGTGTCCCTGTCAGAAGGACGTTCCCGCAGGCCATCAGTGGGAGCGCTTTGGAAAATACTCTTCATTTTAAAGTCAAGCGTCTGCCTTTTTTTCCTCATTTCTAAAAGCCTCAGGTACAAACAATCGAGGTCATTCTCGCTGAGTCAGGCCTTCTCCCTCCTCGCTCCAGGCTGCCCCCCTCCGGGCCGGGCGGGGAGGGAGCCGCTCTCTGCACCTCACTGTGACGCCGCAGCACTGAGACACGGTGCCTGCGCCGTGCTGCGGCCTCAGCTGTGCAACACGGAGCTCTGCCCCCACCTGCCCTCCTCTGCGGGAACTTGGGTACGTCCCCAATCTTAGTGGGATCTTTTGAAACTATTTTATTTATTTTTGAGAGACTGGAAGGGATGGAGGGGTGCAGGGATGAAGAGAGAGGGAGGAAGGGATGCAGGGGTGGTGGAGGGAAGGGAGGGAAGGTAGGTGGGAGGGAGGGATGCAGGGGTGGTGGAGGGAAGGGAGGGAAGGTAGGTGGGAGGGAGGGATGCAGGGGTGGTGGAGGGAAGGGAGGGAAGGTAGGTGGGAGGGAGGGATGCAGGGGTGGTGGAGGGAAGGGAGGGAGGTTAGGTGGGAGGGAGGGAGGGAGAGAGAAAAATCGATGTGAGAGACATGGACTGGTTGCCTCCTGCACACGCCCTAACCAGGGCTGGGAAGAGAACCCAGGTATGTGTCCTTGACCGGAATTTGAACCCACAACCCTTGGGTGTGCGGGCCAACACTCTAATCACTGAGAGCCACCAGCCAGGGCCTCAATGGGCTCATCATCCCTGCTGTCACCTGACAGGGATCTGGGGCCCATGCCTCCCTGATGTAAACTCAGGAGCACCCCGAGCGGGCCTCTGTCCAGAGGTAACGGTTCGCACTCAGTGATCAGGAGCACAGGGAAGGCTGCCAACCCAGCCCCGGCCCCTCGGAGTCTGGGTTCAGGGCCTGAGCGGGGCCGCTGGGCTGCGGGGGTGGGGGGGCGGGAGAGCCCCGTTATCACACACCCCGTGCGGAGGCTGGTCTGCTCGTGGCGTGTTCTCCGTGGCGTGTTCTCCGTGGCGTGTTCCCCGGGACTGGAGGAGCAGGGAGAGACGAGTGTTTGCTGAGAGGCTGAGCTGGTCGGCCACACTGGCTGTCCCTGTATGTGGCCCGCACACAGGCCTGTGAAGATCTTACCCACTTTCACATGCGGAAGCGAACGCCTCGAGGGGGTGGATCAAGGTCACCCCGGCAAGCGCCAGAGCCCCGGGCTGACGGGCTTCACATGCTCCCTGAATAATTCATCTCCCCAGAGAAGCAGACGTGTCAAGATCAGCGGTTTTTAAACAGAAGCCAAGGGCAAGCAGTGTAAGCAAGTATGGGGGGCTGGGGGTGGAGTGGATGGGGGGTGGGGTGGATGGGGGGTGGGGTGGATGGGAGGTGGGGTGGCTGGGGGTGGGGTGGCTGGGGGATGGGGTGGCTGGGAGGTGGGGTGGCTGGGGGGTCGGGGGGCTGGGAGGTGGGGTGGATGGGGGGTCAGGGGGCTTGGAGGTGGGGTGGCTGGGGGGTCGGGGGGCTGGGAGGTGGGGTGGATGGAGGGTCAGGGGGCTTGGAGGTGGGGTGGATGGGGGTGGGGTGGATAGGGGTGGGGTAGATGGGAGATGGGGTGGCTGGGAGGTGGGGTGGCTGGGAGGTGGGGTGGATGGGGGGTGGGGTAGATGGGAGGTGGGGTGGCTGGGAGGTGGGGTGGCTGGGAGGTGGGGTGGCTGGGGGTCGGGTGGCTGGGAGGTGGGGTGGCTGGGGGTCGGGTGGCTGAGGGATGGGGTGGCTGGGGGGTGGGGTGGCTGGGGGGTGGGTGGATGGGAGATGGGGTGGATGGGGGGTGGGGTAGATGGGAGGTGGGGTGGCTGGGAGGTGGGGTGGCTGGGAGGTGGGGTGGCTGGGGGTCGGGTGGCTGGGAGGTGGGGTGGCTGGGGGTCGGGTGGCTGAGGGATGGGGTGGCTGGGGGGTGGGGTGGCTGGGGGGTGGGTGGATGGGAGATGGGGTGGCTGGGGGGTCGGGGGGCTGGGAGGTGGGGTGGCTGGGGGGTGGGGTGGCTGGGAGGTGGGGTGGCTGGGGGTCGGAGGGCTGGGAGGTGGGGTGGTTGGGGAGTCAGGGGGCTGGGCTGCGGGCCAGTGCCTGGGAATACAGGCCATTATTTCTTGAAACAGATTCTCTATCTGTTTCTCAGATTCTGATTCTTCTGGTACCCCTATAATGTGAATGACTGTTATGATTTATGGTGTTCCAAAACTCCCTTAGACACTCCTCCTGCTTTTTAATTTTTTTCCATTTGCTGCTCTGAATGGGTGTGGGTTTTTTTCTACCTTACCTTCTAATTCACTGATTCATTCTTCAGCTTCTTCTAGTCCACTGTTGAATCCTTCCTGAGTGTTTTTTATTTCAGCTATGTCATTCCCTATTTCCAATTGATTCTTATTTATTGCTTCAAGCTCTTTTTACATGATGGTGTAGCTCTCGTTAAGACCCTTATAATTCTCATTAAGTTGCTTGTAATTCTCACTGAATTGTTTGAGCACCCATATTGCCATTATTCTGAATTCTTTATCTGACAAATTGCTTGCCTCTATTTCATTTAGTTCTTTTTCTAGTGATTACTTTTTCTTTCATTTGGGGGTTGTTTCTTTGTCTTCCCACTTCTGCTGTTCTTTGTATTTGTTTCTATGTATTAGATTACACTGCTATGCCTCCAAGACTTTGTGGAGGAGTCTTATGTAGTAGGTGTTTTGTGGGACCCAGTGCTGCAGTCTTTTAGATCTCCTGAGCTGAGTGTTCTAGGAAAGTCTCTTGTTTGAGTTCTCCTGCTATGTTTGGGTTTTGAATGTTATTGTCCCATTTGTGGTTGGAATTTCCTCTCAGGCTGGTTGACTATGTGGTCCAACCTCATCATGTGAGCTGTTATCAAGGTGTGGACAGAATAAAATACAGCACAACAAAACATGAAACAAAAGAGACAAACCAAAACATATACAAAATCTCTACAGCAACAGGTGAAACAACCACCAGAGAAGACAGAATTAGAAAAGAGAGCAAGGGTGACAGAAGAAAAGAAGAAAATGAAAAAATATGAGAAAAAGAACAAAACAAACAAACAAACAAACAAAAAAGACAAAAAAGGAGGGAGGGGAAGAAAAATAAATCTATAGATGCAAATGTGAAATAAAGAAAGAATAAAGAATTAGGGAAACAGAAGAAGAAATAATGCTTTAAAATAAAGGAGGAAGAAAAGAAAATAAATTTTTGAAAAGGAAAATAGAGGAGAAAGCAGTTAGACTCAGAATAATAAAAGGATAAAAGATGAGATTGCATGGGAAAAAGAAAAGAGAAAAAGCAAAAAAAGAATGAATAGGAAAGGGGAAGAGGAAGATTAGCTATATGAATGAAACAATAGAGGCTCAAATAATAACAAATCAATAAAGCAAATAGACAAAGAAGATAACTTTAAAGAGGAAAAAAAAAAAGAGAGAGAGAGAGAGAGAGAACAAATTTTAAAAAGGAAAGAAAAAAAGTGAAGTGATGTTCCTTTCGGCCAAGGTCAGTGCCCCGGGGAGCTCCCTCTGGCTCCCACCGGCCGGTGACGTGGTGACGGCTCTGTCTGCCAGTGCCCGGCGTCCTGTGTGAAGCTAGGTCCTGACTAACCCCTGTCGGACTGTCCTCCGTGGCTCTCAGCACCGCGTGAAGCACCGGCGGTCACCGTTCGTGTCCGTCTCCACAGGCCGTGGCTGCCAGCAGGGGGCCCATCGGCCCTCTGGCGCAGGTTTGCCCGCTGCAGGGGCCCAGGGCTGGGGCAGCACACTTGCCCTGGTTCTCCGGGCTCCGCCTTTGCATGCAGCCAGCTCTCAGTCCCAGTGCTCCGAGGTCTGTTTCTGAAGGGGCTTTCGGTGGGGCGTGCTGTTCACTTTCAGGGAAGGTGGTGGGTGCGTTTCCCTGTCCCTGAGCCGCTCCTCTGCGAGTGGCCTAAAGTATGCCTCTGCCCTCAGCCAGGCACAGATCCTTGTGTGCAGTCCTGTGGGTTCAGCTGGAAACCCGGAGTTTTATTAGCTCTCCTGTGTGTCGGGGGAAGGTACTAGTTTAGCTCCCAGGATAGTGGGACGGATGGGCCCTCCCCCAATCCCGTCCCTGAGGCTCCCGGAGGCTCGACCTCTGCTTCTGTCTCCTCAGAAAAGGTCAAATCACAGGGTGTGGCAGGCAGGGCCCCTGAGGCGGGGCGGGCTGTCTCAGCCAGGGTGGGGTTTTCTCTATCTGCCCGGTGGCTACTGCGAGCAGCTGGCTCCTCCCCAGAAAAATGGCTGTTTGGGCCTGACCTGGCTTCACATGCTGGCTGAAGACTGTCCCCGTGGGAAAGCAGATGACCCGAAATGAGCAAATCAGTGTGAAATGAGGCTAAAGTTAACATATTAGGTTACACACAACCTACTTAAACAGCTGAGCCTCCTGTGAAAGTGAGAAGCCTTGCCTTCAGAACACTTGCAATTTAACCAGAGCAGTGTGATAGCTATATTAATAATTGGGGTAATTTAATGTTTGCGTCCCACAAAATTCATAGGATAGGTGGAGATCCTAACTCCCCCAGTGAGGCGGGCCTCTGGGGGGTGATTAATTGGGTCACAGGGTGGGGCCCCGATGAGAGGGATTAGTGCCCTTCGTAGAAGAAACACGAGAAAGGTGGCTTTTCTCTCAGCCACAGGAGGGTGCGACAAGGAGGTGGCCATCCGCACACCAGAAAGCAGGCCCTCGCCAGGCTCTGGATCTCCCAGCACCGGGTCCTGGTCCCCGCCCCCAGGCCTGAGAGAACAGAGGCTCATATGTAAGCCACCCGGTCGATGTGCCTTGAAATCACAGCCCAGACTGACGAAGGCAGTAATTATGCTCCCACCAGGAAGGAAGGAAGCAAGCACCCGGAGCTGCTTCTTGCCTGGCCAGTGTGGCTCAGTGGTTGAGCATCAACCCATGAACCAAGAGGTCGCTGCTTCGTTTCCCAGTCAGGGCACATGCCCTGGTTGCAGGCTTGATATCCAGTAGGGCAAGTATGTCAAGCTCTTGGGCTGACATGGGCCAAATAAGTGAGGTTTAAGTGTAGGTATGTGGTCTGCAGAAAAACAAAAGCTTCAATTTTCAGAGAAACGTGGGTGTATTTCGATAGAGACATGCTGAATGCAAAGGGCTGAAATAAAAGAGTCATCGTTAACTTACAGCAATAGGACATTTTAATAAAAATTAATACTTTTCCTGAACATTCACTCACCAGAGACTGAATACCTGCACAAATAAGCGTAATGCAAATAAACCTGTTTTCCTTGTGACGAGACGCGGTAACTGTGCTCCATCATCTGTGCCTGGAAGGCTTCCCGCCTCCCACTGGCTCTGGGAAGCTCCTCTCTGCGGTTTCTCCTGCAGATCCTGCCTGCGCGCCAGGCCCAGAACCAGCTCTACCTCCTCCGGAACCTCCCCGCCTCAGGGACCTCACCCCCGGGAACCCACAGCTTAGCTGCGCTTCAGCCCCGTGAATAGCCCCCGCGCTGCGCATGCAGGCCGTGCAGGCCGGCGCGCTGTGGAGGGAGCGTGCACTGTGGGTGCTGAGCACCCTGCCGAGGACCATGGCACCTCCAGGGGGTGGAACCCCGTCCTGCTGTATCTGTCTCCTGCCATTGAGCTCCAGGGGAAGCTGGCGGGTGTCTCACAGACAAAGGAGTTCCTAAGGGGATAAAGGACGGGACCGAGGTTGGGCGGTGTCTTAGAGAACGAAACTCGGACCCTCGTTCGTGGCACCGTGCCAGGTCATCTGTGCCTGGAAGGCTCCCCCCTCCCACCGGGGTGCCCTCCCCCGCTCCGCTCAGCGTCGCCCGCAGTCATGGTGACGCCGCAAAGGGGACAGGGAGGAGAGCCCTGACTGCCGGCCGGCGGTCGGGATGGGAGCCGTGGCTGTGAGGCTGGCCACGGCCGCCCGGAAGGTGCCCAGGAGAAAGGACTCTGTCCCGAGAGCGTCAGTGCCCCTCGCCGACAGACACGCGATCAGCACCAGCTCTGTCCGGGCGCCACCAGCTGCAAAGGCTGCCTGAAAAGGATCTGCAGCTTCACTGGCAAGAGGGGACAGGCACATGGATCCCACCAAGACCCCCGATCTGCGCAGCTCCCGGTGGGGGCCGAGAGGGAGACGGAGGGCGGTGCCATGGCAGGGAGGGTTCACGGAGGGGACGGCACTAGGGGTGTATCCTGCTGTGCGAGCAGGACTGGGGCAGGGGGAGGGGGAAGGACATCTGGAGGCACTGAGCTGCCGGTGGTCAGCGTGGGGGGGGGGGGGGGCTGGAGCTGTGAAGCGGCCAGTGCAGAGCGCCCGGCGCTGCCGCTAATGTATGTCCCGGCGTGACACCCCCGGCCACCCGCCTGCCACCACACCGCACGGGGCTAACCCAGCAAACAGGAACCAGACATAGCAACTGGGTGGCTTACTGGTTTGTGACAATGACAGGTAGGAACCGGTGACGTGTGTCTCACTTGGCGCTGGGGACTGGAGAGAAAACATCCACACGTGGCCCTTGCCCTCAGAAAGCAGACTAGAGCGAAAGAAACTATTTAAAAATACTTCAGAGTGAAGTTACATTACTCTGACTATCACACAAAGTACTTTAGAAATTAATAAAAGGGGACTTGGTAACACTTTCAACAACAAAATAAAAGCAGATGAGTATGGACACGGCTGTTCTGTAAGTCCCTGAGACGACCCAGCGAACTCAGACTCCCGTCCTCACTCGGCTCCCAGCAGCCTGGCCCCCTGAGCCAGGCTGCTTCCGCCAGGCAGGAGCCACCTCACTGGGCACTGGGAAAGGGGGCTGGCCCCGCGTTCTGCCTCGGGACCCCATTTGTGCTCAGATCCACCACGCAGGGGCCCAGTCAGCTGGCAGAATACAGAGCCAGGAACAGTCCCCCTGGAGGGAGGGTGCGGCTCACAGGACTGAGGCAATGCATTATTCATGAGGCGTCGCCCAGCGGTTACGGTTATAAAGTTCACAGCCCAGCCCAGGGCAGGCACGCTGGGTCCTGCTGCCTGGACAAGTCTGTCTAATTCCTAAGAAGACCAGATCTTTGTTGCTAAAGTGTTCTGAGATGCGTGGTTAAACCAACCTTCATCCCCGAAGATCTACTTTTTGAGCCTGACATCCCTGTAGTTATCAACTGCATGCTCGGCCTCCAGAAGTCAGCATGCTAAGCTGACCGACAAGGTGGTGGTAACTGTCCATAGGGTTTGTCTGCAAAGGATTGTCTAGCGTAGCAGAAGTATAAGCTACCGAGGCATGTTGTAACGCCGTTGGACAGTAGCTCAGAGCAAGTTTTGTGAACAGGAGTGCAGTGCTCATCGCATTCTGCTCATCGCATTATGGCAAATACAGACAAAAAAAAAAAAAAAAAGGGAACCTGTGTCCTAGCTCCACTTTCCCACGGCGTCTCAGCCGCAGGAGCTCCCGTGTCCTGCCAGCCGCAGGGACTGAGGCGGGGACACAGGCCGGGCCTCCTGGCGGTGAGCTGAGTGGCCCTGGGACGGGGCCAGGTGCCCTCCGGTAGGGGAAGGGGATGCAGAACCAAACACAACCATTCAGCCGGGAGTGCTGTGCTCTGACTGAGCGAGGGGAAACGAGGCAGTGCCTACAGAGAAGCGACAGCCGAGGTCACGGCTCTCTTCAACGCGGGTTGAAACGGGGACGGAGGCTCCACAGGAATAGAAGCAGCCGCTGCTGGAGGTCGCACTTTCCTGTCTGACCTCATTTGCCCTCAGAAGCCTGGCGTGTGCTCTGAGCCTCCCGCTGAGCAGAGAGCAGACACTAATTGCCTCGCTGGGCTTGACCTAGTAAGAGGCAAAGGGGGGACTGAAACCACGGCACTCACTCCCCTCGCGGCTCAGTGCTCTGCGGCCGCTCTGCAGACATGGAGAGCACACGCCCGGGGCTCGGCCTTGTGGGTCAGCCCATGGCTGTGCCGGTGGCGGTCCAGGATGAGGGGCTGTGAGCGCTGCCAGCCAGGACACAGATGGGCCACGGAGGACGAAGCTTCCTGGAGGAGGCGCTGGAGCTTAGGTGTAAGCTAGAAGGGAGAAGGAGCTACAGCAGATTGACTGGGAAATGCCCACAGTCCAGCCAGTGTGGCTCAGTGGTTGAGTGTCGATCTATGAACCAGCAAGCCATAGTTTGATTCCCCCTCAGAGCATATTCCCAGGTTGCGGGCTCCATCCCCAGTAGGAGGCATGCAGGAGGAAGCAAACCCCTAACCCTAACCCTATTCCTATCGATGACTCTCTCTCATCATTGATGTTTCTGTCTCTCCCTCTCCCTCCCCCTTCCTCTCTCTGAAATCATTAAAAACATATTGGGGGGGGGGGTAGGAAATGCCCACAATTTTCCACGCCTGCTTGTATTCTTGGTCCTTTGCAGCTCTTCTCGTGAAAAGTTGGATTCTATTTCTCCATACCCTAAGTCTTGTCACTTGCTTTGGCCAAGAGAATGTGGTAAAAAGGAAGTTGTGCCATTGTAAGCCATGGCCTCAAGAGGCCTCAAATGTTCTCTCTCTCTCTCTCTCTCTCTCTCTCTCTCTCTCTCTCTCTCTCCCCCCCCCCCACCCCTCCCATCAACATGTGAAAAGCCTGGGCTAGCCCCCTGGATGATGGCACAACACATGGTCCAGTTACCCTTTTACTCTAATCAACAGCCCACCCACTATCACACATAAAAGTGAGCCCATATGAGACCTGTCGGCTCACAGTGAAGCCACCAGCTGACTGCAGAGATGTTGAGTGAGCTCAGACTAGCAGAACTGCCTAACTGGCCTTTAGCCTCATGGGCACTCAGTTATTGTCGTATGTCCCTGAGGCCTGTGGTTGTTAGTTAACCAGCGGTGCTGCCATCATGGAGGGAGGCAGGCTCCTTTGTAAGATCAGACCAGTGTGGCCCAGACCGCCCTGCCATCCACACGCTGCTTCGGAGAGAGTGTGGGTCCTCCGAAGGGTCCAGGAGACTCTCAGAGTTGACATTTTGGGTGCAGTTCTTGGGAACTGCTCTGCTGCCATAGGATGGTCAGTGGCATCAAGGTCTCTACCCACTGGATGCCAGAAGCATCCCCAGGTGTGAGGACCAAAATGTTCCCAGACGATGCCAAATATCCTCCAGGGGGCAGAGCTGCGCCTGCTGAGAGACAGGGCCCAGAAACCAAAGCAAAGCTGTTACCAAACACCCAGAGTGCCCCCAACCCAGCAGTGCTTTCTCTGAGTGGCAGTGGCAGACCGCCTCGGCCAGGCCAACGAGTGCCTCCGGTGGAACATGCGGTACTGGGGTGGCCAGTAGGGGGCAATGCAGGCAAGGCTCAGCAGGGAGGCTCCGCTGAGCCGCTGGGCTCTCCGTAAAGCTCTCTCTGGGTGGGGCAGTGCTGGCTCAGCACTCTGTGTGCTGTCCATAGAATGAGGCTTAAAAACAGAAAAGGAAACTAAAACGCATGGCAAGGAGGACTTCCAGACTCCGTGTAGGTCAGACCTGTGTCCCGGGATTTCTTCGCTTCCCTCTGGTGAGTGCCTGCTCCTAGTAACGGTCTTTCTTCTTCGATGTTTGTGAGAAAGAGCAACTCGTCACCACATTCCCGTTCAAACCTGGATGTTCCAATCGCAGCTTGCCCGTTTTACCAGTTTCTCTCGTTGAAGCTAAACAAGATGGTTAGCGTTTTTCCTCTTCCACAGCTCGTTTAAGTCAGCATCTCTGACCACAATCACACTTCCCAGTGCGGATTTCACCTCTGAGAGCGGCCAGGCCCGGGCTCAGGAGGACACGCCCTGAGCTGCAGCTTTGTCAGCGTCAGCGCTCCCGGGAAGACGCAGGGGAGGGGGGGCCGGCTCAGCACTCCTGCCTTCTCACTCACGCCGCACCCTCACGGCTGGCATATTGGAGATTTATGTCCTTTGGGCCTCAATCAAATTACTTGCCTTCCACAGGCTTCCCTTTTCCTCTAATAAACGGTAATAACAGTAACCTTCTACTTCTCTGCCTTGCCAGACAAACTGATGGCCTGGACCATGCATGATAGTGCCCACAAATCCAGTACAAAGAGAGAACGTCCATGAGAGGCGGGCCAATGGAAGGGGGGGCTGTCTTAAATTCTAACTGCCCAGCGCCGCACAGGCATCTCTCCATGCCCTGTCCCCTGGCCAGGCCCGGTCTCGGCGCTGGGAGCGCTTCAGGGAGAAAGATGAGGTCACGGATTCTCGGCGGCTCCGTGTTGGACGCTGCAATTCGCTCTCTCTGTAATTCAGTTGTTGAGTTTCCTGCGGAGTTTGCAGTGCTGGCTGGCTTTGTGGACACAGGGGCGCGTTGGGGCGGAGACAGAGAAAGTGTTGGGAGTCCGGGCGCAGCTCCCTCGGGCTGGGGAGGGGGGTGGCATTGTGTGTAATGTTAGCGATGACAAATTAGCCACAGGTTTCCACAGGACCGGAAACGCAGGCTGCTCCAGGGCCCGCGGCGAGGCAGGCTCCAGCGTGCTCCACCCGAGGCAGCAAGCACTTCCTGCCAGGCTGGCCGAACCCCAAAGTGCCCCCCCCCACACACACACACACACAGGCCCATCGAGGCCCAGCAGTGCCCAGTGCCACTCCACAGTGCTTGACACCTTGCTAGGCGCCCAGCCACACAGAAAGCTGTAGGTGCCAGGCGGGGGAGGGGAGTTGAGGGGGTGTTAAGGGGGGGGGGGGAGAAGAGGTGACGCTTAGGGCATTGCCCTGTGGGACTTATCATCCAAAGCCAACGCCTGCCTCCTGCCTGTCCGGTGGGCTCGGTGGTTGAGCGTCGACCTGTGAACCAGGAGGTCAGGGTTCGATCCCTGGTCAGGGCACAAGCCTGGGTTGTGGGCTCCATCCCCGGTGTGGGCCGGGCAGGAGGCAGCCTATCAATGATTCTCTCTCATTCTCTCTCATCATTGATGTCTCTTTCCATCTCTCCCCTTCCCTATGCCCCCCCCACCCCAGTCCTCTCTGAAATCAATACTTCTTTCAAGCCTGTTCGCTGGTTTCTATAAGCCTGACAAATACATGAAGAGAAATGAGGATTCCCGTGCAGGCTGTGCCTTGCAGGATTCACAGGACTGGTCTATAAATCATCTCTGAGCTTCAAAGCAGATCTGGAGCATTCGCAAACATACCATCCCCCCGCCCACACACACACACACACACACACACACACACACTCACACACATACACACACACTCACACACACACACACATACACACACACACTCACACACACACACTCACACTCACACACTCACATACACACTCACACACACACACATACACACACACACACTCACACACACACTCACACATACACACTCACACACACATACACACTCACACACACACATACACACTCACACACACACACTCACACTCACACACACATACACACACACACTCACACTCACACACTCACACACACACTCACTCACACACACACACTCACACACACATACACACTCACACTCACACACTCACACACACTCACACTCACACACTCACACACACACACTCACTCACACACTCACACACACACACACTCACACACACACACACTCACACTCACACACACACTCACTCACACACACACACACACACTCACACACACACACACTCACACACACACACTCACACACACACTCACACACTCACACACACACACACACTCACACACACACACACTCACACACACACACTCACACACACACTCACACACTCACACACACACACACTCACGCACGCACACACACACACACACTCACACACACACTCACAAACACACTCACACTCACACACACACACACACACACACACTCACTATAGTTCTCCAACAGCTCTGGGGGCCTGGCAGCAGGCTTCCCGACACTAAACACACAGGAAGACACGGATGCCCCTTCTACCCTCGCCCCTTTCTCTACACATTGAGGGACTTACGGTAAATTCAGTGGAACCGCAGTTCCCGGACTCAATTCATCCCGAAAGGCTGTGTGAGAAGTGATTTGTTCGAAAATGGAGTCATTTTTCCTAGAAATAATGTCAATTGAATTAATTTGTTCCAGACCCCGAATGATTCCGTTTTAACCTTTCTTCCATACAGTACCTGCCTCATGGACTGTTCATCTATAAACAAGCGCTTCTCTGTGAGTGTGTGTGTTTGGGGGGGGGGGGGAGAGTCTTTATTGTAGGAAGTGTTACATACGTCCCCTTTTCCCCACTGACCCTACCTAGCTCCGCCTCCCACCCCAGCCTTCACCACCCCGTTACCTTGTCC
Source organism: Pipistrellus hanaki (assembly GCF_964339955.1). Taxonomy (NCBI): domain Eukaryota; kingdom Metazoa; phylum Chordata; class Mammalia; order Chiroptera; family Vespertilionidae; genus Pipistrellus; species Pipistrellus hanaki. Next base: position 23,415,441 of record NC_140521.1, read on the forward strand.
CTGGGTTATGCATAGAGGCATGCACGTTCCTTGGCTGATCTCTTCCCACCCACCCACACTCCCCTGCCTTCCCTCTGAGACTCCACAGTCTTTCCATGCTTCCATGCCTCTGGATCTATTTTGTTCATCAGTTCATTTTGTTCTTTAGATTCCACATTTGAGTGAGATCATGTGATACTTGTCTTTCTCTGACTTGTTTCACTTAGCATGATACTCTCCAGGTCCCTCCATGCTGCCTCAAAGGGTAGGAGATCCTTCCTGTTTACAGCTGCAGAGCATTCCATGGTGTAGATGTACCACAGCTTTTTATCCACTCATTGTCTGATGGGCACTTGGGCTGGTTCCAGATCTCAGCTATTGTAATTGTGCTTCTATGAACTTCTGATGGTGCTTCTAGTTTCTTGGGATATATTCCTAGAAGTGGGATCACTGGGCCAAATGGCAGTTCCATATTTAATTTTTTGAGGAAGCTCCACACTGTCCTCCACAGTGGCTGCACCGTCTGCATTCCCACCAGCAGTGCACCAGGGCTCCCTTTTCTCCACACCCTCCCCAGCACTAGCCATTTGTGGAATTGTCGATGGGAGCCATTCTGACAGGTGTGAGATGATACCTCATCGTTGTTTTCATTTGCATTTCTACAATGCTCTTTCAGCGTTTTTTCCATATGTCTCTTTGCCATCTGTATGTCCAGTTTGGAGAAGTATCTTTTTAGATCATTTGCCCATTTAAAATGATCAATTTTTAATTGGATTGTTTGTCTGTTGTTAAGTTGTATGAGTCCCTTATAAATTTTGGATATTAACCCTTTATCAGATGTATCATTGCCAAACATGTTCTCCCATACAGTGGGCTCTCTTTTCATTTTGTTGATGGTTTCTTTTGCTGTGCAGAGTTTTTTATTTTGATGTGGTCCCATTTATTTATTTTCTCTTTAATTTCCCTTGCCCTAGGACCGTGGTCAGCAAACTGCGGCTCACAAACCACATGCAGCTCTTTGGCCCCTTGAGTGTGGCTCTTCCACAAAACACCATAGCCTGGGAGAGTCTATTTCGAAGAAGTGGCGTTAGAAGAAGTTTAAGTTTAAAAAATTGGCTCTCAAAAGAAATTTCAACCATTGTACTGTTGATATTTGGCTCTGTTGACTAATGAGTTTGCTGACCACTGCCCTAGGAGATGTATCTGCAAACATATTGCTATGAGAGATTTTGCTGCCTATGGTTTCTTCTAGGACTTTTATGGTTTCATGGCTTACACTTAGGTCTTTCATCCATTTTGAGTTTATTCTTGTGTATGGTGTAAGTTGGTGATCTAGTTTCATTTTTTTGTATGTACCTGTCCAATACCATGTACTGAAGAGACTGTCTAGACTCCATTGTATGCTTTTACCTCCTTTGTCAAATATTAATTGAGAGTAATGGCTTGGGTCGATTTTGGGGGTCTCTATTCTGTTCCATTAATCTATATGCCAAGTACCAGGCTGTTTTAAGAACAATGGCTTTGGCCCGGAGCAGCTGGGTCTTGTGCGGCCAGGCCCGGAGCAACAGCTGCCAGGCTGGGAGCGGCCAGGCTCAGAGCAGCCGGGTCTGGTGCGGCCAGGCCCGCAGCAGCAGCTGCCAGGCTGGGAGCAGCCAGGCCCGGAGCAGCCGGATCTGGTGCGGCCAGGCCCGCAGCAGCAGCTGCCAGGCTGGGAGTGGCCAGGCCCGGAGCAGCAGCTGCCAGGCTGGGAGCGGCCAGGCCCGGAGCAGCCGGGTCTTGTGCAGCCAGGCCCGGAGCAGCTGGGTCTGGTGCGGCCAGGCCCGCAGCAGCAGCTGCCAGGCTGGGAGCAGCCAGGCCCGGAGCAGCCGGATCTGGTGCGGCCAGGCCCGCAGCAGCAGCTGCCAGGCTGGGAGTGGCCAGGCCCGGAGCAGCAGCTGCCAGGCTGGGAGCGGCCAGGCCCGGAGCAGCCGGGTCTTGTGCGGCCAGGCCCGGAGCAGCTGGGTCTGGTGCGGCCAGGCCCGGAGCAGCAGCTGCCAAGTCCAGAGCAACTAGGTCAGGAGCGGCAGTGACCAGACCCGGAGCAGCTGGTTGTGGAACGAACCAGAGCAACAGAGGCCAGGCCTGGAGCAGCCAGGCCTGGAACAGCTCACTCCTTGCCTGCCCCTGCCCCACGGCTGCCTCTCAGACATGGCTGGAAACTTTTGTGGGAACTTGAGAGTCTGCTGAATCAAGTGATGAAGGCTTAGATCTGGATGTGTTGAGTTAGTATAGGGCTGGGGTGTTGATCTGTGAGTGCCTTGGGTGGGGACTGGATGAGGCTGGTTGACCTATTTGGAAATGTCTTTTGTGTGAAATGTATCATTGGGCATGTGGAGGTATTATTGATATGAGAAAATGCTAAGTAACTGATTTACTATCTGAAAAGGGATTTACTATGGGGAAAGGGAGGGAGGAAGAGACTGAACATAAACTGCACCTATGGATGAGGACAATGGGGGATGGGGAGGGGGTGGAGGGTGGGGTGGGAACCTGGTGGAGGGGGGAAGAAATGAGGAACCTTTGTAATAATATGAACAATAAAGATTGATTAAAAAAAAAAAGAAGAAGAACAATGGCTTTGTAGTATAACTTGATATCTGGTATTGTGATTCCTCTAACTTATTTCTTCTTAAGATTGCTGCAGCTATTCGAGTTCTGTTTTGGTTCCATATAAATTTTTGGAGTGTTTGTTATAGGTCTGTGCAATATGGTGTTGGTTTTAATAAGGATTGTATTGAACCTATAAATTGCTTTGGGTAGAATGGACATTTTAATGTTGATTCTATCAATCCATGAAAATGATATTTTTCTTCCTCTTGTTTATATAATACATATCTTTCTTTATCTCTTTTTTCAACATCCTGTAGTTTTCTGTGTACAGGTCTTTTGCCTCCTTGATTAAGTTTATTCCAAAATATCTTAATTTTTTTGTTGCAATGGTAAAAGGAATTGTGTTTTCTTTTTCTTTCTCTCTTTCTGAGAGTTTATTATGGATATATAAAAAAAAGCCATTGATTTCTGGGTGTTAATTTTGTATCCTGCTACATTATTAAATCTAGTAGTTTTTTGGTGAAGTCTTTAGGGCTTCCTATGTATAATATCATGTCATCCAAGAATAATGACAGTTTTACATTTTCCTTTATATTTTTCTCTTGTCTTATTGCTGTGGCTAGGACTTTTAGTACCTACCATGTTGAATAAAGGTAGTTAAAGCGGACATCCCTGTCTTGTTTTTGTTCTTAGGGTAAATGGTTTTAGTTTTTCCCCATTGATATGATGATGGCTGTCGATTTGTCATATATGGCCTTTATCATGTTGAGATATGCTCCCTCTGTTCCCACTTTGCTGAGAGTTTTTATCAAAAATGGGTGCTGGATTTTGTTGAATACTTTTTCTGGGTCTATTGATATGATCATGTGGTTTTTGTTTTTCAATTTGTTTATGTGATGTATCACATTTATTGATTTGCCAATATTTTACCAGCCTTGCATCCCTGGAATAAATTCCACTTGTTCAGCTGAAGCCGGTTTGGCTCAGTGGTAGAGCGTCAGTCTGCGGACTGAAGGGTCCCAGGTTCGATTCCGGTCAGGGGCATGTACATTGGATGCGGGCACATCCCCGGTAGGGGGTGTGCAAGAGGCAGCAGGTCGATGTTTCTCTCTCATCGACGTTTCTAGCTCTCTATCTCTCTCCCTTCTGTAAAAAAAAAAAAAAATCAATTAAAAAAAATTCCACTTGTTCATGGTGTGTGATCTTTTTAATGTATTTCTGGATCTGACTTGCTAATATTTGTTGAGGATTGTAGCATCTGTGGTCAATAGGGATATTAGCCTCTCATTCTCGTTTTTTGTAGTTTCTTTATCTGGTTTTGGAATTGGGCTAGTGAGGTTGAAGTGCTCCTTCCTCTGGGGTGTTTTGGAATAGTTGGAGGAGCAGAGCTGTTAGTTCTGACTTGAACATTTGGTAAAACTCCCCTGTGAAGTCGTCTGGCCAGGGCTTTTGTTTGCTGGGACTGTTTTGATTACTGCTTCTATTTCATCAGTTGTTATTGTCCTATTCAGGTTTTTTTTTAATTATTATTATTATTCTGGGTGAGTTAGTTTTGGGAGATTGTATTTTCCTAGGAATTTGTCCATTTCATCCACATTTTCCAGCTTGTTGGCATATAGTTGGTCATAGTATTTCCTTACAATCCTTTGTGTTTCTGTGGTTACTTCTCTTCTTTCATTTATTTTATTTATTTGGGTCCTCTCTCTTTGTTTCTTGATGAATCTGGCTAAAGTTTATCCAATCTTTTTTCTTTTCAAAGAACCACTTACCTTGAATACTTTATGCCATTCCCTTCTGACCTGTAGAGTTTCTGATGAGAAATCAGCTAACAGTCTTATGTGAACTCCTTTGTAGTAACAAATTGCTTTTCCTTACTGCCTTAAGATTCTCTCTTTGTCTTTAATATTTGGCATTTTAAATATGCTGTGCCTGGGCCTGGGCCTATTTGGGTTCTTCTTGTTTGGGACTCTCTGTGCCTCTTGGACTTGTGTGACTTTTCCTTCACCTTGTTAGGGAAGTTTTCTGCTATTATTTCTTCAAACGGGTTCTCTATCCCTTGCTCATTTTTTTTTTTCTTTTTAGTTCTCTGATAGAATGATTTTTTTTTCTACCCTGCCTTCTGATTCACTAATCTGATCTTTGACTTCCCTTAATCTGCTGTGTATTCCTTCCAATGTGGTCTTTATCAGTGTTTTGTCATTCTTCATAGTTACCACATCTTTTCTCATGCTCTTGAGCATATTTGTCATCATTATTCTGAACTCTATATCTGATAAATTTCTTATCTCCATTTCATTTAGCTCTCCTTCTAGATAATTCTCTAGTTCTTTCATTTAGGATTTGTTTGGTGTGTGTGTGTTTTTTGTCTCCTCACTTTGGCTTTGGCTTTGGTCTATGTATTAGGTGGATTTACTATGACTCCCAATATCTAGTGCAGGACAATGACAGATGCTGTTTGTAGCTGGGCCGGAGTCCTCTGTTTGGAGCTATCAGCATTTCACAGCTTGTGGCTCCTTCTGTTGGAGCTGGGTCCCTTTGGGAAGAACCAAGATGTGCTCCAAGGTCTTCTTTTTCTAGCACCAGGTCCAGAAGTAGGTCAGGCAAAGACCCAAAGCTTCCAGAGATCTGTCTCTGCCTGTAGTCTGAGTGTTACCTCAATTTTAATTAGACTCAGGCTGTCAACCAAAGGGTGTGGCAAGAAGTTTTACAACAGGGTGGGGCAATTGCTCCCAGCAGGCGAAAGCTGCCTGGAAAGGGGATGACTCAGCACAGAAAACTAGGGTGGTTGCCTTCCAAACACTAACCTCTGACTCTGGATTCTGCTCACACAGCTCTAATCCACTCTGTCAGAGTCCAAGGTGAGTGACTGCACATGAAATTGTGTGCGTTGGCTCTTTAAAAGGGTGCCTGCATTTCCAGCCATCTATCCCTGCCAGATATTACTAGTATATGGGCACCTCTCTCAGTTCTCAGTGGGATTCCCTCCTCCCTCTCACTCCCCCCCCCCCCCCCCACACACACACACACACATCTGAGATATCCCTCCTGAACTTCAGCTGCTGGTTATCAGGGTTCTTTCCAGCTAGTTTTCAGTTGAATATTCAGGATATTTTTTCTGTATTTTAGTTGTAATTCCAGTTCAGTCCTGGGAGAAGGTCAGTGTAGCTTCCACTTACTCTGCTGCCATTTTGGATCTCTGACAAACACTTCTTTTCTCCAATTTATGGAACCGCCCTCCCAGCCTTGAAGGATCACTCTCCACACTCATTACAGGGCGTCTCTCAGGAGGCACCTTTTCACCAATCACTGCACTCCCCGGCCAGCTGCTTTCTGTCAACAACCGTTTTCCTACTTCTTCACTAGCCTGTGACTATTTTTTCTTTCACACCCTTAGCAACTTTAGCACTCTTGATGGACTCTTTAAGATTTAAAATTGTGCTAACCACCCGTTTAGCCAGCAACAAAAGCAAAGGCAAAAATAGATTCACAGCACAGTTTCCAAGGAGGTAAACTGACTCCTGTTCTCTTCTTTGCTTGTGGCCTGAGAGATGCTTTTTGTCACGCTGGTCCAAAAGCATGAGAGGGTTGTCAGGTGGAGAACCAGAGCTAGGTCAACAACTGAGACTTCTTTCCATGAACAACTCGATGGTGGTATTCGAGCACCGAGGCTTGTCTGTGACATCACGTTTGCAATCCTGAGTCGTTAGATAAATGTGCCACAGGGCAGGTTTGCTGGGTATGGTTCCCAGCTGAGGTGTGGGCGGAGCTGACTCCAGCCTGCGGCTACCTCAGCAAGCTCGACCCGGCCTGTCCCCAGGGCTGTGTTCACCCACAGAGGGTAACCTGCTGATGGGATTCTGCACGTCACAGGCCTGGGCTTCTTCCTGGAGTGTCCACCGAGGGGGCAGCCTTCTTTTCACAGAGAGGAGGAGAGAGGGATAGAGAGCTAGAAACATCGATGAGAGAGAAACATCGACCAGCTGCCTCCTGCACACCCCCTACTGGGGATGTGCCCGCAACCAAGGTACATGCCCTTGACCGGAATCGAACCTGGGACCTTTCAGTCCGCAGACCGACACTCTACCACTGAGTCAAACCGGCTTCGGCGAGAGGGCAGCCTTCTGCTCGCTCACACAGAGGCGCCTGGCAGGCGGCTACCCCCGCTGAAGCACAGTAACCTCCCTCTTGTACAAAACTGCTGTTTGAATTCTCTGCTATTGTCATAGTCCCTCGTTCTGTAAACTCTGTCATTACAAACTCTGTCACTTTCAGACAGTCTGCTATTCTGTAAAATGACTTTGTTTTTAGTTCAAATAATAGAAAAAGATAAACTTAGTTAACTGATCTTGCAAGCTAGCCGTCCAATGTAATAGACTCATGCTGATAATAATTATGCCAAGTACAGACTCATTACGTATTCCAGGTTACACGGTCTGTGACAATAACTCACACAGAGCCCTTTGTGAAGCTGCCAATGAAGAGGCTCGAAGAGTATAAGCTTCCTGTGTGGGGGCTCGGAGATTTGGGGAAAGACACCTCCCTCTGGGCCGCGTGCGAATAAATGACTCCTGATTAACTGGCTCATTAGGCGCCTGTATCCCATTCAGGGATTTACAGTACAGCACGGTGATGCCCCTTCACCAAACCCTGCGGGGCAGACGGCGTTAGTATGACCACTGACAGGCGAGGCAGGCGACGCACTAGCACCTTCAGCGATTTGAACAAGGCCTGGAAGCCGGAGCCGCTCTGCCGAAGTCCGGGCAGATGAGCGCGGCTCAGGCCCTCAGAGAACCCTCAGTCCACCTGCCCTGTGGCGGTCAGCTGCTCCCGCCAGGCCAGGGGCCCTGTCGGCGAGCGTCAGCCTTTAGCTCGGCGAAGCCAGCGAGCGTCAGCCTTTAGCTCGGCGAAGCCAGCGAGCGTCAGCCTTTAGCTCGGCGAAGCCACCTCGAGGCTGTCACCAGAGAAAACACGACGGAAACGTCTCATGCTTGAAGACTGGAGCTAAGATCTTCAGGCAACAAGTTTTCATAAGCGACGAGTTCACACTTTCTTATTCCTATCTCCCAGGAGAACTAGGGAATAAAATGTGCCCCTTTCCAATGCAATACGGAGTCTTGGCTTAAGAAATTTTTATTTAAAAAATCTAGTGGGCAGGAGAACAAAAAGAAGATGGGATTCTTGATCCTGGAGCAGTGATAAGACCGGGAACCCCTGCCCCTTCGCCCCAGACCCTGGCCCTGCCCGCCCACCCCCCACCCCCTGCCCATCTCCAGGCTCAGTGCTTCCCCTCAGCGGCTGCAGTGTCCCAGCTGGCCCCTGGTCTGCGCATTACAGTCCTCTCAGGAGCCGCTTGTTATTCTCACTGGGAGACACGGTGACAGCTCACTTAGAGTCGATCAAACGTTTATCAGCAGAGAGAGGACCAAGGGGCAACGTCCCTAAATTGAAATTCTCGGGTTTCTTGGCAAGGCCAAGGCCAAGGGCAGAGGGAAGTGACTCGCAGGCGGGGCTGGGGGGCATGTTTGGGGGCGAAGGAGCCGCCTCTCAGCAGTGGACCCACAAAGACTCAAAACCCCATCCTCCTGCTGTCCAGCTCTGCGTTCTGGGCACCAATAAAGCCGGCTGAGCCGCCACTTCTTTTAGGAATGACGAGGCTTACGGGCCATGAAACTGAGAGGCCCAGCCCTGGGAAGGACTTACAGCTAGCAGCGTTATAGAGGAGAGCACTGGGAGGCGGAGGGGAAGCAAAGCGCACCTGCTTCCAGACCTCAGGGGAGAGGCCGGTTAGCTCCTCAGCAGCTACTGCCGGCAGGGCCCTGAGACAGCAGAGCATGGGCAGCTGGGGGCGGGCAGTGGGGGGTCAGCTGGGGGGGAGCTGGAGGGGTGGGCAGCTGGGGGCGGGAAGCTGGGGGGATGGGCAGCTGGGGAGCGGGCAGTTGGGGGCGGGCAGCTGGGGGCGGGCAGCTGGGGGCGGGCAGCTGGGGGCGGGCAGCTGGGGGCGGGCAGCCGGGGGGCGGGCAGCGGGGGGCGGGCAGCGGGGGGCGGGCAGCTGGGGGCGGGCAGTGGGGGGGTGGGCAGCGGGGTGGTGGGCAGCTGGGGGGCAGCGGGGTGGCGGGCAGCTGGGGGCGGGCAGCTGGGGGGGAGCTGGAGGGGTGGGCAGCTGGGGGGCGGGCACCTGGGGGCGGGCACCTGGGGGCGGCCAGCTGGGGGTGGCCAGCTGGGGGCGGGCAGCTGGGCGTGGGCAGTGGGGGGATGGGCAGCTGGGGGGCGGGCAGCTGGGGGGCGGGCAGCGTGGGGGTGGGCAGCGGGGGGGCGGGCAGCTGGGGGGCGGGCAGCTGGGGGGCGGGCAGCTGGGGGCGGGCAGCGGGGGGGCGGGCAGCTGGGGGGCGGGCAGCTGGGGGGGAGCTGGAGGGGTGGGCAGCTGGGGGGCGGGCACCTGGGGGCGGGCACCTGGGGGGCGGGCAGCTGGGGGGGCACCTGGGGGGACCCGGAGGGGAGCTCTGCTTTTTGTTTTGTTTTGTTTTGTTTTGTTACCAGGAATGTAACGAGGGGATATGTTGCAATCGCTTCTCGTTGTCCTTCGTCCAGTGTGAGCTCATCTGTGACAGCGGCGGCCCCGCAGCCAGCGGCAGCCCGAGCAGCGCCCGTGGGCGCCACGCCCGGTCAGACCCAGGCAGAATGAGTGAGTGACTCAAAGGCGAGCGGGTTAATGGACACCGGCTTCTGGAAAAGAAGAAACCGATGCTAACCCAGACTTCCCTCTGTGCCCTGGTTTCTTGTGTCTAAATGTGTTTTGTACTCTTCCTGGCACAGGCATTTGAAAAAAATAAAATAAAAAAAAGCAGAAACGTTCAAATGGGCCTGACACGATGACAATCCCCAGAAGTGAAAAAGGCTCCAAGACTGATGACTAGACCTTCCCCTCGGAGAGCCGGGGGCGCCTCATCCAACTTCCTGCTTTGAGTTGTTTACAGCAAAAGCGAAGGTGATGGAGGCGGCCCGGCCTCGGCACTCGCGCCCACCCCCCACCACACCCCCACCCCGGCCCTCGGCGGCTGAGGAGGCCACGCGGGCCCTGGGGCCAAGCTGGGCGCCACTGAGCAGGAGCGGTCCCATCGGTGATCTGCCTCCTGTATTTTCTTTCTTATTTTTTTTTTCCAGCTCCCTTCCCCCTTCCCCCTTCCCCTCCCTCTTCCCTTGCCTCCCCCTCTTCCCGCCCACGTTACCCAGGCTGAAGCCCCGCTGCGTGTTTGCTGCAGTGAGGCTGCCCTGTCGCCCTGAGGACGTACCCTGAGCCCACGTTCAGGGCCCTCGGTGACGGAGCCGCTGCACACCCGGGCAGTGACAGCCAGAAGCCTCCCCGCACGGCCCTCCTCCCCAGTCGTCCCAAGTCTTGCCCTACCCGCCCGCTTCCCCCAGGTGCCGCCCCCTCTCTCCCAAGCTCTTTCCCGCGGGCCGGCGCCCCCGGGTGGGGCAGCACGTGCGCCCAGCACCTGCTAGCAGCAGAGTCTTCCAGTAGCGCCTGCTCCCAAGTCCTTCTCCGAACCCTGCAGCCACCTTTCCTCGGAGCCGGAGTTCGGCGACTTCCCCCACCGCGTCCCCGTGGAATGTGGCCTCTACACCGCACTGCTCTGCTCAGAACCTCCAGGCCCTCCCGCCAGGCCGCGTCCGAAAGCTCTGCCTGCCTGGGAGCCCGGTACACCCGGCCCCAACCTACCTCCCGGCAGCCTCCTCTCCGGATAACCCACCTCCGTCGGCTGCCTCAGCACTCACGCCCGGCCTGCCCCTAATCGGCTGCTTCTCACCTGTAGAGCTTCCCCCTCTCCCATCTCCACCATCACATCACCCCTGAGGAGGCTCCTCTGGCCCCGCTCACCTTCTCCCAGGAATCCCGCCTGGGGCCCCACCGCGAAACCAGAACAGGCTCCCTGCTGTCCGGCAGCTCTGACCTGGCGCTGACACTGCCCCGCGGCCAGGTGGGATCCAGCATTGCAGCACCCGCTCCAGGCTCAGCTCAAGAGAGTTCACACCAATGACCTTTCCGCACAACAATCCGGTTCTCAGACAGAGTAACAGAGAGCCTGGTGGTCCGAGCTGATGACGGTGGAGCTAGAAATGGAAACCAGGTGTATTAGATCCAATGAAGCTATCCCAGGAGAGATGCGGCCTGAGCTCTTTTTCCTCCCTCCCTCCCTCCCTTTCTTCCTTCTTTCCTTCCTTCCTTCCTTCCTTCCTTCCTTCCTTCCTTCCTTCCTTCGTCCCTCCCTCCCTCCCTCCCTCCCTCCCTCCCTCCCTTCCTTCCTTCCTTCCTTCCTTCCTCCCTCCCTCCCTTCCTTCCTTCCTCAGAAGCCTGCCTGCGTGCAGAATAAGCACAGGCGTGCTGCTGAGAGCCCTGTGGGAGACAGACACATCACCTAGGGCTTAGGTAAGAACACAGGCAGCAGGTGTGAGTTCCCTTTTCTAACAACACTAGTGGCCCAGTGCATGAAATCTGTGCAGGGAGGGGGGAGAGTGCCCCCAGGGAGGGTCCCCTCGGGGGATGTCCGACTGCCGGTTTAGGCCCAATCCTACAGAGGTCCTAATCCCTCACCTGCCTGCCTGCCTGCCTGATCACCCCTAACCACTCTGCCTGCCAGCCTGATCAACCCCAACTGCCCTCCCCTGCTGGCCTACTCACCCCCAACTGCCCCTCCTTCTGACCTGATCACCCCCATCTTCCCTCCCCTGCCAGCCTGATTGCCCCTACTGCCTCGGCCTTGGCCCCACCACCATGGCTTTGTCTGGCAGGTCTCCGGTCTAATTAGCAAATCACCCTTTTATTAGTGCAGATTTCTTTATCTCACTCTGAGCTATGGGTGCACCACGTCAGTGTTTGCTACATGAGTTAAAGAAATGGGCTTCTGTTTGGGCAAGAGCACTTTCAGAGGCGACCTTCTGGGTGCCGTCCTGCGGCCGGAGAGCGGAGCTCCGTTCTGTGGGGGGAGCCCTCTGCCCGGAGCCGCCCCGGAGCCGCCCCGGAGCCGCGGCTGGGCGGCCGAGGAGGCAGCGCGGGCCGCTGGGCTCCCTCCCACCTGCCGGCCCGCAGGGCAGTCCCGGGGCCTCTGTGCAGCCTGTCAGGCATCTCACGCACTTTCCCTCCCGAGTGACTGTCCACATTGAACTCGGACTTGTTTCCAGGCTGCAGCCTTCACTTTCGGGTCAGTGAAAGCCTGGGAGTCGTAGTGAGACATCTCAAACCTGACACTGGCCAGTCCCCTCGAGCCCCGCTGGCACCGTCCCTGGCCGCATCCCTGCTAATGCCACGGCTGGCCTGGCAGAGTGACCGCCTCCAGGCCAAGTCACTCAGCACAAGGTTTGTCATTTCAGTGCCATCCGCTGGCAGGGAGTCCCGGGCTGACCTTCCTGGTCGGCCAGTGTTCTTGGGCTTTTCCTGCACCTCTCCTGCCCCGCCGGAGGGCGAGCAGATAAGGCCCCGGGAGGAAGCCCCTCAGACTTCCAGGGCTCACCCAGAGCCATGCTCACCCCCCGCCCCACTGCTGCCTGACTGTGCGACTCGGAACCCCTCTCTCAGCCCTTCACACCCCCTTCCCTCACCTTCGGAGGGAGACAGACAGCCCGCAGCCCGCCGCTGAGGCCTGACGGGCAGCGGTGAAGCACGTGTCAGCTGTCCGTCACTGTGGAGCTCACAGTCCACCGCTTCAGTCCCACCGGGCAAACGCCGGCTCCTTTCAGGACGCGGGATGCGGGGGCGGGGTTTGGTATCTGGAAACAGAGAGATAGCCTCTTGCAGAAATCTCTTCAGCCTCCTCAGAGCACCCGGAAGCGGCATTCCTGCCGAACGTTCGTCTTCACCAAAGACAGGGTGAGGGGACATTGCTGTCAGCCAACAAACACCACACATTCACCCATTCATTCCTTCAGAGACCATTCATTCACCCCGAGGCGGCCGGCATGATGTCAGGGGCAGAAACAGAGTGCTGGAAACTAGGAGACGCACTGACCCCGCTCTGCGGCCCTGTGCGCCAGGCGGCCCTGTGCGCCAGGCGGCCCTGTCCTGGTTAGAAAGCCCGGCTCACGGGCTGGGAGGTGACGCCCTGGACGGGTGCTCACATCGGAATGCGGCCCAGCTTCCCGCCCCGAGAAAGGCCTGTCATCACGGGAAGACTGACAGCCTCGTGCTGAGACAATCCGGTGCCAGAGGCGCTGCTCCTCACAGCCCAGCCCTTTGCCTGCGATCTGGTCCCAGGGTGCCCAGAGGTGCCTGCCTCTGTGATCCCCCACCCCTTTGTCACCCCCACAGCCCACATGACTTGTAGCCTGTAATGATTATCCCGTGCCACTTCCCCTGCCTGTAACTCCTACTTCCCCAGGTAATCTTGTCCTTGTACCAATATAAGCAACGGCTTCTGGGGGGTGCGAAGCAGAGGTTTGTGGGTGACCTGCTGCTCTCCCCGCTGCCGGCAGGACTGGAATGAACACTCAGTGATTCACCCCTGTCTCTGTTGAACTGGCTGGAGCAGTGACAGGCGGCCGGACCCCTGGGTTGTCGCCTTACAGTTAGGATGAGCTGGGTGCTGGGATCGCAGAAGTATATCTACACAGACATGGAGGAAGAAGTCTGAAAGGCTGTCCACCAAAGGCCCCTTCCTCAGCCCTTCCTCCTTCCGAAAGACTGATTTCCCAGAACTCTAAGTCCAAGGCGACTCACCTGTGCTGAGCTGTGGCCCCTGGGACCCGCCCTGCCCCTCAGGCAGCTCCCCTGGCAAAGCCAAGACCAGCCGAGCAGCGGCGCCACCAGAGAGTCCGCTGTCTTCAGTGGGACCCTCCTCATCGCCGAGGAAACTTCACAACAGATGGAAGAAACCCCTTCACTCTGCCCTGGCCTGCATTGGGCCATGTCTACCCTAAAGCGCCACTAAAGGGATAGCAGCGCTGGTTCGGACCAGTGGTTCTCAAAGTGTGCTCTGGGAACCCCTGTGGGAACCCAGGACCTTATCAGAGGGCCTGTGAGGTCAAAACTAGTTTCAAAACAAAGTAAGATTTTTTTTTTCCTTCTTTTTCATTCTCATGCTCTCACAAGTTCAGAAAGTACAAAAGGTTCACCAATATGAAACTACCACTTTTTGAATTTTGATGTAGCACCAAATCAGATTATAAATAATTATTTAAAAATTATTAAAATATTCCCCTTTCAAATCACTTATTTAGGAAGAAGACCACGTTTTTTCAATATATTTTAACCAAAACAACACTGCAACAAATTGACTGAGAAAGCAAATATGAAAGTCCAACTATTAAGCCAGACATTAAAAAGATTTGCAAAGCTGAAATCGGTTTGGCTCAGTGGATAGAGCGTCGGCCTGCCTGCTGAAAGGTCCTAGTTTTGATTCCAGCATGTACCTTGGTTGCAGGCACATCCCCAGTAGGGAGATGTGCAGGAGGCAGCTGGTCGATGTTTCTAGCTCTCTGTCCCTCTCCCTTCATCTCTGTAAAAAAATCAATAAAATAAATTAAAAAAAAAAAAGATTTGCAAAATTGTAAAGCAGTACCACTTTTGTAACCAATTAATTTTTGTTTTGGAAAATACATGTTTTATTTTTCATGAAATTGTGGACAGCCCTAACAGATTTGGCTCAGTGGATAGAGCATCAACCTGCAGACTGAAGGCTCCCAGGTTCGATTCCGGTCAAGAACATGTACCTTGGTTGCGGGCACATCCCCAGTGGGCGGGGTTGGGGGGTGCAAGAGGCAGCTGATTGATGTTTCTCTCTAATCGATGTTTCTAACTCTGTCCATCTCCCTTCTTCTTTGTAAAAAATCAATAAAATATATTTTAAAAATAAATAAATAAAATAAATTGTGGACAAAGGGCCACATCCTAACCTGACAGGCTCAGGGGAGGCCTGCATGGTCTTGCAAACTCAGAGACTTAATATGTAGAATCACAAAGGATGGTCTGAAATGAAACTTCAACTAAAAGCAGCTATGGTGTTAGTTACCCCCTAGGCCAGTATCTTCCCTGACCAGGTCTACTTTTACCTTAACTGAGCCTATCTGTCTTTTTTCATCTATGATAACATACCCTTGAAGTGTCTGGGTAGCTTGTAACTTCCCTTTTTCTGGACCCCTTGGGGCACAACCTAATATGTCTGGGCACTAGGACAGAGACCACAAATTTTTTCATTGTTAGTGTTATCACGTTAATTGTTGACTGCTAACTATCCTGCACCCACCTAAGCATGTGTCCATCATTTACTTTTTATCCAATCCCAGGGCTTTCCCTGCGTTGCTTTCTCCCGCCTCCCGAACCTATCACCAATGGATTTCCTGTGACCCACCTACGACCCTCCTTTGATTGTAATGTATAAAAATAGATGAGAAACCGCCCTTCTCTGGAGCATTATCCCAATTCGTTGAGATTCTGCCACTGCCGACTGTTTGGCTCAAATAAACTCACAACAATTCTTTACAGGTTGGAATGTTTTAATGTTAACAAAATGTTACATGTGTTAACCTGTAACAGATTAATCATTGTTATTTTTAAGTGAATTCTACATATTAAAAAATTCTAGCATCCAATGCAGTAAATAGATGTAACCTACAAAACTAAAGCTCTCTGGGGTTTTCAATAACTTTTGAGTGTAAAGATGTCCTGAGATCAAAAAGATCACAGTTCAGACACGCCCCGCACGTGGGGTGTGTGAGGAGGACACTGAAACGCTGCCGGGGAGGGAAGAAGCAGGAGGTGGCTGTTGGCGAAATGCACAGCAACGCCTACAGCATTGTTTCTGATTTCTGGGATTATTGATTATTATTTTTTCTTTTATTTTCTTTGTGTATTGTCTTTTAAATGAGAATAGACTACTTTTATGAGCAGGAGAAAAATCAATAAGACAACTTCTACTTTGAAATAAGTAAGAAAAACTAGGGTGAACCAGATCCCTAGTTCCAGAAGCAGAGAAGGAAAGCCCTGGGGATGAGCTGAGTCAGAGAGACTTCCTCCCGATTGCCTGGGTGTGAAGAGAAGGGGGAGGAGTGAGGCTGGGCTGAGGAAGGGCAGGATTCTTTTCAGTAAGAGAAACACGAACATCTGTGTATGCTGAGGGCAGATCTGAGGAGGAGCCACCCAGAAGGTGGGAGAGAGGCCTAGGCTACATATGAAATGAGGCCTCTGTAGGGGCTGCCAGAGCAGGAGGCGGGATCTGAGCTTTGGGCCAGAGGGGAGTGTGCTCCCTCCTGAGGGGGGGAGAGAGGACTGGCTGAGGCAGGGCGGGAAGGAGAGCTGGAGCGGGGAAGGGAGAGCTCTGAGCTTTGTAAAGATCCCCATCCCAGAAACACAGGTTGAGAAGCACAGAAGCTATACCCACGGGAGCTTCCAGGAGGCTGTGGAGGCTGAGAATGCCCAACCAAGACCCAGCAGGCACAGAACCACCATGTGTCCGCTGGGGAATCGGAATAATGCCTTGACAGGCCATGCTACTTATGTCGGCAGATTCAATTCAGTCCTTCCCACCCTCAACGTTCCAGTTCATAGATTTTGAACTATTTAAACAATATAACTCAAAAAAGGAACCCAGAGTTCGTCCAGGGTGTCTAAAGCAGTATAAAATAAATCACATAATTTATTTGAAAGAAATGTTAATAATTTAATACAAGGTTTAGAAACTAAGGCTGCAGCACAAATCCTGCCCACCACTCATTTTGTTAAGAATGGAGAGAGTTAGGAATCATTTTTATAAAACCTCTCAGCAAAGTGGAATAGATGGAACATACCTCAGTTTAATGAGGGCTGTATATGACAAACCCACAGCTCACATCATACGCAACAGGGAAAAGTTAAAGAGTTTTGCTTAATATCAAGAGGAAGACAAAAATGTCTACTTTCACCATTTTTATTCAACACTGAGGCCCAATGCACAAAATTCATGCAATAGTAGGCCTTCCTTCCCCGGCTGCCAGCACCGGCTCCCTCTGGCACCCAGGACCAGGCTTCCTCTGGAACCTGGGGCTGGGTTTCCCTCGCAGCCCTGGCTTCGTCCACAAGGACCTCTTGAAGGACATGTGGTCTAATTAGCACGTTATGGTTTTATTATTGTAAACCAGAGGCCCAGTGCGTGAAATTTGTGCACGGGGTGGGGGGGGGCCTTCCCCTCAGCCCAGCTTGCACCCTCTCCAACCCAGGACCCCGCGGGGGATGTAGTAGTGCATGGAGCCGGCAGGCAGCCTGGAGGAGCCCCAGCTCAAGCTCGGGCAGGGTGCCATGCTACTCCCGCTCATTCCGCCCGCTATGCTAGGTAGCACTGCCAGGAAGGCAGAAGAGGCTCCCGCCTCCACAGCTGCGCTCACCAGCTGTGAGCCGGGCGTCTGGAACCCGTTGGTCAGCTAAGCAGTGCTCCTGCTGTGGGAGCACACTGCCCACCAGGAGGCAGCTCCTGCATTGAGTGTCTGCCCCCTAGTGCTCAGTGCATGTCATAGCGACCGGTCCTACAAGATAGATAGATAGATAGATAGATAGATAGATAGATAGATAGATAGATAGATAAGCTATCATTTTATGTCAGTGCCAATGTGGAAATCTGTGATGTCACCTGCAAAATCATTTAGCTCAACTGGTATCTGGAGAAAAGTGACCTGCTTAGCCAGTCCACCTTCCACTGAATGCCAACTTCTGGTTTAAGGCACAAACAAACAAAAACCAACTCCTGAGTGAACTGGAGGCACTTGAACTTGATTCTTGAGCGAAGAGTTAGTCTGAGGCTGGGATTTTCTCATTCAATCTTCACAATAACTCTGTAATGTAACCATTCCATTTCACAGAGGGCAAACTGAGGCTGAGGCACATGTCAGAATTACACAAGTGGTTGACGGTGGAATCAGACCCCAGACGGAGTGCCTGACTGCACCTTGGCGTCTGACTCACTTTCTATCCCGAACCCTCACCTCATGCTGCTGTGTCAGACCTTGTGGGAGGCCACGTCCTGCATGAATCCTTCCTGCCCACCTGGAGCGAGGCACCACAAGCTCTTCCTGTCTCCCCCCAGAGCACCCTAAACCGGCTTCTGTAGACCCCTCATCACAGCAAGTGCTTTTTGTACCTTGAGCTTTGATTTTTGTAACCCAACCCCTAGTTCAAGGCACTTTCTCAATAGATGTTTATAGGCTGAGTGGATGGTCTTCAAACATACCCCAACGCATGAAGGATCTTCAAGAGAAAATCTGGTAGCAAATGGTAGGTACTTAATCAACATTCAAATACCATCAAATACCAAATGGTAGGTACTTAATCAACATTCAAATACCATCAAATACCATCAAATACCAAATGGTAGGTACTTAATCAACATTCAAATGCCATCAAATACCATCAAATACCATCAAATACCAAACGGTAGGTACTTAATCAACATTCAAATACCGTCTTTATTTCAGGCATTCCATCGTTCCTCTTCTTTGTTAGACCCCGGACGCCTTTTCCTGCGTGCAACCTCCACACCATCACGCTTCCCTCCCCTACCCAGCACATCCATGTATTCATTTTTCATTTTCCTTTCATGTGTTTCACTTGCAGACTGAGCTCTTTTTTGTTATTCATGTTTATTTGTTAGAAACCAACTCCTAAGACAGAAGGGATTTTGTAATAAATCTTGGCAGAGGGCCTTGGACCTAGTAGATGTTTAAAAATGAACAAAGATAATTCTCCCGGCTCATCTTTCAACCTAGTACCACACACAGTTCAGCACTCTCTCAAGAACTGTACATTTATTTGTTCATTCGGTAAATGACCATATGGCTATTACAGGTTACAGACTGAGAATACAAATATAAGACAGATAGGAACCTGGGTTTTGGAAAGTACATGTCTGAAGAAGAAACAAGAAATATTCCACCAAAGAAGTAAAAAGTGTGCTACAAGCATTTCCTACTGAGCAGGTTACAGAGGCTTTCCAGAGAAAGAGGACTTTGCCTAAGGCCTCGAGGATCTGTAATATTTAGAAATTTGGCCCCAAAAAATAAGACAGAAGGGCATTCCA
Organism: Pipistrellus hanaki; assembly: GCF_964339955.1. Lineage (NCBI taxonomy): Eukaryota > Metazoa > Chordata > Mammalia > Chiroptera > Vespertilionidae > Pipistrellus > Pipistrellus hanaki. The sequence goes on from NC_140521.1 coordinate 23,434,040, forward strand.
GATGGAGTGAAGAATGTGAGCAAAGCAGGAAGGTGGAAGGCCTGGAGCATGTACTTGGAACAGAGCAGATTCATTTCTGAGGCAGAGGGCGGGGGAAGAAGGGTGAGGAGCAGAGAGGGCTGTGTTTGTGAGTGCTGGGTGATGAAGCAGTGCAGACCAGGTGGCAGACTTCAAGCCATGGGAGAAGTTCCCTAATTTGCATTGCTCGTGGGTGCCATGTCTACACCGGCCAATGATGGCCTCCTGGAACCTTTGACCCCTGGCACTGGCTGTGATGCATTCTCAAATACTAGTCACCTCCTGGCAGATACTGTAGCAGGGCATAAGGTATAAAAAAAACCTCGAATTTCATTAACTAACCAAGTATTAAAAATAAGAATATGTTTATAGAATGGTCTACACCAAACATGTCAAACTGGCAGCCCACAATGAATATTTTTGTAGCCCAGCTAATATAAAGGCATGTAAGAAATGTTTTAATAAAAATTTTGTAACTTAATTTTTACAATATTCTGTTATACATAATTATCAATAATGAACTACAACGTTCACTAATGAATGATTACTATCATCGTGTTGCATCATTTCCCTTAGTGCCTTACTCACAGGCGCACCATTTCCCTTCACTAATACCAGCAGCGGATATTTTAGCAGCCGATGGCCACGTCATTAGTCTTGGACTGACTTGTTTGGTGTGCACAACGGGAAATATTTTGCTTTCAGAGAACAAGAAAAATAGGTTTATTTGCGTTATGCTTATTGATTTGTGCAGTTATTCAGTGTCTGGTAAGTTAATGTTCAAGAAAATATTAATTTTTATTAAAATGTTCTATTATTTTATATTAAAGATGACTCGTTTATTTCAGCCCTTTGTATTCAGCATGTCTCTATCAAAATAAACCTACGTTTCAATGAAAATTGAAGCTTTTGTTTTTCTGTGGCCCATATACACTTAAACCTTGCATATTTGGCCTGTGTTAGCCTTTGAGTTTGACATGCTTGGTCTAAAGTATTAATAGTTTCATGTTTAAGCATGTTACAAGCAACAGCAGTTCCAGTTTCCCTTTTCACCAGCCTCAACCACAGGAGGGTAGCATATGCAGGCCAGGCCTGCAACATCCTGTCCCCAGACAGAAGCAATAAAACCTGCAGAGAGAAAAAACATCAGACACCGGCACACATGAAAGAGAACACTGAAACCACCAGAGAGCTGGAGTGTGAAACTGCACGTCGCCAGAATTCCTTACTCCCCCTTCTCCACCACGCCCCTACAAGACCTCCACCACACCTCAACATAGGTTGAGGCATCAGAGATAGGCTTTGGGATGAGAGTCCCATCTTCTCAGGTGGCCAGCACTTGAATAAACCTCTTTCCTTTCTCACCAGCGCCCAGCTGGTTTCACTACTTTTTTCTTTAGCCTATTTTCACATCTGGAAATGTCATCCACATCATAAGCATAATTACAAATGCCTTTACACGTATGTAGCCTGGCACATGCAAGGATTCATTGATTCACACGTTATCAGGAGCTCCGATAGGCCCTTGACAGACTGTCCCTAGGTTTTCTCCCACCATCAAAGCCATCACCCACCTTTTCTATTGCAATTGGAGACAATAGTTTAGATGTGGAAAGATGGCACCACAGGAAAGATGTGCCAAGATAGGGAAGCATCATTATTGTCATTGAAATCATTACTACTCCGGGCCTGCTGGGCATGGCATGTCACTGGCTGCTAATTGTTGAGTAAATTTCTTTGCTTCTCTCAGGCTTAGCTTCCTCATCTGTACTGTGCTGGTGGAGGGAGAAGTTTCTATTCACTGCCTTGCAGCAATATTGTGAGGATCTACAAGATAATACATGTAAGAGACTTAACACTATTATGAAAACTTAAAAGATGTGTATTTATTGTATTTACATGTGTGTATGGTTATAAATAAGACCAGGAAATGAGCTGAAAGGCTCCCAGGACTGGGGAAGGGAACGCCAGCTGTCCTGAGGTGGCTGTTTTTCGATGCTGTATGTCTAGTTCTGCTACACAGAGGCCACTTTGTAAGCAATTAATCCCATTCCTCTCCTATTCCGGGCTTTCTTCACGTTTTTGCTGAGGTTCCTTCAGAGGTAGGAGCCCCACATCGAGTTGTGTCCCTCAGATAAAGGCCGAGCTGAGGGCAGAGGCTCTGAGAGTTTCTCGGGGCCCGGGTGCATATCTCACCTCCGTCTCCCCAGCAGCCAGGACGCTGTGGCTCTAACTGCGTGCGCTCAGGTGGCTGAAGAGCAGCTGTGAGTATAGTTTTCAATGCCAAGGTCACAGCTCTGGCCAGCCGGGCTGGCTGGAGGACACAGCTGGGCATGAGGCGGCGGATGGGGCTGCAGGCCGGCAATGAGAGGTTGGGTGGAACCGGCCTGGACCAGAGGAGCAGCTGGGAGCAGAGGCCGTGCTGTGTGTGGGGCTGCAAGGCGAGAGCAGGTGCACGTGCTCAAGGCCAAGGCCGCTCTGCCGAGCTGGCGGCCACTCCCGCCGCCTTTCTTCCTTCTCACTTCAAATCCTAACCTCTTTGTAAAGGAAAGGCGTGGCTCGGTGTCCCAGGCCTGAGGCAAACACACCGGAAAGGAGAAGGCCGGAACCTTGGTTCAGGTCCCGGGTCCGGGTTTGCTGCTGGTGTAGGCCGAGCAGGGGCAGGCTTCCTTTGCCGCGGGAGCGTGGAAAGCAGTGCCTGCCTGGCCGGGCTCGCCTCCGGCGCAGCTGTGGCTCAGGAGCCCGCCGGGAGCTCAACACGTGCTATCCGGGAGCTGACAAGATGCCAGTGAACTGACGCAGGTCCTCACTAGACTTATCAGGGCGATCGCTTCGGAAGTTGTATAAATGTCTAATCACTATGCACACCTGAAACGAGCATGAGATAGTATCCAACTCTAATTAAAAAAAGAAAAAGAAAGAAAGACAATCAGGTCACAGACATAAGGGAGCTTTACCCAAACTTTTGAAGTTAGACTGTTCCTTTTTTCTTAGCTAGATTCTTGCAGAGGAGAGACTAAGAGAAAGTGGTGGGCAAAGACATGAAACCCTCCATCTAACTTGACTCCCAGATGCTGCCACATGTCAGCGTCAAAACACTGGGGTCCGTGAAGAACTGCTGTGAGTTTATTTGAGCTGACAATTGCCAGGAAGCAGAATCCCTCCCGTATGGGGACAATGCTCCGGAGAATGGCGGTTTTCCGCTTCTTCTGCACATGTCAGTCAAAGCACATGAACTCCACTGGTGATCGATTAGGGAGGCGGGAGAAAGCGAAGCTGGGGGTGGGGGTGAGGGAACCACTGGGATTGGATAAAAAGTAAAATGACAGACATCGGGAAGGTAACAGTCAACAACTAACAAGTAACAATGAAGGACCGGATGGTGCCCAGGGCCTTAGGCTGTGCCTCAGGGTCCAGAGAGAGGGACGTGACCAGTTACCCCGACATCTCACGGGGCGGTTCTGCCATGCAGAGACAGTGGGGTCAGTAAAGGTCGAAGGTGACCTCGTCAGGGAAGATGGCGGCCTAGGACACGCCCACCCACCATCACTGCTTCAGTTAAAGTTTCATTTCAGACCAGCCTCTGCGGTGACGTTAGTCTCTGAGTTTGCAGAACCGCCACGCAGGCCCTCCCGGAGCCGGCCAGGTCAGCATGTGGCCTTATTTTTTCATCCAAGGAAAAGTGAAAAACAATAGGAAGTCAAATCACTTTGTTTTCTCTTCGAATACAAAAGAAGCTGGCAGAGTGCAGGTCCCGGGCCCCAACAAGTCACCCACCTCTGCCTCCAGGGGAGACAGTCGAGGCCCCAGTTCCAGTGTGAAGTTGCTGGGAGAGGTGTGAGCTGTGGAGCGTTCCCAGCGATGCCCCGGCTCCCTGTTCTCCGTGGAGGCGATAAAAGCTGGCGGAGGGCCCTCTGAGGTAGTTAGGCCAATGCTAGGCTTTCCTTGAATCCTGAGAATGCTAACCAAATCCACCAGTGCTAACCTGGGCTGGGAAACCGGCCCGGCAGACACTGTTGGACGTTCAGAGGGTCACCGCTGCGGGTTTGGGAGACGCTGTCCGGTCTGACAGCTGCGTTACAGTCTGTCCCCCTAACCGCTCCCGGGTGACCCTCCGTGTGACTCCCTGGAGCCTCAGCAGCGGCAGCGGCTTGCCCCCCATCCGTCACCCCACTGGCTTAAGTTCAGGCTGGATCCTACTTCCAGCCCAGCCCCCACTCGTCAGCCCCAGAGAGCGTCCACCCCAGGCTCTCCTCCCGGCAGACCCCTGGGACCCCCAAATCTGACACTAAAAGAGGACACTCAGGAGGCTGAACCCCCGGAGAGTGCAAAGACGTTTCCAGGGCTTGGGAGGGCGGTGGGGAGGTGGCGGGGAGGAGTACAGGGGGAGGGGATGCAGGGGGGCGGGGATTGTGGTCAAACAGGACAACCTCCCAGCTCCGGGGTGAATGCCATCTGGGGTACACGCTGACCAGTGTGTCGCACACTGGGAGTTCTCAGAGAGCAGACCTTACGGCACATACACAGAAATTCATAACTATGTGCGGGGATGCAGCGCTAACCAACCTTACCATGATCACCATTTTGCAATACATGCATGTATCTAACCATCACATTGCCCACCTTGAATGTATGTGCTATATGACAATAATATCTCAAAAAAAAAAAAAAAAAAAAAAAAAAACCCAGAATAAAAATGAATAAAGTGAAGACCAGCACTGAAGCCAGTCCCAGTGGGAGATGATAATTCCTTCTGACGGTGCTCAGAGCAGAGAAATCACTTAAATTGTAATTAAAACACACAAAGCAGAGCGGCCGCAGGGAGCTCACAGTTCAGTTCCCAGTGACGTGCTGCCAGCGCAGGGTGAGGGGCAGTGGCCGCCGCCTGAGGGAGGGCCAGGGGGGCAGCAGCAGCCAGGGCACAGGGCCTGAGGGCGGCGGCGCCCAGCATCTCAGCAAACCACAGCTCCCCGAGGGCCGGGCTGCAGGCATGGGGTGGGGGGAGGTGCACAGAGGGGGAGGTGGGGGTGCAGGGTGGGGGGAGGTGCACAGAGGGGGAGGTGGGGGTGGAGGGTGGGGGAGATGCACAGAGGGGAGGTGGGGTGCAGGGTGGGGGAGGTGCACAGAGGGGGAGGTGGGGGTGCAGGGTGGGGGAGGTGCACAGAGGGGGAGGTGGGGGTGCAGGGTGGGGGAGGTGCACAGAGGGGGAGGTGGGGGTGCAGGGTGGGGGAGGTGCACAGAGGGGGAGGTGGGGGTGCAGGGTGGGGAGGTGCACAGAGGGGAAGGTGGGGGTGCAGGGTGGGGGAGGTGCACAGAGGGGAAGGTGGGGGTGCAGGGTGGGGGGAGGTGCACAGAGGGGAAGGTGGGGGTGCAGGGTGGGGGAGGTGCACAGAGGGGGAGGTGGGGGTGCAGGGTGGGGGAGGTGCACAGAGGGGGAGGTGGGGGTGCAGGGTGGGGGAGGTGCACAGAGGGGAGGTGGGGGTGCAGGGTGGGGGAGGTGCACAGAGGGGAGGTGGGGGTGCAGGGTGGGGGAGGTGCACAGAGGGGAGGTGGGGGTGCAGGGTGGGGGAGGTGCACAGAGGGGGAGGTGGGGGTGCAGGGTGGGGGAGGTGCACAGAGGGGGAGGTGGGGGTGCAGGGTGGGGGAGGTGCACAGAGGGGAAGGTGGGGGTGCAGGGTGGGGGAGGTGCACAGAGGGGGAGGTGGGGGTGCAGGGTGGGGGAGGTGCACAGAGGGGAAGGTGGGGGTGCAGGGTGGGGGAGGTGCACAGAGGGGAGGTGGGGGTGCAGGGTGGGGGAGGTGCACAGAGGGGAGGTGGGGGTGCAGGGTGGGGGAGGTGCACAGAGGGGAGGTGGGGGTGCAGGGTGGGGGAGGTGCACAGAGGGGAAGGTGGGGGTGCAGGGTGGGGGAGGTGCACAGAGGGGGAGGTGGGGGTGCAGGGTGGGGGAGGTGCACAGAGGGGAAGGTGGGGGTGCAGGGTGGGGGAGGTGCACAGAGGGGAGGTGGGGGTGCAGGGTGGGGGAGGTGCACAGAGGGGAGGTGGGGGTGCAGGGTGGGGGAGGTGCACAGAGGGGAGGTGGGGTTCAGGGTGGGGGAGGTGCACAGAGGGGGAGGTGGGGGTGCAGGGTGGGGGAGGTGCACAGAGGGGAAGGTGGGGTTCAGGGTGGGGGAGGTGCACAGAGGGGGAGGTGGGGTTCAGGGTGGGGGAGGTGCACAGAGGGGGAGGTGGGGTTCAGGGTGGGGGAGGTGCACAGAGGGGGAGGTGGGGGTTCAGGGTGGGGGAGGTGCACAGAGGGGAGGTGGGGGTGCAGGGTGGGGGAGGTGCACAGAGGGGAGGTGGGGGTGCAGGGTGGGGGAGGTGCACAGAGGGGGAGGTGGGGTGCAGGGTGGGGGAGGTGCACAGAGGGGGAGGTGGGGGTGCAGGGTGGGGGAGGTGCACAGAGGGGAAGGTGGGGTGCAGGGTGGGGGAGATGCACAGAGGGGAGGTGGGGGTGGAGGGTGGGGGAGGTGCACAGAGGGGAGGTGGGGGTGCAGGGTGGGGGAGGTGCACAGAGGGGAAGGTGGGGGTTCAGGGTGGGGGAGGTGCACAGAGGGGAAGGTGGGGGTGGAGGGTGGGGGAGGTGCACAGAGGGGAAGGTGGGGGTTCAGGGTGGGGGAGGTGCACAGAGGGGGAGGTGGGGGTTCAGGGTGGGGGAGGTGCACAGAGGGGAGGTGGGGGTGCAGGGTGGGCGCAGGTACACAGAGGGGGAGGCTGGGGCAGAGGCTGTGCACGGGGCACCTGCGGTGCCAGGGACGGTGGCCAGGCGGATCTCTGTGTAGCCTTTAGCACCAACATGCCCTCAGTGAGGGGCAGATGTTATGTGCTTTTCAGACAGGGACACCTGGGTAAGAGAATAACAGAAGGAACATGAAACATCCTGATGAAATTAAATTTTGCCAAAGATTTTTTTGGAGGGGAGAACAGCTATTTTTTAAAATATATTTTTATTGATTTCAGAGAGGAAGGGAGAGGGAGAGAGAGAAACATCGATGATGAGAGAGGATCACTGATGGGCTGCCTCCTGCCACACCTCACTCAGGATTGAGCTGGGAACTCGGGCCTGTGCCCTTGACCCGAATCGGACCTGAGACCCTTCCATCCGCAGGCTGACGCTCTGCCTGCTAGGCTGAAAACAGTTATTCTTAATCCTATATGGTAAAGATGTAATATGCAAATGGTGGTTATGCCAAGAACCATCACAACTGACCCCATAACGACCAGATCAGCAGGAGGGTGGGGCAGCGGAGAGCTACAGGAGGGGGCAGGGCAGCAAGCTATGGGGTACGGGGGGGGGGGGGGGGGGGGCAGGAGCTACAGGAGGCGGGGCAGTGGGCAGAGCTACTGGAGGGCGGCAGCAAGCTCCTGGCCAGCCCGGCGCCCGGAGTCATGCGCAGGGCTACTGGTACTGAATGATCCCGGCATGTGATGGACCAGGACAGCCAGTCTTTGTGGACGGATGGTGACAAACAGAAAGGTAAAGGAGCATCCTGTGGCCTGTTCGGAGAGCTGGCGTCTTTCTCTGCCGGTAGGGCCTGTGGCTGGGTGGCTGACAAGCCGGCCGGTGTCCACAGGGCGGGTTATTGTGATTTGTGGTCTCTGCCCGCGGACCTGCCCTCGCCTCCTGCGGGCTCCGAGGCTGCCCCTCCGTGGGCTCCTGAGACAGCAACGCGCCCTCTGCTTCTGCAGGCCTCGTCCAACGGTCATCTGAGTGAGGGACAGCCTTCCCCCCTCAGCCACCCGCAGCCCCGCCCTCCTCCTCAGGTGACTGGTCACGTCTCCCGGAAGCTGAGGGAATTGACTCCCAAAAGGGAGCCTGGCGGTGCCAGGCCGGACAGCCAGCGCTCCGTCTGTGGCTCAGCGGGTGTGTGATTGTCTGTAGGACTGAGCCGGTGAGACTGTCAGACACGGGTCTTCTTTAGTCATCATTACAGCCTATGAAACAGAGAGAGCAAGGATTCGTATTTTTATTAATAATCTGAATATTTTCACACAATGAAATGACAATATTTTGATATATTGGGTTAAATAAAATATATTCATTTCACCCACTTTTTTGTTGTTGTTGTTTATTGTGACTACTAGAAATTTTTATTGAGATATAATTGATATGTTAGTTTCAGGTGTACAACATAATAATTCAGTATATTATATGATTACCACAATAAGTCTAGTTAACCTTCTAGACCCTAAGGGGTCCCAGCCCATCAGTGATCCTCTCTTATCATTGATGTTTCTCTCTCTCCCTCTTCCTTCCTCTCTGAAATCAATAAAAATATATTTTTAAAAATAGCTGTTCTGCCCTCCAAAAAATCTTTGGCTAAATTTAATTTCACCACATATAATTACAGATGTGTGTGTGTGTGATAGGAACTTTTAAGATCTACTCTCTTAGTAATTTTCAAACTGCCCTGGCCCACATGTGTGCAGATTTTTTCAATAAACACACAGTCAACCGCCATATCTCCAGCCCACCCAGATGGGAAGGCCCGGATGCATTGATGTTTGCCATTTTGTATAAGGGACTTGAGCATCTGAGGATTTTTGGTGTCTGCCGGAGGTGAGGGGTGAGGGTGAAGGGGTGGGTGGGGGCTGGTCCTGGATGCTGAGGGGTGACTGAAGTTTTCAGGGAGTCAGCGTTACAGCTGGATTTTCCTGGGCACCAGGGCAGCACTCCTGACCCCTGACTCTTTCCCGGAGAGGCCCTGACCCCTTGCGCGATCCTGCAGCCTCAGGCCTCCGGGGGGTTGACGCCTCCACAGGGGGTTTTAACATCGCTCATGGAGAAGCAGCATCACAATGAAACAAGTCCAATGAAGCTGACATTTAGACGGAACACCGTAGTCACCTGGACACAGGAAGAACTAGAAACACAGGCTGGTCCTGTACACCTCACAATGGGAATCATCCAGTGGACAGAGGGCATGTGGATGTGGGTGCAATGGCCAGAGATGTGTAGACGGGTGTTGTTATTAGAGGTAATAAAAATCACCAACATTTGACAAACCACTCTTACTAATTTAATTTTCACAAAAACTCTTGGAAGCAACTGTTAGCATCTCATTTTGCAAGTAGATAGAAGACGCTGGGGACTAGCTAGACGTGTGCCGAGCTTCGGCACCAGCTGTGTGAGTCCGTAGAGTTTCCCACTGTGTCATTGCTTCCTGCAGACAGCGATACCCGGGCCTATTGAAAGAAAGAAACAAAGGAACAAAGAGCTAGAGGCTCCGGTGCTCACCTCCTCTCGTGGCCCATAGAAATGACAACTAAAACCATCGAGCAGCCGCCGTACTGAAGAGCAGTGGAGTCTAGCTGGACTGCATTCCTATAGCTACGGTTTGCAGAAGAGCCGTGCTGAGACTGTAGGAGCCCAGCCCCCGTGGTGGTTACAGATTGAGAGAAGTATCTCGGTTACAGACACACACCACACCCCCGGGGAACAAGGGGTCCCAGCCCAAACCAGGATCCCAGCCGGGAAGAGAAGACCCCAACCTTCTGGCTGTGAAAACCAGTGAAATTGTGACTCGGTGAGATGGAGGCTGTTGGAGTCCCAGGCGTTCCTATCAAAGGGCCACGCGTGGACTGACCCACTCTGAGCCCCAGTGCTGGGCAGCAGCTCAGCAGCTCAGCAGGGAACAGCGACACAGGAAGAACTGAACTGTCTGCCCACAGAGAGCTGGGGGGGGGGGGGGGGGGCAGCTTTGTCCCAGACGGAAGTGCGGGCAGAAGCCATTGCTGAGCCCCGCCCCAGCCTGCACCACACAACACTGAACGTATTGAAATATATCGGATCTCGCCGGGCTGTGGGCTTAGCGATTGAGTGCTGACCTATGAACCAAGAGGTCAGGGTTCGACTTCTGCTTAGGACACATGCCTGAGTTTCAGGCCCTCAGTAGGGGGCGTGCAGGAGGCAGTGGATCAGTGATTCTCTCTCATCATTGATGTTTCTATCTCTCCCTCTCCCTTCCTCTCTGAAATCAATGAAAATATATTTAAAAATAAAATCTACCCGATCTCTAACTTTTTTCACTATAAAAATATCTCAATGCTTTCTTTAACTTTACTTTTGAAATGTGGCCTAACAATGATCCCTTGGCTATCATTTCACATAATCAGGAACTCTGCCAATGATGAAAAGTTAGTCTGTGAATTGTTTTCGAGTAGGTTAAAAATCTTATGATAATAAATGTAACAATTTAAAAAATGACATCTTTGAAGATTTAGTGAGGTGCATACTAATTTTATTTTCCTGTTGTTTTATATTGTAAAGCAGATTACCTTTTTTTTTATTGATTTTTTTACAGAGAGGAAGAGTTAGAAACATCGATGAGAGAGAATCATCGATCAGCTGCCTCTTGCACACCCCCTTTTGGGGATGTGCCCGCAACCAAGGTACATGCCCTTGACCGGAATCAAACCTGGGACCACAGGCTGACGCTCTATCCACTGAGCCAAAGCGGTTTCGGCCAGCTAACCTTTTTTAGATCTCCATCGTTAGATCTTCAACACCAGCCCTACAGATTAGCCGTCCTGGTTGCAAATGGTTGCATCGGTCGGCAGAGCTGAGCTGCAGACTTGGCCGGGGTGTGTGTGTGTGTGTGTGTGTGTGTGTGTGTGTGTACTGGAAGTACCCTGGAAGTGGCATCAGCCCCCCCTCCCAAGCCAGCTGCCCACATCTCCTCTCCACACGGCTGCAGAAGTTTGCTTCCACCGCAGTTAATCCCAGAAACGCCCTCCCACTTTGGATCTGGTGGAGCCACAGGCTGAGGAGCAGCACATGGTGAGCTGAGTGACACGGGGCAGGCAGCGCCGGCCCGAAGGGAGGGGCACAGAGTGGTCGCCCGCGAACACTGTTTATTTAGGCCAACCTGAGCACATTCCCAGCCCGGGCTGCAGTCAAGAGGACACTAAACAGTCCTCCTTTGCTTGTGGGGTTGCCATGACAGCCCGGAATTCGCAAACCAAACCAGACCTGGAGATAAATTCTGTCCTTGGCCCCAAAAGTTAGTAGTTCCAGCTGATGGCTCTTGCTGTCCCCTTTGACACTTGCCAGATAGAAACATGTCTAAACCAGGGACACGGAAATGTCCCAGAGGAAAGGTGTTCAGAGCTGGCTGCAGCTGCGTTCGAAGGAATTTAGGTGTGATGGAAGGAACTTCTTGGCAAGGAAAGTTGGAAAATGTTACAATAGATCCCAGAGAGAACTTCATCATTGTCTCAGAATTCTTCTGTTTGCCGAAACCGGTTTGGCTCAGCGGCTGAGCATCTGTCTGCGGACTGAAAGGTCCCAGGTTCGATTCCAGTCAAGGGCATGTACTTTGGTTGCGGGCACATCCCCAGTAGGGGGTGTGCAAGGGGCAGCTGGTCGATGTTTCTCTCTCATCGACGTTTCTAGCTCTCTATCTCTCTCCCTTCCTCTCTGTAAAAAATCAATAAAATATATTTAATTATGAAAAAAAAAATCTTCTGTTTGTTTAGTGTTCTGTGGTTTGCTGAGCCTCGGCACATTACTTATCTCATTGGATTTTCACATATACCCAGGGAAGGAGTCAAAGTCGATATTATTACGTCCAAACAAAGACAAGGGAAGTAAAACTCAATAAGAACAAGACCAAATCGCTAACAAGCAGCAAAGCTGAGATTTGAAGCTGAGCTTTCCGATTCAAAGTTTGGCTTTTTTAATTCTACTATGATGATCTCCAAAAAATAAACAAAGTCAGATCACCTGGACAGTTTAGGAGCAAATTTTTCAAAGAGAGTGATGTTGCACATGAATGATTTTTCTTGTGGTAAAATGCACAAAAATAACATGAAATTGATCAACGTGGCCATTTCTAAGCGTCTAGCTCAGTGGCAATAAGTACATTGATTTTGTTATGCAGCCAGTGCCACCATCATCTTTAGACCCTTCATCTTGCAAAACGGAAATTCTGTCTCCATGAAACACCGTAGCCTCCTGCCCGCAGCCCCCTGGGAATCACCTTGGTATGAATTCGGCCTCTCCACACTTCCTATCAGCGTAACCACTCAGACCATGTTTGTCCCGCTGTGACTGACATGTCAGGTAGCATAATGGCCTCAGGATCATCCACATTCTCTCATGTGTCAGAATTTCTTTCATTTTCAAGGTCTGAATAGCCCACATTTTGCTTAGATCTTCACGTGTTGGTGGACATGTGGGTTGTTTTCATCTGTAAGCGATGCTGCTATGAACATGAGTGTACAAATATTTCCGTGAGTCCTTGCCTTCAATAAGCGCAACCGGTGGGTCCCACGGTAATTGTTTCCTGGTTTGAGGGCTTATTACACTGATTTCCACAGCAGCTCTTCCAGCCCACCCACAGAGCAGAAAGGCCTCCAGCTGCACGCATGCTCACTGACGCTTACTTTCTGCGTGAGTTTGACGCTACCATCCAGGAAGTGTGTGAGCGGGTAATGTTCACACTCACGGGTGCCCATGCTATCTTTTCAGGAGGGTTCAAGATTGGTCCTAGTGGAACCAGGTTGGCTTCCACGTGACATGCCAGCCCTGAGCCCAGCCGGGAATCTCAGAAAGCATTGCCCCGGTCCCCGGGGAACAGGTGGGTGACACGAGCAAACCCACAATTTGCTCTTCGAGGTAATGACCCAGAGTCCAGGTCCCCTCATGGCAATGCCATGCGCCTTTCCTATGAGGGAGCATGTGTTACCGGATGCGTATTGGACAGAGGCACCGCCCCCACAGCTGGAGGGGTGGCGTCTACACGGTGAGGATGAAAGTGGCGAGTTCAGCAAGAGTGACATGGCTGAGGGGACCGGCAGACCTTCCTCCCAAACGGCTCCAGAATCTTGGGGTGCCAATGCCTCTCTGTGAGCTTCCTCCTTTCTCTGCCTTCAGAGGGATGAGTTAGACTGTGTCTTTAAAGGATTTTTAAGAACGTGCTGTGTACACCACATGCAATTATACCTGATTGTGGCCAGCATTCTGATGGCATCACCTGGCAAGAACTGTTGGCGTCCCTCTAGGGGCTCAGACAGTGGGGGAGCTCAGAGCCAGTGAGAGGGGACTGGGGACCACCCTGAATCTTCCAACCTTGGGGTTTCAGCTCCCCCCACCTCGTATGCCACCTCCTGCATGGCCACCACGGGGGAAGAAACAGCTCCCTCCTCAGTTCACAGCACTCCCTCTGCACGGCTTCACCGTGGCCTGTGGCTGCCTAAGAGGGACCCTCCTTTAAGCCGGATGCTCTCAGGAAAACCGGGTCTGGTTTGCACCGAGTGTGAAGGCAAGGCTGACCCCAAGCTCCCCAGCAACTCCGCTTGCTCTTGATTCATTGGCTCGAGCTGTCACACGCCCTCCCTGTGGCGGGAGACGGGAGTGTGCCATGTTTTCGTCTCTGAGGTGCAGGGGTGCTGGGAACACACCAGGGAGCCGTGAGCAGGTCCCCCCGCCGTTTCTCTCAACACCGCGGGCGGCGGAGAGACCACCTGCGCCGTGTCTGCTCCCCATGCGCCTCGGGGCTGGTGGCCTCTCCTCCCGCTCAGGGAGCTCATGCCAGTCCCACTCCTCCTTCCTCCCCTCTCACCTCACATCGGAGGCCAGCTTGCAGAGCAGACCCTTCAGACAAGAGGCTGAGAGAGGCTAGAGGCTTTGCTCCGGGTAAGGCAGTAAGTGACAGTACCCCCGGGGTTCCATCGGCGCCTGAGGCACAGCCCGGCTCTGTCCACCCTGCTGTGTCCACCCCGGCCATGTCCACTCCGGCTGTGTCCACCCGGCCCTGTCCACCCCCAGAAACGGTGCCAGGCCCCACGCACCACCTTCCGGAAGCAGCACAGCCAGGAGAGTTTCTGACAGGAGAGTGTGGGACGCAGCTCAGCTGCCCTGTGCCGTGAGGGGGGCATGGCCGCCGCGCCCTGTGCCATGAGGGGGGCATGGCCGCCGCGCCCTGTGCCGTGAGGGGGGCATGGCCGCCGCGCCCTGTGGGGGAGGGGGGAGGGTGAAGGGCGTCAGTCTGCGCACCGGCAGCTGGGGGCATGGCAGCCCACAGGAGTGAGTCCCCCCCGGAGCCGCGGTGCATCCGGCTTTGCACACCGCGCCTGATTCTGCTCCCTGGCTGACAGCCTCATCCCCGCTCCCCGCACCTGCCGCACCTGTGCTTGCCCGCAGACACCGGGGGCTTTCTGTCCTCATCCCGGGCTCTGAGGAAGAGGCAGGCCGCCCTGCGCGGTGACTGCCCACACTGATGCCAGGCCATTGGCCTCCAGCTGGACCTATCTGACCTGGTGTGGCCCTGACACAGCACGGCCCCCGCCGGGGTCTCCGTCCACACTGAGACTCAGCCCCCGAGGACTAAGGAACCTCCAGCTGGGCGGGGAGACGGCGGGCAGAGGCAGGCAGGGCAGGCGCGGGGCCTGGTCTTCAAGGCAGAAGCGGGAACAGCGCAGGCACACAGCTGGCTGGGCACAGGAGCCAGCCCTGCCGGGAAGAGGGGAACTCCCTGTCTGCTGGTTGGGGGTTCGTGTCACAGAGGGAACGGGTGCCTGGATTCTCAGAAAAGCCGCGTCTCTGTGTGTGGCCGTCTGTGGAGTGAAGGCCTGGGCGGGTTGGTCAGGGCGGACCCAGGGGATTAGGGCGGACCCAGGGGATCAGGGCGGATCCAGGGGGTCAGGGCGGACCCAGGGGATCAGGGCGGACCCAGGGGGTCAGGGCGGACACAGGGGGTCAGGGCGGACACAGGGGGTCAGGGCGGACAAAGGGGGTCAGGGCGGACCCAGGGGGTCAGGGCGGACCCAGGGGGTCAGGGCGGACACAGGGGGTCAGGGCGGACACAGGGGGTCAGGGCGGACCCAGGGGATCAGGGCGGATCCAGGGGGTCAGGGCGGACACAGGGGGTCAGGGCGGACACAGGGGGTCAGGGCGGACACAGGGGGTCAGGGCGGACACAGGGGGTCAGGGCGGACACAGGAGGCCACAAGCCTGGTCCAGGGACAGAATGGGTTTGTGTGGCCTTCCTGCCACCCCAGCCGGGCGGCCTGGACACGCTGCTGTTCCTCTCGGAGCTGAGTCCTTCCGGTAAAACACGGACGTTGGATCGGCCGCCTCGCTCCGCTCTCAGCCTGATGACTGGAAATGAGTGCTGGCCTTCTCCTGCCTCAGGCTCCGGTGGCGGCCTGTGTGGGGCAGGTCTGAGGTTTTAACCAGAGAAACACCTTCTTCCGGTCTGATCTCCCCACGGAGACGGGGTGACGTGAGGAAGGGAGAAAAGCAGGGATACTTGCTATTGCCCTTCTGCTGAGCGCTTCGAAGGCAGGGACTGCCTTCCCTGGAGGAAGGGGGTGCTGTCTGCCCCCCCCCCCCCCCCCGGGATCAGCGAAGCTTCCACAGAGGCCCCGGGCCCGGCACTAACTGGGAGGCCTAAGAGAGACCTACCTCGCCTTAACAGCCTAAGAGAAATCTTTCACTTAAAATGTATTTCTATTGGATTCAGAGAGGGAGGGAGAAGGAGAGAGAGAGGAAGGGAGAGATAGGAACATCAGTGATGAGAGAGAATCATTGATCAGCTGCCTCCCATCCCCCCATCCCCAACCCCGCCCCCGCTGGGGGTGGAGCCTGCAACATGGGCATGTGCCCTGCCCAGGAATCAAACCATCACCCCTGGTTCAAATTTTATTAAACCACCTGGGGCTCCTGACCACCTGGAGCTGGGCAGCATGGGAACCTTCTGCTTTTCATCTTGGCCCTGGGCTCTCCCACTGTTCCCCGCCCCCCCCCCCCCAGCCCCGTGGGCAGAAGGGCAGGCCTGTGCTTCAGGGTCCTGGCAGGTAAGTGGAGGTGGAGACCTCTCCTCTCTGACAAACGTCCCACATGAAGCAGGAGCCCCACGCAGCCCCTGCTCCTCGGCTGGCCACGCACATTCCAGCCGGACTGTCCTCCATGGAGAGGGACAGAGCAGGGCCGGCCGCTCTCACCTCCCCCCCCCCCCCCCCGGGCTCTGAGGAGAGCAGCTGCTCCCCCTGCCTGGCAGGAGCTGCCTGCCCCCCCCCCCCCCCTGCCCCGCAGGCCAGGGCCCCTGCTGTCCAGCCGTGAGGAGAGCCGCACCGGCACAGCCAGGTGGGGGAGGCCCGTGGACAGGAAGGAGAGCATGAAGACGGTCTTGTGTTATTAGGAAAAGGAAATGAGACAGAAGTTGGCTCCTTGGACTGCAGGGAATGGAATCCTACGAACTCAAGGATTTCAGTTGGGACAAATATTTATGGAGTCTCCTATGTGTTAAACACTGTGGGAGGCACGCTCATTACCGTCTCACTTCTTCTCCGGAAAAGTTAGGAAAGAGCAAGGCAGGCTGGCCGAAGGGACCTTTCGAAGCCCAGAGCCCAGACGCCTGCCTCGGAGCCAGGGCTCTCCTCCTCAGCGCCCTCGAGTCTCCGTCCGAGACGCCGGGCAGAGCTGGCGCCTGGAGCTCAGAGGGCTCGGAAGCATGGCCTCGGCTGTCCGGAGCCCTCTGAGATGAGGCAAAGCACCGCTCTCCCTCCTCCCTCTGCCTCGCCCCGCTCCCGCCCACCTGTTCACAGGCCCCCCCACCACCACCACCAGGCTGTGCTTCCCCCTCACCCTGGGTGCAGGGCCTGCTCCGCGGCGTCTGCATTTCCCTTCCGGGGCATTTCTTTCTCACTCCACATTGTGACTGTTTGCTGTCTGCCTTCCCCACCTCACCGGAAGCTCCTGGAGGGAAGGACCACTTCGTATGCTCACCACTGAGTCCCCAGGGCTTGGCGCCTACTGGGTGCTTCTCGTAGATTGAAAAGAAAGTCAAAGGTGGGTGGGCGGATGGGTGGGCGGATGGGTGGGCGGATGGGTGGGCGGATGGGTGGGCGGGTGGGTGGGCGGGTGGGTGGGCGGGTGGGTGGGCGGGTGGGTGGGCGGGTGGGTGGGCGGGTGGGTGGGCGGATGGGTGGGCGGATGGGTGGGCGGATGGGTGGGCGGGTGGGTGGGCGGGTGGGTGGGCGGGTGGGTGGACGGGTGGGTGGGCGGATGGGTGGGCGGATGGGTGGGCGGGTGGGTGGGCGGATGGGTGGGCGGGTGGGTGGGCGGGTGGGTGGGCGGATGGGTGGGCGGGTGGGTGGGCGGGTGGGTGGGCGGATGGGTGGGCGGGTGGGTGGGCGGGTGGGTGGACGGGTGGGTGGGCGGGTGGGTGGGCGGGTGGGTGGGCGGGTGGGTGGGCGGGTGGGTGGGCGGGTGGGTGGGCGGGTGGGTGGGCGGGTGGGTGGGCGGGTGGGTGGGCGGGTGGGTGGGCGGGTGGGTGGGCGGATGGGTGGGCGGGTGGGTGGGCGGGTGGGTGGGCGGGTGGGTGGGCGGGTGGGTGGGCGGGTGGGTGGGCGGGTGGGTGGGCGGGTGGGTGGGCGGGTGGGTGGGCGGATGGGTGGGCGGACAGGTGAACAATGCCTTATCCTCCCCTCAAAGTCACCACGTCTCAAATTACATTACATTTGTCTTTCCCTTCTTGACAAGTTAACTTACTTGACTCGCCAGTTTGTTAGTTAAAAGGGAGTGAGGCCCTAGCCGGCTTGGCTCACTGGATAGGGCATCGGCCTGCAGACTGAAGGACTGCGGGTTTGATTTCGGTCAGGGGCACGGACCTCGGTTGCCGGCTTGATCCCTGGCTCCAATCAGGGCACATTCAGGAGAAAACCGATCGATGTGTCTCCCTCATATCAATGTTTCTGTGTGTGTGTGTCTCCCCCTCCCTGCCACTCTCTCTAAAAATCAATGGGAAAATGCCGTGAGGTGAGAATTAACAACAATAAAGGAGAGCGAGGTATAAGGGCTTTCCATCTTCTGACTTTAAATCATTTTCTAACCCTGGGATGACAAGCATCGCTTAACCTCTCCGCACCTCAGTCTCCTGGCTGTGATGTGTGAGCAGCAGGCTCGCGGACAGTGCTGGTAACCCCGGGACTAGCTGGGAGGCCAATACACAGCTGCTAACCTCAGCTTCTACGACAACATGGCAGACGGCTTGTAGCTGTCTTTGGTGCCTCTTTGTCGTCTACTTCCTCTCCCACAACGACCATCTATGTTTAACCTGTCCCATCTCTCTCCCACCTGCCTCATCTCACCTCCTCACTTAACGAAACGGATTCTAACCCGTCTCTCTGCTTCAGATTTCTCCTCCAATCTTGTATGCACAACACGCCCCGGGAAAGCTCGAGAATTCCTCCAGCGAAGAGGCTCACGGTGGCGTCTTTGGCTCCCCATGGCGGGGGGAGGAAAGGGACCAGTCTTGAGGCTACATATGCAAGTTACTGAATGTCCACTGTCCGTGTGAAAGTCACTGAGTGTCCACTGTCCGTGTGAAAGTCACTAATGTCCACCGTCCATGTGAGAGTCACTGAATGTCCACCGTCCGTGTGAAAGTCACAGACTGTCCACCGTCCGTGTGAAAGTCACTGACCGTCCGCCGTCCGTGTGAAAGTCACTGACTGTCCACCGTCCGTGTGAAAGTCATCGAACGTCCACCGTCCGTGTGAGAGTCACAGACTGTCCACTGTCCGGGTGAAAGTCACTGAACATCCGCTGTCCGTGTGAAAGCCGGGGAAGGGAGCTTGGTGGATATTAGGGTACAAAGCTCTCCATCCTTGGCTAACCCCTGGGGTCCCAGCTGAGCAAAAGCTGCCGATTTCTTAAAGTATGGTTCTCATGGATGTCCGTTTTGCTGATTTGTTTTCAGTGAGTTTGCCTGGCATTCAGGACTCTTCAAAGGTTTGCTTCAGGCTACCTGTCCCAGGCCATTCTGCTCCTGTTTTTCGTTTTCTGTATTTCACACCCTCTGGACTCACCACCTCCGGTCTTGGTCCAGGATGGCTCCTCGGGCTCTTTAGCTGATGAAAGTCCCGCCTGAAGGCCCAGCTCAGAGGCTGTTCTCCCCAGCGGTCCTCGCCCACCCAGCCTGCCTGGAAGGCCCGGTGCTTCTGCTCGCAGGGACCGTTTATCCTGCCCGCGGTTACATAACTTTCGAGCATTGTTGTTGAAAGTTTCCATGTGTCCATGTTGTCTCTCCCGCTGGCCGGGATGTCCATTTACGGTCAGGACAGCCACTTACCCTCTGCGTCCCCCTGGCGCGCAGCCCGAGCCTGTGGGACAGGGAGGTAGGCGCGGGGCAGCTGGGTTCAGAGCACCCGGAGGCACTGGCTCTCCTGACCCACAGGGGCAGGACAGTGACCTCAGGCTTCGGAGCAGGGGGTTATCTAGCTGCAGGGGCCACGGATTCTCTCCAGGGGTAGGTGTCGTTTACCTACTGGCTGTAGGGCTTTGGACCTGGGAAACCAAGGCCTGTGACCCAGTCTCAGCCTGCTCACACATGCCCTGTGCCGGTGACTAACAGCGTGGAGCTGACCACATGGCGATACCCTGTCTCCCTGTGCACACGCCCCGGGCGGGCATCAGTGGTGTTACCAGGTTCATGGGGAGGCCACAGCAGAAGTGTGGTTTAAAAACTGTTGCAAAAATATGTCTTTTAGAGAGAAAGAAAATTAGGAATCTGGTAAAGAATATCTAATAATTACATTTTTAAAGAAATACTTTTTAAAATTGATTTTTAGAGAGAGAGAAAGGGAGAGGGAGAGGGAGAGAGAAACACTGATGTGAGATAGTAACATCCATCGGCTGCCTCCTGCACAATCGCACAACTGAGCATGTGCCCAGACCAGGAATCACTCCGGCAACCCCCAGGCCCATGGGATGACACCCAACCAAAGAGCCACATCGGCCAGGGCACCAAGAATTCTTTGTACTATTTTTGCCGAAACCAGTTTGGCTCAGCTGTAGAGTGTTGGTCTGCGGACTGAAAGGTCCCAGGATCGATTCCGGTCAAGGGCATGTACATTGGTTGTGGGCACATCCCCAGTAGGGGGTGTGCAAGAGGCAGCTGGTCGATGTTTCTCTCTCATCGATGTTTCTAGCTCTCTCTCTCTCCCTTCCTCTCTGTGAAAAATCAATAAAATATATATATATATATATATATATATATATATATATATATATATATATATATATATATATATATTATATATATATATATAAAAGAATTCTTTGTACTATTTTTATAACTTTTCTGTAAATCTAAAAGCATATCAGAATTCTATATAATGAAAAGGTAATATGCAAATTGACCCTCACACAAGATGGCTTTTCCCATGTGGTCAAAGATGGCTGCCACAAGATGTCTGGCAGGGAGAGTAGTTGTGGGCGATCAGGACAGCAGAAGAGGGCAGTTGGGGTGTGTGGGGGAACCAGGCCTGCAGGGGAGGTCAGTTGGGGTGACCAGGCCAGCAGGTGAGGGATGTTAGGGGTGACCATGCCTGAAAGGGAGGGCAGTTAGGGCGATGGGGCCAGCAGGTAAGGCTGTTAGGGGTGACCATGCCTGCAGGGGAGGGCAGGTAGGGAGACCAGACCTGTAGGGGAGGGCAATTAGAGGTGACTGGGTGGGCAGGGGAGGGCATTTGGGGAGGACCAGGACTGCAGGGGAGGGCATTTGGGGGTGATCAGATTGGCAGTGGAGGGCAGTTGGGGGTGACTGGGCCTGAAGGGGAGGGCAGTTAAGGGCAACTAGGCTGGCAGGGGAGGGAAGTTAGGCATTGATCAGGCTGGCAGGGGAGTGGTTAGGGGTGATCAGGCTGGCAGCAGGCAGGCGAGTGGCTGAAAAACAGCAATCCCAGATTGTGAGAGGGATGTCCGATTGCCGGTTTTGGCCTGATTCCACAGTTGGACATCCCCCAAAGAGTCCCAGATTGGAGAGGGTGCAGGCTGGGCTGAGGGTCACCCCCCACCCCAGTGCACTGGGCCTCTAGTATTAAATAACATTTTAAAGCAGAAACAACAAAAGCCACCTTCTCTATATAGTGTCCCTCCCACCTTTCTCAGCCTTTAAGAAGAATTAACATTTTAACACATTCATATACAAATCATATCTGTGAATATTTCTCCTATTAAACAGGAAGTGTAACTTGGAAAATGGAAGTACTCAAAGAGCACTTTTAAATGTTTTATAACATAAAAGGGTATTTTAGGATGCTAATATTGTAATGGGGTTTTAATTCTGTATGATCTGGAGCCAGA
Organism: Pipistrellus hanaki; assembly: GCF_964339955.1. Lineage (NCBI taxonomy): Eukaryota > Metazoa > Chordata > Mammalia > Chiroptera > Vespertilionidae > Pipistrellus > Pipistrellus hanaki. Next base: position 23,455,188 of record NC_140521.1, read on the forward strand.
CATTTAACCTCTCTAGCTTCAGTTTCCTCTTCTTTAACAAGTGAATTACAATGCCCATCCCTGAGCACTGTCATAGGTATTAAACAGAAAGTTAAATGTGAAGCAATTATCGATAGTATAATTCCTGCTTCATAGCTAGTGCCATGACACACTAGTCCAATGGTTAGGAAATGTTGAAAACCGAGTGCTCTCCACTCTGGCCTGGCCACCGGGAAGCCATCGGGAGCCCAGTGGCTGCCTAAGGAATCGTTAGTCGGAGGCAAGAGACGGTGTTGCAAACAGCCTTCTGTGACTTCTGTCTCCAGGCCTCTGCCTTCCTCGCCTGTGAAATGGGCTGGTTTTCATCACAATCAGAGGACTAGTTAGAGAGGACGATGGAGACAAGACGCTGGGGTCTGAGACCCTTGGCGAAAGGCCTGGAACACCGGGCAGATGTGAGAGCAGCAGCCTGCTGGCGGGGAGTTCATCTCACAGCAGCCGCTTACGGAGCGCGGGGCTGGTGCGGGGGCTGGCGCGGGGCTGGTGCGGGGCTGGTGCAGGGCTGGTGCGGGGGCTGGTGCGGGGCTGGTGTGGTGGGGGAGCAGCCCCTCGGGCCTCAGTGTGGCCCAGGAGGAGCCTCTGCGTGGGGACATCCAGGGGCTGAGGTCTGAGAGCCCCGGACAGTGTGCATGCACGAGCTGGAGCTGGGGCAGCTGAGACCGAGCACCGGTCACTGCCCCACTGCCCGTCCATCCCCTCCCGCTGGTCCTCAAGGATGGACTCGGGACCTCCCACCCAGACCCCCTACTGGGCCACCCTGGAGGCTGGGGCACGCGCTGGCCTGGGGGACAGGCGAGCCCTCTGCCTCCTGCCCCCTCTGCCTCCTGCCCCCTCTGCCTCCTGCCCCCGTGCCTCTTGCTCTCTCTGGAGACTGCAGTGCGTACTGGCCGGGCCCAGGCATGCGGTTTGCTCCGGGGTTTCCAAGAACAGAGCCCGGCCCGGCAGGGCCAGCTCAGCACTAGGGATCTGAGTGGGTCCTGACCGAGACCCCAGGAGCCCACACGAAAGGCGAGGCCTCGGGGAAGGTGGCTGCAGGGACAGAGCGAGGGGACAGCCGCCCGCTGCCCGGGCTCAGTCTGCGTGGTCGGGTGGTCGGTTGGTCGGTTGTTCTGCACTTTGCTGCTGCCCAAACCAGATGGGGCCGGGAGAGGGGAGCCGCAGGAGAATTTTAATGAGAGAGAGAGAGAGAGAGAGAGAGAGAGAGAGAGAGAGAGAGAGAGAGAGAGAGAGAGAGAGAGAGAGAGAGAGAGAGAAGAGAGAGAAGAGAGAGAAGAGAGAGAAGAGAGAGAAGAGAGGAAAAGAGGTTGTGAGAGGAGTGGAAGCAGAGAGTCTGAGCGAGAAAGAGATGCTAGACAGACGGGGAGGTCCCAGGCGAAAAGAGCAGCCTGCAGGGCCTCGGCCCGGCCTTAGCCGAGGGTCCCCGCTTTCCCCGCGCCCCGCGCCCCGCGCCCCGGTGGGCCTGGGCCCGCTCCTCCCCCCCCCCCGCCCCCGTGCACCCCGAGGCGGGAGGCGGGGCGGGAGGGAGGGGCTGCGGGAGGAGGCGGCCATGTGGTTGCACTCGCTCTATTTTTTCTCCTTTCTTCGCTCCTTCTTTCCAAACAGGGAGACGTGTTCCCGGAGGTAGCGCCTTCCGCCGCTCCCCGCCCGGGCTCCGCTCCCCACTCCGGGGCTCCGCTCCCGTCTGGGCGCGGGCCGGGGCGCCGAAGCCCCCGCGGCGGCACAGGCCGCCCGCCCCCAGCCGCCCCGCAGGCGCCCGGCCCGGCGCTCCCGCCGCCCGGAGCCTCGCCGCGCTCCGCCGGGATGGCCCCGCTCCTGCTCTGGCTGGGTGAGTGCCTTGGGGGCGGTGGGGGGGGGGGGGGGGCGCGGGGCAGGGACCGGAGTCCCCGCGCCGGGAGGGACGCGGCGCCGGACGGCCGTCCAGGAGGCAGCCGCCTCCCCCCGCGCCGCTGGGGCACATCTGGCGGGCGGGCTCCGGCTGCGGTCCCGGTCCAGCGCGGCCGCACCGCGGGCGGCGGAGGGTCTGCGCTCCGGGGGCGTCGTCCCGGAGCGGCTGGGAGCTGGGTGGGTGGGGTGGGGGTGGAGGTGGGGTGGGTGGGGGGAGAGAGGTATGGGGAGTTGGTGCCAGGTTCCTGAGGCTGGGGGAGGGTTAGTTTCAAACAGGCGCCTCCAGGGCCCAGATTGGAAACAGATGTGTTGCAGGGTCAGAGGGAGGGAAGGGGAGCGGCGGGAGGGGAAGGAGGGAGGGAGGCCGGGCACCAGGAGAGCCAGGAGGCCGGGATGGGGAAGGACGGGGCCGGAGGGACCGAAAAGCGGAGGAAGGGACAGGACTGAGGGGAGTGAGCCAGACAGTGGGGAGAGACAGGCCGCAGGGAGCGGAGAGGAGAACGGGGAGCGGTTCTGGGGCAACGGAAGCGCCGCCCGCGCCCCTGTCACCAGCAGGATTCCTGAGGCCGAGGCCAGAGGCATCCCTGCTGGGGGGGGGGGGGGGGGGCTGCAGGGCGGAGGGGGCTGCAGGGTGGAGGTACAGCACACATCCAGGCTGTGGGCGCCAGAGGCAGGAGCTGAGGGGTTGGGGGGGTTGGGGGAGGTGGGGGCTGTGAATGTCTGAGATGCCAGGGCCCAGCGGCAGGAAAAACGGGAGAAACTCGCTTATGCAGGAGCCAAGTGGGTCTCACCCAGAGACAGGACCAAAGTCAGCCAGGACTCAGAAAGGCATAGCCAGCCACTGTGGTCCAGTGAGCTAAGCCCTGCCCCCAGACCCCCAGAGACCTGGTCTTGACCTATCCATCGGGGTGACCTCAGACAGGCTATTCACTACCTGGGCCTTCGGGTTCCTTAGCTCCAAACAGGACCCAGAAGGGTCCCCAGTCCCTCCGGGGCCCCACGGCCTCACAGCCTGCGTCACCGGGGCTGACAGGCCTGATGTCCGGAACCCCTCCTCCGACTGCCACCCCAGCCTCCCCTGGACTCAGGGCCTCACTCTCCACCTGCGCTTTCCTCCTGGACTTCCGTGAGAGCTGCCGTGTCGATCTGGACCCTCTCTCCTCTTCCCTGCACGCTGCGACCGGCAACCGTGCAGAACAGCTGGTATAAAGCAAGGAATTTGGATTAGGAATCTGGCAAGCTTTCTTGGTTCTTGTTCTGGCTCCTTTGTCTATCAAATGGGGGTGGAGAGAACTTGCGTTCAAAATTTCTATAACTCTGTGGTTTAAACCTTTATTAGCCTCCATTGCTCCTAATGCTGAGTACAAACACTGCATTCTCACACTGAAGGTTTCATAGAATACCAGGGCCCAGTGCACGTGTTCGTGCACCTGGAAAGGAAAGGCTGTGGTGGGCACAGTGGGTTTGTCCATCCTCCACGCCCCCGCCTGGCCCCTCCCACCGCTGCCCCCGGTCCCCTGTTTGCCCGCAGCCCCGTTCCTGCCATCGCCACTCCCACGTGCTGCCGGCACCAGGCCCTGCTAGCACCCGCTGACCACGTGGAGTGATTGGGGCAGGCGCCAGCAGCAGGTGCGGGCTGGGCCAGCACCATCAGTGGGTGCAAGCACCCGCTGCTGCCCCAATCACCCCTCAGGAGCAGGGGGAGGTGGAGAAGCCCTCAGGGGTGATCAGGGCCAGCAGCTGCCGCTCACACCCACTGATGGAGTCAAGCAATCGGGACAGGTGCTGGACACAGGAAGAGGGTGCAAGCGGCGGCTTAGGTACCGGCTGGGGGTGTGAGTGCCAGGCAGGACCCTGGCAAACAGGAGCAAAGAATTTTCAGTAATCACCGGAAGCTCACTCTGATGACAATGACTGGTGCCCTACCTTGGTCTGGCACCCCTGCTCACCTGCTCCACCATCCCGCTGCGGCTGACACCCGCCATGTTCCTCGCTCTGCTGCCTGCTGCCAATGCCTACCATGTTCCATTTGCGTGCCCTGGTGGTCAGTGCACATCATAGCGACCGGTTGTTCAGTCTATTTGCATGTTAGGGTTTTATATGCCCCCAGAGGCCTGGTGCATGACATTCATGCCCTGAGGCAGGGGGGGCCTCAACTGGCCTGTGCCCTCTCTCAGACTGGGACCCTTTGGGGGATGTCTGCCTGCCGGCTTGGGCCCAATACCCCTAGAGATCAGGCCTACGCTGGCAGGCAGATATCCCTCTCGCAGTCCGGGGCTCTCGTAGCTGAGACCCCTCGCTCCATACTGCCCCCCTGCACGGAGGCTCCCGCCACCGCCACGGTGCTTGCCAGCTGTGAGCTCGGCTTGGGGCTTCTGGCTGAGTGGCGCTCTCCCCGAGGGAATGCATCTGCCCCCGGTGGTCAGTGCACATCCGAGGGACTGGTCATTTTGCCATTCGGCCGATTTGCATATTAGGGTGTTATTATATAGGATCATTCCTCTCCTCTCCTCCCTGCCCCAGACAATTCTCCAGAGAACCTCGATTTCTTCTTGTGCCCTAGCCATGTCGCAAGCTTCTATCAGTTCTATGCTGTGTTTATTCCTCCACCAAAAGGGCCCTGTGACTCTCCACCCTACAGATCAAAATGTTGTTTACCCTCCAGGTCTCACCTCACATGCCACCCCCTCCAAATGCCCGTCCATGGTTTCACCAGCAGAATATATTCCTTCCTCTCTTGGGATCCAGTAGCCTTTCTAGTCTGCTACCTCTGCAGCATACTGGCCTGACTGCATATCTTACAACCCCCCCCCCCCCCCCCCAACTGTCGGCTCTGGGTCTCATTCGCCTGTGCGCCACTTTCCGCACCTTACGTAGCCAAAATGCTTGTGGACTATTTGTTGAGATAATTGGATTTTTGGAACGTTTTAAAGGTGAAAGATTCGAAGAATTATTCATCTGTGGGATGATACAATTGTGAGGAGCCCAGTTTTAATTCAGCTTGTTTTGTGTTTTCTTGTCCATTAATGCAAAAATAGGATCAGGACTATTTTTTTTTTTTTTAATTTTACATAGAACAGCCCTAGCTGGTTTGGCTCAGTGGATAGAGTGTCAGCCTGTGGACTGAAGGGTCCCGGGTTTGATTCTGGGTAAGGGCACATGTCTGCATTGTGGCTCAATCCCTAGTGGGGGGCTTGCAGGAGGCAGCTGATCAATGATTCTTTCTCATCATTGATGTTTCTGTCTCTCCCTCTCTGAAATCAATAAAAATATATGTTTTAAAAAGGTTCTTCTGTGCCCTAAGTCACAAAGACTAAGTGTGTGTGTGTGTGTGTGTGTGTGTGTGTGTGTAAACATTACATGGACAGGGACCAGCTATCATATTTGTTATACAAACTTTGTTATATTGGGTATGTTACTACCGGATTAACAATAGACATTTTCATTGAAACTTCTGCCAGGCTGGGAAGGAGTTTTCTCCCTGAAAATGAGTTAAGGAAGGCTTGGGTGCGTAGTCCATTGGTCTGCAGTTTAATGACAGGTCTCAGTAGGATTCTATGTCCGTGCCTCCTCTTCCCACATTAATGAGGATGGTCATAATAATGATAGGTTCCCAGTAGGCACATACCTCGTCTCATCCTATTTTTGTCTTGTGCTCAGCTGAGCCGTGTGCATAAATGAGTTTAGTTCATGAGTGCACCTAGTGCTGATGGCCTGGACAGATGGTTTAAAAGGTGGCGTCAGAGACTGTCAGAAGAGGGGAAAGGAAGGGACTGTGTACCTCGGTGGCTCAGAGAGATTCGGCCGAAGTTAAACAGCGCGCTCAGTAGGGGGGCCAGACGATGTGCCCAGTCACACATTTTTGAAATAGAAGATCTCTCCCTCCTCTTCAGCTCACGGAGATCACAGTTGCTCTTCAGAAGCTGCAGTAAATGAGCCAAACGCTGAATAATTGGCACCGGCTTTTATGTTGAGAAATTGCCTGAAAAATAGGGCAGATGTCGTAACATCTCCGTTTGGCCATCGCGGCTGGAAATCCTGGAAACTCCGCAGTGCCCTGGTGTCTGCCGCTCTCGGGAAAGAGGACCCTGAGGATGTGGGGGTGGGGGTGCCCCTACAAGGAGCAGAGTGGAAACCCCTGGCGCTTGCTCCTTCCTAATGGCGCGGGGTTATTCTGGGGAAGCCATGCCACTCGGATCCTCAGGTGCTGTCCTCTTCCTTGCGAGACGAGGTCATCAGACGCAGGTTATCTTGGGTTTTCTGGGCCACGAGCATCCTCTGAGGGTGTTTTAAACTCTGAGACTGTGCGGCTGGTCCGGATGTGGTTGGGACAGGAGGCACGTACGTGTCACCTTATCTAAATAGTCTCTGGCGCTTGTCCACTCGTGGCAGTTAGTAGCCTGTGACTAACAGGCCAGCAGGACCGATGCCTAATGTGAAGAGCGTAGCAGCGACTCCATCCGGCACTGCACTGGCAGCCAGGGAGCCTCGCTCAGGATCAGAGCGAGTGGCCAAAGACCTGCCAGGAAGGTTTGTAGCTGAAACACGAGCCTCATCTGCGGGAGAGCCACAGGGCACCTACAGACATCCGGGCATGGACACCCAGGACACACAGACTTCTGCAGAGAGGATCCAATGTGTGAAGCTACAAGCATTAAGCACGTTTCTCAATTTTAAAATGAGGGCATAGTTTATGTATCACGGTGTGTATCCATGAAGGACACAGCGTGATGGGTTCCTCGCGTAGACGTGCACTGGGGCTGGGATTTGAAATGTGAACTGCAGGCTGTTAGTTCACTGGTAGCGCTGGAGAGGGGACTGCGTGGACCATGACATCTGCACAAGGTTTAGCGTTGGCATGTCTTTCTCACCCTAAAACCACCAGTGAGAGCAAAGGTCGTTCTTATCCCATTTTACAGATAAATGAACTGAGGCTCAGAGTCTCCGATCACCCTGTTCACAAACAGCGGGGCCAGGGCACCAGCCAGCACTCGGATCCAAGGCCATTTGCTTTCCATTTGCCGGGAGGCACATCGTCATTCTCAGCGCGAGGCTTCTGTGCCATCCGGGGGGGCCCGCGGAGGCCGAGGCCTGGTGCAAGGTGTCACCCCATAAATCTCACAGCGGAAGCAGGACATTTACCCACACTCCTCAGAGGCCCGATGGTTCGTTTGGGTGGGTGGCTGTTGTGTACAGCGCAGTGACTCTGCACATCCCCCAGGGAGGACTAGCCCCGCCCGGGAGCCAGGAGCCTCCTGTGGCACGTCCGGTGGGTGGCAGGCGGGTCTGATTCGGCGTGACCGATCTATCTGTCGCTGCTTCTAGTTAAGTCCTGTTCTCAGCAGTTTGACTTCTCCCCCAATCCCTGCCCCCACCTCCACCACCAAATGCCGACTCCAGCAAAAAATACAAAAACGCTGGTTATCTGAGCTCCCTGACTGTCCGCATTCAGAAAGGGAATGTGTTTCCTTTGGCACCAGATAGACCAGCGGGAGGAGAACGCTGAAGCCAGCACCTCATTTGTCAGTGAGTGCAGCCCCGGCCGCAGTCCGGTGGTGAGACTGGCGTCGTTTCTTGTGAAATCGGGGAGAGCAGGGGGCTGGTGCCCGAGGAGGGAGGGGGGCACCCTCAGGCTCCCCATCAGCGTGGGACGGGCGGCTCCTCGAAGCCAGGCAGCAAGGGCCTGGGCATTCGGTCTGTGTAGGCGGCGGAGGGAGAGCAGGGCGAGGAGGAGAAGGAGGACGGTGCAGAAGCAGCAGCAGCAGAGCAGGACAAGGCTGAGCTGAGCCGCTGACGGCCGGAGGGGACGGAGCGGTGCTCTGAGCTCATTCTGCTCCAGGCAGTGGCGGGGGCAGCTCTTTCTGTCCCCTTCCGCTCTCACACCTGCACCGTGACATTTTCCGCTGCACTCACGCCTCCCGCTCACAAACCAGTCACCGCAGGACCTGCCGCCTGGAGTCCAGGCCTGTGCGGGCTCTGAGACTCCGGCTCCACAGAAGGCAGGGTTCCCACCACCTCAGAGCACCCAGGGACGGACACATCCACAAAGGAGGCGTCACCGGCTGTGAAAGTGTAGCGTCTGTATCTTGCAAGTGAGCAAAGTGAGACTCCAGAGTAAGGTGTTCCGTCCTGCCCTGCACAGCCTGGCTATTCCAAGTGGAAGGCGGAGCCGAGTTTGCCGCAGGGAGAGCTCAGGTCAGGAGCCCGCGGGCGGCTCCGTCCGCGCCGCCTGTGGAGGGGCCTCTGCGGCGGGCCCTCGGGGCCTGTCCCTGCGCCCGCGTGGCCTGAGCCTGGTGACTGCCCAACCCTAGACCCCAGGGAGCCGGCACCCACACTCTGTGCTGGATTTTACTTCCTTTTAACTTGGAAGGAAAGGAAGACCTCAAGGTGAGAAGAAAACTATTTGCTTTTTTCTACTGACCCGAACAGCAAAGAGTATGATTTCCCTCTCTACTAGGCTTGTCCAGCCTTCCCCAGCCCAGCCCCCCCCCCAGCCCAGCCTCCCCAGCCTTCTCCAGCCCAGCCTTCCCCAGCCCGGCCTCCCCCAGCCCGGCCTCCCCCAGCCCGGCCTCCCCCAGCCTGACCTTCCCCAGCCTAGACTTCCCCTCCGAATGGATTCTCCGGGCGCAGAGCCTGGGCTACCAATGGCCTGCTGTCCTGCGGGGCCCACCCGCCCTGCGCCAGCCAATAGGAAGGCGAGGCTGGAAATGGGGCCATGTCTCTGCAGCCGCCTTCTTGCTCCACTGCCTCTCATGCTGTGACCGCAGTCCCTACCCCCCCCCCCCACCTTCCCACCCCCCCCTGCTTCCCAACCACTGAGGGACCGAGACAGTCCCTCCCAGGCTGCACCTTAGCTCCACCTTCCCACTGCTCATTCCCTCTCCGGGTGGCTCCTCTCAAATCCGGCACACACACACACACACACACACACAGAGAGAGAGAGAAAGAGAGAGAGAGAGAGAGAGAGAGAGAGAGAGAGAGAGAGAGAGAGAGAAATGGAGACACATACACAGAGACAGAGAGGGACAGACAGTCAGGGAGCAGTGCGAACTCTGAAGCTCGTTTTTCCGCTGCCTCTCTCTGTCCCCTCCCGCTCTCGCTAATGGTAGTGCTGAGCCCCGGGTGGCCCCTCAGCCTCACCCCTTGCTTTTCACCACCTTTACACCTGGACCTGCACTGCCCTTGGGCCAGGCTGCATCTTCATCGCGTCCCCCTGACCAGCTCCCCCCTTCTCCCCCCCCCACCCCCCCCCAAGGCCCGGCCTCTCATGGCGCCTGGGAGGCCTCCCTGACGCTCGTGGAGAGATGTCACCGTCTGCACCCACAGCATCCCGCTCAGGCCTCTGGAACAGCCTGCCATGTCGTATTAGATCACGTTCTCTGTCCTTCCTGCGACGGTGAGCAGGGCAGTGCCGTGTGGTCTGCAGCCAGGCTAGTGGTGGGCACACATCAGATACTTAAAAGATGGATGAGTCAAAACTGGTTGGCTCAGTGGATAGAGCACCAATCTGCGGACTGAAAGGTCCCAGGTTCGATTCCCGTCAAGGGCATGTACCTTGGTTGCGGGCACATCCCCAGTAAGGGATGTGCAGGAAGCAGCTGGTCGATGTTTCTCTCTCATGGATGTTTCTGACTCTATCCCTCTCTCTTCCTCTCTGTAAAAAATCAATAAAATATATATTTTTTAAAAAGATGAACGAATGAGTGAACACACGAACAAACAAGTCAGTAAAAAAAAAAATAAAGAGATCACCTCTTTACAGGAGACTTAGTACCTGTTACCTCTTCCTAGAATATCATCTTTTAATTAAATCTTTATGGTGGAAAGTATTACGTATGCCCTGCCTTTCCCCCATTGACCCCTTCTAGCCAGCCCACCCTCGCCCCAGGCCTCCACCACCCTATTGTCTGGGCCACGCATGCGTACCAGGTCTTTTATATATATATATATATATATATATATATATATATATATATATATATATATATATATATATATATTTTTTTTATTGATTTTATACAGAGAGGAATTGAGAGGGACAGAGAGTTAGAAATGTCGACGAGAGAGAAACACTGACCAGCTGCCTCTTGCACACCCCCACTGGGGATGTGCCCACAACCAACGTACCAGGTCTTTGGTTGATCTCTTCCCACCCACTCACCCTCCCGGCTTCCCTCTGAGACTCTGCACTCTGTTCCATGCGTCCATGTCTCTGGATCTATTTTATTCATCAGTTTACATTGTTCATAGATCCCACATACGAGTGAGATCCTGTGATACCTCTCTTTCTCTGACTGGCTTATTTGGCTTAGCGTAATACTTCCCTGGTCCCTCCATACCGTCTCAAAGGGTGAGAGATTCTTCTTTTTTATAGCTGCCTAGTATTCCACAGTGCAAATGTACCACAGCTTTTTATCCACTCATCCGCTGATGGGCATTTGGGCTGTTTCCAGATCTTAGCTATTGTAAGTTGCGCTGCTATGAACATAGGAGTGCATGCATTCTTTCTGACTGATGTTTCGGGTTTCTTAGGATATATTCTTAGAAGTGGGATTACTGGGTCAAATGGCAGTTCCATTTTTTACTTTTTGAGGAACTTCATACTGCTTTCCATGGTGGCTGCACCAGTCTACATTCCCACCAGCAGTGCAATGGGGTTCCCTTTTCGCCATGTCCCCGCCAGCACTGGTCATTTGTTGAATTGTTGATGGTAGCCATTCTCACAGGTGAGAGGCAATACCTCCTTGCCATTTTAATTTGCGTTTCTCTGACAATCAGCGACTTTGAGCATTTTTCATATGTCTCTTCGCCAGTTTGGAGAAATATCTGTTTAGATCCTTTGCCCATTTTTTAATTGGATCGCTTGTCTTCCGTTTGTTAAGTTGTATGAGTTCCTTATATATTTTGGAGATTAACCCTTTATCAGATGTATCATGGCAAATATGTTCTCCCAGAGAGTGAGCTCCCTGTTCATTTTGTTGATGGTCTCTTTTGTTGTGCAGAAGCTTTTTATTTTGACGCAGTCTCATTTGTTTATTTTCTCTTTAATTTCTCTTGCCCTAGGTGATACATCTGTAAACGTATTGCTACAAGAGATGTTTGAGATTTTGCTACCTATGGTTTCTTCCAGAATTTTTATAGTTTCACAACTTACATTTAAGTCTTTTATTCATTTTGAGTTTATTCTTGAGTATGGTGTCAGTTGGTGATCTAGTTTCATTTTTTTTGCATGTACCTGTCTAATTTTCCCAGCACCGTTTATTGAAGAGACTGTCTTGACTCCATTGTGTGCTCTTGCCTCTTTTGTCAAATATTAATTGAGTGTAATGGCTTGGGTCGATTTCTGGGGTCTCTGTTCTGTTTCATTGATCTCTGTGCCTGTTCTTGTGCCAGTACCAGGCTGTTTTGATTATGGTGGTTTTGTAGAATAATTTGAAATCTTGTATTGTGATTCCTCCAACTTTGTTCTTTTTTCTCAAGATTGCTGCAGCTCTCCGGGGTCTTTTGGTTCCATATAAATTTTTGGAGTATTTGTTCTAGATCTAAGAAATATACTGTTGGTATTTTAATAAGGATTACCTTGAATCTGTACATTGCTTTGGATAGTAAGGACATTTTAATGATGTTGATTATATTAACCCATGAACACGGTATCTTGTTTATATCCTCTTATACCTCTGTTTTCAACATCCTGTAGTTTTCTGAGTACAGGTCTTTTGCCTCCTTGGTTTAGTTTATTCTTCCTAAGTATTTGAATTTTCTTGTTGCAATAGTAAGTGGGATTATTTGTTTAGTTTCTCTTTCTGCGAATTAATTATTAAAAAAAGCCATTGATTTCTGGGTGTTAATTTTGTGTCCTGCTACATTGCCAAATTTGTTTATTAAATCTGGAAGTTTTTTGGTGGAGTCTTTAGGATTTTCTATGTACAATATCATCATCTGTGAATACTGACCTTTTTACTGCCTCCTTTTCAATTTGAATGCCTTTTATTTCTTCTTATCTGACCACTATGGCCAGGACTTCCAGTACTATCCTATATAATCCTATATAATAAAGAGGTAATATGCAAATTGACCATCACTCCAACACATAAGATGGCCACCCCCTGTGGCCAAACATGGCCACCACAAAATGGCCAGCAGAGGAGGGCAGTTAGGGGCAATCGGGCCGGCAGAGGAGCAATTAGTCATCGATCAGGCTGGCAGGGGAGTGGTTGGCAGTGGTTCTCAACTTTTCTAATGCTGCAACTCTTTAATACAGTTCCTCATGTTGTGGTGACCCCCAACCATAAAATTATTTTTGTTGCTACTTCATGACTGTAATTTTGCTACTGTTAATGAATCATAATGTAAATATCTGTGTTTCTGATGGTCTTAGGCTTTATAGCAGCGGTTCTCAACCTGTGGAACTGCTATCAGGGTTGCATATTAGTCTTTTATTATATAGGATATACACTGAGTGGCCAGACTATTATGTGTTCAGAGATCATAATAATCTGGCCACTCAGTGTAGGTGGTAGTTCTTATTTGAATGTTTGATAAACTTCTCCTGAGAATTTTTTTATATGTATTTAAGTGTTCCTACATTAGCTGCATATATATTTACCAGAGTTATAGCCTCTTGTTTGATCAATTCTGTTAGTATTATGTAGTGACCTTTGTTGTCTCTTGTGATGGCCTTCACTTTGAGGTTTATTTTTTCAGATATGAGTATTTCTATCCCAGCTTTCTTTCGTTTCTAATTGCATGGAAATTTTTTCCATCCCTCCACTTTTATCCTACGTGTCTTTTGTTCTGAGGTGGGTCTTATGTAGACAGCATATAATTGGATCACTTTTTTTATCCATTTAGCTACCCTGTGTCTTTTGATTGGAGCATTTAATCCATTTACATTTAATGTTATTAATGATACGTACTTATTCATTGCCATTTTAATTATGTATGCTATGTTTCTCTATATATATTTCTTATTATTACAGCAGTCCCTTTAGCATTTCTTGCAGTGCTAGTTTGGTGGCGATAAACTCCTTTAGCCTATTTTTGTCTGGGAAGTTCTTTATTTCACATCCTATGTTGAATGATAGCTGTACTGGATTAATAATCTTGGTTGAAGATCCTTGCTTCCATTTACCCTGAGTACTTCATGCCATTCCCTTTGATCCTATAGAGTTTCTGATAAGAAATCAGCTGACAGCCTAATGTGAGCTCATTGGTAGATAACAAATTGCTTTGCTCTTGCTGCCTTTAATATTCTCTATTTGTCTTTAATTTCTGGTATTTTAATTATGATGTGTCTGGGCATGGGCTTGTTTGGGTTCTTCTTGCATGTGATTCTCTGTGCCTCCTGGACTAGGGTGATGTTTTCCTCACCAGGTTAGGGAAGTTTTCTGCCATTATTTCTTCAAACACATTCTCTATCCCTTGTTCACTTTCTTCCCCTTCTAGCACTCTTATGATGTGAATATTGTTACCTTTCATGTTGCCCTACACTCCCTTATGCTGTCCTCCTTTTTTTCTTTTTTGTTTCTCTGAGTGATTTTTTTCTACTCTGTATTCTAATTCACTTATCCAATCCTCATCTTTCCCTAATCTGCTATATTCCTTCCAATGTATTCTTTATTAGTGCTATGTCATTCTTTATTTCCAACTGGTCTTTTTTCATGGTTACTATATCATTTCTCGTGCTATTGAGCATCTTTATTATTATTCTAAACTCTATTATCTGTTAAGTTTCTGATATTCATTTTGTTTAGCTTATCTTCTGGAGAATTCTCTTGTTTTTTCATTTGGGGCTTTTTTAATCCCTATTTTGTCTGCTTGTTTTGGGTTTGGTCTATGTATTAGGTGGATTTGCTATGACTTCCAATCTCTAGTGCAGGACAATGTCAGATGGTGTTTTTGACTGACCCTTACTCTTCTATTCAGAGCCATCAGCAATCCACAGCTTGTGGCTCCCTCTGCTGGGGCTGGGTGCCTTTAGAAAGGACCAAGGTGTGCACCAGGCTCTGCTTTTCCTAGCTCCAGGCTCAGGAGTAGATCAGGCAAAGACTCAAAGCCTCCAGAGTTCCAGCTCTGCCTGCAGTGTGGTTGTTATTTTCTGAGTCTTCATCTGGCTACAGACCACAGAATGGGGAGACAGGTCTTTTAACATGGTGGGGAAACTGCCTCCCCCTCAACGCCTGGCAAAAACTACCTGGATAGCAAAGGTCCATGAAAGAGTGATGTCCTCCACAGTGTGAGGGAATGATTCAGCACAGAGAACTGGGGTGGCTGCCCTCCAAGCTCCAACCCTGGACTCTCCTCACACAGCTCCAGTGCCCTCCCTCTGCTGGAGCCCAAGGTGAGAGGCCACACACGAAATGTTGACCATTGGCCCTTTAAGAGTGTGCTACATTTCCTGCCATCTCTGGCAGGCAGACAACAACTCTTCTGATTTTCACAGCCTGATGTTCTGTGGGCTCCTTTCTCAGCTCTGGTTCTCTGGGCTGGGGAGCCCAGCTTGGGGTTTATACCCCAAAGTTCTTAGTGGGAACTCCCCACAGCTGAGAGATCTCTCCGGAACTTCAGGGGCTGTCTATGGAAGCCTGTCCACCCCTTTTGCGCCTCTGCACTTCCTATAAGTCTCTATGTGGTCTCCACTTCCCATTCTAGATTATCAGGATTCTCTCCAGCTAGTCTTCAATTGATTTTTCAGGTGTTTTTTTCTGTATTTTAGTTGTATTTCCAGTTTGGTCCTGGGAAGAGTGTCAGTGTAGTTTCTACTTTTTAATCTAGAATAAATTTAATCTAGAATATCAATTAAATTTATCGGGGTGACATCCTATATAATAAAAGCCTAATATGCTAAGTGTCACACTGCTTGTTCAACTGTTCGACCAGTTGCTATGATGTGTATTGACCACCAGGGGGCAGACGCTCTGATAGGTAGTTTAGCTTATTGCTGCGGTCTGGCTGATTAGGACTGGGTGAGATGGGCTGGACACACCCTGGAACCCTCCTGTGGTCCCTCGCCAGCTCCAAGCGTGCACCAGTGGGGTTCCTTGGCCTGGCCTGTGGGGATCAGGCCAAAATTGCAGCCTGACATCCCTTGAAGGGTCCTGGAGTGCAAGAGGGCACAGGCCAGGCCGAGGGACCTCACCAGTGCACAAATCCATGCACTGGGCCTCTAGTTGCTTAATCTATACTAATAAAAGCGTAATATGCTAATTATACTGGACATCTTCCAGACAACCTTCTGGATGTCCTTCCGGACAAAGCCACAGTGGCAGAGCCAAGGCAGAGGCAGTTAGGGGTGATCAGACTAGCAGGGGAGAGCAGTTAGGGTAATCAGGCCAGCAAGGGAGAGCAGTTAGGGCGATCAGGCAGGCAGGCAGAGGTGGTTAGTGACAATCAGGCAGGCAGGCAGAGGCAGTTAGGGGCAATCAGGCAGGCAGGCAGAGGTGTTTAGGGGCGATCAGGCAGGCAGGCAGGTGAGCAGTTAGTGAGAGGGATGTCTGACTGCCAGTTTAAGCTTATCCCTGTGGGATCAGGCTAACCCAGCAGTCGGACATCCCCCAAGGGTGTCCTGGATTGGAGAGGGTTCAAGCTGGGCTGGAGGACCCCCCTCCTGTGCACGGATTTCGTGCACTGGGCCTCTAGTAAAGTTATATAAGTTCCAAGTGCATAAGTCAATAATACATCATCTGCATATTGCATTGTGTTTTACCTCCCAAAGTCAAATCTTTCTTCACCATATATTTGACCCCCATCTCTCTTGTCTACCTCTCTAGAATCCTCTTTCCCTCTAGTAACCACAATACTGTTGTCTGTGTCTATGAGTTGCTTTGTAGTATAATTTGAAGTCAGAGAATGAGATATATCTTGCTTTATCCTTCTTTCTCAAAATTGCTTTGGCTATTCAGGGTCTTTTGTGGTTCCATGCAAGTTGTATGATTTTTTGTTCCATTTCTTTTTTAACACACCATTGGGATTTTGATGGGGATTGTATTAAATCTGTATATTGATTTGGGTAATTTCACCATTTCGACTATGTTGATTCTTCCAATCCATGAACATAGGATATTTTTATATTTCTTTGTGTTTTTAAAACATTTTAAATGTTTTATTGTTTTCAGTTCATAGATCCTCTACATCCTTTTGTTAAGCACTTATTCTTTTCTTTTCTTTTATTCTTCTTGTTGCAATTGCAAAAGGAATTGTTTGGTTTCTTTTTTCATTTCCTATTCTGAAATTTCATTGTTAATATATAGGAATGCAATGAAATTTTGTACATTGATTTTATATGCTTCCACTTCACTGTATTTGTTATTGTTTCTAAGAGTGTGATTAGGTACAGTTTCCATGCGGTAGCAGCTCCTTCCTGAGGGCTCGGCACTGGGGTGGGGGTGGAGCCCTGTGTGACCCAGGACCTCGCTCTTCAGACTGACAGAGAGAAAACAAGTGGTGAAGGATGTCTAACAGAATGCAGTTAAGTGCCAAAATGCTTGGTGCAGGCAGGAAGTGAAACAGGAGTTTGCGGGAAGGGCAGTCATTAGGTGCAAGATCTGTTCTTGGTGACCTGTGGAGCAAGGCTGTGTGTGAAGTGTGATGTAATCGCTGAGGGCATTGTGTCAGGGGTGGAGGGGGCGGAGGGGGGAGGGTGTCCAGGAGCATGGAGGGAAGAGGGGGGACATTGGGGGTGGGGTGGGATGGTTGTGAAATAGTTATTCTGGAAATAACTCACATTCTAGTTTACAGGCCAGTTTGGGGCGATGTTGAAAATGACTCCAGGCAATGCTCCCTGGGCTTGGCCTTCACCATGCACAGGGCAGCTGGGGGCTCCGGGTGGTCCTCTGTGGGGGGCTTCCTACCATGTGCTCCTCCCACCTGCACGCTGCTCCTCCCTGCTCCCCAGGATCCCTGCTCCCCAGGCTTCCACCCCCCTTTCCCTTTCCTGGCACTTAGAATGCATCACGCTCGGACCCTGTGCAGGCTCCTGCCCCTGGAGATGCCGCGGGCACTCCCGTCTCGGTCTTTGCACTGTTAGCCCTCACTCTGGAGTGTTCTTTCCTCAGCCTTTGTGAGGCCGGCTCCTCGCCTCCCAGGCTTCAGTGCAGACATTGCCACTGGGAGTCCTTTCCTGAGCCCCCACCACACCCCCACTCTTCCCCGTCTAACCAGGGCCTCTGCCTGGTCGCCTACATTCCCGTTAAATGTTTTTCTTAACACTTACAGCCTGGAATGTTCTTTTAACCTCTGTTCATGTCTATCGTCTGTTTCTGCGAGTCTGGAATGTGCATCGTTGGCTGCTGTGTCCTTCGTGCTGAGAACAGTGCCTGACACAGCGAGTGTAAAAGAGGTTAAACACAAAGAGAGAATTTTAAAAGTCGCAAGAGGAAAGCAGGTAGTTACTTACAAGTGAGCTCCCACCTTTCCCAGCCTTCCCGTTTCTTCCCTCCTGGCACAGAGGATTAAATGCAGGCTGTCGGAGACTTCTGCAGCCTGTCTGTTCCCCTCCACCCCGCACAAGCCCCCTTCTGGGAGAGGGCCATTCATTTGATCAAAGAGTGGGCGCTCGGTGCTCACACAGGCCCATGCCTGCTGAGAAAGCCCTCCCTCAGCTGGAATTGCCCCTCCCAGAACCTGCCAGCAAGCAAGGGGCCAGGTCAGTAACTGTCAGTCACCGTAGAGTGAGGCCTCCAGTTTATGGGGTGTTTACAGACATACATGTGACAGTCACTGTGCTGGGCAGTCTCCCCTCCAGCTCACGGAAGGCCCACAGCCACTCCCCGAAGCACATAGCGCCCACCCCCATGTTACAACACAGCGACTGAGGCTCACAGGGAGGGCTTTGAGTGACTTGCCCCAAGAGAGATGGCCAGTCAGCTTCAAAGACAATGTAGTTTTGTCCTGGCCAGTGTGTCTAATGGTTAGAGCATTGGCCCATACACCAAAGGGTGTTGGGTTTGATTCTCAGCCAAGGGCACAGACTTGGGTTGCAGGTTCCAACCCCCGGCCTGGTCAGGACACGTGCAGGGGGCAGCCATCAATGTGTCTCATGTTGATGTTTCTCTCTCTCCCTCCCCTCCCTCCCTTCCACTCTCTCTAAAAGTCAATGGGAAAAATATTCTAGCGAGAGAATTAACAAAAAGAAGACAATGGTGTTTCTCTACAGCAGAGTTCCACATTCTCCTTCTACCCAAAAGCCCTGTAAATAGTTAAAGAGAGTCCTCCGTGGTTTTCTCCCACCTGCTCTTTTCTTTCACAGACTAAGCACTCCTGCTTCCTAAGTCACTTCCCCAATCACCATAATAATTGGGCTGGCCTTCATTAATTGAAGTCCTGTTATGTGCCCAGCACCCAATAGGCAGACTGATAATCCTCCATAAGAACCCTAAGATATTTCTATTTTATAGATGAGCAAACAGCTGAAGCTCAGAGCAGTAATTTGTCTAATGGCAGTAAGTGACGAGAGCGAGGACTTGAGCCTGGGTCTCCTGGACTGTGAAAATGAGACAAACGCTGGGTGAAGGGATGGAATGAGGACAGCGGGGCTCGAGTGGGAAATGATGCCAACTTGGAGGTCCTCCCCTTTTTCCTGCCTGCGTGTGCTGCAGGCTCGGCCTCCCTCCGAGGGGTGAGCAGGAACAGCCTGCAGGAGCCGAGTCTGCCAGGGAGGTGGGCCTTGCGTGGTGAGGGCCCTGCTATGGAGTTTACTTGACACCAATTCCAAGTTCTTAGAATTCAAAGCGTTAGCCCTGTCGGTGGTGCTTAGTGGTTAGAGCTCTGGCCTGTGCATCGAAGGGTTGTGGCTTTAATTCCTGGTCAAGGGCCTGTACCTGGGTTGCAGGTTTGATCTCTTGCCCCAAGCTGTGCATGGAGGAGGCAGACAGTCGATGTGTCTCGCTGGCATTGATGTTTCTCTCTCCCCCCTCCTCCCTTCCACCCTCTCTAAAAATTAATGGAAAACAATATCCTCAGGTGATGATTAACAACAACAAATATTTTTTAAAATAAGCTTTCTGAGATATACTTTACATAGCAATAAACTGCACGGATATAAGGTGCACAATTGGTTAAGTTTCAGCAATGTGTACACCCCGAAACCATCACCACCATCACAGTGTTTTAAGTGTAAGTCACAAATCCTCAGGGATGCATTTTTGAGGTTCTGGCCTTCATGGAGGGGCGGGAGGAAGGACCGCGTGGCAGGGGAGCCCATTCCCAGCCCCGGGACAGCCTGGGAGGGTGAGTGGGTGCTGGGACCGGCGTCTTCCCCTCCTCCAGCCGCCGTGCTGCTGTGCGCGGCCGGTTCCTCCTGCGCTCCCCATCCTGCCTGCTTCTCTGCATCCCCATGAAGCCTGCATCGGGGCTAAGGGGAAATTAACCTCCCGCTCTTAGGGATGAAGAGTTACCGTATTTTCCGGTGTATAAGACGACTTTTGAAATGAAAAAAAAGCCTGCTCGGATTGGAGAGGTGGTCTATTAAAAAAAGAACTGGTGTTGCCTCAGAAGTGGGGGGGGTGGGGGGGGTCTTATACAGCGAATATAGGCCTAAACCTATGTTTTAACTGTAAAAATTAGGGGGTCGTCTTATACGCCGGAAAACCCCACTTCAAAGAAAAGACTTACTTTGCCGTCAAGATCAAGATTTGTGCAATTTTGGTCTTTTGCCCCCGATTTTCAGTTGACTTTTTTTTCGTTTCAAAAGTCGTCTTATACACCGGAAAATACGTGAGTAAAATGGAATCACATCGGCTGGTCCTCCAGCCCGGGCAGCCTCTTCAGGCTCTCAGCTCAGCAAGGAGAGCCTCCGAGAGGGTGCCCGGCGGGAGCCGCAGATCAGTGTCCCCTCCCTTCCGCCGCCCTCCTGACACCTCCTCCCCAAATATGCGCCCAGTAAGGGAGCAGGAACACCCCAACGCAGTGAGGGTGCCTTGGAGAGACCTCTAGCGGCAAAGACGAAAGCCGGCTCTGAGACAGCTAAGTGGCTTCAATACCACCCTCACCTAAGACCCCTCACTCCCCTCAGCTGAAGTGTCCCGGCTCCATAGTCCCCAAGCCTGCCATCGTCACCAGCACCTCCTGCCCTTCGAAATGCAACTTTCCAAGCACCTGTCTTCTCTCACTTCAACATGACCCTCATTAGACCCATCGTTGTCCCCTAGCACAGTGTCCGCAGGCACTTGTTCAACAAACGAGGAAGGACCCACCGGCCCCGCCCTCGGGGGGCTGTGTGGCTCCCGGTGAGTGGGACTCGGAGCTGCAGGAGACGGTGGCCGGTGCCTCTCACCCGTGTCAGCAGGAGGTGGCGTGCACCGCACACACCCCCATGGTGATTCTCACTCACACGCAGTCCCTGGGGCCACGGAGATGCTGCAAGGTCTTTCGTTCCGTGCTCTCTCCCGGCAAAGCTGAGGCGTGGCTGGCAGCCGTGGCTTACGGAAGGAGGGCGACCACTGTCGCTGGGAAGCCGTCTCTCGGGATTCCAGAAGGTGTGATGAGCGGGAGAGAATAGGCAGTCGGGTGAGACAGAACGGTTGTGAGCAAGGTGAGGGGTGAGACCCGCTTGGAAAGAAGCCTGCGAAGTGCGGTGCCCGTGGCCACCAGCCCATTTCCCATGCAGAGTCCTCTCTGCTTGTGGACAAACGTGGAACCAAGGGATCCAGACTCCAGGTCCCTCAGAAAGGAATCGTTTATGGATTGGACAGCATTATGTTTGAAGCACAGGCATGCCTCGCTTAGTTTCTCAGTTTTGAAGCATTTTTCAGATGTTTAGATTACAGGAGCCAGTGAAATTCCAAAAATAAATCTGGGCATAAAATCAGAGGCCCACTTTTTAGATATGGCTGGTTATCAATATTAAACAAAAATATGAATTATCATCCTGCCATGAAAGTTATTCCTACAGCCGAAACCGGTTTGGCTCAGTGGTAGAGCGTTGGTCTGCGGACTGAAAGGTCCCGGGTTCAATTCTGGTCAAGGGCATGTACCTTGATTGCGGGCACATCCCTGGTAGGGGGTGTGCAAGAGGCAGCTGGTCGATGTTTCTCTCTCATCGACGTTTCTGGCTCTCTATCTCTCTCCCTTCCTCTCTGTAAAAAATCAATAAAATATGTGTGTGTTTTTTAAACATGGTTCCATGTTTAAAAAAAAAAAAAGAAAAGAAAGTTATTCCTACAAAAGCAATGGCTCTTCCACAACAATAATAACAAAGAGCAGCCACACGCGAACAGCCCTGTGAGCTGCGCTTGCGGAAGGCGGCCTCATTGTAAGGACTCACCGCTGTGGCGTTTTCCACCAGATATAGGGCAGCCCCTGTATCTTCTCTTCCCTAAGAAGCTACTAGAATTTAGTCATGGACAGCAGCACAGTTTACACCCTAGAGTTAGGGACTCTCTACACGAGAGAACCTCTTGACATTCCTCCATCCCTCAGAGTCACACGGCCGGGAGCCCCGGAGTTCCCACCTGACGCCGGACCAGGACGTGGCCCACAGAGCGCGCTCTTCGGGAAGGATCCAGAGGCAGCATCTTCCTCTGACGTTTTCTTGGAAATTTGGGATCCATTGAGTTATTTCCACTTGCAGCTAAGACTCCCAAGCTTGCGGCCTTTATCAGCAAATGCAGTGGCCCAAGCAAATCAGAAGCTGAAGCCAAAATGCCTCCAGCTACATTTCTGGGTCATGAAAGATGAAGGAAAAACTACCACTTTTGCAAGATAGAGCCTTTTCCCCAGATCCCCGGTTGTACTTCCAAAAGCTTAACATCGCACTATCGTGTTTCACAGCGAGCACAAGCCACATGGCATGCGCCAAGGGAAACACTGCTGGGTTGAGTAATAGGGTAGGAGTTAAATGTCTTAAACTAAGCGTTCTCTAATTTCTAAATTAAAGGGAACTCATGGGGCCTGAAAAACAGAACGTAAAGCCTTCGGACGCTGCCTCTGAGACAGAAGGGCCTTTTCAGAACACGGACAGGCCAGGGGTCATCTGTGGCAGAGGCTCCCAGACCAGGCAAGGACTCAGAAGGAGGGATAAGCAGAGGCTGGTTTTATTTTTTCAGTGCTTAACCAATCAGCTCGACGGCAGGTGGAGCTGTGAATGTGACATTTCAGGAGGAAGTGCTTTAGTGTCCAGATGGGAGAGGAGCTAGAGCAGGATAGAATGTGAATGAGGACCAGTTGATCTTCGCTTGTGTCATTCCTTCCTCTTAACCATCTTGCTTCCCTGAACAGATAAGAAGGACATGGTTAAAACTTCCTATTGTGCATAGTATGAAAATTTTCAAACCACTTCCTGGTCCCAAATACCTAGATTTGGTGGGAAAGCCAAGTTAGCATCTTGTAGTGGAAAGAGTGTGAAAAGAGCTCATTCTGAGGGACAGGTTTGTAAAAGTTTAGACTCACAGAGCTGTGATTCAATTTTATTTTTCCTTTACAGCTGGCATTCAATGTAATTTTATACTAGTGCCCCGGTGCACGGATTCCTGCACACTGAAAGGAAATTAATTAGAAGGGGTCGGGGAGGGCAGGACTGGGCTAGGCGGGCCAGGCACACTCTGGAGCCAAACTCCCGTGGTTCCTCCCAGGCGTCTGCATCTGTGGAGGGAGCAGGGTCCCTCCGGCAGGTGGGATCCCTTGGACTGGATGCGGGGATCAGGCTGAAACTGGCTTCCCACATCCCTGAGGGTTCCATAGTGCAAGAGGGCACTCTGCTCTGCAAAGTTGCTGTCCTACAGGGTGCGGAAGACAAATGCAAGCATACAGTAACCAGATGTGGGGCGACAGTGCCCCAGCAACAACATAACCCACGTCAGAAGGTGGAATCCCGTGGCCCCACGGGGCATGGGGCCTCCTCTCTGGTTTCGGTGTGCATCACCTGAGAACCACCGCTGCCAAGTCACTGCAGCTCAGCAGCTCCTGCATTGTGCGTCTGCCCCCTGGTGGTCAATGCATGTCATAGCAAACAGTCGGTCAATAGGAGGGACATTTAGCATATTAGCCTTTTATATATAGTTAGATTCATTTCAGTTTTACAGCATAGTGGTTAGACAACGATAAAATTAACGAAGTGACCCCCCAGTAATTCTAGTACCCACCTGGCACCATACATACTGGTAGTTATTACAATATTATTTACAATATTCCCTATGTTATACCTTACATCCTCTTGAAAGTTTCATAACTAACCACCAATTTGTACTTCTTAATCCCTTCACCTTTTCAACTCTGTCCTCCAACCATCCTTCCATCTGACAACTGTCAGTCTGTTTTCTGTATGTTTTTTGTTTATTTTAATAGATTTTGGAGAGAGAGATAAAAACATCAATGATGAGAGAGAATCATTGTTAGGCCGCTTCCTGTACACACCCCAACTGGGGACCGAGCCCACAACCTGAGGCATGTGCTCTGATCAGGAATTAAACTATGATCTCCTGATTCATAGGTTGACACTCAACCACCGAGCCACACCCCTGGGCTATCTCAGTTTTATTTGTTTATTTACTTTGTTCTTTAGACTCCAAATATAAGTGAAATCATATGGTCTTTGATTCTCTGTTTGACTTATTTGACTGAGCATAATGCCCTCTAGGTCTAACCACGCTGTAGCAAATGGTAAGATTTCATTCTCTTAAAGGCTGTCATAATCCACTGTGTATATGTGCCACATCTTTATCCACTATTGTACTTATGGGTATTTTGGTTGCTTCTATGTCTTGGATATTATAAATAATACTTCAGTTAACAAAGGAATGCAGCCTGGCTGGTGTGGCTCAGTGGTTAAGTGTCGACCTATGAACCAGGAGGTCATGTTTCCATTTCCAGTAAGGGCACAAGCCTGGTTTGCAGGCTTAATTCCCAGAGGGGGACAGGCATGCTGGAGGTAGCTGATCAATGATTCTCTCTCATCATTGAAGTTTCCATCTCTCTTTCCCTCTCCCTTCTTCTCTGAAATAAATACCAATACTTTTTAAAAATACAACAAAAGGATGCATATATCTTCCAATTAGCATTTTGGATTTCTTCAAATAACTACCCAGAAGTCGAATTCCTGATACAGAAGGATGATAGCCATTCTGACATTTATCTCCTTGGCAGTCCTATCAACAATGCATAAGGGTTCCCTTTTCTCCGCATCCTTGTCAACACTGGTTGATTGTGGACTTATTGATGATAGCCATTCTGACAGATGTGAGGTGATATCTCATTGTGGTTTAATTTGCATTGCTCCTGGAGCATATTTCCATAGGCCTTTTAGTTATCTCTATGTCTTCTTTGGAGAAAGGTCTATTAGAGTCCTCTGCCCATTTTTTAATTGGATTGTTTGTTTTTGGTGTTGAGCTGTATGAGCTCTTTATTAATCTTGGATATTAATCCCTTATTCAATATATTATTGGTGAATATGTTCTTCCATTCAGTAGGTTCTCTTTTTGTTTTTCATTGTTGTGCAAAACTTTTTAGTTTGATGTAGTCCCATTTGTTTATTTTGTTTGTTTGTTTCCCTTGCCTTGAAGGTATATCAAAAAAATGGCTAAGAGAATTTACTATTTGTACTTTCTTATAGGATTTTATGGTTTTGAGTCTTATATTTAAGTCTTTAATTCATTTTTTATTTTATTTTTGAATATGGTGTTAGAAGGCGGTATATTTCATTTTTTTATATGCATCTGTCCAGTTTTACCAACACCATTTATTGAAGAGACTGTCCTTATCCCATTGTGCATTCTTGCTGCCTTTGTCATAGATTAATTAATCGTACAGGTGTGGTTTGTCTCTGAGCTCTCTATTCTGGTCCATTGGTCTTTGTTTTTACACCAGCCTTGTATTATAGGTTGATATCGGGTAGCATAATACCTCCAACTTTGTTCTTCTTTCTCAAGATTGCTTTGGCTTCTGTGGTTCCATACAAATTTTTGGATTATTTGTTCTAATTCTATTAAAAATGGCATTGTTGTTTTGGATTTAGTAGAATTTGTAGATTTCATTGAGTGGTATAGACATTTTAATAATGATAATAATTCCTACCCATGAGCACAAAAGATAGCTATTTGATCTTCTTCAATGTCTTTCTTTAATGTCTTATAATTTCCTAAGTACAAGTCTTTTATCTCCTTGGTTAAATTTATTTCTAGAATTTAAAAAATACGTTTTTATTGATTTTAGAGAGGGAAGGAGAAGGGAAGAGAGAGAAAAACATCAGTGTGAAAGAGAAACATTGATTGGCTGTCTCCTGCATGCTCCCTACTGGGGATCAAGCCCACAACCCGGGCCTGTGCCCTGACCCCAGAAAGGAGCCCAGGCATGGGACAAAGCTCAGCCAACTGAGCCACACTGGCCAGGGATCCTAGGTATTTTTTATGCAATTGTGATTGGGATTCTTTTTTTATTTCTATTTAATTGAATTTATTGGGATGACATTGGTTAATAAAATTATACATGTTTCAGGAATATTGTATTTTGTGTTTATCACCCCAGGTAGAATTGGTTTGTTGTTGTTTTTTTTATTTCTCTTTCTGCTAGTTTGTTATTGTATAAAAATGCAGTCATTTCTGAATATTAATTTTTTATCCTGCAGCTTTACTAAATCCATCTATCAGTTCCAGTAGTTTTTGGTTGAATTTTTAGGGTTCTCTGTGTAGTAAGTATCATGTCATCTGCAAGTCATGACAGTTTTACTTCTTCCTTTCCAACGTGAATGACTTGTATTTCTTCTCCTTGTCCAATTGCTTTGGGTAGGACTTGCACTACTATGTTAAATAAAAGTGGTGAAGGTGAATATTTCTCTTATTCCTGGTCTTAAGGTAAATGCGTTTAGCTTTTCCCCATTGTGTATGAAGTTAGCTGTGGGTTTGTCATACATGGCTTTTATTATGTGTTCCCTCTATTTCCACTACGCTGCGAGTTTTTATCATAAATGGATAGTGGATTTTGTCAAATGTGTTTTCGGCATCTATTGATATATTCAGATGATTTTTTCCTTCCTTTTATTAATGTGGGGTTAATTGATTTGCAGATATTGACTCAACCTTGCATCCCAAGAATAAATCCAGAGGGCTGTGATTTTAAAAATCTGGTGGGGATGGGCTCTCTGGAGAGCTCCGTTTTCTATCTGCTGTGGAACCTTAGATAAGTCACACATTTCCGTAAGACTGCGCTTGTGATCTAAGCATTGTGTGTCTGACCAGTATAAGGGCCGTAGGGCTCATCGGACGGGACCAGGAGTCTCCAGAAAACCGGGCGATGCAGTGGCTCCCGCCGCAGGGAGGCAGCCTGGGTGGCGCCAGCTGCTCCAGCTCTGACTGATGCCGGCCCACCTGCCCCGCATGAGTGACGCTGCTCACTCTGGGATGGCCTGCCCTCCTGTCCCGCCCGGAAATGAGCTCTTCCCAAGAGGGTCCAGTAAAGCCTCCGTCTCTTACTCATCCCGGGCAAGTCTGGGGGAGGCGCTGACTGAGCAAATGAGCAGAGGAGGCCCCTGGTCTGCCACCGAGGAGGCAGGGTGTGACCTGCAGGCACCCTGCCAGGCGTCAGCGTGTCCCCCCCTCCCCCCGCCCTCCCACCCCCCGCCGGCGAATGCCCAGCCATTATTGGTGTCGTGCAAACAGCACAGACCTTTTATAAAAAAAAAATTTAAATTGAATTTTTAGAGAGAGAGGAAGGGAGAGGGAGAGGGAGAGAAAGAAACATCCAAGAGAAACATGGGTTGGCTGCCTCCCGCACACCCCCTACAGGGGTCAAGCCCGAAACCCGGGCACGTGTCCCCACCTGGAATAGAACCGCTGGCCTCTGGGTGCATGGGACGACACGGGCCGGCAGCACACTTTGTAAAGAGCTTTTTAAAAGTCTGCTTCAGGAATTCAAAAAATGTTTATAACCTTGGACCGTTAACTCCATTGTTAGGAATCTGTGCTAAAGAGAGAATCAAATGGAACATACAAAACTTTATTGTAATAAAAACACCCGCACAAACTAAATGTCCTAAAATAAGTTAATTATGATTTGTGAATCCATACACAAATATAATGCTGCTAGCAAAGCAGATAACAAAGAACTTTTATGACTTGGACAAATGCTCATGATATTAAAAGTAATACAAATACTACAGAACTATGTACCAGTAATAGTAAAATCTCTAATATATACTGTTTATGCATATACACAACATACTAGTATATGCTTATCCCCCTGGAATGCCATCTCCCGCCTGCACCGCCCCGTCTCGCACAGGAAAGGGGCAGACTGCTCAGCTAGGGCTAGCTCCCCTCTCCCTGTGACCCTCAACTTGAACCCACAAATGCTTATTCTAGAAGGATCCTTAGGCCACTCATTGCCCCACACTGCAGGCCCCATGAGGGCGGGCTGTAACTGGGTCCCCTCCTGGGACCATGGCAGCAGGTGACACAGAATGGAGCCCGCAGCATGGCCTCTGCAGCACACTGTCCAGCTTTGCTTCGTCTCTGACTTGAGAGTGACAAAGCCTGGGATACAATGAACCTCTGAGTGTCGTTTCCTCAGATGCCAGAGACAAGAGACAGGAAGAAAAAGTGATGTAACCCCTCTTCATAGGCTGACCTCTGAGGTCATCTCTCTATATAAAAGGCTAATATGCTAAGTGTCCATCTGGGTAGTGACATCACGTAGCAATGCCCGGCTTCCTCTCCCTAGCCACTAGCCTCCTTGTGGTTTCTTTAGCCCGGGAACATGACGTGCTTTATAGCCAGGTGCAAACATTTTGTACTGTAACCAAATGTCTGTGAAGCGTTTTCCTGTGCCTCATCTCATTTGATCCTCACAGAAGTCCTGGAGTAGGTAGATAGGAGATTTGGTGAAATCCTATTTTCTTTTCATTAGCCAGAAAACAGAGATTTAGAAAGCTTAGAAACTTGACCCGACTAAAAGGAAATAAGAAATGTTAGAACTTGAAAATGACTCCAGGTTTTCTCACTGTGCAGAATGTAGTCAAACACTGCTACAGTTAAGTATGTAACCCTTTGTCTCTCTGTGTGATCTACAATAATAATCTGCTTCAGGCTGATATTTACTGCTGTGTTGTTGACAATTACCTGAAAGAGAAGTTTGGGTGCTTCACTAGGCTGGAAAAAAGTTTAGCTACATCAGAAAGCAGGTCTATACCGAAACCGGTTTGGCTCAGTGGATAGAGCATCGGCCTGCAGACTGAAGGGTCCCGGGTTCGATTCTGGTCAGGGGTATGTACCTTGGTTGCAGGCACATCTCCATTGGGGGTGTGCATTAGGCAGCTGATCGATGATTCTCTCTCATCGATGTTTCTGACTCTCTATCCCTCTCTCTTCCTCTCTGTAAAAAAATCAATAAAATATATTAAAAAGAAAAGAAAAGGAAGCAGGACTAATCAAGCAAGTTTATTCTCTATCTATAAAAGGCTAAGTTGACTCATGGATGCATGGATACATATAAAGCTCTCGCTGGCGCCAATTGAAGGCGTGTGTTTTGATCTGTCGTTGTCGATCGTGAATTTGGTTGACTCTTCCACTGTAGAGAAAGGGCGAATAGTGATATTAAAATATTTCTTCTTCTTAATTTCCTTTCGGTGTGCATGAAGTCGTGCACGGGGCCACTAGTTGGTAGTGACAGCCACCGCTCAGTCAGTCCTCCCACGGGGCGCGTGTCCTGCTGAGCGCTGTGCGTTCCCCTGAGGTGCTCAGCGCGCGCCTGGCTCACAGTCAGGCTGGCTGTGCCCGTCACTGCGCATAGACCCTCAGTCGGCGCTCCTCTTGGCCTCATCTCACCTCTCAGCAGCCCCGAGATGGTGGAATTCCGGGGTCCCCAGGGTCCGACACCAGGAAGTCCTCAAAGCGGGAGAGCAGCTCGGGCTCCGTCGGCGGTGGTTTGCTGACCGGCTCCCCCGGGAAAGATCGCCCGTTCAAACATAGCCGGCTCTCGTCTGGTTTGGACAGGGCAGGAGGCCGGAGGCGCTGAGGCGGGGAGGGAGGAGCGGGCTGTGGGGTTCCGTGTGGACACGGCCATGGAGCTGTCAGGCTGAGGCGCACGCTCTGCCGGTTTGCAGCTCTTGGCGTTTGGCCGTGTCCCCGCATGACCGTGAACGGTCAGTCCCTCCAGAGAGGCGTGAGCCCCGGGGCTGGGGAGACGTGATGAAGCCGGAGGGGAGGCACCTGGCCTTGGGAAGCGAAAACCTCACCCCCAAGCACTGCGGACTTCCCAGAGCCGCTCCCCTGTCCCCTTCCGGCCCGACGTGAGCGCGGGCCAGTGCGGAGGGAGGCTGGAGGGCAGGAGAAATGCAAGGGTGGCGGCCCTCTGCCGAGAATTTTATTTATCAGCCGTGGCCCTTCCCTGACATGTGAAGTCGGATCCTTTACCAGAGCCCGGGGCAGGGAGGACACCCGGGAGCTCCCAGGGCCCGGCCCGCGGGTCCCGCCTCGGTGTCGCCGCGCTGCCGGGCTCTGCTCGGAGGGGGCGCCGCGGGGCCGGGCGGCGGACCGCAGGCTCTCGGTGCCTGGCCTGATGAGAGACGCGGAGGAGATTTGGAAACAGGCTGGCCGGCTCAGGTTAGGTGAAAGACCCCGTCCTCACAGCCAGCAGGGCGAGCTGCTGGCCCGTCCGGACACTACGATGATGATCGTTAGGAAGAGAAGGCTGACGGCGGCCGCAGCCGCAGGAAAACGGTGCTTTGGGGCGTCCCCAGGGGCCTGCATGCACACGGGATGCAGACGGTCCTGCCCTGCTCACAGGATGGTCATGTCCGGGAGGAGGGGCGGGAGCATGGGCAGAGCAGGGGGTGGACCAGGAGCATGGCATTACTGTGCAGTCCCCAGACACCTGGTCAGGAGCTGTCTGCTAACGATTGGACTTTCTCAGTGGTCAGAACTGGTGGGTTAGCTTCCTCCTGACCTGACAGAGGAAGGAACAGAGGCTCACAGAGGCTGAGTAAATGGCACACGTTTCACACTTGGCCTGTGGCAGACGGAGGATTTGAACTTCTCCCCCCTCTCGGGTTATGTTAGCAGCTATTCCCCAGGATACTGCCCTGGGGGAGGCCTCACAGGCCCTCAGGAAGCCGACTGCGGGCTGGACGCTGCTGCAGTGGGTGTGAGGCCGGTGTGACTGGAAGAGGGGTCTGTGTCTGCTAGCACAGCCTGTTCCCTGTACCGTGTGGAATGACAGTCAAAATCCCATTTTTCTGGTTGATTTTCCTAGAGCTTCATAGAGGTCATGACCTTCTGTTATGACAGCCTTTCTTCCTTGGCCAAATAAAAATACATTTGCGGGAGCCACAACCGAATTCTTTGGTTAGTTTCGAGTCTGAGGATCTGGCTAGTCCCTGCGAGTAACTTCAGGAGTTTGTTGTCACATTTAAGAACCGTTTGGTAGAAATGTATTTATTCACCCACGTTTGTTGAGCCCTTACTAGATTCCTGCCCTCGGTTCAGTACAGGGGTCGGGAGAAAAACTGAAGGAGTCTCTTTCTCTACGAGGCAGATACTTCAACAAGTGCGATGTAGTACCGTGTTTCCCCTAAAATAAGACATCCTCCGAAAATAAGACCTAGCGCAACTTTGGGAGAAAAAATTAATATAAGACACTGTCTTATTTTCGGGGAAACAGGGTACACACCAAACCTCGGGATGCTCAGAGCTCCGTGCAGAGAGCTGCTCTCACTCAGCTGGCTTTTCGTTCGTTAAAAAACACCACCAAGCAGTTCGTCGTAAGGCTCTTTTAAGTACTGGGAAACTTGGAGAGAGTCCATTGGGGAGACAGATAATAAGTAGATAAGTTATATACAAAGGGGGCAAAATCTGTAACAAGTAATCGATTTGCCTGGATGGCCAGTTATTTAGCACTTTATCTGGAGAAGAGCAAGCTATACATGGAGGTGTGCACTGCTATCATCACTGCCGTCATTGTTGGCCACCATCTGATGAATTCATTTGGACCTTTTCTTATAAAATCGGGGCAATATTGCCACCTCTCAAGTTCATGGAGAAAGTCTGTGCAGAGTGACTCAGTGGCTCCGGCAGTGATTGGGAGCCGAGGTGCAGGCGCTCCGGCTCCCGGGGCTCCCTCCGCCTGTGGGCCCGCAGCCCGCGCTGGGCAGCTGTCCGGCCTCCTCGGCTCAGAGCAAACTGCTCTGACGCTCCCTCCAGCCTGTGCTCTGACCGTCTCAGCCTCCCTCCCTCCCTCCGACCCTCACTGAGCATCAGGCCCCGGCAGCCGGTGCTGCTGACCCGGCGGGGACCCAGACACTGGGCTCCAGCCAAGCGCAGGCTCGGGTTCGAAGGCGCCTGAGCTGGGCCCCAGGGCCTGCATTTCTAACAGGCCCCGGTGATGCTGGTGCCGGGTCTCGGGACCACTCTTCGGAGGGTGAGCTGCCACTGTGAACCCAGAGCTCTCGCAGCGGCCGGCCTGCCTCCTGCCCTGCGGCCCAGCTCGCGCCACCCTACCTTCCTCAGAGCTGCGCCCGCGCTCCCAAGAAGTGTCCCTCCTGTGGCCTCCCTTCTCCTCCACCCCGCCTGCCTCTGCTGAGTTCGTCTTCTGTTCCTCCCCTGGTGCAGTGACTGGCAAACGGACACGCACCAGCTGAGGTGAAGGCCCAGCCTTTCAGGGTGAGAATCTCACCTCTCCCGCCGATCCGCCCCGCTTTACCCCGCTGCCCTCTGCCTCAGGACTCCTCCCCCGGGCTCCTCCTGCCTCAGCCGTGGCCCACGCCCTCTCCGCCATCGGGCACAGGCACCACTCGCGCTGGAAATGAGCTCGAACCCGCCACAGCTCCTCGCCCGCACGTTACTCACACGCCCTCTGCCTTCCCGTGGACCCTAAGCGCCCTCGTGCCTCTTGGCAAACCCGGAGGACCTGTCCGGGGCCTTGCTCCCAGCAGCCCTCAGTTCCCCCAGCTGCCTGGGCGTCCTGCTCCCGGCTCCTTTAATGGACTGGCTCTCTCCGCATCGCTTACATGCCGGGTCAGACGTGTGTTAACTTCACCAGCCGCCTCGCATCCTTTTGGGAAATCAGTAAGCTGTAAATCACCAATAAGCGGTCGCAAGAGCAGACGCTCGGGAATGTTGTTAGATAAATAAACGGGCTTTCCTCCGAGCCCAGTGAAGAGCAGGTTGCTGTCCGCTCCGCCCACTCCTTCCTGCCGGGCCCTTTGCTCGTGTCCCTCTAAGAGGCTCCTGCCGTTCCTGGGCACCTGCTGCCCTTACGGTGCGGGGTCTGACGGGCAGCTGCTCTGTACTCGGCAGCGCTCACTTCGGTGCCGTCCGCGAGGCTGTGCTGTGAGCGCCTTCCCGTCCAGAGCGTCCAGAGCCGTGCCCTCCCCTCTGCATCCCCGCACTCACATGTCACACACAGCACAGGGCCCGTCCCAGCACACAGCGGGTGGGTCTCTGGAGCTCTGGAAACATCCAGGAGCCTGATGGCCACAGCCCGCCCCAGCCCCATGGAGTCCGATGGGCCTCAAACGTGTCTGTGCACCTGAAGGCTTGATAACACACAGCGTGCTGGCCCCAGCCTGAGCTCGAGGCCGGGACCGAGGACTGTTTCTGTCGGACGCCCCTGAAGAGGCTGGCGCTGTGCTGAAGAGGCTCTTGGAGGACTGTAGGCCCAGCCCTGCTCTGCAGGGGGGGGGAGGGGGGGGGGCCGCCACAGTGCCCCCCGCAGGCAGAGCTGGCGGTGGCGCACGGCGGACTCGGGAAGGCCCTGTGGACCAGTGACCTGCGCCCTCTCAGCCCAGCTCCCCAGGAGCTGACAGGTGACTCAGGCCTCGTCTTAGATGCCGCCTCTAAGACCAGCCCTATCCTGCGCTCAGCACCGACCGCAGATGGCTGCAGCCTGCCCTGCTGCAGGGCTGCTGGGCAGAAAAGCCCAGGGACCGGAGTGGCCCGGTCCAGTCATTGACAGGAGGAGGCGTCACCGTCCATTCTGTGCAGCTTAGGAAGCAGGAAACGGACACCGTCTCCACCTGACTCTCTCCAATGGTCCACGTGACTCGCCGGCTCCTGCCCCCAGGCTCCGTGTCGCAGATCTGCTGGGCTCTCCGCCGCCTTACCGCGGACACTCCGCACTTCCGAGCCCAGCCCCGAGGAGCCCAAACCCGAGGAGGAGCCATCGGCCACCTCCGCTTCAGGACTGTCCTTCCCAGGAAGTCAGGGTTCTTCCTCTTCTGGGTGAGGGCAGGGCAGGAGGGCGATGAAGCTCATGATAATATAGTCGGATTATTGAAACACATTCTTAGCACCAGGGTCTGTTCTTTGGCTCTCTGAGCATTAACTAGCTTGTTATAAGAAATAAAACCGCTGAAACCGGTTTGGCTCAGTAGATAAAGCGTCGGCCTGCGGAATGAAGGGTCCCAGGTTCGATTCCGATCAAGGGCATGTACCTTGACTGTGGGGGACCATGATATTCCCAGTAGGAGGTGTGCAAGAGGCAGCTGGTCAATGTTTCTCTCTCATTGATGTTTCTAGCTCTCTATCCTTCTCCCTTCCTCTCTGTAAAATAATAAAATAATATTTTAAAAAAAGAAAAAGAAGAAATAAAACCACCACCATCAGCAGCAGGCAGGAGGCCCGATAACAGACATGCTGGATGTGTAAAATGGATGCATTCCTCATTTTCCCCTTTTGGGGCTAAAAATTGAAAAGAGTTTGTTAAAGCTACAATTATTAGTCAGCTGAGAGCGTTTGCAGAGCTTTACGGAAAACACCGGACTGGGGCACACACACACACACACACACACACACCCCGCCCAGGGCCTGCTGCCTGGGCCCCGCGTAGCTCCGCCTCTTCCTGACAGCACTCGCCTCACGCCCGTCATCCGTCCACTGACCACCCGAGTCTGTTAAGCCAGGACAGTGGCCCTAAGAGGGCAGCCACCGCGAAGGAAGAGGAAGCCAGCGGCACACCGGCTGGCAGCGTGTGCGGCCTCCAGGCAGCAGGCTGCACACACGTTACAGCCCGCCAGGCCCAGGCCTGCCTGGCGGTGTCACCTGTGGCCTGTAACGTGGGGCCACGTGACACGCAGGGCACATGCTCACCCCGCTCACCCTGGGCCTGTGCTTCCCCGCCGCCCGCTTGGCCAGGCTCCCGGGACGGCCACCCGCCTGTCCCAGCACAGCCTGCGAGGTCACAGCCTGGGCCTTCTCACTGCAGGCGCTGTTAAGCCGGTCCCGGGAGACGGGTTTTACTGGGCTTTCCAGACATTGTTTCCGTCACTTTTTAAATCACACACACTCACACACACACACACACACACGCTCAGTTGTGTTCTCTCTTCAATGCTTCGACAGCTGGTCTTTCCCACATTTTCCAAATCTCTTAGGACCGGCCTACATAGCAACCACTTCACAGACTTCTTAGGGGGAAGGCTGTCCTTTATGTTTGACCCCCGTGCCCAGCACAACCCCTGGCACAGGCAGGGCTGAGGAGCCAGCTGTGAACAGCAATGGCCCAGCTAACGTCCAGCGAACGTTTGTCCGGCCGCTCTCTGAAGCCGTGTGATGACCTGATTGCTCCTCAGAACCGCCGAGGGCCGTGGGCGCCATAGCACACTCTGGATGAGACCAGCCTGGGCTCCGGGCCGGGGGGTGGGGACTTGCCCAGCCCGCAGCCAGGCAGTGACAGCAGCTTTGGGCCCGGGTCTGTCTAGTGGCAAAGCCCTGTGTTCACCAGTAACACCGCCCAGTACAGCACAACAGCGAACCACCCGGGATTGTAGGGGCTGCGATGTCCCAGCATCCTCCTGGCTTTGGGGTTTGTTGCTGAACCAAAGTAACGTACCCACAGCAGCACGTGCACGAGAAATACAAGCCGGCCCCTCGGAGGGAGCTGGTGAGGCCCGGGAGGGACGGGCCTCCGGAGCCAGCAGGCCGGCCTCCTTGTGCCTGAGGTCCCCAGCCCGGCGCCCAGCAGCCAGACGGCGCTCCGATGCCCACAGAGCGGTCCTCCCTGTGGCTCTGGCTCAGGGAGAGGCGCCGTTCCATTCCTTCGGCAGGCAGCCCCTGGTTCTACCCGCTGCTCTTCCTGGCGGGTGAGGCGGCGCTCTGACCGAGGGACGCTTCGAGGCTGAGGCAGTGGGACTCGCCTGAAAGCCGGGAGAGGGTCCCAGGGGCTGGCGGCAGAGCCGCACGCCCCTCAGCTGCCCTGGCACTTATCCCCTCTCACTCCCCCTCCCAGCTGGCGGGGGGCAGAGTGGAGCAAAGAAGCCTAGAGACCGCGTCCAGGCAAGCGAGCACCTGAGTGAGCGAGCACCTGAGTGAGTGAGAGAGCACCTGAGTGAGCGAGCACCTGAGTGAGCGAGCACCCGAGTGAGAGAGCACCCGAGTGAGCCAGCCTACGAGGCCGCCTGGGGGTCCGGTCCGGGCCACGTGGGAGGAAGAGGAAACTGCCTAACACAGGGGAGCTACGGGGCCCTGGGTGCGAGTCAGCCCCCCTCTCCCTCAGAAGGAGGCAGGCCCTGGGGGCCAGAGGCCAGTGCTCTTCCCGCCTGAGAGCGAGGCCCCTCTTGCTCATTGACACACGCTCACTCCCCCTGGGCTGTGACCACCTCGGGGCCTTTGTTTTGTCTGTATCTGTGGACACTGGCGGCTCCTGGCGGCGTGTAAGACAGTCTGTCTCCGGCACTCAGGAGGTCAGGCCTGACGTCCTAAAGCCACTTGGGGTGTCCCGCTGCTGTGAGCCCTCTCCGGGGGCCTCTGAGGTTCACGGTGGGATGCAGACCCAGCTGGTGGCTGGTCCCGGCACTTTGCTTCTCTGACCCTGCATTCTCCCGGAGTAACTGCCTTCCTCCTGCTTCTGCCTCTAAAGCTGTGCCACAGCAGCTGGCTCCTCAGTCCCAGCATCCGGGCACTCGGTAGAAACATGATTCATTGCCCAAGTGGAAGACAGGACCCTGGAAAGAAAGTCCATGTGGTGAGGCCTTACGGTTTTCGGGGAGCCTGTGCCTATGCTGGGGTGCCTGGCCGTCCCTTCGGGAGGGGGAGCATCGTCTGGGAGGTGCTGTCTGTGGTGGAGCCCGCGGGCATCTCTCGGCACCTCGCTCCCCTCGCTGCAGAGCTGGAGAGGAGCATCGTCTGTGAGACCTGCCGCAGGAGCCGCACAGCTGGCTCAGCCCCTGCTCGGTCCCCTCCTCCAGCTGTGGGTGCCCTGGGGGTACTGCCTCATAAGAAATCACACACACACACACACACACACACACACACACACACGGAGCGCCCTAAGGAGTGAAGCACTCCGGTTCTGGCTCAGGATTGCCCCTGAGCTCTCAGCCTGGGCTGAAGAACCCTTTGCTATGTGGCCGGGCTGCCATCCACATCTCCGCGTGGGAAGAATTGTGCTTTTTCATAGTCAAATCCTAGCTCCGCTACTTGAAAGCTGGGCACAAAGCAAGCCTCTCTGAGCCTGTTGCCCCATGGACAGGATACAAATAGCTCCCTCAGGGGCGGGTATATTACAACAGAGCACAGACTTGCTGCTGCAACTGCTCATCCCGTGAACACCCTCCATCCCCGAGGTTCCTAGTCTCTCACCGCCGCGCTGTTCCCACCCCGCTGCTGGCGCAGGCTTCCCACCTTCCCCTGTGCGATGACCGGGATTGTGGGGCGTCGGAGGAGCATCCGCATCACCTAGTCCAGTGGTTCTCAACCTTCCTACTGCCGCCACCCTTCAATGCAGCTCCTCGTGTGGTGGTGGCCCCCAACCATAACATTATTTTTGTTGCTACTTCATAACTGTAATTTTGCTACTGATATGAATCCTAATGTAAATATCTGTGTTTTCCCATGGTCTTAGGGGATCCTGCTAGTGGTTCTCAACCTGTGGGTCGCATATATATAACTGCCTGTCAGAACTTCCAATCCATGGGAGACATCAGTGTTTCTACACCCAGCTGTGATCATTTCAGTGGAAAGCGGAGTAATTGTTATGTTAAAGGCCCAGGGAGATGAAGGGGGTTCACCCCAGGTCATATAGATAAGTTAACGATAGAACCAGGGGCTCAGCCTGGTCTTCTTGATTCCAAACCAATGATCACCTCCCAGTTCTAAGTGGTCACCTTGTTTCTGACGTGCTGTGTGCCTCGTGGTGCCTGGCACAGGGGAGCGAAGGTCCTCTCCGGTCTAACACTGTGACTGCAGGACCAACACCACCTCCAGCCCCAGGTGTGTGAACAGCACAAACGGGCAAGACCTCCAACCACGAGTGTGGGCCACAAGCACCCAGAGCAGCCATTGCCTGGGTGCCGTCCACACAGGCCGCCCCCCCGGACACCGCGCCATCCGTGCCCGAGCGGCTTAGTGAGCGCACTGGCTGGGGAGCTGGTCTGTCTTCAGGCTCGCTGGCCCATCTCCAGTCACAAGAGAACCTATCGATAGGTTCTCATTGGCAAATGGCAGCCAGAGTCAAAGACAGGGGCAAGGACCAGACTGAGACTGCCTCCTCGGAGGAGGGGTGAGAGGCGGGGGCAGCATGAGGAGGAGAACTGAGACGGGCGAGGGCCCCATGGTCATCCCAGCTGGCCAGCAACCCGCCTTTTGGCGAGAGGTCCGTATAGGACGGGGAAGGACAGGTAGCCAGGCCCACTGCCCTATCAGAGAGAGAGCAGGAAAGACTCAAACCGAAAAGCCCAAGAATTAAAGGGGAATTTCCTCGGCCTCGCGGGTGAAAGAATACCACCCGAGCCGCTGTGGTGGGCCGGCTGTTTGACAGCAAACGCTTCACGGGTCGCTGTGCTCTGCACCGTTAGGCCTGCCCCAGCTTGGCTCCCAGTAAAGTTGGTCTGGAACGTTCCCGCCTGCCTCTGCTGGATACCAACCCGGTGGACCACGGTCATAAGAAGAGAGGAATCTGTATTTCTCATACGTGGGCCAGGATGTTCCGGGGGAGGGGTAGTGGGGATCGGTGTGGGCGTGGCCACAGGGCCAAGGAGAAGCTGGCAGGAGAGCAAAGGAAGCGGAGGAAATGAGCAGTGGAAGGTTTCCGTTGTGCTTTCCCCCTCGAGAGAAAACACTGCGGCTCTTTGCTCGCGCCCTGGAGGTGCTGTGCTGGGGGCGAGGCTGCAGGCCCCGGCCCTGGGCCAGGTGCGCGTCCATGCCGGCTGCACCCACTCTGACCTCGGGCGCTCCGTCCACAGCAGCCGGGATGCTCTATGCCAACTACAGCCAATGTCACCGCTCTGCCCTCTCAGCCAGGTGCATTTCACGACGAGGAATTGAGTTTTATAGAGAAAAACCTGTAGGATAGAGAGCCAGTGTCCTCACTGAGCTCCCAGGGGCTGAGACACCCTTCAGCGTCTGCCCCTCAGGCATGTCTCACACCACCTCCGTGCCCAGCGGCCCTGCGTCCCCTGAGTGTGCGATGGAAGGCATGGCCCCAGGCTAGCAGTTTGCGGCCTGCTTGGGACCCAGATGTCATACGTGAAAAGGCACCGGGGTCACATGGAGGCAAAGGGAACGTGTCAAGACACGTGGCAAATTCTTCCCTAATCTGAGCTTTAGCGAAAAATGGCAGTGGCTGCCCTACAGCAGGTCCCGTCTGCTTGGGCCGCCATCACAAAGGCCCGCAGACGGGGTGACTTCAACGACAGAAATTTGTTTTCTCGCAATTCTGGGAGCTCCAAGTCCAAGGTCACGGTGTCCACCAGGTCGGTGTCTTCTGAGGCCCCGCTCCTTGGTTTTCAGGTGGCCATCTTCCCGCCCTCTCCTCACAGGGTCTTCCCTCTCTCAGCGTCTGCTTCCTAATGTCCCATGGGGTCAGGGCTCCACCCTCATGGCCCCATTTTACTTAATTACCTCTTTAGTGACCGAGGTCCAAATAGAGTCACATTCTGAGGTGCTGGAGTTAGGCCTTCAACATGTGGATTGGGGTGGGGGGGGGAGGCACAATTCAGCTCAAAACAAAGGGAGTTCGTTTAGAGGAGGAACCGTCACGCCATGGGGGTCGCGGAGCTCTGCCCGGAGGCTGCTGGGCCGCCCGCGGGTGTGTGGACTATGGCCCGGCACTCGGGAGGGGAAGAAATTGCATGAACCAGGGTGGCCTGCAGCGGCTTTCTTTCCCGGAGCGGCGGGGGCTGAGCCAGCAGGAAGGAAAGAGTACGGGCAGAGTGGGGAGCAGGGGAGGGTGTTCCAGGCGGAAGGAAGAGCAGGGAAGATGGCTGCGATGGGGCTCCGGAAGACGGGCTCCGAGGATTTGACGAGACCAACCTTGAAGGCTGGAGCGCGTGGTGGGAGAGGAGGAGCGAAGGCTGGAGAGGCAGGCAGAGAGCAGAGGGCAGGGGCTGGGCCGCAGGCAGACTTTCTCTCGTGGAAGACTTTTCAACAGGGCACGGAAGTAACAGCAATAGGAAGATTTGTGTATAGCTCTTACAATTAGGAGTTTTTATAAATGTTATCACAGACATTTAACAAAATGAACAGGTCATCCTTCTAACCATTCTGTGAATGGGACGATGGAGATGGAGGAAGCTGAAAATCGCTTGGCCAGCAGATATGGGGGCTAAATCAGAACTGTGCTCTGGGCAGATTCCTTGGAGAGCAATGAGGTGAGACCAGGGAGCTATCAGAGATGAGATCAGGAGTGGAGTGATGAAAGCCTGAATTAAGGGAGAGGTGCTAGAACTGGAAAAGTTTAAACAGACATGCTGGGTCGGTTTTGATTAATAAACCTGCTAAAAATAAAACTGCTCTGAAATCAGCAAACCTCCCGCTGGGCAGGGGAGCACATTGGTTGTCATCCTCAGACTCCTGTGTCTCAGCATGAGCTGATTTCCTGGTTCCGCCCTGACGCTGGCGATAGGAACAGAGAGCACCATGCAGCCACACTCTGGTGCGGGTCTGTGCGCTCACTGGATCACTCCGGGATTATGCACTGACATGGTGGTCTCTCCCACTGGGCCCGAGTTCCTCCAGGAAGGTGACAGCATGCTACTCATTGGTATACCCAACGCCCAGTACAGTTTTTCAGTCGTCAGAAGCACAATGTATGCCTTTGAGTGGGTGGATGGATGGATGGATGGATGAGAGCAGCGGTGGGACACGGGCACAGGGGAGGGAAAGTGCACAATAACCAGACATAAAGGAGCTTGAGGACAAGTGTGAGTGACTCCACGTGTCGGGAAGGCAGGCTCACATGCAATTAGGTAAACCCACCTGAGAGAAGTTCTCAGAAAAACTAAAGACCTTAAAGCCAGTGTCACTGCAGGCCTTTTTCACAGTGGACTTTACCGCTGGGGAATTGGCACAGACGGGGAGAAATAACTTATTTCACGGGGGAGGTTTCTAGGCAGAAACCAGTGGCTTCCTGTCCACGGCCCCGCCCATTAGTGCTCCAGGGTCCTCTCCTGTGCTCCTGGGCAGTCTTTTGTCCTCTTCCAGTTGCCATCCCCATGCTGTGTCTCCGCTGGACACGGGGCAGGGGGCCCAAACACCTGCTGAGTGAACGAGGCTGGCTGTAGAAGGTGGTGAGATAAGATGGGAGGACCAAACACATCAGCATGAGTGACGTTCTCCTCCCCGGTGTCTGTCAAGAAGCCCAGGTGGCCTGGAACCGCTTGACCTGTGTTTTTTTTAATTCCTTTGGGATATAACTATGATCAGCAGCTCCTAAATCAATTTGTTTCAGAAAGTGGGTTCTGCTGGGACCGGTTTAGCTCAGTGGATAGAGCGTCGGCCTGCGGACTAAAAGGCCCGGGTTCGATTCCGGGCAAGGGCATGTACCTTGGTTGCGGGCACATCCCCAGTAGGGGGTGTGCAAGAGGCAGCTGATTGATGATTCTGTCTTATCAATGTTTCTAGCTCTCTATCCCTCTCTCTTCCTCTCTGTGAAAAATCAATAAAAAATATATTTTAAAAAAGAAAGAAAGTGGGTTCTGTGAAAACTACAAAGATGGGTAACCCAGTCCCTGTCTTCCAGGAATTTATTCTCTCCATGGGAACATCCAAATATATTATTTAAAAAAAAAAAAAATCTTATGGAAGACCCTAATGGAGAGATTGACAACAATGCAGCATAGTAGGGGATTTTAACACCCCACTTACTTCACTGGATAGATCTTCCAGACAAAAAATTAACAAGGAAACAGTGACTCTAAAGGTCACACTGAATCAAAAGGATTTAATTAATATTTATAGAACATTTCATGCCAAAGCTGCAGAATATACATTCTTCTTAAGTGCACATAGATAATTCACAAAGACAGACCACATATTAGGACACAAAATAAGCCTCTACAAGTTCAAGAAGACTGAGATCATATCAAGCATCTTCTTAGATCATAGTGGAATGAATTAGAAATCAACTACAGTAAAAACACCCAAAAGTATTCAAACACATGGAGACTAAATAGCATGTTATTAAACAATGAATGGCTTACCAATGAGATCAAGAAAGAAATCAAAAACTTTCTGGAAACAAATGAAAATGAACACACAACAACCCAAAATTTCAACACAGCAAAAGTCCTGAGAGGGAAGTTCATAACACTACAGGCATACCTCAAAAAAAAAAAAAAAAAACCAGCAATAAACTAACCCTACAACTTAAAGAACTAGAAGAGAACAAGAAAAGCCCATAGTAAGTAGAAGGAAGAAAATAATAATAAGATCAGAGCAGAAATAAATAACATATATATATATATATATATATATATATATATATATATATATATATATATATATATTAAAAACCAAGAGCTAGTTCTTTGAAAGGATAAACGAAGTTGATGAACCTTGAGCCAGACTCACCAAGAAAACAAAGAGAGAGGACCCAAATAAATAACATCAGAAACGAAAGTAACCGCTGACACCACAGAAATACAAAGGATTGTAAGAAAATATCAATACTATGAACAACTATATGCCAACAAGCTGGACAATGTGGATGAAATGGAAAATTCCTAGAAAAATACAATCTCCCAAAACTGAATCAAGAGGAATCAGAAAACCTGAAGAGGCCAGTAACTGATGGAATAGAAGCAGTCATTTAAAAACTCCCACCAAACAAAAGCCCAGGTCCAGATGGCTTCACAGGGGAGTTTTACCGAACAGTCAAAGAAGAACTAACACTGGACTCCTCACACTATTCCAAAAATTCCAAGAGGAAGGAACACTTCCAAGAAATTTTTATGAGGCCTGCATCACCCTAATTCCAAAACCAGATACAGACTCTACAAAGAAAGAGAATTACAGGCCACTATCCCTGATGATCATAGATGCTAAAATCCTCAACAAAATATCAGCAAATGGGGTCCAGCAATATATTAAAAAGATCATTCACCAGGACCAAGCACGATTATTCCAGGGATGCAAGGCTGGTGCAATATTGGCAGATCAGATAAACGTGATCCGTCGCCAAACCAACTGAAGGACTGAAGTCACCTGGGGGAACGGAACAGGAGGAAAAGCCAGTGCGGCTCTCCGGAGCCGGGCCTGGGCCTGCGGTCTGAGCGGAGCGGAGGGAGGAACCGTTCCCTGGGCCCCGCCGTCCGGGGCCTCCGCCATGTGGTTTCCATCGGAGCCGGCCCCTCGGGAGGCGGGAGGGGAGCGGGTGCCCTCGGCAGGAAACGCGGACGGCGAGGCGACAGGCTGCGGCTGTCCCTCCCCGGGGCCGTGACCCGACCTCCGGCACACAGCCGCCGCCGCCGCCTGCTGAACCTGCTGACCCGGGAGGACAGCCCCGCCTCCGCCCTCCCGCTCCCCCTCGGCTGCGGGGTCTGCGAGGCCCCAGCGCGGGCCCTGCCTGCAGAGGACAGGATGTGGGCTTAGCGCCGGGCCTGCCCTCACAGCTGCCCTCACAGACCAGCTTTCCTTTCCCGCGCAGCTCACAGCTGCCAAGGTGCGTGCCCACGTTCTGGGAAATGGTTTCAGAGTGAGTCAGGAGCCCTGGCTCAGTGGAGTGGCCGGGTTCACTTCCCGTAGGTCATAGCCCTGCCTGCGGCCCCATCCCCAGGAGAGGGTCTGCAGGGGGCAGCCGATCCGCGATTCTCTCATCATTGATGTTTCTCTCTCCCTTCCTTCTGAAATCAATTACATATATATATATAATTTCTAAAAAGTGAGTGAGGAAAAAGGAACATCACACAGGGGAGATCCAGTGAAGTGGCCTCTCCTGGCCTTCCTGCAGGGCCTCCCGAGCCACGCCTCCCCGCAGGCCACTCTTCACACTGTAACGGAAGATATTGGACAAGGTGGGGGGTCCTCATTCTCACAGAGGGGAGGGCGAGGGGGAGCTTCTTATGACACCCTGGGCAAAAGAATCCTCTGAGACTCACCGGGAGAACGCGACGTCTGTTAGCGTGGAACAAAGCCCTGATTCTCCATCCGGCTTCCCGGAGCCGGTCCCTCCCGGAGGTGTGGCTGGGGTGTCAGCAGCGCCGGGAGCAACGCCGTGCCCAGCCCTTCCTTCCCCGGGGCAGCGGGCCAGCCAGCGCCGGGCTAGCCGAGGCCCAGGAGCCCACTGCGTGGGGCCACGCGGCCGTGGGCCTGTGGGGGAACGCCAGGAAGCCAGCCGTGAGCCGCGTGTGCACAGAGGAGCCGAGCGCATGGGGAGCGAGCTCCTTTGTTCAGGGAATAGGTGCCCCGAGTCTGTGGGCCGGCAGTGGCCACGCCCGCTCTGGCCAGCCATCTCTGTCCCAGGCGTGACTGCGGCAGGTGCCTCCCCTAGTCCTCCCAGCTTCGTTGGGCGCGTGTGCATCTTCCCTTGTCCGGGCTCCTTCCCCCGGTGCTTGGCAGAGAGCACGCCTGTGATGTGTGCCTTCCCCTCGCTCCCTCCTGCTGTTGGTAACCAGGTTGATTACAGCTGCATCGGTGCTGGAGAGTGAAGCTGAGCGTGGAAGAGCCAGCTTAAAGTGCCTCCGCCCCCACTGCCTGCGCCTCAGGGTGGGCTAACCTGTGTGCGCAGCCCACACTCTTCCTGTCGGGCCTGCCCAGCTCTCCAGCTCATCTCCCGCCCTGAGGTTCTGTGGGTCACTGTGAACTTCTCATCTTTTCCTGAAGCCTCTCTCCAGGTCACCCCAACAACTCTGTAGTCATGTAGTGGGCAATGTTAACCTCAAAGCACAGAGAGGCCCTGACTGGCTTGGCTCGGTGGATAGGGCTTCGGCCTGCGGACTGAAGGGTCCTGGGTTGATTCCTGTCAAGGACACATGCCCAGGTTGGGGGCTTGATCCCCAGTAGGGGGCGTGCAGGGGACAACTGATCCATGATTCTGCGTCATCATTGACGTTTCTATCTCTCCCTTTCCCTTCCTCTCTGAAATCAATAAAATATTTAAAAACAAAAAAAGAAAGAAAATAGCCTTCATAATGACCCTGTTCCACATGTAAGTGGAATCAGATAATATTTGCCAAGTAATCTTCTTCTTTTCCGAGTCCCTTCATAGAGGCTGCACGTTCACGGGCTGTGCCCTGGCTGGGAACCGCCGGAGGGGAAGTGCGTGCCCCTCGGGGTGCTCGGAGAGCCGCGGTCTGCGCCTGCGGTCCCTGCGGGCTCCGGCGGCCGCTCCTCCGCAGAGGTCCCCCGTGGTTACCTCTGTGCCCTTGTAAGCACAGCTAAGATGTAGGCATGCCCCGTGCTGTGCTTTAGAACAGGCATTCCTGCATTTAACCCTGCACCAGCCCTGTGGAATGAGGACTATTGTTACGCATTTACAGATAGCAAAGCTAGTTTTAGGAAAGTTAGGGATCTTAATGAAGGCCACATAGCAAATGGCAGTATCAGAGTGCCGTCTGACCCAAGCCTCTGGTGACCCCCCTCGCTGATTTAGACCTCAGTTCTCAGAGGTCAGAGGAGATGCGCTCTCTCTGGTTTGTTCTTTTCCATTTGTTTGTTTTGTTTTGC
Organism: Pipistrellus hanaki; assembly: GCF_964339955.1. Classification (NCBI taxonomy): domain Eukaryota; kingdom Metazoa; phylum Chordata; class Mammalia; order Chiroptera; family Vespertilionidae; genus Pipistrellus; species Pipistrellus hanaki. The sequence goes on from NC_140521.1 coordinate 23,499,908, forward strand.
TCCAAACCCTAATTATATATGAGTAAACTAAGAGGAGTTAAGAATGTCCTCCAAGGCTCAAAATATTCTTTTTCATATTTATGTTCTAACCTCTGTGGCTACCAGAAAATATTTCTTAATGGAACAGGTGTGGCACGTGAAATATCTACACCCTTAATATTTGAGGGAGCCCAGCTGGCGTGGCTCAGTGGTTGGTCACGGGTTCAATTCCCGGCCATGGGTCATGGGTTCAAGTCCCACATGATGGATTGTGGGCTCCATCCCCAGTGTGGGGCTTGCAAGAGGCAGCTGATCGATGATTCTCTCTCATCATCGATGTTCCTGTCTCTCCTTCTCCCTTCCTCTCTGAAATCAACAAAAATATATATTTCTAAAAAATATTTGAGGGAGAGAACAGAGAGTTAAAAATAAGTGATCAGGCCATGTTCGGGGAAGGAAATGATCATCGGCACCCCATCGCGGCGTGTTGTACAGTGGGCCTGTGTCTGCGTGCTCTGCATCCACACACTCACACACCTGCAGATGGGAAACGCCAGGGGAAACTGGCGTTGCTGCTGAAGGGCAGAAACCGTATTCAAACGCTGCTCCTGTGCCGCCTGCCCGTTCCATTCCCCAGGCAGGCTATTGTGTCGCTCCAAGCCTCGGTTTCCTCGTCTGTGAAATGGGGATGGAAAGTGTGCCTATTTTACAGAGTGGTTGTGAGGTTTAAATGTTTACAGAGCTCTTAGCAAGTGCTCAACTAGATTAGCTATTAGCCTACTGTTCCTCCTCCCGCCATGCAGGTATGGCTCAGTTTGGAAACGGAGTGTGAGGTTAATCGTGTCAGGTCTGTACTGACTGGTTTTTCTTGTCACATACTTACATCCTTTACATTGCGGAAGCATGAGGAGCGATCTAGAGGTGACCCGGAGTACATGGTGACCTAGAGTGACCCGAAGTGTGCGGGTTCATGCCCTTTGAGATAAGGTCCTGCTTCCTGAGGGGATCCCCCTCAGGTGCCGGCATCTTCCACTGAAAGTCCACTCGAGGGATGGAAACACGTCCATAGTCACACACTGCAGTTCTGAGCCGCTTGCTGGTTGCATTCCTGTAGGCAGTTTATTGTGGCTCGTCCACACTGCCTGCCGTCCACACTGCCTGCCGTCCACACTGCCTGCCGCCCGCACTGCCTGCCGCCCGCACTGCCTCCCGTCCGCACTGCCTCCCGTCCACACTGCCTGCCGTCCACACTGCCTGCCGTCCGCACTGCCTGCCGTCCGCACTGCCTCCCGTCCGCACTGCCTGCCGTCCGCACTGCCTCCCGTCCACACTGCCTGCCACCCGCACTGCCTGCCACCCGCACTGCCTCCCGTCCACACTGCCTGCCGCCCGCACTGCCTGCCGTCCGCACTGCCTCCCGTCCACACTGCCTGCCGTCCACACTGCCTGCCGTCCGCACTGCCTGCCGTCCACACTGCCTGCCGTCCGCACTGCCTGCCGTCCACACTGTCTGCCGTCCGCACTGCCTGCCGTCCACACTGCCTGCCGCCCGCACTGCCTGCCATCCACACTGCCTGCCATCCACACTGCCTGCCGTCCACACTGTCTGCCATCCGCACTGTCACTGCCTGCCATCTGCACTGCCTGCCGTCCACACTGCCTGCCGTCCGCACTGCCTGCCGTCCGCACTGCCTGCCGTCCACACTGCCTGCCGTCCGCACTGCCTGCCGTCCGCACTGCCTGCCGTCCCCACTGCCTGCCATCCACACTGCCTGCCGTCCACACTGTCTGCCGTGCGCAGATGCCACCGGGGTGTGTGCCAGGGGTGCTCAGAAGCAACCCTCAACCGAGTTTTAGGTTTACAATCACTTCTAGCCTCTGAGCTATCTTTTCCGACCATTTTCAAAGCGCCTGCTCTCCGCTTCCTGCTCAGTAAGGACCCAGGAAGGATCTGGCCACGGGCAGAGGCACCTGCGGGGAGCAGGGTGCCTTCTGCTGGGTGAGCGCATGGCTCAGGGGCTCCCTGGGGGGAGGGGGGCTGCTGAGCCTGCTCCTCCCCCTCCTCTCCCTCCTCACCGGTGGACACCGTCCTGCCCATCCCATTGCAGGACACAGAAGAACCGGTTCTTCCTTTGTAACTTGGCCACGCCTCTGCCTCTCGGGGCTGAGCAAAGCTCCTGAGCTGGTCCCAGCCACTTCCCAGCACCGGGTTGTTCTGTGAGGCCTGGTGGCCGTGAGGGTGGGAGCTGATCCTGGTCCTGGTCCAGGGCCCAGCCATGAATACAAGACTGTGCAGTGTCCCCTCCCTCCCCTCCCCCCCCTCCCCTCCATCTCAGCTCTTTCACTTTCCCACCTGCATTCCCAGGAGGAGGGCGGCCCCAGCCCGGCTCTGCCTGGTGTGGGCAGCTTCTCTGTGTGGCTTCGTGGTTTTGACTGCTGAGCAGCGCAGGAGGCGAAATTCAATCCTTGGCTCTCTAACTTCTATTTATTTCTCTAGTATTTTGAGCCTGGAGCTCCCCGCAAGGACAAATGAGTGTTTTGTTGAAAAGGAATTGGGGGGGGGGGGGTGTCCATGTGAAAGTAACACACCGTTTCCGGAAAAACAGTGTGCTGGGGTCAGAGCCCGGGTCCCAGCCCCAGCTGTGCCATCCACGGGCACCGTGTGACCGCAGTCACTAACTGGCAAGGCAAAGTGGCTAACTGAGAAGCAGTGTGAACAAGGTAAAGCCAAGACAAACTCCGAAAGACAAGCCTCTGGCTCAAAGTGGCTGTGCCGTTGACGGTACTCCTTATGTTTCTATAGGCTAAAGCCACAGAGGCCTTTACAGCACAGAAAATGGAAAACTTAAACAAATACCGTTCCTAGGAAGCCTCAGACCCTCCGAGCTGCGGGCTGCGGGCTGCGGGCACAGCAAAGAGCTGAGGCGAGGCCGCCCCGCGGGCAGGCTGGGCTCACTCCCTGGGCACCGCGGTTCCTGTCCTCCCAGCCTGAAGCCAGCGCTGATACAGCACACCTGGCGGAGAGAGGGAGGGAGGGAGGGAGGGAGGGAGGAAGGAAGGAAGGAAGGAAGGAAGGAAGGAAGGAAGGAAGGAAGGAAGGAAGGAAGACATTTTTTAAATTCCCGCCCTGGCCAGTGTGGCTCAGTGGATAGAACATCGGCCTGTAGACCAAAGGGTCCCAGGTTCGATTCCGGTCAAGGGCAGGTGCCTCGGTTGCAGGCTCCTCCCCAGTCCGGGCCCTGGTTGGGGCTCGTACTGGAGGCAACCCAGCGATGTGTTTCTCTCACATCGGTGTTTCCTCTGTCTTTCCCTTTTACTTTCTCTTCTGCTCTCCCCAAAAACCAATGGAAACATATCCTCGGTGAGGATTACCAAAAAAAGGGGAAGAAAGTGTGGGCACAGAAGCAGAGCGGCGTGACCGGCGAGAGCCCGTCGGTTCCCTTCGCGGGGAATAGCGCCCAGCGCAGCGGGGCTGGCTTTTCGGGGTCCGCCTCTCTCTCTCTCTCTCGTGCCTGTGGACGTTCGCGTGGCGATGGCACATGTGCGGCAGTCCGAGCCCTCCTGCGGGCGGCGCTCCCTCCCGTGGGCGCTGCCCGGACGCCGGGGCCGTCTCGGGGCGGCAGCGCTCGTGGCTCCTGCTCTTCCACGCGCCGGCCGCCCGGGAGCCGCAGGCCTGGGCCGGGGGCAGAGGAGCAGGCGCCAGCTCAGGCCCGCTCGCCGCAGGGACGGCAGCGGCAGCGGGAGGGCAGCCTCGGAGGCCAGAGGCGCAGCCTCGGGTCATTGGGTAACAGTGATGGAGACCGGTAATGAGCGTGGGGCGGCCACTGAGTCATGGGGTGTGGGTGACAGGAAGAGCCAAGTTAGCCAACACGGCCTGGCAGGACAGAGCCTCCCTGGCTGAGGCCTGGGGAGGCCTGCGGGGAGGGGCGGGGGGAGGCCTGCGGGGAGGGAGGGGGAGCCCTGGGGGGGGGCGGGGAGGCCTGGGGGGTGGGGAGAGGCCGGGGGAGACCTCCAGGGGGAGGCCGGGGGAGGCCTGCGGGGGGGGGGGGGGGGTGGAGGCCTGCGGGGAGGGAGGGGGAGGCCTGCGGGGGGGGGGGGCCCCCTGCGGGAGTTGGGGGAGACCTGTGGGCTGGTCTGCCTCTCACACGCAGGGGAGGCGCTGGTGTCCGGTTGCACCATCTGCGCACATCAGTAAGGAGTGTGGTGATCGAGGCCCGGGTCTTAGTCACCCTCGTGTCTCTGGGAGAAGAGCAGCCCAAGCTGTTTCTTGTGAACGCTGCGCTGAGCCTGGTTACAGCTCTGCTCACCCGCAGGCAGCATGGTGAGCTGTGACGCCCTTGAGAACGTCTGCTATCCGGTGCTTAAAGCCCCTTAAGAGCCCGTGTTAAGTGTGTGGTCTGATGACCGCGGCCATCTTTGTATGGACTCAGGAGTGAGGCTGCGGTCCAGCCTCCACCGAAGGGTAACAGGACAGCGGGACCAGCCTTCCGTGTGGGGTGCAGGCCGCAGGGGATTGCTGCTCTCACATCCTGCCTGCCGAGGTCTTTGGAGATAATTCCTCCCCTTCCCAGTGTGAGGACGGCAAAAATCTCCCCTGCCGCTCTCCGGGAACCCTGTCCCAGATGCGCGAAGACTGTAATGACTCCGTGTGTAGAGCACAGGAGGCCTGCGGTCAGACTGAGCTGAAATTCTGGTTCTACCAATTGCTGGCTCTTAGGTCTGAGCAAATTCTTAGCCTCTCTGAATTTTAGGTTTTGCTCTGTAAATTGAGGCCAAACCCTGCCTAGTAGCGTTAAATAATTAGGTGGAGATATATATATATATATATATATATATATATATATATATATACACACACACATATACATACTAGAGGCCCAGTGCATGAAATCCATGCCCTCAGGGTCCCTCAGCCCGGCCTGCGCCCTCTCCCAGTCCGGGTGACCACAGGGGATGTCCTGAGCGGTCCATGGAGGGGGAGAGGCTCCTGCTACCACCACTCACTCGCCACTGTGAGCCCGGCTTCTGGCAGAGCGATGCTACCCCTGTGGGAGCGCACGGACCACCGGGGGCAGCTCCTGCATTGAGCGTCTGCCCCCTGGTGGTCAGTGCATGTCATAGAGACCGATTGTTTGGCAGTATCAGCTTATTGTTGCCATTCTATACAACAGAAAACATTCATGTCAGGATCCACGCTTAAAGGATGTTGTAATTACAAAACAGCTACCCTGTCTCCCCGAAAATAAGACAGTGTCTTATATTAATTTTTTCTCCCAAAGTTGTGCTAGGTCTTATTTTCAGGGGATGTCTTATCTTTCCATGTGCTAGGTCTTATTTTCGGAGGATGTCTTATTTTCGGGGAAACACGGTGGTGTGTTGGTTAAAGCATTGTTAATTCTGTGAGATGGTGATTCTCAATCCTTTGGGTTACTCCCTGGGGAGAGCCAGCTGCCACAGGGTGAGGTGGCCCCAGAGGTGTAAGCTAACAGCTCAGTTAAGCCTTCAGATAAGACCACAGTCCCAGCCAACAGTTTACTGCACCTCATGAGAGCCCGTCAGCCAGAGCTACCCAGCAAAGCTGTCTTAGATCCCTGACCCACAGAGACTAGGAGATAAGCTCTGTTGTTAGCGGGTGGGAGGAGGTAGGAGAGAGTAAAGGGGGAATAAATGGTGATGGAAGGAAACTTGATTTTGGGTGGTGAACACACAGTGCAATATACAGAGGATGTATTATAGAATTGTACCCCTGAAATCTAGGTAATTTTATTATCCGATGTCACCCCAATACATTAAATTTTAAAATATTATAAAAATGTTGACACTAAAAAACAAGAAAAACATTTTTAAAATACGTTTTAAAATGGATCGGTAACAAGGTACACATAAAAGGTATGTTTGTTGTTTTGAAATGCTAAGTTCTCGGACATTTTGTAGGCAGCGATACATAACAAATCGTGCGATATGCACATGGAGACGCACAATTGTAAGCATGAGGCTTGATGAATGTCACAAGTTAACATCCCACGGAATGAGCACCTGGTCTAGCACCAGAGCACAGCCAGCCCTCAGGAGCCCCGCGTGCTCCCTCCCCTCCTCCCTCCCTCCGGGAGGGCCGCTGTCTGGACTCCTACCCGCTTCTCGGGCAGCGTTTCCCAAAGCTTCCCCCCAGGGGCGCGGGAAGAGTCTGGTGGGGGTACGCGTTGCACCGGGGTTTGGTGGGGATCGGCACTGCACCGTGCTTAGCTGCCTAATTCTACGTTCTCTCGAGTACGAGGGGTGCTCAGCGTTACGAAAATTATAGAAGGGGGACACACATGTCAAACGTTTGGGAAACACTGCTCTATGGGATCAGGAGTGAGACGGAAGATGAGAAGCTCCAAGGGAACTCACAAGAATAGGAGCGTCACTCTGGGTCAATAAAACTCGGTTAGACACACGGAGAGAGTCAGTGCGATCCGCTGCGGAGGGCGTGGGCTGGGTTAGCGCAGTGGCTCTGCTCCGAGCAGCTGTGATCTCTGGCAAGTTCATCTCTGCACCTGTGTATCTTCGCCTGTAAACCAGGGTGAGGAGGCTGCTTACCTTGAACGATTGTTGAGAAGATTAAAAGCGGAAACGAATGTAAATCCAGAAGAACCGTGCACATAACAAGTGCTCAGAATGCTTACCTATTATCTAAACAGAGAGGGTAAAATGTGTTGGATGATCGTTTGTGCCGCCTATCGTTTTGTTTGTTTCAAAGGGACAGACAATGGGAGGTGAAGGGGGAGCATAACGTTAAGGCTGAAAAGATGCTTTAATTCCTCAGTGGATTTTAACTGTCAGTGAAATCTCCATTGCCATGAGTCCCCAAAAACGGACGATTGCCCTCCCGGAAGTAAGCCTGTGTCCATGTTTAATTCCTCCCTCTGCCCGATCTCTCTGCAGAAGGTAATAAAAGATTTAGATGTAGAAAGCGACATGGCATTCGGAATGAAGCGGAGGCTATAAATAGACATGACGATGAAATAGGTTAGCTAGCTCTCAGTCTCAGAATCAAGGGCACACGTTCTTGTCATCTCTGTGCACTAGCACAGGCATGCTTGTAAGGGTCCGGAGACAGCTGTGTGTATGTTTTCCTACATATGTGAACATGGGTGCATGCATGGAACCTGTACTAGCTTATGACTGAGGACAGAATCCTGAGGCATAAATGGTGTATTTCTGAATAGCAGAGGGACTCCTGTGGGCCAGGTCAGTGCCCTCCCCCGACGATCTTTACTGGAGATACCAGCCCTGGCAGATGGCTCAGTTGTTTGGAGAGTCATCTGTACACCAGAAGGTTGCAGGTTTCAATCTCGGTCAGGGCACATACCTAGGTGAGGGTTCTATCCCCAGCGGGGCACCAATTGATATCTCTCTCTCTCTCTCTCTCTCTTTCTCTCTCTCTCTCTCTCTCGTTTCTGTTGTCTCTTTCCCTCTCCCTTCCTCGCTCTCTAAAGTCAATAAGCATATCCTCAGGTGAGGATTGGGGAAAAACAAAGCCTCCCAGATGGTGAACCCCAGTTCTGTAGGACGTGACACAGCGGCATGATGACTGTGTGGTGTTGCTGGGCAATCTGTGAGCCATTGTCCGGACTCAGGGTCCACGGTCAAGTGCTGAGGTCAGCTTTCCTAAGCGTCAGACTGCGTGCCCAGTCTCCGCAGCCATCCCTTTTACAGCTGCCGTCCCCTCGCCACGGGGACCGTCCTCTCAGTCCTGGCGGGCCCTCGCGGGATGTTGACCACACCCTGCCTGGAGCGGGGTTTGCTGCTTGTCTCTCTGTGACTGCGATCTCTTCACAGGCAAAGGGCAAAGTCACTCCTCTTTGGTCCCAGCAGCACCAGGGATGGTGACAGGATGAGAGTGCTCAGGTTCACTGAACAATGCACATCCTCGCTGCGCCCCCTGGTGGGCTGTTTTGTCAGTGAACCTGAAGCACCAGGGGAATGCTATACGGTAGAAATCCGTTTCCCTGCATATCCTTTGACATCTTATAATGAAAAACGGTAGCGCCAGCAGACCTGTCAAGATGGTTGCTGTGATTTCAGATTATAGTGCTAATAAGAGAATATGAATAATTTCATCAAAGTAGGTTTAAAAGTGAAATTTCTCTGACAGTAGACAATGACCTTCCGCCAGCCTTCCCAAGCGTGAGACTCCAGACCACACATACCAGGCCACTCAGGGTTTTGTAATTCAGGAAGTTACTGGCCTAGAACAAAGACCACACTTAAAGAGCCGAGGGATCTTAAAGGTTCTTTTGCTGACTCCTCGGCCCCTCTCAGACATCTGGGACAGAGTTTTTTAAAAGTCAGGTGTGCCAGCCAGTGTGGCCCAGGGGTTGAGTGTCGACCTATGAACCAGGAGTTTACCATTCGATTCCTGGTCAGGCGCATGTCAGGGTTGCAGGCTTGATCACCGGTGGAGGGTGTGCAGGAGGCAGCCTATCAGTGATTCTCAGCATTGATGTTCCTATACCCCTCTCCCTCTCTACAATCAATTATATATATATATATATATATATATATATATATATATATATACACACACACACACACACACACACACACACACACATATATATACACACACACACGTATATATACACACACACACACACATATATATATACACACATAAATACACATACGGTATATATATATTAAGTAAACTCTGCCCCCCTGTGGATCAAACATCCCGGATAGGAAGACACACCATGGTTGCATGGACCATTTCCTCTTGGTTGTTCCAGAGTACCTCGGCGATGTCTAAAAGTGATGTTGGCACTCTGGCTGGGTAGCTCAGCTGGTTAGAACATCGTCCTGATGTGCCAAGGTCATAGGTCAATCTCCTGTCAGGGCACTGACAAAATTCAACCAGTGACTGCATACATAACTGGAGCAACAGATTGATCATGCTCTTTCCCTCTCTCCCTAAAGCCAATCAGCCAGTGAGAACGTGTGCCCTGCAGGGTGGCTCAGCTGGCTGGGTGTCATCCTGTGCACTGAAAGGTCCCAGTTCTTTCCCAGTCAGGGCGCACGCCGGGTTCAGGCTCGGTGCCCAATCAGCTCTCTCTCTCTCTCTCTCTCTCTCTCTCCCCTTCCTCTCTAAAAAAAATCAATTCGAAACATAAATAGAATGTTAAAGTCACGCTGCCAGTGGAGCAAAGCTGGGCTGTTTGTATAAATTGTGCAAAGCCCGGTTGATGGAGACAAATACATGGACGGAGAGCAGCCTGCACTGCGTCTTGTACTTCCGTCCGGGCGACTAGGCCAGCGCCGTGAACAACTCAGCATGGATAACCAGCTCATGGGCCATACGGTCAGGAGGGGCGTTAGCTGCTGGCTCCAGCATCCCATGGAGGAGTCCCTTTCTGGGCCAGGACAGACCCCCACTGAGCGGCTCCCACAGTGAAACGTTTACTGAAAGACCCAGCCCGTTCTCACATCAGACAGGTCTCCCAGGAAGCCTATCAACATATTCGGCCCAAACGGAGCAAGTCTTTTGCCAGAGTCCTGTCATTCAGGCCTGGAAGGAGGTGCTGGCTCTCCCGTCTGGTTTTCTGGATGAAGCGACTCCCGTTCCGGACCTAACTCCGTCCTCCGGGCACCCCGGCAGCCCCGCGGCCTTGAATTCTGGGGCGGAACTGCCCACGGCCCGGAGCCTGCCACCCGCCTGCCGTTTCCCCGCAGTGTGTCCCCGTCCTCCCGGCAAGCGTGTTGGTCCCATTGTCTCCGCCTCCCAACCCCCGGGATGCCGCCTTTGTGCCCTGTCCCTGTCGGACCCGGAGCGGGCGCAGGTGCCTGGCGCTGCTTCCCTAGCAGGAGCGCCGTGACGCGGCCTCGCCCTGCCTGGGCGCCAGCCCCTCCCTGCCGCGCGGACTCGCCCCTCGGCCTCTGCAGGCCACGCCGCGCAGCGGGGCGTGCACCTCGCAGCCCCCAGGCCCCCCGGGCTCTCCCGCCCAGACTCCGGGTGGGAAAACGTAACTTGGAGCGTTTGCCTCCATAAACTTCGTCTTGCTTTGGGTCAGGATTCCAGCTAGCGAGATCTTAAGTGTGTCCACTCAGATCAGCTCTGCTACTTCGCTCTGTGCTGTGCACATCTAATCAGCATGACCTCTGCGTTTCCAATCAACCACGTTCAAGGGCAACAACCTTCAACCTTCGGGGTGGGAGAGAGGAGAATAAACGCAGGAGCGAGCTCTGCCCCACGGCGCCACCCTCCGCCCTGGGCCTCCCTGCCCGCTCTGAAGCGGGGCTCAGAGCGGGGGGGCCCGAAGGCTGAGCTGCACCAGGGGAAGGAGCACAGTGGGAGCCTTCCCATGGCTCGAGAGGGGGGAAGAGACTGTCACGTCTTTGTATTCACAGCACATCCTTAGCAGGTAGCGAGCCCAGCACAATTTTTAAAAAAATATATTTTATTGATTTTTCACAGAGAGGAAGGAAGAGGGATAGATAGCCAGAAACATCGATGAGAGAGGATCATCGACCAGCTGCCTCCTGCACACCCCCTACTGGGGATGTGCCTGCAACCAAGGTACATGCCCCTGACCGGAATCGAACCCAGGACCCTTCAGTCCGCAGACCGACTCTCTATCCACTGAGCCACACCGGTTTCGGCCCAGCACAATTTTTTTAACAGATAAATACATACAGAGTACATATTGGGATAGTGTTTCACAGAGGGGAAGGGATGGATGTTGATAATTTCTAGTTAGCCTGTGTTTAGTCTGAAAACATCAGCCCCTCTATCAGCAGGGGCTCTCCCGCTCCCTCTCCGGAGGGAACAGGAGAAGCTCAGTATCTGCTCGCGCGCACACACACACACACCCGGACAGGGCCCAGCTGCCCCCTGGACCCGCACCATCAGTTTCAGGGGTCCCGGGAACGAATGCCCCCCTCCTGGGAAAGATAGCAAGTCAGCACACGGGCCAAGCTAGCCACTTTCTGTTGCACAGGACAATGCTCCATCAGCTGAGCCACACCGGCCAGGGCTAAGCCTCAATTTCTTGATCTATAAAATGAGAGAAGCTGATTTTAAAATCTCCAATGTCCTTTTTTATTTTTCTGACTGACATTTGATGATTTTGATTTTCCTGAGGCTTTCGTGTAAAGCAAAACACGAGAAATTCTCTTCCCACGGAGCAAGCCCATTAAGAAAAGTGCAATCACGGGGGGGGGGGGGGGGGCGGGGGGGCTGCTTACACACTCACTCGCCCTCAGGCTGTGCCGTTCCCGCTGAGGCTCAGGGAGGGTATTCTCCCAGCTCCGGGCCTTTGGGAGGGGGGCAGGGAGGCCCACAGCTTCCAGGCTGCACCCCCTTCCAGCCGCCCCCGTCCCCCTGTCCTTCTCCCCCCGTCCACTTCCCTCGCCACCAAAGGCTGCAGGCGTCCTGACACCCAGTGGGGATGTTCCCTGTGATCCTGACACCCAGTGGGGATGTTCCCTGTGATCCTGACACCCAGTAGGGATGTTCCCTAAGGTCCCTGACACCCAGTAGGGATGTTCCCTAAGGTCCCTGACACCCAGTAGGGATGTTCCCTAAGGTCCCTGACACCCAGTAGGGATGTTCCCTAAGGTCCCTGACACCCAGTGGGGATGTTCCCTACGTGACCCTGACACCCAGTGGGGATGTTCCCTACGTGACCCTGACACCCAGTGGGGATGTTCCCTACGTGACCCTGACACCCAGTGGGGATGTTCCCTGTGTGATCTGACACCCAGTGGGGATGTTCCCTGAGGTCCCTGACACTCGTGGTTCTGCCACTAACTAGCTTTGTGCCTCGACATTTCAATTCCTGAGGCTGTAGTTTCCTCATAATTAAATGTCGATGAACTTGAGGGCTTCCTAATGAAGATGGTGCCTGGATGCCAGGACCCCAGGCTGGCCCCGGGTGCAGGTTGTCCCTTCTGCTCACCCACCAGGGGAGCCCCACGCTGGGTTACACATGCCCAGCGCCTGCCCTTTAGGCCGCAGGCCGGGCTGTGGGGGTAGGAAGCGCAGAGGGGGTAGGAAATGCAGGGATCCCGTGGCCTGATCCGGGAGGGAGGCGCAGGGGCGACCAGAGGCCCGCACTGACCTTGAGGCTCCTCTCAGGCAGGTCATTGCAGAGGCCTCCCTGCTCCTACCTAATCCCAGGGTATAAATAGAACTGGCGCTGGCAAAACACCCCCCGCCCCGCTTCCCTTCCTTTGGGGGCATCAACCAAACCTGAGTCTCTGACTCCCTCTAGTGGCTCAAGCCAGCACTGCTGTTTGCATCTCTGTGTGGCCGGATGGCCGCTGGCTCTGGAGCTCTGCCGGGGCCTCTGGTTCCATGTGAGCACCGCTGTGTCCTCAGTGACGGGACGGGGCCAGGACCCTCCGCAGAGCTCAGCCTGTGCGCGCACAGCTCTCCCCGCTCCCGCTGCATGTGGGGCTGAGGGAGGGCGGGTGGGGGTAGCCGGGCCGCTGAAGCAGTGCAGGATGTGGGCCTCTGGCTGCTCGTTGGTAAATGAGTGCCTGGCTTAGAGTCACATCCACCGAGAGTATTAGCACCGCAGTGTGTGAGGCCGGGGCGGGGCGGGGCGTGGGGCGCAGTGGGGTGCGTGGGGTGCGTGGGGAGTGGTGCTTACTTTCGAGGCGCCTCCTGGCTGAGGGGCGCAGACATCGGGGAGCCAGGAGACGGACCGGGCTGACCGTGGCGAGGGGCAGTGCAGCGCCGCTGCCCCCTCCCTGTCGCCCTGTGACCCTGTGCGTGGCTCCTCCCTCCGTGCGGAGAGCAGTCCTTCTGCACAGTCTGAGGTCCGTTCCCCGCCAACCTCCGCGGGCTCACCGGGAGGGGGGACACGCCATTGCAGCGCCCGGGCCTCAGCCCAAACCTCAGAGACTCAGAAAGGCTGAGAAGGCAGTAAGAGGCAAGGCCGCCCCGCTCAGCCAGCCCACCGGCTCCTTTCTCTGCAGAACTTGGGGACCCCTGCTGTGCTGGTGTGAGCCCCAGCCAGCCCTGCAGCCTCCTGCTCGTCCCCTCACTCTGTTCCCGCGGGGAGCACAGCCCTCCGCCCGCTCCGTGCCGCTGGGGGGGGGGGGGGGGGGGCGGGCTGGAGGGGAGGCTGCGGGCCGCTTTCACTCGGAGGTTGGATCAGGTTGCTGCGTCGGGAATGGCTTGAAATAGATCGTCTTTCACACTCTGCTCTTTAAAAAGAACATTTAGATTGATTTCCAAGAGAGGAAGATAGAGGAGAGACAGAAACATCAATGTGAGAGAGAATCATCGATGGGCTGCCTCCTGCACGCCCCCCACTGGGAATCTAACCATGACCTCCTGGTTCATGGATTGATGCCCAACCACTGAGCCACACCGACAGGGCCACGCTTTGATATATATATATATATTTGATTTCAGAGAGGAAGGGGGAGAGAGAGAAAAACATCAGTGATGAGAGTGAACCATTGATCGGCTGCCTTCTGCACCCTCCACTGGGGATTGAATCTGCAACTTGAGCATGTGCCCTTGACCAGAATCGAACCCAGGGCCTTTCAGTCCTCAGGATAGAGCGAACCCCTGGGGCCGCCTTGCCTCTTCATTGCCGCTAAGGGGATAAGGAAGAGCCAGAAATAAGCACAGCTTGAGTGCCAGTCACATCAGACCCGGGCTGTAGGGGTTCCGCCGCAGCCATCCATCGGCCATGGCTCCGTGGGCTCCGTGGCTTTCGGGGGCAGCAGGGCCAGCGCCCCGGGGGCACAGAGAGGTAACAGGAAGGAGGGGAGCAGGGGCCCAGCCTCCCCAGGACGCCCTCCCTGTGGGAGAGGAAGAACGTGGCGGAGTGCCGCTGGCTCAGTGGGTGCGGGTCAGTGGGGGATGGAGCTGAGGTGTGACTCAGTCCTGCTGTGAACAGAAAGGGCTGGACCCGCGGGTGTGAGAGCGCACAGACTGGGGGACCAGCTGGGAGGACAAGAGGAGGAAGAGGAGCTGCCCTCCAGCCCGCTTGTCCCTGGGGCACGCCTGCCCCTCCTCGGGGTCGGGAGGCAGCCTGGCCCGGAGGCCCTGCGGGGGGAGGGGGAGCGGGAGCCGGCCTGGGCCCTGAGGAGCTCACCCTGCGTCCCTTTTGGTTTCCGTCCATTGGAAGCCTCTGCCGGTGGGGAACGAAAACAAGTGATTGTGGACTGGAGAGTGTAGTGGGAGGGGGAGGAGTGGATGAGGATGGGATGGGAGGCCCTGCTGCTAGGCTTCGGGTCGGGGTTCTCTCAGCGCCCAGCTGGGCCTGGCACAGGCACAGCCGGGGTCAGTGGTCAGTTTGCTCCCACACGGCCTGCCATGCCGGTCCCGCCACTCACGGGCTCTCCTCTTGCAGTGTCCTGCTGTGTGGGCGCCTCGGGGGCTTACACTGAGATCAAGAAAGTGGCCGAGGAGAAGGTCACCCTGCCCTGCCACCATCAGCTGGGCCTCCAAGAGAAGGGCGCCCTGGACATCGAGTGGCTGCTCACCGACAGCAAAGGGAGCCAGAAGGCGGTAAGTGCTGCCTCTCCCCCGGCCACGCCCCCTATCCCCTGGCCACGCCCCTTCTCCCACTGGCCACGCCCCCGCCTATCCCCCTCGCCACCCCCTCACTTCTCCTCAGCCCTCTTGTTTCTCATGGGGCCACAAAGGGCTAGAATTGCTTTTTGCCTTTTTGTAACCCTCACTCCAGTATGTTTTTTAATCTTTAGAAAGAGCGGAAGGGAGAGAAGCAGCCATCAGTTGCCTCCGTATGTGCCCCAACCGCGGATCCAACCTGAAACGCAGGCTGTGCCTTGGCGGGGCAGGGAGCTGCCATCCTCTGGGTGTGTGTCCGATGCTGCCAACGGCCGAGCCGCAGGCCGGCGGGGATTGCTTTTATCTGGCAGGAGGTCAGACTCTGGACAGGGAACTAAACAGAGAGCGTGTTGGGTCCTGAGGATGAGCGTCTGTTCTCCGGGGGAAGCAGGCGCTGCTGGGAAGCCCTCTGTCACTGCCCACCCGGGAGCCTGCGCCGTGGATGTCCGTCCACGAGGAGCCCAAAGGCAGGGCTCCGAGCGCCGGTCTGGAGGCAGGACGAGGGCTGAGGGCGAGCCGGCTCCGCCTCCCTGAGACGCGGGCACCTGCCCGAGCCCCCCCTGGCGGTCCTGACTGACACCCTCTGCGATGGGGTCGTTCGGTAAACAGGACACAGAGGAGCAGGCACAGGACACGCGTGCAGTGGTTAGCCTGTAACCGCCAGCGAAGGAGCAGTGCCCACGCCACAGCTGGAAACCGAAGGAGCTGGCCCGGGTCTGGCGTGCAGGTGCCTGGGCCCCCGGGCCGCGGCCGCCGCACTGGGTGGGACGCCTGGCCCTGTGAGCAGGCCTCGCGGCACCTGCTCCTCTCGACCCCGGGCTGGCCTTCCTGGGGGCTGAGAATAGTGACCTGTTTTCCCCTTCCTGCCCTGGCCGGACCCCTCAGCCTCGCTGCCAGCATAACTATCCTCCCCGCCTTTACCCATTGACTTATTGTTTTAAAATATATTTTATTGATTTCAGAGAAGGGAGAGGGAGAGGAAAATAGAAACATCAGTGATGAGAGAGAATCATGGATCGGCTGCCTCCCGCACGCCCCACGCTGGGGATGGAGCCCACAGCCCAGGCCTGTGCCCTGACCGGGAATCAAACCGTGACCTCCTGGTTCATGGGTCAACGCTCAGCCACTGAGCCCCACCGGGTGGACTGCTTTCATTTTTGTGATGAAAGTTTTGCGATTTAAAAAAAAATGTCTATAACCTAGGAAGCTGGCCTTAGATTTTCCTTCTCCTACAGAACTTTACCATTTCCCAACTAAAAGGCGAAAAGCTGTCCTTTCCTCTCTCCACTGTCTACGTTTTTGTCATAAGATGGTTTTCACGAGCAGAAGCTAAGGTTTTCACTGAACATGACTCACAGGATCCCTGTTGGGGTTTAACCTGCTTAGAGGGCCGCCCGCGTCGCCTGGGGATTTTGATCCCGCGTGTCATTTTGTTCTGTCGTCGCCCACGGCTCTGTTCTCTGCGGAGCAAGGTCACCCTAACCTGAGCCTGTCTCGTCAGTCCCACGGAGGGCGGTCTGCTCTAATAAAAATCAGGACTGGCTCCTCTCGCCCAACTTTCCCCCAAATGCTCTTATTAAACTGAGAAGACAGAGTGCTTGGTCACGTGGCCAAGTGAGCCCAGGGGTCAGGAGGCCTCTGGTGAGGAGAACCCGGCTCCTGTTCTGGCGTCCCCCTGACGCCAGGCTCCGCCACTCCTCCCCCAGCCTCACTCTCAGCGAGGCGCCCCCTCCCGCACAGCTCTGTTCACACCGGAGGGGTTTCATGGTCGTGGAGAGCTAGCCTTCTGCGGAAGGGTGGGTGGGGCAGATGTCTTGAATGACCGTTCATGGGGGTTCGCCTAGTGACTTAGTCCAACCTCGTGAAGCCTGCACCTGCGCGCCGACCGAACCCTGGGGGCACAGGGTGAGGCCCCACTTGCCCGTCAGCCTGGCGGCTAGAGCCGAAGGCGAGAAAGAACCCCGGCCGATACTCTCGGTGGCGACCCATCCTGCTCTCTCTGAAGCCACGAGGCCAGAGGCCAGACAGCAGTTCAGGCTGCACTTACCCACGTGCCCCGCGAGGCCCTGGGGTGCAGAGTGAGGGAGACAGGGCCCCCAGCTCCTTGGACAGCAAAGTGGCATCCAGTAATTAGGAACATATGTGCACGTGTACGCAGAGCACGGTGCGTGTTGGCTACATGCCAGGCACAGGCCGTTGAGCACCTATGTCGTAATTCGACGGCGCCCGTGGGACTGTTGGTCGCATTTACATGCCAGGAGCTGAGGCTGAGCGCACGGGGAGCGGTGCTGAAGGTCGCCCGCTTTGCATTCTGGAACCAGGCACTCTGGCACGGGTTCCACCAGCTGTGCTGCCTTCTTTTTTTCTTTTTTTTTTAAATATATTTTATTGATTTTATTGATTTTGTACAGAGAGGAAGAGAGAGGGATAGAAAGTTAGAAACATCAATGAAAGAGAATCATCGATCAGCCGCCTCTTGCACGCCCCCCCACTGGGGATGTGCCCCCAACCAAGGTACATACCCTTGACTGGAATCGAACCTGGGACCCTCCAGTCCGCAGGCCAGCACTCTGTCCATTGAGCCAAACCGGTTTTGGCTGTGCTGCCTTCTTAGATACTGTGACATTATACCACGTGCTCTGCAGGAAGTAAGGAGGGTGCAAGGAGAAATTATTCCAGACGGAATTAGTTATGCAAAGACCCGATGCTGAAAACAGCTTGGAACTACTGGAAGTTCTAAAAGATTAAAAATCAATTTAGTATACACCAATGTTACCTCAATAACAAACAAAAAAACACTATTTTAAAAATCTATTTCTTTAAATTCAGTAAACGGGGACTCCGCTCTCTGCGGCAGCGCAGTGGAGAAGCCAGTGTCAGCATCGGGATCAGAGGCTGTTCCGGGTGGAGACGGGGACCCATGGCCAGAGCAGCTGCCGGAGGGGGAGGGCGGCAGGTGCTCCGTGTGGGAAGGCGCCTCTGACAGAGCCTGAAGGGCACCTCTGGGTGCGGGGGAAGGCGGGCCTGGGTCTGGGTGCCGCAGAGCGGTGTACGCGCAGACACAGCCTGAGCCTGCGGCGGGGCAGGCCGGAACAGGGAGGCGTGTGCATGCGAGGGAGCTTACACTTTCTCCTCGGAGGCCATGGAGGCTTGAAGGATCTTAAGAGCGAAGGGACATATGCATTTTAAAGCAATCACTCTGGCTCCGTGCGGCACGCCGGGTCAACTGGGGGCTCGAGTAGGAGCAATATCAGGTAAACGATTCAGGCTGTGCAAGGCCAAGCCTGCAGTTACGGAGGCTGCGCTGTAAAGAAGGGGTTAATCAAAATGTAGTATGTAGCTCTCACCGGTTTGGCTCAGTGGATACAGCATTGGCCTGCAGGCTGAGGGGTCCCAGGTTCGATTCCGGTCAAGGGCATGTACCTTGGTTGTGGGCACATACCCAGTAGGGGGTGTGCAGGAGGCAACTGATCGATGTTTCTCTCTCATCGATGTTTTTAACTCTCTATTTCTCTCCCTTCCTCTCTGTAAAAAATAAGTAAAGTGTATATGTTTTTAAATGTAGTATGCAAAGTGGCCAAGCTTGCTCGTGTCCAGGAGCTGGGGTAAGAGTGAGGTGGCTGAGAAAGGCGGGGGCTGGAATGGGTATGGCACAGAAGGCAGGCTAACCAGGCCATGAACCCAAGTCCAGCTTTGCTTTTGGATCTGAGCAGCGTGCCTCCTCCGGTGTGTGGGACGCACAGATCCGCAGGGAGCGTGTGGGCTGGTCAGCAGGCTCAGCGATAGCTGAATTTCAGCCTCGACCGGATGACATTAGACGCCAGAGCTTTCCTTCCGGTTCTAGGGATGGAAACGGTAGAATTCCAAAGCCGGAAGGACCGCCTCCCCAGGGTCGGTCCGGGACACGGGAGGAACCTTTCCCCTCTGTTTTCGGATGGAGACGTTGGGACAAAGCGTTCCAGTCCCTGTGCCAAGCCTCCTGGCCACGCTCCACCCTCCCCTCTCCCTCTAGATCAGCAAAGCCCCGATCTAAACGGAGGGGGCTGGCATCTGCCGCTCTGCGGGGCCTGGGACCCGGCTGTGCCAGGGAGCTGAGCCCCCGCCTGCCCCCTGCATCTGGGGCAGGTCCACCGAAAGGTCAGCAGACAGACAGCCCAGGCAGCTGGACGCATGCATTTCATTTCCTGTGTGTATGCTCACTGCTCTCCTGTTACACCCTGATCAATGGCTAAGTCTCCACACCGCCTTTCCTAGAACTAAAAACAGAATGAGTGGGAGACACACAAGCTCCTGAGATTCAGCGTATGTCTGAAAAAAATGGAGCCAGAAGGCAAACCGTGTCAGAAGTGTGTGAAATTCAGATTAATAAGCATTAAGGTCATTTTAGAGTTGTGTGACCTCTGCTTTCCAAAGACATGGACTACTTACTGCTAGTGATCTCTTTTTTCTTCGCTAAATGTGAGGGCAGGCTTTGGAGAAGGGGAGAGAAGCCACCACCAGGAAAGTCTCCGTACACAGAAGGGATCTCGTGAGCTTTATCCGGAGGCCTGAGTAGATGCTGTTTAAGGAAAAATAAACAAGGGAGACATTTTAGAAGGAGAAGGCAGCATGATCTGAGACAACGACATGGCAGAGGACGTCACCGGAATCTAGAAGCCTCGGGTTCAGGGACGAGCCTCTTTAGAAATAGGGGGGGGGGGGGGGGGGGAGGGAGGAGGAGCGGTGGTTCAGACTGCACACCGGCTGTAGGTGTCACCTCAGAGGTCAAGCTTTGTTCCACAGTGTGCACAGGGACAGGGATCGGACGCTCTTAGCCAGGGAAGGTCCACTTACAGATGTATGGAATGGTTACTGTTCAAGGCAGGGGTCCTCAAACTTTTTAAAGTGGGGGCCAGATCACGGTCCCTCAGAGAGCTGGAGGGCCGGACTATATGAACTACTAATTCCTACTGTAATGCCTCGGCTGCGCTCACTGCCCAAAAAACCTGGCGGGCCGGATCAGACTCCTCTGCGGGTCGCATGTGGCCCGCAGGCCATAGTTTGAAGACCCCTGGTTCAAGGGGTACTGGTTTGGACAAATTCGGAAACCTTAGGAGCTTTCTGAGTGCAGAATCAGAGTAATAAAAGCGATTGGGAGCTCAGTGGGTGTGGCTCAGTAGACTGAGCATTGACCTGTGGACCAAGGGGTCCTGGGTTCGATTCCTGGTCAGGGCGCATGCCCATGTAATGGGTTCAATCCCGTCGGGCATGCAGGAGGCAACCGATGGATGTGTCTCTCTCATCAATGTTCCTCTCTCCCTTCCTCTCCGAAATCAATAAATATATATATATTTTATATATATTTTTAAAGCAATTTTGTCCTAGCTGGTTTTGCTCAGTGGGTAGAGCATTGGCCCTGCCCAGGTTCGAATCAGGTCAAGGGCATGTACCTTGACTGCAGGCTCCTTCCAGCTGGGCCCTGGTCACAGTGCATGCAGGAGGCAACCAATCGATGTGTTTTTCTCACATCAATGTTTCTCTGTCCTTCCCTCTCTCTCCCACTCTCGCTAGAATCAATGGAAAAATATCCTCAGGTGAGGATTAAAACAAAAAACAAACAAAAACACGAGTGTGAGTGCTTACTGTCTCATTTCCAAAAAGTCCCATGAAGTAGTTGATGGCTGTCTTAGAGTTAGGCCCTTCCGGTGGAAGGTCAGCTAGCTGCCCGGGCGGGTGCGGCGGAGTGGAGTGCCATTGGATGCCGCCTGTTAGACCCGCAGCCCTGTCTCTGCCCGGCAGCTTTCTCCACCTCAGGTCCCTGGAGTGGATCCTAAGCAACAGGCACTTTGCTTTAACGTGGATAGAGCATGCGTGGCACATACATATTCCATGAAACGTGTTTCAGTTACATGAGTGTGCTATGTGTGTGCTGGTTCATGGAAAAAATGCTTTTTCCCCATCTCTATTGCTGAAAGTATTACATATGCCCCCTTTCCCCCAGTGGCCCCATTTATCCCGCCCCCACTCCCCGAAAAACGTATTTCTTAATGTAAGTCTCTTCAAATTTTTTCAAAGCTCCTGCTGTAATATAATTTTTAAAATATTACTGCCCAGCCAGCATGGCCCAATGAGTGAGCATCAACCTGTGAACCAGGAGGTCACGTTCAATTACCGGTCTGGGCACATGCCTGGGTTTTGGGCTCCATCCATCCCTGTTGTGGGGCCTGCAGGAGGCAGTCGATCAATGATTCTCTCCCATCATTGATGTTTCTATCTCTGTCTCCTTCCTCTCTGAAATCAATAAAAAATATACTTACAGAAATTATTGATTGATTGCTACAGAAGGAGAGAGAAACATCAACTTGCTCCACTTATTGGTACGTTCATTGGTTGATTCTTGTATGTGCCCTGACCAGGGACCGGCCCACGGCATCGCTGTGTGCACTCCCCTGACAGCCTAGAGCAGCTGCAGTGAGAGGACAACCCCCTCCAGCCCCCCTCCTCCTCCTCCTCCTCTTCTTCCTCCCCCTCCTCCTCCTCCCCCTCCTCCTCCCCCTCCTCCTCCTCCCCCTCTTCTTCCCCCCTCCTCCTTCTCCCACTCTCCTTCCCCCCTCCTCCTCCCCCTCCTCCTCCCCCTCCTCCTCTCTTCTTCCTCCCCCTCCTAACTTCTCCCTCTCTTCTTCCCTCCTCCTCCCCCTCCTTTTCCTCCCCCTCTCTTCCTCCTTATCTTCCTCCCCCTCCTCATCCTCTTCATCCTCCTCCTCCTCTTCTTCCTCCCCCTCCTTCTCCTCCTCCCCCTCCTCTTCCTCCTCCTCCTCCTCGTCCTCCTCTTCGCCTCCCCCTCCCCTGAGCCTTCCCCTCCCCCAGGCGCAGTACCTTTACCTTCCTCTCTCCTAAGCTCCACCGGCCCTAAGCCTCTGTAACATTCCTTGTTTTGTTCAATGTGTTTTTATTGGCTTTAGAGAGAGAAGAAGGGAGAGAGAGGGAAACACCCATCAGGTTGCCTCCTGTATGCACCCTTGGCCCAGACTGAACCTGAGACCTGGGGGGGTGCCCTGACCCGAAACCCATCCCTCGACCTTTCAGTGCACCCGGCACCCCTCAACCAACCGAGCCTCCCGCAGGCCAGTAACTTTCTAATAAACGTTCTCTTCTAAAAATAAAGAGGTAAAGCCTGGCTGGCGGGGCTCAGTGGTTGAGCCTATGAACCAGGAGGTCACGTTCAATTCTTGGCCAGGACACATGCCGGGTTGTGGGCTCGATCCCCCAGTGGGGGGCATGCAGGAGGCAGCCGATCCATGATTCTCTCTCATTATTGATGTTTCTGTCTTCCTCTCTTCCTTCCTCTCTGAAATCAATAAAAATATATTTAAAATTATACTTAAGTAAGTAAATAAGTAAACAGCTAGAGTCCATGCCTACTAAGGCTCTCTAACTGTTTGCTGGCCTAATGTAGACAAAACTATTTCCTGATGTCAGTCCGAATCGCAGAATTAATAAAAAGAGATCTCCCAGACAATGAGGGTCACCACCCTCCCACGGCTCACAAAGCTACCGGGAATTTCCCACTTGCTCTCCATCCAGCATCTCTCCATCCGTACAGGGAGCACAGACGGCTTCCTCCGGGTGAGTCGCCCCACTGGGTGCGCGGACTGCGAGAGGAAGAGACAGCGTTCGGTTCCGAGTGACCCGAGTCCTTCTTCCGCCCCCGCCCCCGCCCCGCCCAGTCTGGGAGGGACCGCAGCTTCCTGTTCCCGTGGCCGACGTGCTCGTCCTCTCCCCGGTCCCCCGGTTTGGTGTTTGTATGGCCACTTCTTCCAACTCCCCCCTCCGCCACACACACACACACACACACACACACACAGACAGACACACACACACACAGACACACAGACACACACAGACACACACAGAGACACACACACAGACACACACACAGATACACACACAGACACACACACAGACAGACACACACACACAGACACACACACAGACACACACAGACACACACACACACAGACACACACACTCACACACACTCACACACACACTCACAGACACACACACACACACACTCACACACACAGACACAGACACACACACAGACACACACACACAGACACAGACACACACACTCACATACACAGACACACACACACAGACACACACACACTCTCACACACACACACAGACACACACAGAGACACACACAGACACACACAGACACACACTCACACACTCACACACACACACACTCACACTCACACACACACACACACACACACACACAGACACACACAGTCACACACACACACACACACACACGCACACGCACACACACGAAACGTGTCCGTCCTGCCGACTGCAAAGGGTGTGGGGCCGGGAACGCCCTGCACACATTTCAGTCCAGGGCCCCACAGGGCCTAGGAAGGCTGGACGCGGTGCAGGCCACAGCCTGGCACATGAGCTCAGCTGGGTGTTAAGGGATAAAAATAGAATAGAAACCCGTCCCTAGCCCAGCACTTCCCCTGGGCACACCCAGTCCACTGGGCAACACAGTCCTTGTTAGTGAATCCCGCAGGCCCCCTCACCCCGTGCACCCATCCTGCCCACTCTGGCAGGATTCCACTCCGGGGGCCCAGTTTCAGATTAAGGCAAAGGCACGCTACACTATTAAACAAAGGACTGGCCTTTAATCGAAGCCATTTATTGGAGAGATTCGCCCCGAGTCTCCTCTTTAACTTTTCACCCTATCCTGCGCCTTTTTCCTTCCTGACTGTCAGGAGTTAACATCTGGGACGCACTGAGGACGGTGCCCGGCACCAGTGCATGTCGCGCCCATCCATGCTGGCTGGAGACGTGAGCCCTGGCTGAGCGCACTGCACTGTGTAGTCAGGTTGCTGTTTCTACGTCTAATTCACATTCCTGAACCCAGAGCCAAGCACCGCGCCTGGCCCCACCATGGTCAAGATTTCACCATGAAGTCAGTGAGATGGTTTGCTCAGTGGGTAGAGCATCAGCCTGTGGACTTAAGGGTCCCAGGTTCGATTCCGGTCAAGGGCACATGCCCAGGTTGTGGGCTCAAACCCTACCCAGTAAGGGGTGTGCAGGTGGCAGCCAATCAATGATTCTCTCTCCTCTTTGATGTTTCTATCTCCCTCCTCCTACTCTTCCTCTCTGAAATCAATAAACATATACATAAGAATTATTATACTACTAATTTTCTCAGAACATATGAGCAGAAGCCGGCTTTAATTCATTCCAAAAACAAAGGATGTGCAATCTAACCCTTTTAGGCTTTAAAAGGCCGAGGCCTTGCCCCAAAGAGACTTCAGAGATAGGATCTGAACCCAAGGTTCCTTCAGCTAGCTCCCCTCCTTTCCCCGCCTCCCCCATAGCTGGCAGCGTCCACGGAAAAGAATGCAGACGCTGGAGGCAAGTCTGTGGGAGTCCACAGGGGGCCCTGGACTGAAACTGCCCTCAGCACTCCCCCTGGGCGCTTGGGAGCCCTGAGGGGAATTCTCAGGCTGGGGTGGCGGAGAGAGCTCTGTGGATCTGAGAGGGGACTTAGGTCTCCGGAAGGCACCCTGCCCCCACCCTCCCTTCCTCATCCTCCCTCCCTCCTCCTCCCTCCCTTCCCATGTGGTTTCAAGTTTCTACCGGGCCCAGGCCCAGGCTCTGGGCCGGTGCAGTGGGAAGTGGAGGGAGGCTGGAGTGGGAAGAGGCTGGGCTTGGCTGTTAAACTGAGGTCCCAGAGGACAGTCCTTTATTTGGCTCCGAGGTTGGTGGTACGTCTCTCTGAGTTCTGTCCGCGTAAGAACGTCCACACCTGCAGAGAATTTAATAACAATTTCTTTGAGCCAGGCCAGTGTGGCCCGGTGGTTGAGCATCAACCCATGAACCATGAGGCCGCTGGTTCTCTGTCAGAGCACAGAGACAACGGGCAGGGCTCACTTAGGCGAAGCTAACCTTTCACTACAACGTTCTACAGGCCACACCGGTGGGGGCGTGCAGGAGGCAGCGGATCCATCCGTTTCTCTCTCCTCGGTGTTTCTGCCTCCCCCTCTCCCTTCCTCTCTCTGAAAATCAAAAAAGGATTTAAAAAATGTTATTTGAATCCAAAAAATGATACTTCTGGAACAAGATCTCCACAGACTGAGAGAAATGCCTCAGAGATAACAGTTTGGGGCGGGTTGTATTTGAAATTAAAGGGGGTGGCACCCTCCCTCTCGCTGCCTTTCCTGTGTCTCCTCCTCCCCCAGGCCGGCTCTCACCTTCACCCTCTCTCTCCAAAGTCCCAGGGCCCTTCGTTAGCCTCCGTCACTTCCTGCCTGAGCCTGTTCCTCCTGCCTCTGCCACTCTAGATAAACGTCTCTTACAGAAAAGGAAAGAAGGGGAAGATTCCGGAAGGCGGCGAGCGAGGCGGGCCAGAGGACAGGACAGTCCCATCACCGCTCTCCAGAGGGCGGTTTTCTCATGTCAGAGGTGTGTTAGCCAGATGCACAGGAGCCTCGCTCACGGCCCAGTAACCTGCTCCCGCAGAGAGCTGCCCGGCAGGGCCGCCGGGACCTGCCGCTGGGAGCTTAGGACCAGCTGGCCCGGCGGGTCGCGTCCCAGTCCCCTCCCGCCACAGAGCCCGCCCGGCTGGCTCTCCGGGGTGGACGCCCCCCCTTTCCCCCGGCCTCTATCTCGCCCTCCGCTATTTCATCCGGCCTCCCGGCTTTCCACGCTGCCCACACGCTTGCTCCCAGCGCAGTCTCACCCCTGAACCTCGGATCTATCCGTTTGGGTGTCTGACCAATACCTCCACGCAGTGAGTCCAAAACTAAACGATCCCGCCCACCCTGCCCCCCGCCCCCAACCTGCTCTGCCCAGTTCCCCTCTTTGTTGACGGCAATTCTCTCCTTTCTGGTTGGTGTCAGAATCCGGGAGCAGTCCTGGACTCCCCTCTTTTTCTCAAACCACAATGTACATTTAAACGGAGTGGTCAGGTACACGGCTGGTGTGGCTCAGTGGTTAGAGCATCCGCATGCAGACTGAAGGGTCTCAGGTTGGATTCTGATCAAGGGCACATGGCTAGGGGTGCAGGAGGCAGCCGATCACTGATTCTCTCTCATCGTTGAGAGTATTTTTTTCTCCTTCCTCTCTGAAATTGATAAAAATATTTTTAAAATAAATTAATAGTCATTTACCCTGCCAGTGCGGCTCATGGTTGAGCATCGACCGATAAACCAGGAGGTCACAGTTTGATTCCAGATCAGAGCACATGCCAGTGTGGGGCGTGCAGGAGGCAGCTGGACAACGATTCTGTCTCCTCAGTGATGTTCATCTCACTCCCTCTCCCTTCCTCTCTGAAATCAATAAGACGTGCGAAGTGCGGTGGTTAGTCTGTGGCCAAGTCCATTTGGTTTTTCTTCAAAACACATTCAGCACCTGACCCCTGCCCAGCCTTCTGCCACCCCTGACCTGCGGCTCTCTGAGCCTGGTTCTCGGTTTCTGCTCTTGGCCTCCTGCAGCCATTCTCAAAACATAACCCACATCAAGCCGTTCTCCGCTCAGAATCCCTGTAGTGGCCGCCATTTCCCGTGCAGTGAAAGCGTCACCTTTGAAGTGGCCCGTGAGGCCCTGTGGTCTGGCCCCTGCCTGCCCTCGCCTCCCCTTCTCCCGGCTCACTCAGCCCGGCCTCTGGCTCCGCAGACAGGCCAGGCCCTCCCCCGCAGGGCCTGGGCACGGCTCTCCCAGGCAGCTCGGGGCCCGTTCTGCCTCTCCTCACGTGTTTGCTCCAATGGCACCCTCTGGCGAGGTCTGCCTGACCACCTCATTGAAGTCGCAGTCTGTCCCCCTGACCCACACCCCTCTCTGCCCTATTGTATGTCTGATTCCTGTCACTGATATCCCAGCCTCACCACTGGGTGACCGCTCTTCCCTCTGGCACTCTTCCTCAATCCTTACCCTGGGACATTTTCCACTGATTGATTATTTATTTATTAGAAAGAGGGGAAGGGAGGGTGAGAGAGAGAGAAAGAGCAATGTGAAAGAGACACATCATGTGAAAGATGATACATCGATTGGTTGCCTCCTGCACATGCCCCAACCAGGGTCGGGGATTGAACCTACAACCGAGGTACGTGCCCTTGACTGGAATCAAACCTGGGACCCTTCAGTCCATGGGCCACGATCTATCCACTGAGCCACACCTGCCGGCGCCGGTTCTCTCAGCTCCTGAGAGTCCTCATGCTCACCAATTGCTGAGAAGTGTCTTTGAAGCGTTGGCCTGAGCCTTTGGGAGTTGCGGAGAACTCTGTCCCAGAAAGACCCCTCCCTCCCCCTCATCCCAGTCAGAAGGAACCCCTCCCCCCATATTGTTGGTGGAGGTTGTTATTCAAAGGAAAACAAAACAAAACAAGAAGCTAGAGGGGAGGACAAGCCCTTCCCACCCAGAACAGGTAATCCAATTCCAACCAGCAGCTATCTTTAAACAATGTGTTCATTTACATTTGAGTGGCTACACCTTTTGATAGCCTAAGGGCAAGTTTACATGTAAACAAGTTTGCTTCTCAATTCCCAGGGCAGAAAAAACAAGGTTTAAAATTATTAGATTTTAAAATTTATTCTTAGAAGTGTAAAGTTTATTAATTAAAACAACAACAACAACAAAAAGGAGATTGAAAAACCTGATGAACAATATTAGCTGTTGATTGTTGTAGAGTCGGAGATACGGGAGGGGAGTGGACTGGCAGTCCTTGGGGAAAGGGGGGGTGGTGGATGCTGGAAGAGACTGAACATGAACTGTGCACCTATGGATGAGGACAATGGGGGGTGGGGAGGGGGCGGGGGGTGGGGAGGGGGCGGAGGGTGGGGTGGGAACCTGTTGGAGGGGGGAAGAAATGAGGAACCTTTGTAAAAAAAAACACACACAAAAAAAAAACAAGAAGCTAGGAAGGTTTTAAACTTGAGAACACAGGACGCACTGCGGGTATGAGGGGCATGGCGGAGCCTTGGTTTAAATGTACTGAGTATGAGGGGCCTCCAAGAAGTCACGTGGAGCCAGGGGGCATGGGTGGGTTCCAGGTCAGGCTCCATCCTCGGTGGGGGGCGTGCAGGAGGCAGCAGATCAGTGATTCTTATCATTGACTAGAGGCCCGATGCACAAAATTCGTGCACAAGGAGGCCTTCCTTCCCCCTGCTGCCAGCACTGTCTTCCCTCCGGCACCCGGGACCGGGCCTCCCTCCGGCACCCGGGACCGGGCCTCCCCCCGGCACCCGGGACCCGGGACCGGGCCTCCCTCCGGCACCCGGGACCGGGCTTCCCTAGCAGCCCCGGCCGCATCCGGAAGGTCGTCCGGAAGGACATCTGGTCTAATTAGCATATTACGCATTTATTATTATAGATGTTCCTATCTCTCCCTTTGCCTTTCTCTCTCTGTAATCAATTTTTAAAAAACAACAGAGAGCCGAAACCGGTTTGGCTCAATGGATAGAGCGTCGGCTTGGGGACTGAAGGGTCCCGGGTTCGATTCCGGTCAAGGGCATGTACCTTGGTTGTGGGCATATCCCCAGTAGGGGGTGTGCAGGAGGCAGCTGATCAATGACTCTCTCTCATCGATGTTTCTAACTCTCTATCTCTCTCCCTTCCTCTCTGTAAAAAATCAATAAAATATATTTTTTTAAAAAAACAAAATAAAAAACAGAAAAACAAGAGTTTATTCATCTATGTATCACATATGTAACACTTGGGAGTACCCAAAGATGAGTAATTCAAAGAGGTAGTTAGGCCCTGGCCAGTGTGGCTCAGTTGATTGGAGTGTCTTCCCATACACCAAAAGGTCCTGGGTTCAATTCCAGATCAGGGCACAACTCCAGGTTGTGGGTTCAAGCCCCAACTGGGGTGTGTAGGGGAGGCAACAGAAAGATATTTCTTTCTCACATGGACGATTCTATCTCAAATTGAAGCTTCCCTCTCCTTTTCTCTCTCTAACGTCAATACAAATGTATAAAAATTTTAAAAAAAAAAAAGAGGTGCCTGGCTGGTGTGGATCAGTGGGTGAACATTGACCCATGAACTAGGAGGTCATGGTTCCATTCCAGGAGGCAACCGATTGCTGATTCTCTGTCATCATTGATGTTTCTATTTCTTCCTCTCCCTTCCTCTGTGAAATCAATTTAAAAAAAAAAAAAACTTTTAAAAATATATTTTATTGATTTTTTTACAGAGAGAAAGGGAGAGGGATCAGAGTTAGAAACATCGATCAGCTGCCTTCTGCACACCTCTCTACTGGGGATGTGCCTCCAACCAACCAAGGTACATGCCCTTGACCAGAATCGAACCTGGACCTCTCAGTCCACAGGCCAACACTCTTATTTACTGAGCCAAACCGGTCAGGGCTCAATAAAAATTTTTAAAAACTCTAAAAGTGAATTCTTCATATAGAAAGATGGAGGAAAGGGAGTTTTTAAGTGGAAAAATGCAATGGGCAAAGGCATTTTTGAAAAGAAAGCACAACTCATTTTTAAAATAATGTAATCTGATTGCACTCAGACGTGAGGCAACTGAATAGAGATTGGGAAGGTAGAGCAGAGCCATGCGGAGGTCGCTGTGTTGTGGGATCGAACCTTGGAGTAAAAATAAGACCACCGGAGGCTGCTAATTGATTAAAAAAGCAGGCAAGGACTTACTGAACTGGCCAGGACGGCCGTGAGAGCACCACACGCCGGTGGAGTCCACACTCAGGACTGCGCGTGTTACAGGTGTAGGCAGTCCTTTTAAAGGTCCAAACCACAAACATTTCCTTTGTTCCAAATTCTAAATTCTCAGAACAGCCCGCAGGGTCGTTCTCAGCCACATCCTGCTGTACAGTGGAATAGGCCCTCTCTTGCGATAGCAGATAGATGGTACAGAAGCAGGCCTGCGCGAACGTAATCTCTAAAGATTATCTGCAGTTTCCACTCCTGGAGCTGCTGAGTCAGTGGCAATCAGTCTCCTGTGGTCCTGAGCCACAGGCACAGGAAAACTGCCTTAGCCTCCAGGTCTCAGTCTGGAAGCTGAGGCAACTACTATTGTGTAAGCAAGCAAGCGAGTGCCAAAGCCAGAATAGCGGGTTGAAATTCAAACAGCAGTTTTTACCTAAGTATGGCTGCTACCACACTTCAGCTGGTCAGCATGCAGAAGTGTGGGGGCCATTCCAGGCTTCTGAGCTGGAGAAGAGCGATGTGAGTTCTGCATTAATATTAGCTTGGCATTAACTTACATTGCTCGGTGTGCAGACTGCAGAGGACAGAAATACACAGTAGCCGGGCAGCTGGAAATATGACACAGCGCTCAAAAGCATGTTGGGGTGGACATAGGGATAAGGTTTGGTCTGATGGAATAACTGAGTGCACACCCTCCCCTGGGCACTGACCTTTAGTCCACTTCACAACCCACATTCCCTTTCGCTGAGACCACATTCCACTGGCTGAGACCAGTATCCTTCCCCTTGGGCCTTCCTCGGGCCCCGCCCAGAGAATCTCCGCCTGGAAAAGCTGCCGAGAGTCCTTTATTTTTATTTTTATTTTTAAGTTTTACTTATTACTTTATTTTTATTTTTTTCTGAACCCAGAAAAAGACAGATGCTCATATATATTATTAGCTACAACTGTGCCAGGCCCCATTTTAAGTGCTTCTCATGTTTTGTTTTGTTTTTCCAATAACTTATATGCACTATTATTAAAACCCACTTTTCAGGCAAGAAACAGGCAGGTTAAATGCATCTAAGATCACAATGACAGTTAAATGGCAGAGACTCAGGATTTGAACATTCTGGCTCCTGAGAAAACACCATTTACAGTACCTGCCCTCTGAAATAATTCCAACATTACCACACTAGACCCCTAATTTTCCACTTATTATTCTCATAGCCCCCAGTTTTATGTGCAAATAACATATATCCATGCTACAAAAACTATGTGACATGTTCACTCTTAATGGAGTTGTGCTAGAACTACCTACTTACTGTTATCTAGAAGTTACTAGAGCAATAACAGATCCATAAACTTTAAAACTACATCCCTCCTAAGCCCCAGTTAAATAATAATCTACTTATTATGAGACCAGTGTTTCTGATCTTTTCCCCTCCAAGACCTAGCAATTATCATTTTATGTGCCTCAGGCATGAAACAGCTCTGGCCACCAACACAGGCATCGAGCTAGGATGATCTTAGGGCTGTACATCTGCTTTGCCCCTGGTTGATATAAGAGCAACACCACCCATCAGGTGCCACCTAGAGGCTCAGCCCATCTGGGCTCCCGGATGACCTAATACATTTATAACTCTTACCCTTTTGGTCTTGAGTGGTCCTCCTTCGGAGACCCTAATAGATGTGAGATTTATCCCAATAGTGGAGTTGGTTGCAATGAGGGGCTAAATTATACTGGAAGCGTTTCAGTATACGACATTACAGTGTTTGCTTTTTTTTTTTAGGATACCTTTCCATTGGTTTCCTCTTACTCGCCTCTCCCTTTCTTTTCTTCACAAAGACTGTGGGTCCTCAGGGCAGGAGCTGTGTCTTATTCCTGCCTGTTCCCCCCACGGCTGTGAGCTCAGTAAGTGTCAGCTGGAGAAACAGAATGTGCAGGGAATGCAGCCCTTTCTCAGGGTGAAGAGCAGACCCCGTGAGACCGAAGCGCTTACGTGTGGAGAGGATTGATGTCATTGCTGGATGGCTTCCGGCCTTTGGAAAGCCTGGTACTGAGTTACAGAGCATCACGTGATTGAGAGGGGGCCAAGGGCTTAAGTGAAACAATTTACAACAGCTGCAGACACACACGCACACACACACACACACAAACACGCATATGCCAACCACACACACACAGCCACACACCCCCAACCACACACACACACACACACAGTCACACACCCCAACCACACACCCACACATACCCCAACCACACACCCACACATACCTCAACCACACACACACACACACACCCCCAACCACACACACACACACACACCCCCAACCACACACACACACACACACCCCCAACCACACACACACACACACACCCCCAACCACACACACACACACACACACCCCCAACCACACACACACACACACACCCCCAACCACACACACACACGCATATGCCAACCACACACACACACAGTCACACACCCCCAACCACACACACACACATACCCCAACCACACACACACACACACACCCCCAACCACACACACACACACACACACCCCCAACCACACACACACACACACACACCCAACCACACACACACACACACACACCCAACCACACACACACACACACACACACCCAACCACACACACACACACACACCCCCAACCACACACACACACACACACACACACACCCAACCACACACACACACACACACACACCCCCAACCACACACACACACAGCCACACACCCCCAACCACACCCACACACACACCCCCAACCACACACACACACACACCCCCAACCACACACACACACACACGCACACACACACACACAAACACGCATATGCCAACCACACACACACACACACACACAGTCACACACCCCCAACCACACACACACCCCCAACCACACACCCACACATACCCCAACCACACACACACCCCCAACCACACACACACACACACACACACACACACACACACACACACGCGCGCGCGCGCGCCAATCACACAAAGAAGTGCAGCCCCTCCCCTCGGGCGGTCCAGCCCGGGCTCATGGAGACCCGCCCCGCCTCCTGCCTCCCTGAGCCCCTGCGGAGCCGGCGTGGAGAATGGGAAGTGGCAGCTGGAAAGGAGGAGGGGGGGAGAGGGGGAGGGGAGAGGGGAGAGGAAGGGAACTAAACACTACATCTGCGGCCAGACGAGCTCCGAGCTCCGCAGATCCCCCCGCAGGCCCCTGTGGGCCCGAACCCCAGTCCGCCCACCGCTCCCCCGCAGCTCAGCTCGGAGCCTCCGCCCGGCCCGCTGCTCCAGGCTGTCCTCTCCCCCCATCGCCCGCCACCGCCCCTTTCCCCCGGCTCCGCTCCTGGCCCTGCGCGCTCAGGAGGCCTGGACACAGGGGGTCCCCTCTGACAGCTCTCCTTGGCGACGGGGCGCTCACCCTGCATGCTGCCTGGTGACCCGCCTGAGCCGGGGTGACCGGAGCCAGAGACAGGGTGACAGGGGCCTGAGACGGGGTGACAGGAGCCTGAGATGGGGCGACCCAGCCTGAGACAGGGTGACCCAGCCTGAGATGGGGTGACAGGGGCCTGAGACGGGGTGACAGGAGCCTGAGACAGGGTGACCCAGCCTGAGACGGGGTGACCCAGCCTGAGATGGGGTGACAGGGGCCTGAGACGGGGTGACAGGGGCCTGAGACGGGGTGACAGGACCCTGAGACGGGGTGACCCAGCCTGAGATGGGGTGACAGGGGCCTGAGACGGGGTGACAGGAGCCTGAGACAGGGTGACCAGCCTGAGACAGGGTGACAGGAGCCTGAGATGGGGCGACCCAGCCTGAGACAGGGTGACCCAGCTTGAGATGGGGTGACAGGGGCCTGAGACGGGGTGACAGGAGCCTGAGACGGGGTGACCCAGCCTGAGATGGGGTGACAGGGGCCTGAGACAGGGTGACCCAGCCTGAGACGGGGTGACAGGAGCCTGAAACGGGTGACCCAGCCTGAGACAGGGTGACCCAGCCTGAGACGGGGTGACAGGAGCCTGAGACGGGGTGACCCAGCCTGAGAAGGGGTGACCCAGCCTGAGACAGGGTGACCCAGCCTGAGACGGGGTGACAGGAGCCTGAAAAGGGGTGACCCAGCCTGAGACGGGGTGACAGGAGCCTGAAACGGGGTGACCCAGCCTGAGACGGGGTAACCCAGCCTGAGACGGGGTAACCCAGCCTGAGATGGGGTGACAGGAGCCTGAAATGGGTGACCCAGCCTGAGACAGGGTGACAGGAGCCTGAGACGGGGTGACAGGAGCCTGAAATGGGTCACCCAGCCTGAGATGGGGTGACCCAGTCTGAGACAGGGTGACCCAGCCTGAGACAGGGTGACAGGAGCCTGAGACGGGGTGACCCAGCCTGAGATGGGGTGACAGGAGCCTGAGACGGGGTGACCCAGCCTGAGACGGGGTGACCCAGCCTGAGATGGGGTGACCCAGCCTGAGATGGGGTGACAGGAGCCTGAGACGGGGTGACAGGGGCCTGAGACGGGGTGACAGGGGCCTGAGACAGGGTGACCCAGCCTGAG
The DNA here is from genome assembly GCF_964339955.1 of Pipistrellus hanaki. Classification (NCBI taxonomy): domain Eukaryota; kingdom Metazoa; phylum Chordata; class Mammalia; order Chiroptera; family Vespertilionidae; genus Pipistrellus; species Pipistrellus hanaki. Next base: position 23,533,696 of record NC_140521.1, read on the forward strand.
ACGGGGTGACCCAGCCTGAGATGGGGTGACAGGGGCCTGAGACGGGGTGACAGGGGCCTGAGACGGGGTGACCCAGCCTGAGACGGGGTGACCCAGCCTGAGACGGGGTGACCCAGCCTGAGCCGGGGTGACAGGAGCCTGTAACGGGGTGCTCGGCGGGAGGGGAACCAGTGAGGTGCCTGAATCCGGGGGAGGCCCAGCGCGGTGCTGAGGGGCAGGAGGACCCAGGTAACCCAGAAAGGGTTCGAGAGCCAAAGGTGGTGATGAGGAGGATGGCGATTCGTAAAAATAAAGATGATTTTTTTCTTTTGGGGACATCTAGACGCTGGTTTCCCCAGCTGGGAAAACAGACACGGGTGAAGCTCGTGCGAATGTGCGGAAGGAAGGACACCATTTCCCGCCTGGTTTACTAACCCCAGGGGAATAAAACAAAGGAAAGCCAAGCAATGCAGCCTCAGAATCGGGACTGAATTTTGTTTTACGTTTTTATTGACCCTATAGGGGTGACATTGGTTGATGAGGTCACGTAAGTTTTGGGTGTGCCATTGACAACACATCCTCTGATTGTGTGTTCACCACCCAGTCCAGTCTGCTTCCATCGCCGCTCATTACTCCCCGATTCTCTGGGTCAGTTACAGTCCACCTTCAATACAGACCTGAATTTTAGCCATTAACTTACCTCTCCAACCTCTTCAACTGGACTCTAAACTTTTGTAAGAACAAAACAAATTGATTTGTTCAAACAAATCAAATTGATTGTTTTGTAGTTTTACTTTTTCTTCTTCATTTCCAAGCTTTCTGAAAGAGCGGTTAATGAGTAGTGAAACAAATACATATGGAAAAGGAGGGGGAGAGGAATACCAGAACCATGAGCTAGAGGGCTTTATTTATTTTTATTTTTGTTAATAGTCACCTGAGGATATTTTTTTTTTTTTTTTTTAAAGAAAATAGAACCAGGGAGGGAGGCAGAGAGAGAGAAACATTGATGTGAGAGAGACACATGGAGATGAGAGAGACACGCTGCCTGGTTGCCTCCCCTACGTGGCCTGACCAAACGTAGTGTCCTTGATCAGAACCGAACCCAAGACCCTTCAGTCTGAAGGCTGACACCCTAACCACTAAGTAAGCCCAGCTAGATGACTTTATTTTTATTTATTTTATTTTTGGATATTAAATTTTTAAAAATATATTTATTGATTTTTCACAGAGAGGAAGGGAGAGGGATAGATTACTAGAAACATCGATGAGAGAGAATCATCGACCAGCTGCCTCCTGCACACCCCCTACTGGGGATATGCCTGCACCAAGGTACATGTCCTTGACCGGAATCGAACCTGGGACCTTTCAGTCCACAGACCGATGCTCTATCCACTGAGCCAAGCTGGTTTCGGCGGATGATAAATTTTTAATTATTAAAGTAAAATGCAAAAAATAAAAAAATAAAGTGAAATGCAGTCCTGTAAAGTGATAAAGTTGCATTTAACAGAAACTCATTTTTCACTCTGTATTCATTTACTAGGGCTTCCATTATAAAGAACCACAGACTGCGTAGATGGCTTTAGACAGATGTGTTCAAATCAGGCTCTGCTACCTGTCTGTGAAGTGGGGACAATGGTTACTTGGAAAAATGGGTGAGAAATAAACTAGATGTAGCCCAGTCGGTTGTTCAGTGGTTGAGTGTCCACCTATGAACCAGGAAGTGAAGGTTTGACTCCCGGTCCGGGCACAAGCCTGGGTTTGGGGCTCCCAGTGTGGGGCGTGCAGGATTCTCTCTCATCATTGAAGTTTCTTTTTTTTCATATATTTTATTGATCTTTTACAGAGAGGAAGAGGGATAGAGAGTTAGAAACATCGATGAGAGAGTAATATAGATCAGCTGCCTCTTGCACACCTTCTACTGGGGATGTGCCCACAACCGAGGTACATGCCCTTGACTGGAATCGAACCTGGGACCTTTCAATCCGCAGACCGACGCTCTATCCACTGAGCCAAACTGGTAGGGCTCATCATTGACGTTTTTCTCTCCCCCAAAGTACATAAATAAAAAAATTTTTAAATGTTTTTTTTTTTAAAGGAGTTAAGTTCACTTTAAAAGTGGGGGCGATGCCCTGGCCAGTGAGACTAAGCTGTTAGATCACATGTGTCAAACACAAGGCCCGCGGGCCAAATCCAGCCCGCCAGGCCTTGCAATGTGGCCCGCACCGCGCTGTCATCACTGCACTCCGCTGTCAGTTTATGACATTGTCAGTTTATGACTGTTCAGTAAACCATTCGGCCCGCGATTTAGGCTGGATTTTAGATTTTGGCCCCTTCTCTGATTGAGTTCGACACCCCTATGTTAGAGCATCAGCCCATGCACTAAAGGCCCCAGATTTGTTTCCCGGACAAGGGCATGTACCTGCACTGCAGGCTCACGCCCCATCACGGGTCAGATGTTTCTCTCTCTACACCACCCCGCCTTCTGCTCTCTGAAAAGCAATGGGGAAAGTATCCTCAGGTGAGGATTAACAGCAGCAGGAAAAGGGGGTGTGAGCCCAGGTTTGGGGTTCCATCCCCAGTCGCGGGGTGTGCAGAAAGGAGGTGATTGATGTTTCTCTTTCACTATTGTTTCTATCTATCTGTAACAATCAATAAAAATATATTTTTAAAAAATAAATAAAATCAGTCAATAAATAAAGGGGGGTCTGCAAAAAGTTAAAACAGGGAAACAAAGTCTTTTTCCCCTTCCTTATTCCTATTCTTGCAATTCTCCTCAGGGTAGATTCTAAAGCCATTATGTGTACTCACTGTGCGTTTCCTTCTTTCCTTATGAGGCTGTAAGGATATAACTCAAATTTAAAATTCCTTCCCTATAAAATGGAGTGGTGCTCAGCACTTAGTCATTAGTACTTCATAATTAAAATGCTACACAAATATGAGGTGTTATTCTCCTTAAAAGCAAGGCAAGGCCCAGACAAACACTGGGTTTTGAACCTTCTTTAGAACAGAGGTCTCTTGGGTCCTTAGAATCAGCCCAGGCTTGACTGCCTTGCTCCGCTGGGAGTGCTCCCATCGTCACCTTGCCATCAGCGGGGAGGGAGGTGGAGCCCCTGCCTGACGCGCCTTGATCTGTCCCACAGGTGATCACGTACTCCGGCCATCATGTCTACGATAACTTGACTGAGGAACAGAAGGGCCGAGTGGCCTTTGCGTCCAATTTCCTGGCAGGAGATGCTTCCCTGCAGATCGAGTCTCTGAAGCCCCGAGATGAGGGCCTGTACACGTGCAAGGTGAAGAATTCGGGGCACTACGTGTGGAGCCACGTCGTCTTAAAAGTCCTAGGTAAGGTAGAGTGCCAACGCAAATGCCTACCTTTTACTAATGAAGTCTGGGCAGGGACAGCCAAAGGCATCGTTGTACAAAACGTCTTTTTCCACATTCTTTTTAAGATTGAATTTATTGGGGTGACATTGGTTAATAAAACTATATGGGTTTCAGGTGTACAGTTCTATAATACACTAGAGGCCCAGTGCACGAAATTGGTGCATGTGGGGTGGGGAGGTGTCCCTCAGCCCAGCCTGCACCCTCTCCAATCTGGGACCCCTCGAGGATGTTCAACTGCCCGTTTAGGCCCGATCCTACTGGAATGGGGTCTAAACGAGCAGTTGGACATCCCTCTCACAATCCAGGACTGCTGGCTCCCAACTGCTCGCCTGCCTGCCTTCCTGATTGCCCCGAACCACTTCTGCCTGCCAGCCTGATCACCCCTAACCACTCCCATGCCAGCCTGATTGATGTTTAACTGCTCCGTTTGTCCCCAACTTCCCTCTTCTGCCGGCCTGGTCACCCCTAACTGCCCTTCCCTGCAGGCTTGATAGCCCCCAACTGCCCTCCCTTGCAGGCCTGGTCCCTCCCAACTGCCCTCCCTTGCTGGCCATCTTGTGTCCACATAGGGGCAGGATCATTGACTACATGGGGGCAGCCATATTGTGTGTTGGAGTGATGGTCAATTTGCATATTACTCTTTTATTAGATAGGATTAACTGTATATTGTATTGTGTGTTTACCAAATGAGACGTTCAGTATTTTGGAGTATACATTCTGATGTCACCTACTCCAGTTCCCTGGGAAGAAGTATATTCTGTATTTTAACTACAATGAAAGAAGAAAAAATAATCACAATTTTCTATGGTAGCCCTTTAAAAAATTAAATATTCTCTAATATTTGAATGATATCCTTATATATATTTTTTTATTTTTTAAAATATATTTTATTGATTTTTTTACAGAGAGGAAGAGAGAGGTACAGAGAGTTAGAAACATCGATGAGAGAGAAACATCGACCAGCTGCCTCTTGCACATCCCCTATTGGAGATGTGCCCGCAACCAATGTACATGCCCTTGACCGGAATCGAACCCGGGACCCTTCAGTCCGCAGGCCGACGCTCTATCCACTGAGCCAAACCGGTTTTGGCTCCTTATATTTAACTTAAATCTCTCAGATGATTTAAATCCATTTGTGTGTTTTTTTAAATATATTTTTATTGTTCATATTATTACAAATGTTCCTTCCCCCCCACCCCCCCTTCATTGCTCTCCTCCACCAGGTTCCCATCCCACCCTCTGCCTTTTCCCCACCCCCCCTTGTCCTCATCCATAGGTGCACAGTTTATGTTCAGTCTCTTCCCACATTCCCCTCTCCCCTTTTCCCTGAGAATCGTCAGTTCCCTCCCCTTCCATACCTCTAATTCTATTATATTCACCAGTTAATATTGTTCATCAGATTTTTTTTAATTTCCTTGTTTTTTAGATTCACTTGTTGATAGTTACGTATTTGTTGTTCATAATTTTTATCTTTATTTACTTTCTCTTCTGAAAAAACCCCCTTCAGCAATTCATATAATTCTGGTTTGGTGGTGATGAACTCCTTTAGCTTTTTTTTATTAGTGAAGCTCTTTATCTGGCCTTCAATTCTGAGTGATAGCTTTCCTGGGTAGATTATCTTTGGCTGTAGGTTCTTACTATTCATCACCTTGAATATTTCTTGCCATTCCCATCTGGCCTGCATGGTTTCTGTTGAGGAATCAGCTGACAATCGTATAGGTGCTCCTTTATAGGTAACTACCTGCTTTGCTCTTGCTGCTTTTAATATTCTCTTTTGTCTTTTGCTCTTGGAATTTTAATTATGATTTGTCTTGGTGTGGTCCTCTTTGGATTCCTTTTGTTTGGAGTTCTGTGCGCTTCCTGGACTTGTAAGTCTAATTCTTTCACCAGGTGGGGGAAGTTTTCTGTCACTATTTCTTTCAGTATGTTTTTGATATCTTGCTCTCTCTCATCTTCTGGGAGCCCCATAATTCTGATGTTGGTTTGATTGAAGTTGTCCCAGAGGTTTCTTACATTATCTTCAATTTTCTGGATTCTCTTGCCTTCTTGCTTCTGCGGAGGAGTGTCTTCTGGCTCTTTATGTTCCAAATCTTTGACTTGATTCTTGCGATCTTCCATTTTGTTTTTAGGACTCTGTATAATATTTTTTATTTCAGACAATGTATTCTTTATTTCTTGTTGATCCCTTATCATTTCTCATTGATTCCTTATTAATTCTAGTTGATCCCTTTTCATATCCTCATAGGTCTTATCGACCTTTTCTAGGAAATTCTTAAAAAACCTTATAAGCATAGATTTGAACTCTATATCCAGTCGCTTTTTGTCCTCCATTTCTTTCGTTTGTGATCTATTTCATTGTCGCATTTTCGCAGCTTCCCTGATGGGGCGGAGTTTCATGGTGGAGCCTACAACCTTGGCTTCCATCAGCCCAGCCCTATGTGGCTCCTGAGTCTCAGGGTCTTTCAGTACTCGCTGCAAGCACCTCTGAGAGAAAGGTGCCCTCGATTTTCTCCTGCTACCAAACAGTCTAGGCTCTCCCCCAATGAGCCCGGAACTGGGGTTCAGTTCAGTTGGAAGTGGGATTGGAAGTGGCATTCAGAGTAGTCTGGAGCCCCAGTCTCCTTCCGGCCAGGGCAATCCCACGGCACAGCCAACCGTCCCTTCTCTGCGCGCAATGTGCGCGCCTCCGGGACCTCCTTTCGGGGTTCCGCCTTACAGCCCAGCTCCCTATGGATGAGCCTGGGTCCCCGGGGTCTGGCCTAGAACTGGGGTTCATAGCAGTCGAAACTGGGGCCCAGCACAGTCAGAGCGTTTATCTCCTTCGCCAGCCAGGCACTCAGCCTCCCTCCTCTCCGGCTCCGTCCTCTCCGCGCGCCGCGTGTCTCCGTACCTTGGGCTTTTACAGCTCCTCCGCGCTTCCTTCTGGTTTTCTCCTTGCTTCTCATTGTAGAATTTCCAGTCAGTCGACTTTCCTGTAGTTCTGGGTAATGTACATTTTATATTTTATTGAAATTGTTGTGTGCGGCTGTGGCTAGGTGTTTACCTGTGCAGCCATCTTGGATTCTCCCTGCTGTCGTTTTTTTTTTTTTTTAAAGGTCCCATTTGTGTGTTTTTTTAACAGCAGAAGCTACTAAGTACAACTTAATATCTTCCAAAGTAATGAACTCCTATCCTTCTCAGTGTTAGTAAAACCATACTCAGCTTTCCTAAAATTTCCAGTTAAATGTGTTTCTTCTTTGAGAATGATGTGGCTTTGGAGGCTGCTAATGAAAATCCCACCATTGGAGGCAGCTGGAGTGGTGTGAGCATGCAGGGGAAGAGCGGTGTGTTTCTGGAGGTGACGTAACACACGGCCCGGGAGTAGGTAACGGCTCTGGAATCCCACTCCAAAGTGAACCCTAAGGATGGCGGAGAACACTCACCAGGGGGCGGTTCTTCCTGCATCCGCTGTTGGGGGAGTTTGGAATCAGCACTTGGTTCTCTTTCTTGCAGTGAGACCATCGAAGCCCAAGTGCGAGCTGGAAGGGGAGCCGCGGGAGGGCGGTGAGCTGGCTCTGCAGTGTGAGTCGTCCTCGGGCACGGAGCCCATCGCGTATCACTGGCAGCGCGTCCCGGAGAAGGAGGGGCAGGAGGAGCGCCTGCCGCCCAGATCCAGGATCGGTAAGTCACCCTCCTCCCAGTCTGTGGAGACGACAGGACAGAACTGCCAGGAACTCCCAATTGGACAGCAATCACCAAGTGGCCTCAAATACACCGCATCTCTTTGAACTTCCATTTTCATCCATAAACTGGGGCTGTCTTTTCTGTTCTCAACTGGACCGTAAAGTGTAAGAGACATTAGAAAAAATGCACCAAATCAACCCACCATTTCTATCTCGGGCAGTGTCCCTTAAATGTTCACAGCTCTTTGTAACTTTTGAGGATTCGCTATCATTTAAAAGGATGTTTCCCCACGTCCCAAAGTGGGATCTATTCTGTCTTCCTCCTCAGTCTCACCAAACTGCCCTAGAGAATCGTAGGTAGACGATGTAATAAAATCATCAGCCTGCCTGAGGGAACCGCATCCTTTGTGCCTGCGCAGACCACAGCAGCCCGGGCCGCGTCCTGCTGCAGAACCTCACGGCGGCCTCCTCGGGGCTCTACCGGTGCACGGCGGACAACGAGGCGGGGAAGGAAAGCTGCGTGGTGCGAGTCACTGTGCAGTGTAGGTATCCGGAGGGGCGGGCTCCCTCTGCATGTGGTCCAAACATGTGAACAGGTGAAACGTGTTTAATCAAGAGAAAGAGTAACCGTTATTTCCAGGAGAACATGGCTGTCACCAAAATCGGCCCAGTAGTTGCAAGGACCATTCGGCAGTTGTATTAGCTCTTCCTTTACAATTACTGTGGATTTATCAGCTCCCTAAAGAAATGTGTTATATCTGGGAGGGGAACAAATGGAGATTTCCCTTATTCATGTAAACTTCCTGTACATAAGGGTAACTTCCGTTTTTAGAGCTTTTCCTGTGTCTGCAGTTTCTCAGAAATAGTCAGCTTAAAAGAATCTTCAAGTTAAAGAGGCATATTTTGGGGTGGCGCATTCTACTACCCTTCCACAGCGAGCGGGGCAGTCAGACGCCAAGGTCCGCAGGAACTCAGGAAGGCACAGCTCTGGGAACGCTCATCCTGTCCGGGGCTCAGGTCTTCTAGTTCCCGCATCTCCTAGTTCATGTTTCATTTCGCTTCTGCTTTCGTTTCTGAGAAAACAGACGTGCAGAGCATCGGCATGGTGGCAGGAGCAGTGACGGGCATGGTGGCCGGGGTCCTGCTGATCCTCCTCTTGGTGTGGCTGCTCGTCCGAAGGAAAGGCAAAAAGCGACACGAGGAAGAAGAGAGACCGAATGAAATCCGGTCAGTCTCCTCCAAGCTCTCCTCCTCCCCAGCTTCCTTCCTCAGGCCGTCCACAGCGCCCAGCAACATAAACGCCCGTTTCCTCTCCCGGGAACCTGTGTAACGGTTATTCTGTAAAGGGCAGGCACGGAGGGCCAGCCTAGGACAGGTCTGGCTTACCTTGCCTTTATAGCGAAACGGTCTCTCCTCCTCAGAGATGCAAGCGATCAACTCCACGTTACTTCTGATTCCCTCTGCTCAGCAGGGGCAGACAAACCACAGAAGGGTTTCCACAGACAAACCCCAATCAAGGGCCTGTGGTCCCTAGACCTTCTCAATGCCAGGGCACATTCTCCCAGAGTAAGAGCTGCTCTGACTAACAAAGCATGCATCTGCCTAAGCCATGCCCTCCCTGAGCCTCAGAGCGGCCGTCCTGGTCCCTACGTGGCTGCCTCCGGTGGTGCCGCCTGAGGTTTGCCGCCTAGGGGACGTATTGGGAAGCTTCTGAAGGGAGCGACCGCCGCGGGAATGATCACAGTCTTCCCAGTAAGACACTCACCTCCCTGTGCTTTCCCCTCAGAGAGGATGCCGAGGCCCCGAAAGCCCGCCTGGTGAAGCCCAGTTCCTCTTCTTCCGGCTCCCAGAGCTCCCGCTCCGGCTCTTCCTGCACGCGCTCCACAGCCAACAGCGCCTGCCGCAGCCAGCGGACACTGTCCCCGGAGGCAGTGCCCCGGCCAGGGCTGGCCAGCGGCACGTTCAGACTGGGGGGGCCAGAGGCCAGAGGCCCTGAACCAAAGAGAGGGCATCACGCTCCCCTGGCCAAGGCCCAAAGCACCGCCGGCCGGCTCCCCGGCCAGAGCCGGCCCCTCCAAACTGTCTAACTGCCCGGGACTCCGACTCCCAGGCTGCCCGGGAGTCAGCAGCTTAGGACTTTTCTAGTCACTGCAGTTCAGCCACCAGCCTCACAACCCCCCATGCGATTCCTAGGCGAGGTCACTCTTGGAGCAGGAGCATGGCGTGGAGCCGGTTCTAATGCGCCTTCTCCTTCCAGGACGCCAAGCAAGGGAAGGGATGTCAGCGGGCGTGTCCGCCGGGGCTTCGGACAGGCGTGGGGGAAGCGGGTCTAGTCTGGTCATCTGTGGACCAGACCTGTGGAGAGGAAGGGGAGGAAGGGGGAGGGAACCCACGTGAACTTCTCACTGAGATGTTTTGTATCAATACTTCAATTCGCGATTATCAAGAAGAAATGAGGTGTTCACAAATGTTCTACGCCTTTCTGCAAACCTACTGAATTACTGTGATTACCCAGAGTCCAGCAGAACCCACAGCCTTACTCCACACCTTTCCACGCCAGGGACTGGGATGTAGCTTCTGAGAAACTCCAAAAAAGGAAGTCTCTTCTAGTCTGTCTTGATCTCATTTACATAAGGTTTGGATATGAATTTCAAGAGGAACTGAAATAATGGGAGATGGAGAACAATTGAGTTTCTCCCACTCTATCCAGCACTAAGTTTCTTCTATTGGGCCATTAGAGCACTAAAAAGGAGTCCAAAATGTGAGACATGGGATTATGAAAACCTTTCGTCTCGATGGTCAGAGGGTCACTGACAAATACCAGAAATGTAAGCTGGAACAGTTGTGGGTTTTCCCTCCAATCAGAGGTCTCCACTACTTACCTGCTGGACTCTCTGGAACAAGGAAGCATTCACTATGTGTCACTAACAAGGCCCTTAGGACGAAGTCTTACGCGGGAGAGAGATCTTTGAGAGATGCTGAAAGACCATCTGGTGTCCAGTATAGTCTTTTGAGAACACACAAAACCAGAATTTCAAGACTGACTGGGTTAGAGGGAGATTAGGTCAATTTTTTTAATGCCACAGAATGGCATAAGGAAGTTTAGAATTGCACCAAACTTCGAGTTTCTCTGTTTGTTTCATCTTAAGAAAAGGGTGTGAACCTGGGACTTCTGACAACCCCAGGCTTTCGCTTATCAGAAAGATCAGGGAGTGCCAGTATTTCCTACTGGCACTGCAGGTATGCCAAAGTCATTCTGCCTGAGAAGCTGGGACAGAGCGAAGTCCAGTGTTTTATCAGCTCAGCCTCTAAGGAAATGGAGTCAATGTGAGGAAGAGATGGGAGGGATCTGTAGTGAGCGGCAAGAGTGGGGTGAATGCCTGTTGATACCTGTGGGCATCTTGGAAAGATGGGCAGGAATGATTCACCAGGACAGCTCTCAGAAGAGCTGATCCACGGGAGAAGGGAGGTCTGGATTTTAAAAATAAACAACAAAACCAAACGGCAGCCTCCAACACAATAACTTGCCCTTTTAATAGTGCAAATGTCAACAGATCACTGGCAAAGCAAAAGATTTCCTATTGAGAGGGCAGCAGAGGCTAAGAAAAGAAAGGCAGTGCTGAGGATGAGAGCACTGCTTCCAACCAGGTACTGAAAGGGAAAGGCTGCTCTGGAATTGGACCCCATTTCTCTGGTTTTTTATTTTCTACGTTTAATTCTTACAACAGTGTCCTCACATAGTGCAAATGCATACCTTCTAAAGCCCTTTGAAGAAATAGGGGTTTAGCCCGGCTGGCAGGGCTCAAGTTGTTGAGTGTCGACCCATGAACCAGGAGGTCATGGTTCGATTCCCTGTCGGGGTACATGCCCGGATTGTGGGCCTGATCCCCAGTGTGGCAGCAGATCAATGATTCTCATCTTGATGTTTCTATCTATCTCCCTTCCTCCCTGGAATCAATAAAAATATATTTAAAAAAAAAAAAAAAAAAAAGGAAATAGGGGTTTGGCCTTGGCCAGTAGCTCAATGGTTAGAGCATCAGCCCCTGATCTAAGGGTTGACGGTTCAGTTCCTGGCCAAAGGTACATACCTCGGTTGCAAGTTCAATCCCCAACCCTGGTTGGAGCGCATGCAGGACGCAACCAATGAATGTGTCTCTCACATCCATGTTTTTCTCTCTCCCCCTCCTCCTTCCCTTTCACTCTAAAGAATATCCTTAGGCCCTAACCGGTTTGGGTCAGTTAGAGTGTTGACCCAAAGACTGAAGGGTCTTAGATTTGATTAGTCAAGGGCATGTACCTCCCTTACAGGCTCCATCCGCAGCCCCAGCTGGAGTGTGTGCAGGAGGCAACTAATTGGTGTCTCTTTCACATCAATGCTTCCTTCTCTCTGCCTCTACCCCTTCCTTCCACTCTCTAAACATCAATGGAAAAATATCCTCTGGTAAGAATTAAAAAAATAAGTAAATTAAAAAAAAATAGGGGTTTCTTGGTGGTTAGAGCATTGGCCTACACACCAAAGGGTAACAGGTTTCATTCCTGGCCAAGGGCATATGCCTGGGTTGCAGTTTCGATCACCAGCCCCAGGCATGGCAACCAATGTGACACAAGGACATTTCTCTCTCTCTCTCCCCTTCTGCCCTCCTACTCTCTCTAAAAATCAACCGAAAAATATTCTCATGTGAGCATTAACCAAAAAGAAAAAAAAGAAAGAGAAAGAAATAGGGGTTTACTTTGGGTGCAAGTTTTCATCTGAGTTTCTTACTCTTAATAAATTGAGAAGTAAGAGACATTGAGGAAGTAGTATAAAGAATGGCTGATGTTAGTTTAATTTAAAAGGGCTATTGCCAAAACCAGTTTGGCTCAGTGGATAGAGTATCAGCCTAAGAACTGAAAGGTCCCAGGTTCGATTCCGGTCAAGGGCATGTATCTTGGTTGCAGGCACATCCCCAGTAGGGAGGTGCAAGAGGCAACTGATCTATGTTTCTCTCTCGATGTTTCCAACTCTCTATCCCTCTCTCTTCCTTTCTGTAAAAAATCAATAAAGTATATTTAAAAAAACAAAAAAATAAAAGGGCTAGCAAATTTGGAATGTTTCTTGTACTAACATCGCCTCATTGTAAGATAAAAAGTCCCCCACTTTCCTTATTCATTCCTCTTGTAGTGGTATCCAGCAACTTATCATTTCTGCTGGGCAATACTGGGAATTCTCTTTCCCAGAGAACCTGAGCCAAACAAGGGCCTGCGGACTCTGCATCGTTAGCAATTCTGCTAACACCAGGGCCATGCCTTGGGAAGTAGGACTTAGGCCCCTTTGCTTGAAAAGGACGTTTAGGTTATTTAAACCTGTAGCTATCAGAGGACTAAATACCAGTTAAATAATCCAGATTCTTTTGGAAATCAACACACTGGAAATCTACAAAAGAAGTCACAAAACTGATAATTACCTAAAATCTGAGAAATTCTAGGGCTTGGAGATTCTGAGAGAAGGTGATGAGATCTTAGTAATGGTAGTGCACTTCCTCTTTGAGTCAAGTCTTTGAGTTCAGATATAACAGGTTCCAGGCTTAAGATAAAGTTTGAACTGTTACTGTTTTCAAATCACATTCCATTAATTTTGCAAGTCAGATAAATTTGATGCTTGAATATGAAACAAAGGATACAATCACTAAACGTTAGAAGAAAAAATGCCCGGAAGAAGATACAGACAGAATGATATGAATGTTTAGAGAATAACCATTTCAATAAAATATATAAACTGAACTTAAAACTGAAAAAAATGAAGCTGATGCCTTTGTTATTAGACTGTATAAAAACAATTTCAGAATCACTGTTGCAAAAACACACTAATTTTGCCTCATTTCTGTTAAGCCGTTTATATTTCAATCTTAACATCTAAGTTGCCTTGTAATCGGGACTGTGATCACAAAAACAAATATTTATTACAGATGGATCTGTATCTGCAATTAAAAAATAAATAACTAAAGGTGATACTGTAGGAGACTGAAGCTCATACAACCTACACTGGGAATTTGATTATTAGCTGTCTGCCAACTGGAGAACAGAACTCAGACGGAATATATCTGTTACTTATTGATTTCAGTCACAAACATGCCAACAACCTTTCTCTCACAAGGCAAGGTGCCAGGTCCTGCTGGAGACACCCCGGGGAGCTCTCCTCCCCCCCCCCCCACCCCCCCCCAGCACAGTGAACCCCTGTAGCTATCAGAGGACTAACCAAAAAGTGAACCCCAGGGCGCTCTCCTGCTCTCCTCCGCCTCCCCCAGCACAGTGAACCCCGGGGAGCTCCGCCCTCCCCCAGCACAGTGAACCCCGGGGCGCCCCCCCCCCACCGCACAGTGAACCCCGGGGCGCCCCCCCCACAGTGAACCCCCCGGGGCACTCCCTCCCCCCCCCGTACAGTGAACCCCGGGGCACTCCCTCCCCTCCCCGCACAGTGAACCCCGGGGCGCTCCCCTCCCCGCACAGTGAACCCCGGGGCGCTCCCCTCCCCGCACAGTGAACCCCGGGACGCTCCCCTCCCCGCACAGTGAACCCCGGGGCGCTCTCAGAAGCTGTTTGAGTGAGTGAGGAAGCAAACGGAGCATCATCTTGTCCAACAAGGTGCACGTTTAACCTCTAGAGCGGAGGGCGCCGCCAGCGCTCGGCCGGAAGCAAACGGGGGACCCCGGGCCGCTCCCGCCCCCGCCCCCGCCGCGCCCTCGGTGTCCGCTTAAGAGCCAGGCCCCCGCCCGCGGAGTCCCCCACCCCTCCGGCACGTTTCCACCCCGAAGCGCGGGCCCGGCGCGGGGGGAGGGGCTGGCCCGGCCGCGAACGTTCCCGGGGCGGGGGGGGGGGGGGGGGGGAGGACTCGGGGGTCCGGGCCAGGATCCGGACTGGGCGGGCGCGACCCGCGAGGCCCCTCAAACCCTGCGGTGGGGCTCGGCCTCGGACTGCCGCCGGGAAGCGAGGGCGCCGGGCCGCCTGGCTAGCCGGCCCCCTGCGCAGGCGGCGCCCCAAACCGCAGGCCTGGGTGCCCGAGAAGTCACCGAGCGGCGCCCCGGCCGGCACCGGCGCCCGCGCCTTGCGGCCAGCCCCAGCCCGAAGGCAGGCCGTGGCGAAGCGGGGTCCGAGGACCCTGGGAGGTCTGGGGGTTCGCGCACCTGAGGGGGCCCTGGGGGAGGGCAGGCCGTGGGGGAGGGGCAGGCCGTGGGGGAGGGGACAGCCGCGGCCATTTTGTCCTGGCCCCACTTCCGTCTCCTCCCGGCGCCTCCGCGTCCCGCGCTCCTCCCGGGGCGGCTGCAGGGCGCGGCCAGCGCGGCCGCCATTGGTCGGCGCCAAGTGCGCCCGCCCCCCCCGCCCGCCCGCGCTCCGGGGCGCATGCGCAGAAGCGGACGCCCTTCCCGGGTGACGAGGGCTCCCGCGCGCGGGCTTTGGCCCCGCCTCTATCTTCCCCGCCCGCTCCCCGGGGCCGTTCCGAGCGCGGGGGCGAGAATGAAAGTTCCAGAACGCTGCGGAGAGTGCGTCATCGCGAGGCGGGGCGAAGGGGCGCGGCCCGGGGCGGGGCCAGCGCGCTCATTGGGGCTTGTAGGAGCGGTCGCGCGCCCATTGGTCGAGAAGCCTTGATGGGCAGCGGGCAGGGCGGGCCCCTTCTGGAAGGTTCTGAGGGAGGGTATAAGAGGCAGGGTGGCGGCGGAACCCGGCCTCATTGAACGCGGGGACACCAGCTCTGGTCGGTCTGTGCCAGCCGGACGCACACACCAGGTAAGGCCTCGGGGCCTCCAGCCCTCGGGAGCTCCTCCGAGAAGTGAGGGGCGGCGTGCGCCCCTCGCCGGGCTCCGAGCGGGCGCGGGCGCGGGCGCGGGCGGAGGAGCGGGCCGGGGGCGCGGGCGCGGGGCGCGGGCGGAGAAGCGGGCGCGGGGCGGCCGTCCGGGGGAGCAGGCGGTGTCCCGCCCGCGCGCATGAAAGGGGAAGGGTTCGGGCGCGGAAGTGGAAGTGAAAGTGGAGCGCCGTCCAGCCGCCCTGCGTCTCCCGGCTGCCGGGCTGGGCAGGTTCACCCGGGTTCCCTGGCAGCCATTGCTGGCGGGCGCCCAAGGCGGGGGAGGGGGCCCCGGGGCGCGGCAGGGCCGCGTGGTGCGGAAGCGGAGAAGGGGAGTAGAGTCCGGATCCGGCCTGAGACCACGTGGTCGCCAGTGGCGCAGGCTTTCCCAGCCGGCGTTTTCTCCAGCCGGAGGCGGGCACAGGCCCTGGCTGCAGGGGCTTTAGTAAGCCTTCCAAATGTTCCCGCCGGCAGCGCTGAGGGGTCGTACCTGTGCCGGGCCCACCCGACCTAGGAACCAGGTCATTCGATTCCGGTCAAGCCACGTGCTCTGGGTTGTGGGGTCGAGCCCCAGTGTGAGGCGAGCTGATCAATGGTTCTCAAAATTCATTCTATTCTTATTAATTCAGGAATAAAAATATAAAGTGGTCATACCTAATAGCCTGACTTCCCATTTAACGAAGGAAGCATTTCTAAAAGCTTAAACATTTTTTCCAGCAACCATGTCGAAGGGACCTGCAGTTGGCATTGATCTTGGCACCACCTACTCATGTGTGGGTGTATTCCAGCATGGAAAAGTGGAAATAATTGCCAACGATCAGGGAAACCGAACCACCCCGAGTTATGTTGCCTTTACTGACACTGAACGATTGATCGGTGATGCTGCAAAGAATCAAGTAGCAATGAATCCTACCAACACGGTCTTTGGTAAGTCTCTAGCATTAAAAACATAGCAGGAATCAAGCTGGGCAGAGACACCTATTATGGGGGGTGGAAAGCTTTAAGAATTGGAAAAGTCATTTAAAAAGCTTAAATAGATGTGAGCAGCAGTTTATGGCTCCTCGGGCCGAAATTTTGAGGTATCGGCATCTCAAGGAAAACAACAATTTTTTGGCCATATAAAAGTTGGAATAATTATGAACGTGGGCTCCTAGACATCAGATTTTCAGTAGACGAGAGCCTAGGATGTTTGGGAAAGTATAAAGAGGTTAATTTGGTTTTGCATTTCAAATCTTTGCAGATGCCAAGCGCTTGATTGGACGTAGGTTTGATGATGCAGTTGTGCAGTCTGACATGAAGCACTGGCCTTTCATGGTGGTGAATGATGCTGGCAGGCCTAAGGTCCAAGTGGAATACAAGGGAGAGACAAAAAGCTTTTATCCAGAGGAGGTGTCATCCATGGTTTTGACAAAGATGAAGGAAATTGCGGAAGCCTACCTTGGCAAGGTGAGTAGCGCCGTGTGGAGATGGAACACCAGATACTTGGGTTCTCTGGGTGGATGACTTGAGTTTTGACTGACCAAGAATATACAGAAACTGCATTAGTTATTATTTCACTAGAATGTCTTGTGTAATTTGCTCTTATTTTGTGTGCATGCCTGAGGAGGTGATCACAGGACTATCAGTGTGTATGAACTAATGGCCTTTGTTTTTTCCTATTAGACTGTTACCAATGCTGTTGTCACAGTTCCTGCTTACTTCAATGACTCTCAGCGTCAGGCCACCAAAGATGCTGGAACTATTGCTGGTCTCAATGTACTTAGAATCATCAATGAGCCAACTGCCGCTGCTATTGCTTACGGTCTAGACAAAAAGGTGTGTACCATTTGTGCTGCATATCTGCATTACTTTAACGTTAAATTTGAACCTTAATAAAAAGTTGAGACGCAGCAGAAATATAGGTAACAATGTCTTCTAATGACAGGTTGGAGCTGAAAGAAACGTGCTGATCTTTGACTTGGGAGGTGGCACCTTTGATGTGTCAATCCTCACAATTGAAGATGGCATCTTTGAGGTCAAATCTACAGCTGGGGACACCCACTTAGGTGGAGAAGACTTCGACAACCGAATGGTCAACCATTTCATTGCCGAGTTCAAACGCAAGCACAAGAAGGATATCAGTGAGAACAAGAGGGCTGTCCGTCGCCTTCGTACTGCTTGTGAACGCGCTAAGCGTACCCTCTCTTCCAGCACCCAGGCCAGTATTGAGATTGATTCACTCTATGAAGGAATCGACTTCTATACCTCTATCACACGTGCCCGATTTGAAGAATTGAATGCTGACCTTTTCCGTGGCACCCTGGACCCTGTAGAGAAAGCCCTTCGGGATGCCAAGCTTGACAAGTCCCAGATCCATGATATTGTCCTGGTGGGTGGCTCTACTCGTATCCCCAAGATTCAGAAACTCCTCCAGGACTTCTTCAATGGAAAGGAGTTGAATAAGAGCATCAACCCTGATGAGGCTGTCGCTTACGGTGCAGGTAATCCAGCTATCCCAGTTGAACAGTTCTAATAGCTCAAACTGACTCGCTGTGATGAAGGATTTTTAAACATTCGTAGTTTCCACTAAAAGCTTCGCTAATGATAGCCTAACTTCCTTGGATGTCTGAGCGATAGAGGGATTAGTTAATGGGGAAATGAATTGTGCAGCACTTTTTTAAAACTAACTACTTTTTAACCTAGCTGTCCAGGCAGCCATTCTCTCCGGAGACAAATCTGAGAATGTTCAAGATCTGCTGCTGTTGGATGTCACCCCTCTCTCCCTCGGCATTGAGACGGCTGGCGGCGTCATGACGGTCCTGATCAAGCGCAACACCACCATCCCCACCAAGCAGACACAGACCTTCACCACCTACTCCGACAACCAGCCGGGCGTGCTCATCCAGGTGTGTGTCCCTCTTACCTCGCCCTGGGTATAAGGGTGGGTGGGGTGGGGGATGAGTGGGCCCGCTGTGATGATGGATTCCAAAACCATTCG
The DNA here is from genome assembly GCF_964339955.1 of Pipistrellus hanaki. Lineage (NCBI taxonomy): Eukaryota > Metazoa > Chordata > Mammalia > Chiroptera > Vespertilionidae > Pipistrellus > Pipistrellus hanaki. Next base: position 23,551,514 of record NC_140521.1, read on the forward strand.
TAGTTTCCACCAGAAATCTTGTGTTGGCCAATTCCTTCCTTGGATGTCTGAGCGGGCCAGTCTTTCCTAATTGAAGTTATACTTGGAAATGACATAGAAAGTTAGTAATTTTCTAATAATTTCTATTTCCTACCAAGGTTTATGAAGGTGAGCGTGCCATGACCAAGGACAACAACCTGCTTGGCAAGTTTGAGCTCACAGGCATACCTCCTGCACCTCGTGGTGTTCCTCAGATTGAAGTCACTTTTGATATTGATGCCAACGGCATCCTCAACGTCTCTGCTGTGGATAAGAGTACAGGAAAGGAGAACAAGATTACCATCACCAACGACAAGGGTAAGTTAAACCACAATGTTGAGTGTGTCAAAGCCACCTGGACTTGCAATTCAATATTAGGGATATGCAGTGTTCAGCGGGAGGGCATATTTAGTCAGATGGGGATTGTAGACTAGTTTTCAAATGGAGACCATGTCCAAATGCCACAGGTCGTCTGAGCAAGGAAGACATTGAGCGCATGGTCCAAGAAGCTGAGAAGTACAAGGCAGAAGATGAGAAGCAGCGGGACAAGGTGTCTTCCAAGAATTCACTTGAATCCTATGCATTCAACATGAAAGCAACTGTTGAGGATGAGAAACTTCAAGGCAAGATCAATGATGAGGACAAACAGAAGATTCTTGACAAGTGCAATGAAATCATTAACTGGCTTGATAAGAACCAGGTATGTAGTTTTTTGAAACTGTGGGTGGGCCTAGAGCTTCAGTAAATTCAGAGAGGTCACAATGATGAATGGTCCAAACATTCGCGGTTTCCACCAGAATTCAGTTGTGTTGGCAACTAGCTTCCTTCCTTGGATGTCTGAGTGGCCTGAGATTGAGTGATGGCAGGCTTCTGTATCTGGTAGCTTATCAGATTGCATTGGGTGCATAAAGGTTCCTTAAGTTTTGATGGTAAAATATCTTGTTCTCCTTTTCCCAGACTGCAGAAAAGGAAGAATTTGAACACCAGCAGAAAGAGTTGGAAAAGGTCTGCAACCCCATCATTACCAAGCTGTACCAGAGTGCAGGGGGCATGCCAGGAGGAATGCCTGGGGGCTTCCCCGGTGGCGGAGCGCCTCCCTCTGGCGGTGCCTCCTCTGGGCCCACCATTGAAGAGGTTGACTAAGCCAGCTTTGAGCATAGATCTAGCATTGTTCCACACAAAATATTGAAGGACCCAAATTTGTAGTAAATTCCTTGGCAGTTTTAAAAGTTAAGCTGCTATAGTAAATAACTGGGCATTCTTGATACTTGAATACGGACTGTGCACAGGGAAAGGAAACATAATGCACTTTATAACTGTATTGTAAAGTGGAAAATGCGATGTCTTAAATAAAACTATTTAAAATTGGCAACATACAACTGCCTGGCTCATGTTTTATAAAGGCAGCACTCACTTCTAGGGTGTGATTTCCCTCTGGCCGAAGTATTTATACACAGTACCTGGGGTAAGTATAGATTACTCTGGTTAAATTCCTAAGGAAGGTTTAAATGAAATGGGGAGAACTTTGAGTTTTGGCCTCATTTAGTAAATGGTGCTGTCAACACAAAAATATGGTAATTCCTTTCAGGATTAAGTTCTTGGGAAATGAGTGTTAAAAAGTGAATAAAATTGGAATTCAAAGTTGGAATAAAATTGAACACTGAACAATTCCTAAAGGTTTTCCCACTTTTAATTTTTTGGGAGTGACAAATGGTTAATATAAAACTTAAAACAGGTTCAGGTGGATAATACCACCTGCATGTTGTGTGTTCACCGCCCCAGGAAATTTTGAAGTTTTGAGGACAGCCAGTTTGAGCAGACACATGGTCATTTGTGCCTGAGTGGAAGTTCAATGTTAATTCTGAACCTGGGTAGTAAAAAGGGGTTCTCCCACCAGAAACCCTGCTCGGGGCAGGTTTTACTGGTTTTTCTTAGTCAAGGGCTAAGCTGGCTGTGGTAAGTCTTCTCACCTTGGAATCTAACTTGGAAAGGTGTTGAGTAGCTAATAGGTTTTGATCAGTCGGCCTAACACTCAAGTTCATAGGCTGAGAGGAGGAGTCGGAGTCGAATTAGTTTACAGTGGACAATCCTGCTTAGGAGCAGAAGCCTTCATGGTTTTTTATTCACTGAGTTGTATGTTAGCAAAGTTTCTGTGAATCTGTCCAGATGGACCTCCATTTACTCGAGCCTGAACAAGGTGATACTTGTTATTCATGGTCTGGTGGTGCCCACTCAGGTGGTCAGTTTAGAAGTTTAGGCGTCACAAGCAAGGTTCTAGTTGAGTAACCCACCTATCTGCTCCTCTTACAGTTCTTGGGTAAAATGTAAAACAAGTTTTATAGGCTATAATCTGATCTAACCCAATAACCATAATTCTCACCATTAGCCTAGTTCAGTGAGCATAACCAAGAGGCTGCTTGCCATTCGTAAAAGCTGCTGTTGCATCTGTGAAACAAGTGGGAGAGAAAAATGGCAGTTTCCTTCATGTGGACAGGAGGAAACACATTGGTAATCCTGGAGTAGAAAAGGGCTGGGGAGGAGGGTGGAAATTACTAGTTAATCCAAATAAGACGAGTACACAGCTGCTGAGAGGAGTTAACCAGTTACCCTGGGGGAGGAGATTAAGGCATTGAGGTTCCTTAAAAAACTTCAAACATTTTTGTTAGAAAAACATAAAAATAGCTATATGTGTCCTTTGGTAATTAACTTGCTTGTAATTATGTAAATGAAAAGCCTTTGACTATATTAGGGAAATTATTTTTTATATTGATTTTTTACAGAGGAAACGAGAGAGACAAACATCAATGAGAGTCATCGATCAGCTAGCTGCCTCTTGCACACCCCCTACTGGGGATGTGCTCGCAACCAAGGTACATGCCCTTGACCGGAATTGAACCCGGGACCCTTCAGTCCACAGGCCGATTCTCTATCCACTGAGCCAAACAGTTTTGGCATAGGTAAATTATTTTAATAGCTGTTGCCTTACTATGCTGATGAACTAATACTCTCAAGACGCTCATATGAAGAGCCAAAAATGAGCTGAGATGGGTATAGTCAGAGATGTAGGGCTCGTAAAAAAGCATGTTGCCACTTCCTCATCCATTATGACCCCCCCTTTTTTTATTAAAGATTATATTTAAAGGTTTAAAAACAAAAACATGTTTGTCCCTGCACAGTAGTGTAGTTTATAAAAGTGCCCAGCTCATCTCAATACAGAACTTTACTCCAAAACCTGTATTTTTATTCGGGCTTCATGCTTACTGGGGGGAAAAGTGAAGTATATACATGCAATTATGTACTTAACTTAGTCTCAGCATTTGTGAGTTCATTTTTTATGTTTTTATTGATTTCAGAGAGGAAGGGAGACAGAGAGAATAGAAATGTCAATGCTAAGAATCGGATTGGCTGCCTCCTGCATGCCCCCTGCTGGGGCTCAAGCCTGCATCCTGGCTTGGTATGTGCCCTGAACTGTGACCTTAGCCAGACTGAGTTCACTTTTACACTTTCCCAGTACCTTGGGATTCACAATTACAGACTTACCTTTGCAAGCAGACAGCTAAGCAGCTGGGTTTTGAGGATACAAGTGATTCAAAAGAGCTTTGTTTTCCTTTAATCGGGCTTCTGTGGCGGCTGAGCCTGTTTGGGGGAATAGACACAAAGCTAGTGAAGATCAGTTCCAGTCGTAAGTGCCTACAGGGTAGCAGGAGAGACTGACGGGCACAAGATGAATTACGGACAATTACAAAGTGACATTACATCTCTAACTGGTTTGCTCAGTGGATAGAGTGTCAGCCTGCGGACTGAAAGGTCCTAGGTTCGATTCCAGTCAAGGGCATGTACCTTGGTTGTGGACACATCTCCAGTAGGAGCTGTGTAGGAGGCAGCTGATTCATGTTTCTCATCTAGCTGTCTATCTCCTTTTTCTCTGTAAAAAAAAAAAAATCAAAATATATATATAAAAAAAGACCCCAACAGTGACATTACAGTGTACAAGATAGCCGATGATTGTGGGCAGACCCTGGAGAGATTATTACTGTATTTCTCGGCGTGTAAGACGACTTTTGAAACGAAAAAAACTCAACCGAAAATCGGGGGCAAAAGACCAAAATTGCACAAAAATTACCTGCAGATCTTGATGGCAAGGTAAGTCTTTTCTTTGAAGTGGGGGGATAGTCTTATACAGCAAATATAGGCCTACACCTGTTCTAACTGTAAAATTAGGGGATCATCTTATAGGCTGGGAAATACGGTATATAAGTTGTTCACCGGAGAAAGCTTAAAAGACGCAGAGAAGGTGGCCATAGGAACACCAATGTCTACCATTTTCCATTCAGGTTAGTGTCAGCAAATGGCTTCCACTTTCGATTCTAACCATCTTCCATGGGAAGATCAGCTGGATAGTCTAGCTCTGTGTGCATAAGTATGGAAGGTGGCAAGAACAATGTTACTTTTGCATGAATTCTTGTAAGGCGGTGGTTGTAAGGGAATGTGTGGCCTAGGTGCCTGGTTCTGAATTTGCACAGGGCTACTGGGTTGGGAAGAGGGAGCAAAAACTTGCGTGCCCTCGGCCTTCACGCCCAGTTACAGGCTGGTTTCAGCTGAATGAGCAATAACATGGCTGACTTTTTTTTTTTATAAAGACTTTAAAAAATATATATTTTATTGATTTTTTACAGAGAGGAAGAGAGAGGGACAGTTAGAAACATCAATGAGAGAGAATCATCCATCGGCTGCCTCTTGCACAACCCCTACTGGAGATGTGCCCCCGAGCAAGGTACATGCCCTTGACGGGAATCGAACCTGGGACCTTTTAGTCCGCAGGCTGCCTCTCTATCCATTGAGCCACACCGGTTTCGGCAACATGGCTGACTTTCAAATGTATTTTTCATATTGTAGCTTGGGTTACCCAACAGTAATCATTACACTTTTAAACTACTAAGGAAACAACTTGTTAATCCTCACTTGATGTTTTTCCATTGCTTTTTATTTTTATTTTTTTTTATTTAGAGAGTGGAAGGAGGGAGGGAAGGAAGGGAGGAGAGGTGAGAAAGACACATTGATTGGTTGCCTCCTGCAGAAGCCTTGACCTGGCCAGGATCAAACCTGCAACCCTTTGGTCCATGGGTTGAAACTCTAACCACTGTGCACACCGGCCAGAGCAAGAAATAACTTTTATCTTTAAAGGTACAATAAAGTTACTACTAACTACTGTAATATTTATGTACTTAAAATGTCATTTAAAGAACTAAAATGATGCCGTCAATCCTTTTCTCAAACAATATTTATTGAGTACCTACAATGTTCTAAGACTTAGCTTTCATAGTAAAAAAATGGTGTGAAAAAATGGTGTTTTGGAATTTGTTAGGAGAGCATGGAGTGACTGGTGAGGATTAAATTGGGACAATTTTCATTTGAGGTCTGTATGTGACTGTAAGGACACCTTGTCCACTAGATGGCAGTAGCTATTTATAAAATTGCTACTAGGGCAGATGGGGAAAGTTGCCAGTGTTTTGTTTTGTTTTTTTAAATACATTTTATTGATATTTTAGAGAGAGGGATAGAGAGTTAGAAACATCGATGAGAGAGAATCATCCATCAGCTGCCTCTTGCACACCCCTTACCGGGGATGTGCCCACAACCAAGGTACATGCCCTTGACCAGAATCGAACCTGGGACCTTTCAGTCCGCAGGCCGACGCTCTATCCACTGAGCCAAACCGGTCTCAGCTGTTTGTTTTTTTAACAAAGGTTTATGCTTTTATTTTTTTCTCCCAAACTTGTATTGAATTTATGAGGTGACATTCGTTAATAAAATTATGGGTTTCAGGTGTACACTTTATAATACATCATCTGTAATCTGTATACAGATGGGGCAAAAATAAGTATGGAAAATAATACAGTAATCCTATATAATAAAGAGTTAATATGCAAATTAACCCCTCAGAAGATGGCTGCCTATGACCAGGTCAGCAGGGGGGTTAGTGAGGGATGACCAAACAACTGAACAAGCAGGCTGCATGGGGTAATCAGACCAGCAGAGGGGGCAGTTGGGGGTGATCAGGTTGGCAGGGAGGTCAGTAAGAGGCGACCAGGCTGGCATGGGTGGGGGCAATTAGGGGCAACCAGGCTGGTGGGGGAAGAGGGGAAGTGCAGTTGGGGGTAACCAGGCTGGCAGGGGGGTAGTGAAGGGTGACTAGACAGATGGCAAGGGGCAGTTGAGGGCAATTAGGCTGGCAGGGGAGGGCACTTAGGGGCGACCAGGCCGGCAGAGGGGGCCAGCTGGGGGTGACCAGGTCAGCACGGGATGGGGGGCAGTAAGGGGTGACCAAGTTGGTGAGGGGAAGGGGGCAGTTAGGAGCGACCAGGCCAGCAGGGAGGGGGCAGTTGGGGGCAACCTGGCAGACAGGCAGGCAGGTGAGCGATTAGGAGCCAGCAGTCCAGGATTGTAAAAGAGATGTCTAACTGCCGGTACTCTGACATCCCCCGAGAGGTCCCAGGTTGAAGGGGGTGCAGGCCAGGCTGAGGGGACAGCCCCCCTCTGCATGAATTTTGTGCACAAGGCCTCTAGTTAAAAAATAACAGTACAAGAATAAACTCTGTTTTGAGTATGTACTCACAACTGTAAACCTAATTTTGCCCCTCCCTGTATTGTATTGTGTGTTCACCCCTTCCATCACATTTATCCCCCTTTTACTGTCTTCTACCTGCCCCACACCCAAGCTTTGTGCTTTTTGTTTGCTTCACAAGTTTCCTAACTGGAAGGAGAGCAAACACTGAGGAAGGAAGTCAGCCCCAGACATTCACCGTCCACTCCAGGCATTCCCAGGGAGCTGAGCACGTGCCCTGCTTGGGGGGTTGCCTTTTATTCCCAAACCTGTTAGGTGTGGTGTGGAGGGGACACAGACAGACTTTGAAACATGGAGGGGAAAAAGATAAAGCTCAGTGGGAAGATATTTTTAAGGTAAGAAAAGAAAGAGGCTGCAGAGCTGACTTCTCCAAGAGAGTGGGGGGGTGGGGGAGAGAAGAGAGGAGGGAGGGGGAGAGAGTAGGAGGGAGAGAGAGAGGGGGAATGGAAATGATATGAGTATGTCCTGCTGTGGTAATTGGGAAGATGGAGGAGGAGGAACAATAGGAATGTGAGATGAGATATAAGATTCTTTTTTTTTTTTTTTTTTTTTTTTAATATTTTTTATTGATTTTGTACAGAGAGGAAGGGAGAGAGACAGAGAGCCAGAAACATCGATGAGAGTCATCAATCAGCTGCCTCTTGCACACCCCCTACTGGGGATATGCCCGCAACCAAGGCACATGCCCTTGACTGGAATCGAACCCGGGACCCTTCAGTCCCCAAGCCGATGCTCTATCCACTGAGCCAAACCAGTCTCGGCAAGATATAAGATTCTTACTCTCAAGGAATGGAGTGATCATGGCTGTGTTGTCTTCTTTATCTCAGCTTGATTGACATATAATTGACATATATAATATTGTATAAGTTTAGTTTTTATTTGATACACTTACCTATTGTGGAATGGTGACCACAGCAGGGTTGGTTAGCACCTCCATCACCTCACAAAGTTGCCATTTCCTTTTTGTGGTGAAAACATGTAAGATTTGCTGTTGTAGCAGCTTTTAGGAATATAATAGTGTCGTTAACCATGACCACCGTGCTCCACATTAGATCCCCAGAAGTGATTCGTTCATCTTTTAGCTGGACTTTTGTACCCATTGATCAACATCCCCCCACTTCCCCCACCCCTTGCGCTGCTCCTATCTATGTCATTTGAGATACTGATCTCTCAAACCAAGTAGATTCAGGTTTTATATCGAGGGGTTGAAAAACTTAGATTGGATTGAAAAGAAAGCAGGCTACAGGCAAGTAACCACTTGAAAATATTTAGAAAATATTTAGAAATCTCTTGTTTGTTGATTTAGTGCTTCTCATATTCTGTCTACTCCACTGTTTACTAGGTGTGTGACCTTAAATTATTCCTTCTGAAACTGAGTTTCTTTACTTATGAAATGGGATTATGATACTCAACCATTTGATTTGTTTTGAGGACCTAGTGAGCCAGTATATGTGGAGCATTTGCTCTGTACCTGACCTATAATCCAGTCTCTTCCTGCACCCCCACACCCCTTTCCCCCTGATAATTATCAACCCATTCCCTTTCTTTGCCCCTGATTCTATTATATTCACCAGCTTATTCTGTTCCTCAGATTTTTAATTCACTTGATCTTTAGATTCACTTGTTGGTATATATGTATTTGTTGATCATAATTTTTATCTTTTTTCTTCTTCCTCTTATTAAAGAATACCTTTCAGCATTTCATATAATACTGGTTTGGCGGTAATTAACTTCTTTAGCTTTTCCTTATCTGTGAAGCTCTTTATCTGCCTAAGTGCTCAGTAAAGGCTATTATGAACTATTCATTAACTATTAATTACATAATTATTTTAAAATTTCCTAAGACTACCATGACAAAGCACCAAAGACTGTGTAGCTTAAAACCATAGCAATGCGCTGCCTCACAGCACCAGGGACCTGAGAGCCAGTGCCTGGCCTCAGCTAGCTGCTCCTGGGCTCCGAGGCGGCTTTGCAGTCACATGACCGCCTTCTTCCCCGTGTTTTCACGTGGCTTTCCCTTTGTGCGTCTGTCTCTGCCATTTCCCTTTTGTAAGGACACCAGTGGTGCTGGATGAGGCCCACCCGAATGACCTCATTGTCAGATATGACGGCCTCTGCGAAAACCCTGTTTCAAATGAGGTGAAGCCATTGTGAGCTCCTGGGGCCAGTACTTCCGCTGTCTTTCCCGGGAGGGGGGACACAGCTCAGCCCACACGGTCACATTCCCGGGGACACAGACCCTCCCGGCTCTGCACAGACACAGACCGCGAGCCCCAGACCACACGCCAGCACCTGTTCTTCCCAGGGGCCGAGGAGACCGGCCCCTTCCCGGGAGCGGTCCCGCACAGACCGCCAGCTGCGGCCTGCTCCTCTCTGCCTTCACCAGCGCCGTCCCTCGGGGCTGCCAAGCACTGCCTAATTCTATTATTGCCGTGATTTCCCCGTGGGCAGCCGTTTATTTCTGTCATCAAGTCTCTGATGAAATCTTTATCTGTGAAATGTTTAGTCCAATCCCGGCAAATGGTGTGTATTAACAGGGCACAGGCTGCCCGCGCCTGCATTATGTGGTCATTTGGAAGCGAGAGAAGTGAGGACATGGGGCCAGGCTTCCTTTGTGAGCTCGCATTAATGGGGGAGCTGGTGATGCCGATCGACAGCCCATCGATCTGGGCTAATAGTGCACCGAGGGGGGCGGTGGCGGGTGAGGCAGGGAATAAAGGATAACGGCCAGTCGCCAGGACCCTGGCAGCTTTTAATCTATTATTGCCCCTTTTTAATGCAACTTTCTTGTCCGCTGCATTTGCTTCCGCCGCTCCGCCTGCTGTGCTGAACTGTGAGGCCAGCGGGATGGCACCACCAGAGTGGCCCAGAGTTCCCGCGATTGATTCTCTGATGCTCTGGGTGTGAATTGTAATTATTTCATTAAGCTCTTTAATGGGTATCAACCATGAACCTTCCCCAGCCTGGGCCGGGCGGCCAGGGCAAGGTCTGCAGCTTTAATGTGGTGGTCTCGTTGCCACCAATTGTTCCACCCTTGACCCGTTCCCCCTCCTATTCCTGCGTCTATAGCTTTAGCGGGAAGCAGGTCGATCTGCTCTCGGGGAGGAGCTGGGAGGGACGCTGGCTGACTTGGGGAGGTTGGAGGGGAGGCTACGGTTGAGCAGATTGCACGGCTGGCTGTTCGCACCGAGGACTAGCTAATCGCTGGGTCAGGTCTGCCCCACCCCGTTCTGGTTGCCTGCGCAGGAGGTGAGGCCCGGGCCCCGGGACAAAGGGAGAGAGCTGGCAGCCACTCCCCTGGGAGGCTGGAGTCCTGTTGTAGCTCAGAACATCCCACACCCTCACCGTGCCATCCATCAGTCCTCCGGGGAGCCGTGCGTAGAAGGAGTGCGGAGCCCTGCCTTGTGCCTTCGGGTTGCCTCTTCTCTGCTAAGGGCAGACGGACCGGCCGGTGAACAGCAGCAGCAAGACCCCGCTGAGCCTTGGGAAGCGGCAATGCAGGGAGCTGGGCTTCCCTCAGAGGCAGCTGCTGGACTGACCTGCAGGCTCAGGAGCCGGTCACAGTCCAGAGGAAGGGCTCCCTCTCCCTGGGAGCAGCGTGCTCAAAGACCGGGCAGGGAAAGAGAGAAGGCACAGGAAGTACGGGCCTCAGCGAGCCACGGAAGCCAAAGCGTACCAGGAGGAAAGGAAGTCCGCTCTCGGCCCGAGCTCCTCAGCGCCCCCCCCTGCCATTGCGGAGAACCTCCTCCGGAGACCCGGGAGCTCAGGGTCCCGCGTGGCGTTTCCCACGGTTTTATCAGGTGCCCTCTTGTCTCCAAACACTTCCTTTTAGGTCAGGAGTGATTTCTATCTCAGGTCCTTCCCTGGTCTGGTGTGTGTGGTGGTTTAAAACACAGTCACAATTTTTCCTGACACTGCTGTCCTCAAGGAATGGAGTCGAATTCCTCTCCCTTGAATGTGGGCGGTCTTCAGGGTCTATCTTCAAATGGGGAGAATGTGGGGTGAGTAACCCTGGGTGACTTCCAAGATTCGGATAATTAAATCCATGCTGCTTCCATCTGGCCCTCTGACATTCGCCGAAGGAGCCTTCAGCTGCCCTGCAGGAGAGACGCTGAGACCTGTCAACTCCCAGTTCCAGAGCAAATCAAATTATTATTATCGTTTTAATTTACTATTTTAGGGTGATTTGTCACACAGTAATAAATAACTGGAAAGTTATATTTGGCTAGGTTGTGTTTGATTCCGTTTGATTACTATAGCTTTATAATGAGTCTTAAAACTTTGTTTTTCTTTTTTTAAGTTTGTTTTGAATCTTCTAGATCTTTTGCTTTTCCATGTAAATTTTAAAAATTACCTAAATTTCTAAAAAATAAAAAAATAGCCTGTTTGAATTATAATTGGGATTTTAATGACTATAGACTAAATGGGGTAAAGTTGACATATGAACATAGTATAAACCTCTTCATTTGTTTAGGTCTTTTAAAATTTCTGTCAGCAATGTCTTATAGTTTAGAATGAAGAAATCTTGCATCTTTTGATATATTGGTATCTAATTACATTTTTGTGCTATTGTATATAGTACTGTTTTTTAAATTTTACTTTCCTATTAATTGCTTCTACTTTGTAGGAATACAATTGAACTTAAATACTGACCATGAATTGTGTGATTTTGCTCAATTCACTTATTAATTCTAGTAATGATTTTGTGGAGTTACGATTATTTTTCTTTAAGCAATAATCGTTGTCTGTGAGTAAGGATGGTTTATCTCTTCCTTTCCAATCTGTACACCTCTCCACCTTTTACTCCTTTTTCTTTCCTTATTGCTTTGGCTGGGATCTCCAGGAAACTGTTGGTTAGAATGGTGAGAATGGACAACCGTGCCTTGCTTATGATCTTAGGAGAAAAGCATTTAATATTTCACCATTGAGTATGATACTAACTTTGAGTTTTTCATAAATGCCTATAGGTTGGGTTTGGTATTGTGATCCCATTAAGGATCCATTTGTTGAGTGTGGTACAGAGAGGAACACTGCCCTCAGCTGGTGGTCCGTGCTGGGACCCACAACAGAACTTCCAGCAGAGGCCAGGACGAAGGCGGGAACTAGTGCGAATGAACCAGGAGTGTGGCCTCACCGCTTAGGAATGAGAGAACCTGAAGTAGTAAGAAGTGCTGCAAGATGTGGTTATCTGAGAGCCTGGGAAGAATGGATAGTTAGAGCCAAGAGAGATAAAATCCCGGGGAGTTAGAATGCCTGCCTTTTTCCTCTCCACCCGGTAATACATTCATTCCTCAGAAGCCAGCTGAAATCTTTTCTCTCCAGAACTTTCTTAGGTAAAGCTGGTGACTCCCTGGCTCAGGCTCCCTACACAATTTCCCCGTTAGTAGCACGTTTCAAACATTCTGGAGAAGTTTGTGTGCCTGGCTGTCCCCTCCACTTGTCAGCGGATCCTCCGAGATTGGCACCGTGTCTCTGCACTTTCACGTGGCCTCTCGGGCTTGCTGTCTGGGGATCAGGAAATGGGAGTCAGAGCTCGGGGTGTAGGCACCATATTCCCTGGCTGTGCAAACCTCAACAAGTTTTTCTTCTGAAAAGCGCTTTGATTTACAACAAGCATGTCAAACTCAAAGGCTGACACGGGCCAAATAAACAAGGTTTAAGTTTCTGTGGGCCGCAAGAAGCAACAACAAAAGCTTCCATTTTCAGAGAAACGTAGGTTTATTTCGATAGAGACATGCAGAATACAAAGGGCTGAAATAAATGAGTAACGGTTAACATAAAATAGAACATTTTAATAAAAGTTAATATTTTTTTCTTGAACATTAACTTACCAGACACCGAACAACTGCACAAATTAATGAGTAACGCAAATAAACCTATTTTTCTTGTTCTATGAAAGTGAAATATTTCCTGTTTCGCACACCAAACAAGTCAGTCCACAACTAATGACATGGCCATCGGCTGCTAAAATATCCGCTGCTGGTGTTAGTGGAGAGAGATGGTGCGCCTGCACTTAAGGCAGGTAAGGGAAATGAATGCAACAGGATGATAGTAACCAGTCGTTAGCGAATGTTGTAGTTTGTTATTAATAATTATGTATGATAGGACATTGCAAAAATTAAGTTAGAAAATTTTTATTAAGACATTTCTTACAGCCGAAACCTGTTTGGCTCAGTGGATAGAGTGTCAATCTGTGGACTGAAAGGTCCCAGGTTTGATTCCGGTCAAGGGCATGTACGTTGGTTTGCGGCCACATCCCTGGTAGGGGGTGTGCAGGAGGCAGCTGGTCGATGTTTCTCTCTCATCGACATTTCTAGCTCTCTCTCCCTCTCCCTTCTTCTCTGTGGAAAATCAATAAAAAAAAAAAAATTAAAAAAAAAAAGACATTTCTTACATACCGTTATATTGGCTGAGCCGCAAAAATATTCATTGTGGGCCGCATGCAGCCCGCAGGCCGAGAGTTTGACATGCTTGATTTAAAATATAATTCCCTCCTAAGAGCAAGTACCAGGTTCTACTTACTCCCTTGAGTGAGGGATCGAGAGTTCTCCGGGGGTGGGAGTATGTGGGGGCGGGGGCGGCCAGGCCGGGGGGTGGGGAGGCGTGTTATCATGTCAAGGAATGGGTGAGGCAATTTGCTGAACTGGATAGGCCACTTGATTTGAACTCAACACATTTAGCGCAATCTATCCATTCACATCAGTGCTGAGGAGGCACCCGGGTGTCATGGAGTGACGCTGACTCCGGGGGGGTGAGGCCGGGGGACCTCACAGACTTCCTGTCCTCCGGAGCCCGCGGTGGAGAGACCCACAGAAGTCTCTGTGAGGTGAGGGTGGGCAAGGAAAGCAGGAGGGGGAGGACAGCGGTGTCTGAATGACTGAAGCATGTGAATATTTCAGTATTTGTCTGGAGGTCAGAACTGGCATCCATAGCTGAATTGAAGTGGCATAAAGTAATTTTGGGGCCATTGTGCCAGTTATTAAGTTATTGTCTCTAGCTCCAAACCCATTCCTTTAGACTCTGCTTTTTGGTGTTTGGTCTGGGATTCTTTTTTTTAACCCTCACCCGAGGATATTTTCCCACCAATTTTTTGAGAGAGTGGGAGGGAGGGGGAGAGACTGGAGCTCTGTGTCCATGAACCAACAGCTGCTCCAACCCGCCCTCCTCCCAGCGGCTGGCACCACCACCCACTTCCTGTTTCTAAAAGCTTGACTACTCTAGATACCTCGCATAATCCATAAAACCTTCTATAACAGTCACAGTTTTATCACAACAATCTATATATATAAAAGGCTAAGTGACCATCCGACTGTCCCACAGGCCAGTACAGATGATGTGCACTGACCACCAGGGGGCAGACACTCAACACAGGAGCTGCCGTGACTTGACAGCGGCGGTTCTCTGGTGACACACCCTGGAACCAGAGACAAGTTTCATATTCATTTTACTAATTTCTTTCATTTCTGACACTATTATAGAGGGTGAACAGCGATATTAAAATATTCCTTCTAGTTAACTTCCTTTCAATGTGCATGAATCCGTGCACCGGGCCACTAGTAATCACATACGCAGGCAGGACAGAGCCTCTTAGAGGCCCTCAAGATGCTAAGAAATGCCAAACTGAGATCACAAAAATTGTGGCATATTTAAAATTTTAAATCGAATGAATGAGTGCTTTGAAAATGCAATGTCATATACTTGTTCTAGACAATTTAAAAAATATATATATTTTATTGATTTTTTACAGAGAGCAAGGGAGAAAGATAGAGAGCTAGAAACGTCAATGAGAGAGAAATATCGACCAGCTGCCTCTTGCACACCCCCTTCCGGGGATGTGCCCGCAACCAATGTACATGCCCTTGACCGGAATCGAACCCGGGACCTTTCAGTCCGCAGACCGACACTCTACTGCTGAGCCAAACCGGTTTTGGCTCTAGACAATTTTTTAAAATTTATGTCATTTAATGTTATGCTTTTTTCGCTTTTCTTTCTTTCTTTCTTTTTTTTAAAAATATATTTTTATTTATTTTTCACAGAGAGTAAGGGAGAGATATAAAGAGATAGAAATGTCAGCTGCCTCTTGCACACCCCCTACTGGGGATGTGCCCACAACTCAGGTACATGCCCTTGACCGGAATCGAACCCGGGACCCTTCAGTCTGCAGACTGACGCTCTACCACTGAGCCAGACCCGCTTCGGCTATTTCTTTTTTTTTAAGAGCATATTTTCAAAAGAAAACTTCAAGGAGAATTGCTTTTATAGAAGGAAGCTAGGGTCATCGCAGATTTCTCCTCATATCTGATGAAGAATGAAATTCACGCCAGCCATCACAGACACATTCGTTTACGAATGCCTCAGGGTGTGCTGGAGAAGGCGTGGCCCCCATGCTGCCCGCCGTTTCAGACGGAACGATAACATCCCCTCCGCCTGGCTGGCATTTCTCTGTGGCTGGTGGGTATTTATTTTGAGATCATGCCAAAATCCAACTTTGCTGGCCGTCATTACGGTGAGCTTCAGGCGAGCTGACCTTTCACCCTTGGTGGTGAGAGGCCCTGGGCAGACAGCACTCCACCGTCAGCCCAGGAGTCTCAGCGGCATTGTTCCCGCAGGAGATCTGAGCGCAGATTGGATGGCGGTCGAGCTGCAGTCAGGTTCAGCCTGAAGCCGGGGCACTCGCAGCACCGCCGCCATCCGCCAGGCCCGCCGCTGACAGCCCATGCCAGCTCGGCCCAGGGCGGGGCTGCTGATGGAAACGGCTGCCTTCGGGTGGTGAGGCCCGCCTCCGGGAGCAGTCAAGAAGAGGTTTGACTGACATAATTTGGGTTCGCTGCAGAGGAGTTTCAAGCCTGGGAGGTAACCCGGCGTGGCTCAGTGGTTGAGCATCAGCTTTAGAACCAGGTCATGGTTTGATTCCGTCAGGGCACATGCCTGGGTTGCAGGCTTGATCCCCAGTAGGGGGCGTGAAGGAGGCAGCTGATTGATGATTCTCATCATTGATGTTTCCCTCTCTCCCTCTCCCTTCCTCTCTGAAAACAAACAAACAAACAAACAAACAAAAATAAAAGCCTGGGGGTGGGCGTGGGGGGAGGGAGCTGCCTCAGATCATTTCCAGCTTCTCTCCGGCCCCGCAGCACTGGGCCAGCGCGGCCAGCGCGCTCCCCTGTCTGGGAGACCTGTCTGGGCCGCACACGCTTCTCCGCCTCCCCGCGGGCAGCGCCGCCTCTGTCGCTGGGCAGCCGCAGCCTCCTGTGAACAACGGGGCCTGGTTCCCGAGGAAGGCAGCCGGGCCGCCTCCATCAGTATTCTCTCCAGTCCCCGGTGGCTGCTCCCCGAGGGCTGGCTGAACCCGCGCTGACCTCATCTCCGCGCAGAGCGGAGAGGATTTGGACAGAATTAGTTATATTAGCGACTCCCCGAAACACTCCGTTTACTTGTGATATGACAACTATTTCAGCCATTAGGGTCTCTCTGTCTCTTATCATCTTAAATGCACTCACTTACATTCCAAATCACTGCCTAATTTAAAAGCCTGTTTGCTGAGATTGTCACAGGCCCTGGGAAGGCAGGCAGCCGCTCACCAATCTCTGGCTGGAATGGGAGTCAGACGGGGAGCTTTGATTGAATATTTCTCCCCAAGACTTATGCTCAGTCAGGTACGACGGCAACACTTAGGGAGAAAGACTTAAAGGGACAGGCACACGGTGAAACGTATAGCTCTGCTTGGAGGTGGCAGGGTGGCAGGTGACCTCGGCAGGTGACTTCATGGCTGGTGTCCTCGAGCTCCTTGGCCCCCGGGTACGGTCTCAGAGCACACGTACTGAACGCCTCACATCTGCCAGGCAGCGTGGCAGGCTCTGTGGGCATGGTGCTGTTCTCAGTTTGTTATTAACAATGAACATGTATTGAGCTCTTATTATGTGCCAACTATGCTAAATACTATTCGCGCGTTTTTGCATTTAATCCACACCATCATCTACATTGCAAACGAAGAGGCTCAACTGTGCAACTCTTTAATTTATAATATTTAACACCGTGCAGCGCTGTCTCCCCAAATCAGACTTCCCCGGAGAAATGTCTAAATGTGAGGTTCCGGGCGAGGACCGTGCTCAATGCGCACGTGCGTCTGCAGCAGGAGCAGAGTTCCCAGCGTAGGAGAGGAAGGACGGAGGGAACTCCTGTCATTTAGATGATTACAGTCTTGTGTGTGTTTTTCCCCCAATATATTTTTATTGATTTCAGAGAGGACGGGAGAGGGAAACATCAATGATGAGAGAGCATCTTTGATGGGCTGCCTCCTGCACGCCCCCTACTGGGGATTGAGCCCGAAATCTGGGCATGTGCCCTGACCAGAATTGCATCCAGGACCCTTCAGTCCCTCGGGCCAAGCCAGATAAGACAGATGATTATGTTCTTGTTTTTCTTTATTTTAGTCTCTTTGGTTCCTCTGGAGGTTTTGGCAATGTTGTTTGTTTGTTTATTTCAGGGTTCCTCAGACGTGTTAACAGGAAGCAAGAAAGGAGAACTATTCTACCTGGGCTTGGGTTTGAAGGTTTAAAGCAGAGACAGTCTTAGCCAGTTTGGCTCAATGGATAGAGCTTTGGCTTGCAGACTGAAGGGTTCTGGGTTCGATTCCTGTCAAAGGCATATCCCTAGGTTGTGAGCTGGATTCTCAGTGTGAGACCTGCAGGGGACAGCTGATCAATGATTCTCTCTCATCATTGATGTTTTTATCCCCCCTCTCCCTTCCTCTCTGAAATCAATAAAAATATATTTTAAAAAATTAAAATCCTATCTAATAAAATAGTAATATGCAAATTGACCATCACTCCAAGACACAAGATGGCTGCCTCCATGTGGACACAAGATGGCCATCACAAGATAGCTGGCAGGGGAGGGCAGTTGTGGGCAGTTGTGGGCAGTTGGGGGTGACAACAAGGCCAACAGAGGAGGGCAGTTGGGGGAGACCAGCCAGCAAGAGAGGTCAGTATGGGGGGCCCAGCCCTGCAGGGGAGGGCTGTTGGGAGGGACCCATCCCTGCAGGGGAGGTCAGTTGGGGGAGACCAGGCCTACAGGGGAGGGCAGTTGAGGGGAACTAGGACAGCAGGGGAGGGCAGTTGGGGGGACCAGGCCAGCAGGGGAGGGCATTTGGGGGTGATCAGGCCTGCAGGGGAGGACAGTTAGGGGTGACCAGGCCATCAGGGGAATGCAGTTAGGGACAATCAGGCCAACTAGGAAGCAGTTAAGTGTTGCTCAGGCTGGCAATGGAGTGGTTAGGGGGTGATCAGGCTGGCAGGCAGAAGTGGTTAGGGCAATCAGGCAGAGGAAGGCGAGTGGTTGGGAACCAGCAGTCCAGGATTGTGATCCTGGTGGGATCGGGCCTAAACAGGCAGTCGGACATCCCTCAAGGGGTCCCAGATTGGAGAGGGTGCAGGCTGGGCTGAGGGACATTCCCGCACCGCCCCCCCCCCTGCCCCGGGTACGAATATCATGCACCAGGTTTCTAGTTAAAAATAAAATAAAATAAAAGCAGAGAGAGCAAGTCCTTGGAGCACACCCAGAGAGGACGAGAGGTGTCCCTGGCTGCACTCGGAAGTGGCCCTCAGACTGCCTGGACGGTGCGGCCAGAGGCCTGGACACCAGCCTTGGAGCCTGCGTGGTCCTGGCTGTGCAGCTTCTGTGCGGAGCGCCCGCAGCCTCCTCTGTGTGTCTGACCAGCTCCCGCCTCTCCTGCCTCTGCAGCGGCTCCCGGGGCTGTCCGGCTCTGAGCTCTGGTGGGCCTGCGGGTTTCTTTCTTGCGGTCTTGGTCGTCCTGGCGTCTACCAGGCTTTCCCGGCAAAGGCAGTGCCAAGAGGGCGAGGCCAGGCCTTGCTCAGACTGCAGCCCAGCGTCGCCTGGCGCCCACTCAGGACACCTGCCCCGCCAGGCCGGAGTGAGGGGCAGAGACTCCGTTCCTGGACGAGAGGAGCTGCAAGCGAGGTGGCCAGATGGTGGACTGGACGAATGCAAAGGAGACACAGAGGATCGCGGGCCTTCCCTGTGAGCGGTGGAGACCGCCTCAGCCCTGGCACCTGGGACATCCGGGCGCTATTCCTGGACCAGCAGAGTCCAGCAGAAGTGAGGTGCTCCCGCCCAGACAGCCGGGGGCCCGGCTCCGCCCTCACGCCCCGCTCCCGCCCTGAAGGGGCCTGGCCTGGCCTCCGGGGGAGCCGGGTCCTCAGCCGCTGCCGCCGCAGGAGGGAGCCCGGGAGCAAGGAATCCGGAAACTGCCTGGTTGCTAGGCCCAGGCTCTGCTCAGGGCCCTCCCCCGAGGATTTTGATCTCGGGACTCTTGCCTAAGCGGTCCTTTCCCTCAGCGGAGGGTGCTTCTGCTGCTTGTCAGACATTCAGTGAGCGAGAACCCGGAGCGAAGGGAAGGCTTGCTGTGTGTGAGCCACTGGCCCCCCTGGAGTGTGTGCTCGTGCCCCCGAAGGAGAGGAAGGCAGAGATTAGAAGGCCTTGCATGACCTCTACTTGCCACGCTCCTAACTAGCTTTTAAATTTCACTCTTTAATCCTTCTTCCATATATTGAAAATCTTGGTTCCTGAAAACTTTAGTATAATAATTACTTGTTAGCATTATTCTACAACAAATAAAATAGTTTTAGAATAACCAAACCAGTGTTGTTACTAACCATTTCTCTCCAGCTTTATCCGTCGTTAGAATATGCTCCTCTGTTGCCGTGATCTAAAACCACCTGGAATAATTACTTTTGCTGAGTGTTTATTCACCAAACTGACTTACAGTTTTGTTCATTTTTAATTTGGGGCATTATATTTTTATACAAAAAAAACCCCATAAAAACACTTTTTTAGTAGATGAAATATTTGTTTCTAAAGTCGCATTTTTACGGGGATGTTGACAGAGATCTCACCTGCAGCTATGCCCCTGCCAGCCTCCCCTGCTTTTGTCAGCTTTTGACCTACTTTCCCAGGGTTTGTTTTTGCAAATATAAGCAACTACATATGTGTATTTTCACTTGTTTCCTCTTTTACTTTTTGAAAAAGGTGCCATTTCCTATACACGTGTGCTCCATTCTTGCTTTTCCCACTTTGCGTGTCCTGGAGTGCCGCCCGCCAGCGCTCAGTCCCGCCTCCGCCCTACAGCCTCACCCCGGCAGGCGGCAGCCCTCTCACCCCGCGAGTCCCCGGGGCACCCAGCGAGTCCCCGGGGCACCCAGCGAGTCCCCGGGGCACCGGCCTTGTGTCCTCGCCTTCGCACCTGCAGCTACCGCCGCCACCATGAACTGCGTGCGGGTCGTTGGGATGCTGGCCTGTGATCTTAGGGTGGACTGTTCCCAGAGAGGTTTCCTGGTCAAACAGTCCATGCACACACTCCTGGGGGGTTAGGAGCCGGTGCTTTTGTAAAGCCTGCGCTAACAGGAATCCCCAGAATGAGGGTGGCCTGGGGGGGGGGCAGGAGGGGGAGCGGGCGGAGAGGCTAATGGGGGAGCAGGAGGGCTATGCCATACTTTCAACAATAAAGATTTTAATAAAACAAACACAGAATGCGTGTCTGCCCCCCCCCCCCCCCCCCCCCCCCCCCCGGTAACACTATTCTCACAGACTGCGGGTTCCGGCCACCCCAGGTGGAAAGCAGCACCTCGGCAGCTGCTTCTGAGCCGCCTTCGCTTTGCGGGAGCTGGTGCCTCTTCCCGGTGCCCGGCGGCCGCGGCAGTGCTTCCTGTGCCCATCCTGGCGGGAACGTGTATGTTGCTACACAACAACCTCGAGTCTCACAGCAACCCAGTGAGGTGGGCGGCTGGTATCGCTTTGCCCCCTCCAAAGCGGAGAAATGGCAGGCACATCGGGGTGTAGGTGACTTACCCAAGGTCACACAGCCAGTCAGAGCCGGAGCCGCTGCCCCCGGAGGCCTGCGTCCCGAGTGGAGCTGGAGCTCTGCTTGGATTCCAAGAGGGTCAGGGTGTGGCTGCCATCGCTGACTTAGGACCGGCTCAGGGGTTTGTCAGTCTGGGGTGGAAGGGGGGGTGGGGGGGGTAGGGGGGCGGGGAGAGAAGCCTGTCCTCACAGAGACGGGGTGGCACCCACGTCGCCGCGGCAGCCAGCACCCCGGGCGTTTGGAGGAGAACAGTGAGAGGCCTGCAACCTGTTTAATTCTGTTAGGGAATCAGTGAGGTGCTTGATGAAGCCGTTAAGTGGGGTTCGTGTCTCCTTTCTACTTACAGGGCCGCAGGAGGCCCGCTCTGATGGAAATGTATTGATTTCTCTCCCTGCCTCTGCCGAACGGGTCGGAAACGTGGTGTCACGCTGCTGGTTCCAATTAAAATCACCTGTTAGCTTACAAAGGTTGGCCCTGTCCGCCCTCCCGCGGACCCTCCATTTAAAAAGGGTTTAAAAGATTTTCATTTAATTGATTTGCTGTAAAATGCCCTTTACAATTACCCAGATAAACTAGGGGTCACCTGTGGAGTAAGAGCCAATTTGAGCTGTTTACCAAGACTCGCCTCCGGCCACTCCTCACCCCGGGGTCCGGCCTCCGTATTGACGGCTCGCATCTGCTGGTGCGGCGCTTTGTGGGAGCGGAGCTTTTAGGAGCTGGGCCGCGCATCGCGAGCAGGTGAGGCGGCATGGCGGGCCTTTTAGTTTGATGTGAGGATGGTCTATTGTGCTGAGAACAAGTTCAGAAAACCAGCGCTTAGACATGTTTAAGATTACGTTATGTATATCGGCTATCTGTTACTAATTAAAGGCACGTATGGGATTTATGTTAACAGGCTTCAGAACTCCTAAGCGCTGTACAATCAGATGATGCTGCTCTAGTGAAACCCATAACATTAAGAAGAAGGAGACCATCTTCTGGACAGTCAGAGCTGGCCTCATTCCAGAGCCCGGAGATATCTTCCCAGCTTCCTTTGGCTTCACGTCCAGCCGTGCTGAACGCCCGAGCGGGGAGCTGGAGCCTCTGTAAGAGCTGTGGGGAGTGGCACTGGTGTGTTTTGAGCTACTGGGGAGCAGGGGGTGTGAAGTTACAGACGAGGGAGCAAAGGGAGACAGGGGTATTTATTCTAGGTCTCGTGCATTTCTTTCTGAAATCCAAGTGTAAGGTTTCAGAAAGGAACACACAAGACCTGGAATAAATACCCCTGTCTTCCTTTGTTTTCCACATCTTACACTTGAGTTCACTTAATCATAAACAAAGTGTCCGTCCTGGCTAAAGAGTTATGGAAAAACTAGTGGCCCGGTGCACGGATTTATGCACTTTGAAAGGAAATTAATTAGAAGAAATATTTAATATCACTCTATAATAGAAGTGTCAACCAAATTCACAATCGACAATCACAATGGAAACACAGTGTTCGATTTGCACCAGTGAGAGAGAGAGATTGATTGGCATGCCTCCTACTGGGGATCGAGCCCACAACCTGGCTGAAAATTGAACTGTGACATTCTGGTTCACAGGTCAATGCTTAACCACTGAGCAACACTGGCTGGGCTATTTGTTGTTTTATTGATGGTAGACTTTCTGGCAGATGTGAGGTGATACCAGATTGTAATTTTAATATGCATCTCTCTGATGATTCGTGACATTGAGTATTTTTTCATATGTCTGTTAGCCATCTATATGTCCTCTTTGGAGAAGTGTCTATTCAGGTCCTTTGCTCATTAAAATTTTTAAAAAATCTTTATTGTTGAAAGTATTACAGATGTCCTACCCCATTGACTCCCTCTATTCTGCTCCCACCCTTCCCCCTTTGCCCATTCTATATAATAAAGATATAATATGCTAATTGACCATCACTCCAATACACAAGATGGCCACCACAAGATGGCCAGCAAGGGAGGGCAGTTGGGGGCAGGCAACCAGGCTGGCAAGAGAGGGCAGTTAGGGGAGACCAGGCCAGCAGAGGAGGGCAGTTAGGGGTGACCAGGCCAGCAGGGGAGCAGTTAGGCATGGATCAGGCTGTCAGGGAAGTGGTGAGGAAGTGATCGAGATGGCTGGCTGAGTGGTTAGGGGCAATCAGGCATGCAGGGGAGCAGTTGGAGTTAGATGTCCTGGATTGTGAGAGGGATGTCCAACTGCTCATTGAAGCCCAATACCAGTGGGAAGTCGGACATCGCTCAAGGGGGTCCCAGATTGGAGCGTGCAGGCTGGGCTGAGGGACACACCCCTCTCCCTGAATGAATTTCATGCACCAGGACTCTAGTCCTGTATAATAAAAGCCTAATATGCTAATTATCTGACTGTCGGTTGACATTTGACGAGTCACTATGACATGTACTGACCACCAGGGGGCAGACGTTCCAATTGGTAGGTTAGCTTGCTGCTGGGGTCTGGCTGATTGGGACTGGACGAGAAAGGCTGGACATGCCCTGGAACCCTGCTGTGGTCCCTCCACTGCTGGCCAATTTCCTGCTGTCCCTCCCCAGCCTCTAATATATTTCTTCCAATTAATTTCCTTTCAGTGTGCATGAATCGGTGCACCAGGCTTGTAGTATATATATATATATATATATATATATATATATATATATATATATATATAGTTCTTAATCCTCACCTGAGGATATTTTCCATTGATTTTTAGGAAGAGTGGAAGAGAGAGGGAAAGACTGAGAAACATATCAATTGGTTGCCTCCTTACATGCCCTGACCAGTGCCTGGGCTGGGGAGGAGCCTGTAACCTAGGTACATGTCCTTGACCAGAATTGAACCTGGGACCTTCCGCAGGCCGACCCTCTATCCACTGAGCCAAACCAGTGAGGGCTCCCTTTGTCCACATTTTACTAGGACTGTTTGTCTTCCTGGTGTTGAGTTGTACGAGTTCTTTGTATATTTTGGAAATTATACCCTTATCATTGGAAAGTATGTTTTCCCACCAATAGATGAGTGGATAAAAAGCTGTGGTACATTTACACAATGTAATACCATGTGGCCTTAGAAAAGAAGGATTTCTTATCCTTTGCAACACCATGGAAGGACATGGAGAGTATTAAGATAAGCAAGGTAAGTCAGACCAAGACAAATACCACATGATCTCACTTATATGTGGAATCTAGTGAACAACATAAACTGACAAACAAAATAGGTCTAGAGTCCTGGATGCCTGGGACAGACTGACAATCCAACAAGAAAATATAACCTGTGTAAACATATTTGCACCCAATATAAGAGCACCTACATATGGGAAAAAATAAAAAACTCTTAGCGAACTTTAAGGAAGAGATTGACAGCAATACAAACATAGTGTTAACACCCCACTGATATCACTGGATGAATCTTCGAGACAAAAAAAAATCAACAAGGAAGCAGAGGCCTTAAACAACACACTGTATGAGTCGGCTTTAGTTGATATTTATAGGACACTGCATTCTGAAGCTGCAGAATATACTTTCTTCTCAAGTGCATATGGAACCTTCTCAAAGGTAGATCCCACGTTAGGACACAAACCCAGTATGAACAAATCCAAGAAGATTGAAATCATATCGAAAAGTTTCTGGATACAATGGCATGAAACTAAAAATCAATTTCCCTTAAAAACTCAAAAACATTGAAATACATGGAGGCTAAATAGTATGTTAGTAAACAATGAATGGATTACCAATTAGATCAAGTAAGAAATCAAAAACTTCCTGGAAAGAAATGAAAATGAACACACAACAACCCAAAATGTATGGGACTCAGCAAAAGCAGTCCTGAGAGGGAGGTTCATAGCTTTAGAGCCCTACCTCAACAAACAAGAGAGATACTCAAATAAACAATGTAACCCTACAGCTAAAAGAATTAGAAAGAGAACGGCAGCTCTGGCCAAGGAGCTCAGTTGGTTAGAGAATTGTCTCAATAATGCCAGGGTTGTGGGTTTGATCCCCAGTCAGGCCACATACAAGATCAACCAATACATGTATGGAGGAGTAGAGCAAAAAACTGATGTTTCTCTCTTTCTCCCCCTTCTTCCCTTCCTTTCTTTCTAAAATCAGTCAATAGCATTTAAAAAGGAAGGAAGGAAGGATGGAAGGAAACAACAAGAAAATCCCAGAGTAAGTAGAAGGAAGGAAATAATAAAGATCAGAGTGGAAATAAATGACATAGAGACTGGAAACACAATACAAACGATCAATGAAACTAAGGGCTGGTTCTTTGAAAAGATAAACAAGGTTGACAAACCTTTTGCCAGGTTCATCAGAAACAAAGAGAAGGCCTGGAAGGTGTGGCTCAGTGGTTGCTTCCCTGGAAGCAATCAGGGAGGAGTGTCAGGGTGTGGGTCACAGCCCTGGCAGAAGGGGTATCCACAGCATCCGTAGGCCAAGGGACCCAGCTCCCTGGCTGTGCATACTCCTAGCCCTTTAGCCTCTTTCTCTGGTGGGGGAGCTCTGAACCAGAAATCAGCAAAGAATTCACTTCTCCTCAACCCACATGCACCCCACTACCACCACCACCACCACCACCACCACCCCCCACCCCCCACCCCCCTCCCCCGTCCCTGCTGAGCCAGATCCCAATCCACACCATGTCTTTCCAGGA
Organism: Pipistrellus hanaki; assembly: GCF_964339955.1. Classification (NCBI taxonomy): domain Eukaryota; kingdom Metazoa; phylum Chordata; class Mammalia; order Chiroptera; family Vespertilionidae; genus Pipistrellus; species Pipistrellus hanaki. Next base: position 23,576,674 of record NC_140521.1, read on the forward strand.
GGACTCAAATCACTGGTACCTGGGAACACAGACAGGTCCTGGGTTCATGGAAATGTGCGTGTGTGCGCGCGCGCACGTGTGTGTGTGTGTGTGTGTGTGTGTGTGTGTGTGTGTGTACATAAGCATGTGTGTTTGAGGAGATGGAGCCAATATGGCCCCTGTGAGCCATCTCCCTTAGCTTCACTGAGCCCCTTTCAACTCAAGCTCCATGAGCATCTCCAAGTCTCCTCTGCCTGAAGCAGGACTCTCCTGCCTCACAGAGCAATTAGTGCTTCCATTCCTGTCAGTTCTATTCCAAGCCTCTTCCTCCGGCTGCTTGCCCACTCCCTTTCTCCAGAAACCCCAGGCCCTTCTCCTGGCACCAGGCTCTGCGGGGCGGGTCCAGGGCTGCTTAATTCCTAGTTCAAAGGATGTGTCCTAGCTCCTCCTCCAGACCGGAAGAACAGGTGCGTTCCTCCCCTGGAGGCCCAACAGGCCCATCAGAAAGCTCGCCAGGGGGCGAGGAGGAAAACCTCAGCCGGCTCCCGGCCCCTCCTTCGGCGGATGAAGGTGCAGCCCTGGTCAGGCTGGAGGGGGAGGGGAGGGGAAAGAAAGAAGAGTAACATGGACAGGCAGAGCCAGAGTGGAGCAGGCGGAAGACCATGTTCCAATAAACCAGAGTCGGCTCCTCCAGCTCTGTGCTGCCGCTGAGAAGCGTGAGGATTGCAAAGGCCAATCGACAGAACCGTGAGGACAGTTCAATAGTTCTGCTCAGACAGGAGCAGGAGAGGAGGTTCTGTGAGAGAGGTAGTAGAACCAAAATTCTCAGGCAGAGCTTCGGGGCTGGGGTCCACGCCTGTGAAGCCATCCTGTGTCTGGAGAGGACAGGGATGACAAGCTGCAGAGGCAGGAGCTGGCAGGAACCGCCAGCTGGCATCAGGGAAGGGAGAAGCGGGAGGGATGGCCACAGGATCAGGAGAGCCGAGAGCCCAGGAGTCTCTCAATGGCCGCCCTGATGTCCCCTCCTGTGGCAATTAGTGTCTGCAGGTTTGCCATGACCTTGTGCTGGGCTAGCTGCTGCTGGAATCTCACTTCCGGCGTCTGCACCTGTGAGTTTCCACTTCCTGCCAAAAGCTGGATCATCTGCTGCACGAGCTGCTGCCGAGCACTGCAGCCCCAGGAGAAGTGGCTGGCGGGGCTGCTGAGGAGGTGGGGGCCTCGGGTGCAGGCCCGGCATTGCTGCTTGCTGAGAGTGCGAGGGTCCGGGGCATCCGGAAGGAGCCGAGGATGGGTGTCAGCCTGGGGGCCTCAGCCTGCAAGGCCTGCCATCCCTGCTGGACCTGCAGCAGCGCCTGCCTGGCACGGGATTGGTGAGGATGGAGAGGGAGCCTGGGAGCCGCTCCTGGAGCTGGGGGTCCCCGTGAATAGCGGCCAGTTCTGGGCGAGGGTCTGCATCACGCTGAGCGTGTGGGGGCAGCGATCACGCTCTGCACCCGCCGGGCTCCCTGGATCTGCCGGAGCCGGGCCTGCCTTTCCGGGCTGTTGAACGCCCCGGACCCCAGGCTAGCGTATTGATCCCCAAGGGGTTCGAGGCTGCCCCTGGCTGGCCCCCGATCCTCCGATGTCCTTCCCACCGGCCCGGGGCCTGGGAGGTGGTGGGTGAGGGCGCCAGGGGCTTGGGGGGCTCCCGATCTCAGTCCTCAGTGGCTGGAAGACAAGCTGTCAGAGTCCCCGGCCAGGAAGAGGAGGGATTGCTGCCAGACTGTTCCCGGGCAGCCCTGAACACGGGCTCCTGGGTGTCAGTGCGCGGGCGCCGCACCTCTGGGGGTGGGATGCTCTCCAGGTTGCTGAGGGCCGGGTCCTGGGTCTGCACCATCCCTGCACCATGGCAGGATTTCAAGCAAGCCGCGTCGTCTGCCTCCTGAGCTCGGGGTTGGTGAGCATGTGGCTCCGCTCCATCAGCTGCCACATCTGGGGGTTGGCCGTGGTCATGCGGCCCATCAGGTCAGGGTTGGACATCACGTCCTGGACCAGGCCTTCTCCATGATCTGCATCTCAGGATTGGACTTCAGTTGTCCCTGCATCTGTTGCTCCATGAAGCTGGCGGAAGCCAGGCCCGGGCTGCCCAGGCCGAGGAGGCCCCCATAGCTAGAGTATGGATGTGGTAGCATTGGAGGGCCGGGCCCTCCCCACTGCTCCTGCTGCTCCCACTGCCAGCGTCCAGAGTGGCTCTGCCAGGGCGGAGGGCTGGGCAGGGTGGCACTTCCTAACTGTGGTTCCAGCACGGTCCCCTGTGAATTCGCTGCCTTGGAGATCTCTCTGAAAGGCAAAATGGTCACAAAGCCTTAAAGGTGAAGTTCAAACTTAACCCAGGATCTGTTCCCGGCTTATCTGATCGCTTTCTCCCCACTCCCCACCCCAGACACTGCATCTTTTTTCAGTATTGTGAGTCTCTCTGCTCAGCCTCATCCTGGCCTTTGCCAGGGCTGATCATTCTGAAGCTCACTTTTTACGTCACTTGCTCTGGGACGTTTTTCTTACGTGCTCTCCTCTCCGCACAGGGGGCCAGATGCCACTCACCACGTGCCCCGTTCATTGTCTAATGCTTCCTGCATGCCAGGCACCGCTCCATGTGTTCTATAAAATTAACTGACTTAAATTTCACAGAAACCATAGGTGTAGATGCTATTTTATCATCTTCATTATACAAATGAAACAATGGAGGCACAGAGAGGCCTAGCACTTTCCCAAAGTCACACAGCTAGTAGAGCTTGGATTTGAATTGACAACATGGTGTTAGAGTTTGTCATATTATGTTATGCTGCCTGCAGATTCGTATGCATTATATATGACTATTTAATTATATTTCCTTGTGATTTTTAGTCCATTGAAAGTAAGGCTTATGTCAGGTTTATTCATGGTTGTATTCCCAGTGGGAAGAGTAGCACATAGACTTTTAATGTAAAAAAAAAAAAATCAATGCCTGAACAAAGTTATAGGGTTTCTACCTAATAGAACAATGCCCTGATAGCTGCCTGACACTCTGTTGAAAGATCTCTAATTTACAGGTTATATATAATGAGAACTGGTGCTCTGGGCAAGTGCCTTTTATATAGTAGTTGATCAATAATCCTTCTTTGATTTTTAAACTTTTCATTTTTGAACTAATGTAAGATTTTTTAAAAATATAGCCAAAACCGGTTTGGCTCAATGGATAGAGCGTCGGCTTGGGGACTGAAGGGTCCCGGGTTCGATTCCGGTCAAGGGCATGTACCTTGGTTGCGGGCATATCCCCAGTAGGGGGTGTGCAAGAGGCAGCTGATTGATGACTCTCTCTCATTGATGTTTCTAGCTCTCTATCTCTTTCCCTTCCTCTCTGTAAAAAACAATAAAATATATTAAAATATATATATATATATATATATATATATATATATATATATATATATATTTTATTGATATTTTACAGAGAGGAGGAAGGGAGAGAGAGATAGCTAGAAACGTCAATGACAGAGAAACATTGACCAGCTGCCTCTTGCACACCCCCTACCGGGGCTGTGCCTGCAACCAATGCACATGCTCCTGACCGGAATCGAACCCAGGACCTTTCAGTCCGCAGACCGACGCTCTACCACTGAGCCAAACCGGTTTCGGCTAATGTAAGATTTTTGAAACATCATAAAAATGGTTACAAAGAACTCCCATATATTCTTTACCTAACCTCTCCAAATGTTAGCATATTAATAACCATAATGCAATGATAAAGCCAGGAATTAACTATTATTCCATTAACCAATTACAGAAATTATCTGATTTTCATTAATGGTCTCTAGGCCTCAATGCAGGATTACCCATTGCATTTATTTGTCATGCCTCTTTAGTTTTTTAAAAAACTGATTCATATCTTTGATGCTTCTAAAGAGCACTGGTCAGTTAAGCTGCAGACTATCCCTCTGTTTGGGTTTGTATGAGTTTCCTCAGGATTAACGTTTGGTTCTGCATTTTGGTAAGGATACGTCATACATGGCATGTCCTTCTCATATACCATGCTGTTTGTATGCTTCATCACTGGTGACAGTAACTTCACTCCTTGGTTCAGGAGATATATGCCAGTTTTTTTCTTACTGTGAACTTATTATATTTCTCATGGTAATTAATAAGTATATTATAGAGAGATACTCTGAAACTACATGAATATCCTGTTTTTGGTCATATTTTTAACCATAAATTTTAACATTTTTAAAAATTTTAAACATTTTTATTGATTTCACAGAGGAAGGGAGAGGGAGAGATAGAAACATCAATGATGAGAGAGAATCATTGATTGGCTGCCTCCTGTAGACCCCCACTGGGGATCAAGCCCACAACCCAGGCATGTGCCCTTGACAGGAATTGAACCTGGGACCCTTCGGTCCGCAGGCTATCCAATGAGCCAAATCCAATGAGCCAAATCTATCCAATGAGCCAAATCAGCTTGGGCAAATTGTAACATCTTTTGATAATGCTTCTCTAAAAACAATTATTACTGTGATATTTGCAATTGATGATTTTCTATTGCCATCATCCTTTCTACATTTATTAATTGGAGTGTAAGAAAGAACTTTTCCTTTTCTTACATTTATCTACTTTTAGATTAAATCATATTGATATCAATATAGACACTTAAATATTTGTTTTATTCTGTTGATTATAATTAATCATTATCATTTTTTAAAAAAATATATTTTATTGATTTTTTACAGAGAGGAAGGGAGAGAGATAGAGAGCTAGAAACGTCGATGAGAGAGAAACATCGACCAGCTGCCTCTTGCACACCCCCTACTGGGGATGTGCCCGCAACCAACGTACATGCCCCTGACCGGAATCGAACCTGGGACCTTTCAGTCTGCAGACCGACGCTCTACCACTGAGCCAAACCGGTTTGGGCAATCATTATCATTTTTATTTTGTTGCCCAAATTGTCCCAGATTGTGAAGCTCCACCAAGTTAGCTTGTGTTATTGCAACCCATCATGTTTGAGTACCTCCTTCCTGGTGGGGGCCACACGCTGTTCCAGGCTCACTCTGTACGCCCTGCCCCCTGATGTAGTCAGCCGTCTTTTAAAGAAGGCCTGCTTCCTTTTTACTGGAGAATAATACTTAGAAACAAAAATCTTAGCACTAGGTGCTCACTGCTACCAGGGGTCATTGTCTTCACTCAGTGGGCAGAGCTAGGAAATATATTCATGTGTGACACACACACACACACACACACACACACACACACACACACACATCTTTACTTCCACATCAGTCTGTCTATTGAATACCTTGAGTTTATACTGATGCGTTGAATTCAATCCAAACACTCAGAGTTCATTCTAGTCTTTCCCTTTTGTATTTATAATTCCTTCTTCCAACAGTGAAAACACCTGGTGCTTATTATTAACAATATATTTACTTATTTGCTCAATCTTAGATTACACGCAAAGCAGTTTCAGAATTGCTAAACTATAACTTATTTGAAAGATAAACTTACTAGAGCACAATACTGTGTTCTCTCCAGTTGTTCTCTTCATATAGTTTAGATTACTTTCCAAAGTCCCCCCCCACACCCTTTTTTTGTGGTTACGTTATTAATTTGTAATAAAGTCAATGCATGTTTTTAAAAAGTAAACCATATTGGTACAAATATTTTGGGAAACATCGTGGATATGGAATAGTCTCCCTCCCGCTCACTAGCCTTGGAGAAGGGTTCCCAGCGGGCCCAGCAGAGGCTGGAGGGAGACTGGAGCTCTGATCGCTCCTTCCCGCAGCCCTCCCGCTAGCACCTCTTCCCTCCGGGCTCTGGGGAGAGCCTCACAGGTGCTTTAAAAGGCCCGAATCCCCATCTGTCCCACTGCACTGAGCTCCCCACTGCGTGGTCTCAGCCCAAATAAAACCTTTGGTAAATATTATTTTCGCATGCGGGAGTTTTCTATGCCAATGTCAGTCCTACCGGGATCAAGCATCTTATCAATCCTTTTGCCTGTCTCTTGGGTTGAAAGAGGCCACCAGGTGGCGCCCCCGAGTCTACTGCCATCCCGTTGTACCTTATATTTTTTTTTTTTTTTTTTTTTGTAAGTCAGCTTCTCCAGTGGTTAAGTGGGCTTTAGGAACCAATCGCATTTCTGAGAAGGGGAGAGACGTTCTACTTGCATTTTTTAATTAGTTAAGAAAATTTTTGCCATTTATGTCTTCGGCTCAGCTCTCAATAAATACCCATTTAGTCTCTGTCTTTGTCTTTGCCTACAAGCCTTAGGCACCTCTCCTTTTCGTTTCACTAAAACTAGCCCAGAGGAAAACAAAGACCACATTTGTTGGCAGCGCAGTGGGCAGTCTTCGCAATAAGCTGCTGCGTGGGCACCAGCCTCCGCGAGGAGCCTGGAGAGAACACAGAGCTGGTTCTCGCGAGGCCTCCCCGGAGGGCCCCGTGGCCGCCCGGACTGTGGTTTCCTGTGCGCAGTCTTGAGGACAGTGAATCCCAGGGCTCCCACACCAAGGCCCGGGCCGGGCAGGAGCTAAGCCTATGAAGAGGTTGAAGAGCTGGGTCAAGACAACAGGAAGAGGTGTTGACTAGACAGCACTGGGAAGTGCACGCCCTGCTAAAATGCATTAAAATTTAAACGTTTTAAAATAACTATTGGCCATTTGTGTCTTCTATTTTATTTTTTATTGTTTAAAGTATTACATATGTTTCCTCCTCCCCCCCCCCCATTGACCTTTCCCCGCCTGCTCCCTCCCCCCAGCACAGGCCTCAGCCCCCTACTGTCTGTGTCCATGGGTTGGGCTTATATGCATGCATACAAGCCCTTTGATTGATCTGTTACCCACCCACCCCTCACCCAGCCCTGGCTTCCCTCTGAGGTCTAATGGTATGTTCAATGCTTCTCTGTCTCTGGATCTATTTTTGTTCATCAGTTTATATTGTTCATTATATTCCACAAATGAGTGAGATCATGTGATACTTATCTTTCTCCAACTGGCATACTTCCCTTAGCATAATGCTTTCCAGGTTCATCCATGCTGTTGCAAATTGTAAGAGTTCTTTCTTTTTTACAGCAGTGTAGTATTCCATTGTGTAGATGCACCACAGCTTTTTTAATCCACTCATCTGCTGATGGACTCTAGGATGTTTCCAAATCTTATCTATGGTGAATTGTGCTGCTATGAACATAGGGGTGCATATATCCTTTCTGATTGGTGTTTCTGAGATTTTGGGATATATTCCTAGAAGAGGGATCACTGGGTCAAATGGCAGTTCCATTTTTAATTTTTTGAGGAAACTCCATAAGGTTTCCACAGTGGCTGCACCAATCTGCATTCTCACCAGCAGTGCATGAGGGTTCCTTTTTCTTTTTTTAATTTTTTTAATTAAATTATTATCTGTGTACATATTTTAACATTGCCCCCCCCCATACATACCCTCCCTCCCCAGAGTTTTATGTCCATTGGTTGTACTTATATGCATGTATACAAGTCCTTCCCTACCCTACCTGCTGTAATTTGACAGTCTGCTTATTGCTTTACTGTCTCTATATCTATCTCTTGGTTCATCAGTTTATAATGTTCTCTATTATCCATAAATGAGTGAGGTCATATGGTGTTTCTCTTTCATTGATTGGCTTATTTCATTCAGCATGATGTTCTCCAATTCCATCCAGGTTGCTGCAAATGATGAGAATTCCTTCTTTTTTATGGCAGCATAGTATTCCATTGTGTAGATGTACCAAAGTTTTTTGATCCAATCATCTGCTGATGGGCACCTAGGCTGTTTCCAAATTCTGGCTATTGTAGATTGTGCTGCTATGAACATAGGGGGGCATATATCCTTTCTGATTGGTGTTTCTAGTTTCTTGGGATATATTCCTAGGAGTGGGATTACTGGGTCAAATGGGAGTTCCATTTTCAGTTTTTTGAAGAAACTCCACACTGTTCTCCACAGTGGTTGCACCAGTCTGCATTCCCACCAGCAGTGCACGAGGGTTCCTTTTTCTCCGCAACCTCACCAACACTTGTCGTTTGTTGATTTGTTGATGTTGGCCATTCTGACAGGTACCGCATTGTTGTTTTGATTTGCATCTCTTGGATAATTAGTGACTTTGAGCATGTTTTCATGTGCCTTTTGGCCTTTCTTCTGTCTTCTTTTGAAAATATTCTGTTTAGGTCCATTGCCCATTTTTTATTGGATCATTCATCTTCCTTTTATTTAGTTGTATAAGCTGTCTGTAGATGTTGGAGATTAAACCTTTATCAGTGGTAACATTTGCAAATATGTTCTCCTACACAGTGGGCTTTCTTATTGTTTTGTTGATGGTTTCTTTTGCTGTAAAAAAGCTTTTTATTTTGATGTAGTCCCATTTGTTTATTTTCTTTTTAGCTTCCATTGCCCTAGGGGCAGTATCAGTGAAGAAGTTCTTTTGGCATATGTCTGAGATTTTGCTGCCTGTGGATGCTTCTAGTATTTTTATGGTTTCCCGTCTGATGTTTAAGACCTGTATCCATTTTGAGTTTATTTTTGTGTATGGTGTAAGTTGGTGATCTAGTTTCATTCTTTTGCATGTATCTGTCCAATTTTCCCAACACCATTTATTGAAGAGACTGTCTTGACTCCATTGTATATTCGTGCCTCCTTTGTCAAATATTAATTGAGCATAGTGATTTGGGTTGATATCTGGGTTCTCGATTCGATACCATTGATATCTATATGTCTGTTCTTGTGCCAGTACCAGGCTGTTTTGAGAACAGTGGCTTTGTAATACAGTTTGAAGTCTGGTATTGAGATCCCTCCTACTTTACTCTTCTTTCTCAGGATTGCTGTGGCTATTCAGGGTCTTTTATTGTTCCAAATGAACTTTTGGAGAGTTCTTTCTAGGTCAGTGAAATATGCCGTTGGTATTTTAATGGGGAGTGCCTTGAACCTATAGATTGCTTTAGGAAGTATGGACATTTTGATGATGTTGATTCTACCAATCCATGAACATGGTATGTTCTTCCATCTGTTTACATCTTCCTCTATCTCTTTTTTCAGTGTTGTGTAGCTTTCCGCATATAGGTCCTTTACTTCCTTAGTTAAATTTATTCCTAGGTATCTTAATTTTTTTGGTGCAATGGTAAATGGAATTGCTTTTTTAGTCTCTGTTTCTGTAATTTCACTGTTGGTGTATAGAAATGCCATGGATTTCTTGGCGTTAATTTTGTATCCTGCTACATTGCCAAATTCATTTATTAAGTCAATTAGTTTTTTAATGGAGTCTTTTGGGTTTTTTAGGTACAATATCATGTCATCTGCAAATAAGGATAACTTTACTTGTTCTTTTTCAATTTGGATGCCTTTTATTTCCTCTTCTTGTCTAAGTGCAATGGCTAGTACTTCCAGTACTATGTCAAACAGGAGTGGCGATAGTGGGCATCCCTGTCTTGTTCCTGTTCTTAGAGGGAATGGTTTTAGTTTTTGCCCATTGAGTATGATGTTGGCTGTGGGTTTATCATATATAGCTTTTATTATGTTGAGATATGATCCTTGTACTCCCACCTTGTTGAGAGTTTTTATCAGGAAAGGGTGTTGGATTTTATCAAATGCTTTTTCTGCATCAATTGATATGACTATATGATTTTTATCTCTCAATTTGTTTATGTGATGTATCACGTTTATTGATTTGCGGATATTGTACCATCCTTGCATTTCTGGAATAAATCCTACTTGGTCATGGTGTATGATCTTTGTGATGTTCTGCTAGAGCCGATTTGCTAGAATTTTGTTGAGGATTTTGGCATCTATGTTCATGAGGGATATTGGCCTGTAATTCTCTTTCATTGAATTGTCTTTATCTGGTTTTGGTATTAGGGTGATGCTGGCTTCATAGAAGGATTTTGGAAGTGTTCCTTCCTCTTGAATTTTTTGGAATAGTCTGAGGAGGATAGGTTTTAGTTCTTCCTTGAATGTTTGGTAAAACTCTCCTGTAAAGCCATCTGGCCCTGGGCTTTTGTTTGCTGGAAGCTTTTTGATGACTGTTTCAATTTCTTCCCAAGTCACTGGTCTATTGAGATTTTTAGATTCTTCCTGATTGAGTTTTGGAAGTTTGTATTTTTCTAGGAATATGTCCATTTCCTCCAGGTTGTTCAGTTTGTTGGAATAGAGTTGTTCATAGTATTTTGTAACAATCTGTTGTATTTCAGTGGGGTCTGTTGTTATTTCAGCTCTTTCATTTCTGATTTTATTTATTTGCATCCTTTCTCTTTGTTTCTTGGTTAGCCTGGCTAGAGGTTCATCTATCTTGTTTATCCTTTCAAAGAACCAGCTCTTGGTTTTGTTGATCTTATGTATTGTTTCTTTGGTCTCTATGTCGTTTATCTGTACTCTGATATTTGTTATTTCCTTCCTTCTGCTTACACTAGGCTTTTCTTGTTGCTCTTTTTCTAACTCTTTGAGTTGTAGAGTTAGATAATTTGTTACCATTTTTTCTTGTTTTTTGCAATAGGCTTGTAGGGATATGAATTTCCCTCTCAAAACTGCTTTTGCTGTGTCCCATAGATTTTGGATTATTGTGTTTTCATTGTCATTTGTTTCCAGGATGTTTTTAATTTCTTCCTTGATTTCTCTGGTAACCCAATCCTTGTTTAATAACATGCTGTTTAGTCTCCATGTGTTTGATTTTTTTGGGTTACTTTTATTGTAGTTAAAATTTCCAGTTTTATGCCACTATGATCTGAGAAGATGCTTGATATGATTTCTATCTTCTTGAACTTAAAGAGACTTTGCCTATGTCCCAAAATGTGGTCTATCTTTGAGAATGTCCCATGTGCACTTGAGAAGAATGTATATTCTGTGGCTTTGGGGTGGAATGTTCTGAAGATGTCGATTAATTCCATCTGGTCTAGTGAGTCATTTAGGATTTATATTTCTTTGCTGATTTTTTGTTTAGATCATTTGTCCAAGGGTGACAGTGGGGTATTAAAATCTCCTACTATGATTTTATTGCTATTAATCTCTCCCTTAATGTCCTCCAGCAGTTTATTTTTTTATTTTTTATTTTTATGTATTTGGGTGCTCCCGTATTGGGTGCATATATATTTACCAGGGTTATTTCTTCTTGTTGGATTGTTCCCTTTAGTATTATGAAGTGGCCTTCATTATCTCTTGTTATGTCCTTCACTCTGAGACCTAATTTGTCAGATATAAGTATTGCTACCCCAGCTTTTTTTTCATTTCCATTTGCCTGGAAAACTTTTTTCCATCCCTTCTCCCTCAGTCTGTGTGCGTCTTTTTTTTTTTTTTTTTTTTTTGAGGTGGGTTTCTTGTAGACAACAGATGTATGGGTCTTGTTTTCTTACCCAATCTGTTACCTTATGTCTTTTGATTGGGGCATTTAATCCATTTACATTTAAGGTTATTTGACGCCATTTTTATTCTATACCCATGTTCCTTCTTTGCTTTCTATTTCTTTATTTTTACAGTAGACCCTTAAGCATTTCTTGCATTGCTCGTTTGGTGGAGATAAATTCCTTCAGTCTTTTTTTTTGTCTGTGAAGCTCCTGATTTCCCCTTCAATTTTGATTGGTAGCCTTGCTGGGTACAGTATTCTTGGATTCAGATCCTTCCTTTGCATGACTTTGTATATTTCATCCCATTCCCTTCTGGCCTGATAAGTTTCTGTTGAGAAATCAGTTGCTAGTCTGATGGGGGTTCCTTTGTATGTAACTTTCTGTCTCTCTCTGGCTGCTTTTAAGATTCTTACTTTGTCGTTGGTGTTTGCCAATTTAATTATAATGTGCCTTGGGGTCGGTCTTCTGGGATTCATTTTGCTTGGGACTCTGTGAGCATCTTGGATTTGTGTGGTTTTTTTCTTCTCTATCTCAGGAAAGTTTTCTGTCATTATTTCTTGAAATACTTTTTCCATGTCTACCTCAGTTTCCTTTCTTTCTGGCACCCCTATTATTCAAATATTGTTTTGTTTTGTATTGTCCCAAAGCTCCCGTAGGCTCTCCTCCTGCTTTTTAATTTTTTTTCTAGAAGCTGCTCTAATTGGGTATTTTTTTCCATCTTGTCTTCTAGCTCACTGATGCAGTCCTCTGCTTCATCTAGTCTACTCTTGATGCTTTCTATTGAGTGCTTCATGGTAGCAATACCATTTTTCATTTCTTCTTGGTTCTTTTTCAATTCCTCTTGGTTCTTCTTCAATTCCTCATGGTTCTTTCTCATATCTTCTTGGTTATTGTCAAATTTCCCCTCCATTCTTTTTAGCCATCCTATGATCATTACTCTGAATTCTTGCTCTGGTAGGTTGCTTGCCTCTAACTCGTTTACTTCCTTTTCTGGTGATGCCTGCTTTTCTTTCATGTGCGGGCTATTTTTTTGTCTCCCCAGGGTCTCTCTTTTCAGGATGTCTGGTTATGTGGTGTTCCTTCTCCTGCAATTTCTAATTCCTCCCAGTGTCTGGAGTACTGTGTTAGAACTTCAGGGGATAGCTTCAAGATCAAGAGGAAAGAAAGGCATAATCCATAGGAATGTCTTGTTGGCCTGTGTTGTTGTTCAGTTGTGGTCAGAGATGAAGATGATGTAAATTTCAAGCATCTAGGATATAGTGAGCACTGCTTCAATTTCTTGTGGCTGTCAGCAGAAACAGGGACTGCAAGCTTCCTCCCTCCTCAACCACTCAAGGGTTCCTTTTTCTCCACATCCTTGCCAGCACTTGTCATTTGTTGATTTGTGGATGCTAGTCATTCTGACAGGTGTGAGACGGTACCTCATTGTCAGTTTGATTTGCATCTCTCCGATGACCAGTGACTTTGAGCATGTTTTCATATGTCTCTTGGATTTCTGTATGTCCATTTTTGAAAAGTGTCTAATTAGGTCCTTTGCCCATTTTTTGATTGGTTTAATCTTCCTTTTGTTAAGTTGTACGAGTTCCCTATAAATTTTGGAGATTAAACCCTTATTGGATGTAACATTGGCAAATACGGTCTCCCAGGCAGTGGGCTTTCTTGATGGTTTTTTTTTTGTGTGCAGAAGCTTTTTATTTTTATGTCGTCCCATTTATTTTCTCCTTAGTCCATTGTCCTCGGAGTGTATCAGTAAAGATATTGCTATGACATATGTCTGATATTTTGCTGCCTATAGATTCTTCTAAAATTTTTAAGGTTTCCCATCTTATGTTTAAGTCTTTTATCTATTTATTTTTGTGTATGGTGTAAGTTGGTGGTCTAGTTTCATTTATTTGCATGAAAATGCCCAATTTTCCCAAAACCATTTGTTGAAGAGACTGTCTTGACTCCATTGAATACTCTTGCTTCCTTTGTCAAATATTAATTAAGCATCATGGCTTGGGTTGATATTTTGGGTCCCTGTGAAAAAACTTCAAGTTGACCAAACAAAATACTTGTGGGCATTGAATGTGTCCAGAAAGCTGCTAGTTTCCAGTTCTTGGATTTCTTCTGTGAATGCTCTGTCATCTGTTCATGTTCTCTGTCTGCTTGGAGTGTTGCTGTCACCATTGCTCTCCATCTAAGTCCCAGTGCATTCTTACAGAGCCCATTTAAATGCCGCCCAGTCCAGGCAGTGTTCCCTGATGTTTCTCTAAATAAAAAAGCATTTTATCTCTTCTCTGAATTTGTCTAGCAGTCTCATGCAGCTCTTCATGGCCTTATTGCTTTTTCTATTGTGGAGTGTTATTTACATGCTGGCCACCGGTCTTTTTCTACACATATGTTTTTAAGCTCCTGTGGGTAGATTTCATGTGTAATTGAGCTTTGTATTTTTACCATCTGGAAAATCAGTTTAAAAATATTTATTATTGAATGCCTACTCTGTGCACTACATTCAGTCCATAGTAGAGAGGACTTGCTAAATGTTTGCTGAATGAATGGTGTTAGATGGCCAACCAGAATAACGAAAACAAAAAAGACATCCCTGGCTGGGTGTTCCTTTGGCTGGAGTGTCATCCTGTATAACAGAAAGTTGCAGATTTTATTCCTGGTTGGGCGGGTATGGGGGCAACCAATCAATGTTTCCCTCTCACCATCAATCTCTCTCTCTCTCTCTCTCTCTCTCTCTCTCTCTCTCTCCCCCTAAATTTCTAAATGTAATCAATAAAAACATATCCTCCAATGTGGCTCAGGTTACTGGTTTGATTCTCAGTTAGTGCACATGCCTGGGTTGTGAGCTCGATCCCCAGTAGGGGGCGTACAGGAGGCATCTGATTAATGTTTCTCATCATTGATGTTTCTAATCTCTCTCTCCCTCTCTCTCTAAAAATCAATTTTAAAAAATCTTAAAAACAAAACAAAACATATCATCGGGTGAGGATTAAAACAGAAAGAGGCAGACAACACCAAGTTAGCAACTCTCACACTCTGCTGCCTCCGTAGCACAGAACTTCCCACTATCAACTTATGTTGCCTGGCAAGAGAGATTTTTCAGATTAATTACGGTTGCTAATCAGCTGACTTTGAGATTGGGAAATTGTCTGAGAGGCTCCAGTTTAATCCTAGGAGCCCTTTAAAAGCAGTTTCTTCAGCTGGTGAGAGAAGAGGGAGTGGGAGGTATGCAAAGCAGGAGGAGGACTCATGCATTGCTGCTGCCTGAAAGTGGAACCTAGAAGCAAGAGCCCCCCTCAGCGCATGGCCCTCACGGATGGAAGCTCAGTCTCAAGTGGCCACAGGAACGACTCTGCCAAAACTGAATGGGGTTGGAGGCAGATCTTCCCCAGAGACTGCAGGTCCGAGCCCAGGCCCCTGGCATCTTAGTTTTGATTTGAAACAACTTAAGAGCAGCCAGTGTGTCTGCCTGGGCTTTGACCTCCAGAGCTAGGAGATAAGAAATGAGTGCTGTTTTAGCTACTGAGTTTGTGGCCATTTGTTATCCTGTCTACTAAAAGATTAATATGCAAATTAACCATCACTCTGCTACACCTACCAGCCACGCTCACCAGCCAAATCAGGAGCGAGTATGCAAATTAACCCCAACCAAGATGGCTGTGGCCACGGAGTGAGCAGGAGGGAGGCTTGAGTTTCCCTGGAGATGGAGGAAGCCAAGCTTTCCACACACCCTGGACAGCCCTCCACTCAAGCTACAAAGTTGCAGTTATAGAAGATAAACAAATCCTAGATACCAGGGCCTCTGTTTGGGTCACTGGGGGGGATGGCCAGCCTGTAAACCCCACAGGCCCCTCTCCCAGGCCACCCCACACCCCAAGGGAATCCACATCCTGATCTAGGACACCCTTCAGGGCAAACCAGCCGGCCCCCACCCATGCACCAGGCGTCTATCCTATCTAATAGGAGTAATATGCAGATTGACCATTACTCCAACAAACAAGATGGCTGCCCCCATGTGGTCAAAGATCCTGCCCCCAGGTGGACACAAGATGGCTACCACAAGATGGCCTGCAGGGGAGGGCAGTTGGGAGGGACCAGGTCTGCAAAGGAGGGCAGTTGGGGGTGATCAAGCCTGCAGGGAGGGCAGTTAGGAGTGACCAGGCCAGCAGAGGAGGGAAGTTGGGGGTGACTGGGCCTGCAGGGAAGGGCAGTTGGGGGGACCCAGGCCTACAGGGGAAAGCAGTTGGGGGGAGGCATCAGGCCTGTAGGAGAGGGCAATTAGGGGTGACCATGCCTGCAGGGGAGGGCAGTTAGGGGCAAACAGGCTGTCAGGGGAACAGTTAGGCATCAATCAGGCTAGCAGGGGAGTGGTTAGGGGGGTGATCAGGCTGGCAGGCAGAAGCTGTTAGGGGCAATCAGGAAGGCAAGCAGGCAAGCAGTTGGGAGCCAGCAGTCCTGGATGGTGAGAGGGATGTCCGACTGCCCGTTGGACATCCCTCGAGGGGTCCCAGATTGGAGAGGGTGCAGGCTGGGCTGAGGGACACCCTCCCCTCCACCCCTGTGCACAAATTTTGTGCACCGGGCCTCTAGTGCAGTAATAAAAATAAAATAAAATAAGTGAACACAAGCACTCAGCTAGCACTTCAGAGAGACCCCCATGAAGAATAACGGACTCTCGTACAAGCCAGGACCCCGTGGCCAGCCCTGGGTGAGCGTTCAGCGGCTCCTCCCACCCAGTTGCTTTCTGAGGGTGCGGCCTGGGCAACATGCTGAGGGCAGCTTCGCAATCGGAGCCAGCACCCCCACTCCCCCCACCCCTGACTTGCCGACTGTGAGAAGAGCAGTGGCCGCTGAGGTGAGCCCCGAGCTTGGGGGCTTGTCATGCCCAGCCTGGCACCACTGGGGCCAGTGCCCAGCATCCTGCTGGGCTGCTTCCACCCGGGGAGCTGCCATGGCCCCCATGGCAGCTGCTGGCAGCCAGACTTCACACCTCGCGGCGGCCTCACTCCCCGGGCAGATCCTGTGCTCCCGCCCTGCCCCCGCTGCCCCCGCTGCCCGCCCGCTGCCCCCGCGGCCCGGAGGTGAGCCTGGCTGCAGTGCTCAGGGCGCGAAGTGGCCGATGGCTCTGGTGAGTGTGCTCCTGGGCGAGCTGAGCTTCCTCAGGGAAAGGTGAGAGAAAAGTGTATTTTTTCAAATGGGAAGACACGTATGTACTTCACAAGAGTATTGTTAGGTGGTAACGGTAGGGAAGCAAACACACGTAGAAATTGAAAAGATAGGGGGGCCTAGCCGGTTTGGCTCCGCGGATAGAGCGTGGCCCAGGTTTGACTCCTGATCAGGGCACATGCCCAGGTCCAGGGCTCGATCCCCAGTGGGGGGCGTGCAGGAGGCAGCCGATCGATGATTCTCTCATCATTGATGTTTCTACCTCTCGCTCCCTCTCCCTTCCTCTCTGAAATCATCAACAACAAGGATACGGGGGATGCTCTCTGCAGATGTGGGGCAGACCAAGGTCATTCACAGCAGACAAGGGCAAGGCCAGAGCAGCTGCCACCTGCCTGCTCTGCCATGGAGAGTCCGTGAGCTCAGAGAGTGGAGGGAGGAATGTTTCTGGAACAGCAACTGGCTTTGGGGGAGAAGGGGATGGCGGGGGAGACTGTTTCACGGTAAATCTTTGTACTTTTTCAACCCACGGACATGAAATACCATAAATTAATACTCTTTGGAGAGAGATGGTAGGAGCTTAGCAACAGTTTGCTGTCCCCCTACTCCCTCCCCGTAACGCACACACTGGCACACACACAACTAGAACTCCCTGCGCACACATGCCCTCCTTCACATGCACACCTAACGTGCTGTCCCTTATTACCACGCGGCCCGCGTGTGCACACAAAGGCAGGTGCATCTTGTGTGCTCACAGACGTCGCATGCGTGTACCCAACAAGCATAGCTCCTTGACCCTCTACCCACACCCGTGCCTGCTTCATATGTGGGCACACCTGGGCCGATGCCCCAATAACAAGATAAACAGGTTTAAAAAGTCGCTTATTCAAAAGCACCAGTGGGCCTAATTGCAGGGGACTATAAACCCTAATTAGGGGGGACTCGTTCCCACTAAATGAGGGGAGAGCGGTGGCAGGAATGAAAAGCCCGAGTGACAAAGGCAGCTTCCTCAGACAGCGCGAGCGGAGAGCGCTTCACCGCCTTCCCTCTGACAGAACAGCGGCGCCGGCGGGGGAGGGGCAGGTGGAGCCCTCAGGGCACCCCCCCCCCCCCCAGCATCTCCTGGAGCCTGGAGGGAGGCGGTGGGAGGCGGTGGGAGGAGGAGGGAGGCGGAGGGAGGCGGAGGGAGGCGGAGGGAGGCAGAGGGAGGCAGAGGAAGGGGACCGACTTGCTGCTGCACCCTGCGCTCCCTCCACTCTCTGAGCTCCTTCTGGGTGCCCTCCGGGGTCCTGAGCCCCCCCTCCCCCCAAACCCATTCCTGGGGCTGCCAACACCGCCAGAGGCGTGACCTTGTGACCCCGTTTCCTCAGTTGCAAATGGACTGATAACATTGTGTTCCCGTGAACAAGCACAGGAGCGTAACAGTTTCCACCTCTCTATCCCTCTCCCGTCCTCCCTAAAAATATTAAAAATATATTAAAAAAAGAATAGAAAGTGCTTTTCAAACTGCCAGCGGCCGCATGATTAGTAGCCAGCGTGGACCAGCCCCGGCCGAGGGCAGAGCCTGGAGGCAGGCGCCTGGCGCGGTCACCCTTGCTCTCAGTTCCCGGGACCTTGTCTGTGCCGGAGGCACGGGGTGTTGTCCTCACGGTGGTGAGTGACAGACCGGAGCAAAGCGGCTGCCGTTCCCGGTGCACACAGTAACACACCCGTGGAAATGGGGTGTGGGCGGCCGTGCCATCAATTCTGACAGTAACTGAGCGTTCACTGTGTGTCAGGTGCCGTTTTCACATCTGTTCGCCTATTTGAGGCTCACAGTGTCCCCTGAAGAGGGAGTCCATTGTCAGCATCGGTCCCTTTTAAAGATGAGGAAATAGAGTCTCAGGTTAGGGGACTTACGCAGAGCTGTACTGCCAGTCAGCAGGAGAGCAGGTCCTGAACCACGGCAGTCTGGCTCCTCAGCCTAACTCTTCAGTTTCAATAGCTGATTGGTTTTTAGAGAGAGAGGAAGGGAGAAGAGAGAAACTTGGCTGTGAGAGCATAGCATCGATCAACTACTCCCTGCACACCCGCTACCAGGGACCAAGCCCACGAGCAGAATAGAACCAGAAACCCTACGGTGCCCGGGAGACGCCCAACCCACTGAGCCACACCAGCCAGGGCTTCGGCCTACACTCATAACTCACGGTTAGAGACGGTAAGTAACTTGCTCACTCAGTTTATAGCCGGGGTCAAGTGTGGAAGGCAACCAGTCTCATCTCTCTCTCTCTCTCTCTTCCTGTCTCTCTCACCTCTCTCTCTCTCTCTCTCTCTCTCCCTCTCTCTCTCTCTCTCTCCCCCCCTCTCTCTCTCCCTCCCTGTCTCTCTCACCTCTCTCTCTCTCACCTCTCTCTTTCTCTCTCTCTCTCTCTCTCTCTCTCTCTCTCTCTCTCTCTCTCTCCCTCACCTCTCTCCCTCTCTCTTTCACCTCTCTCTCTCTCTCTCTCTCTCTCTCTCCCTCTCTCTCTCTCTCTCACTTCTCTCTCTCTCCCTCTCTCTCTTCCCCCCCCCTCTCTCGCACCTTCTCTCTCTCTTTTTTTCTCTCTCTCTCTCCCTCCCTCCCTCCTTTCTACTCGCTCTAAAAACCAATGGAAAAGTTAATCTCTGGTGAGGATTAAAAAAAGAAAGTTTCTTTAACAGGAAGCCTGTCTGGCATTTGCCTCCAGGCAGCCCTGTCTGGCGAGGGAGGGTCTGCAGGGAGGGTCTGCTTGGAGCGGAAGGAAGCCCAGAAACTTAAGGCTGAGCGTGTTCACTTTAAACTCCTGCGTAGCATTGGATATTTTATTAAGTGTTTGCTGGTTGGCCCAGGTCCTTTTGAAACAAGGCGCTGTGTGAATAATACATAGTGACGTGCCTTTCTTCAACAGTGCCCACAGCCGTTACAACAGTGCCCACAGCCGTTACAATGGGGTGCAGACCCCGGGGTTAGGTGACTTGCCCAAGTTCAGTGCAGGCCAAACTCAAACCCCGGCCTTATCGATGCCCACCCAGCAGCCTCTCGCTCCCTGGGCACAGAGCCCGTGCCACCGCCAGCCGCCACGTGTGGCGCTGCGCGACGCCACAGAGATGAGAGCGCCTGGACCATACATGCCTCACGCAGCGGAGAAGCAGACCGGTAAGGGAGACGGTGACAGAGCAGACATCGCGAAGCATCCCCTGAGGATGTAGGGACCGCGTCCCAGAGGCCCGGGGCGGTCGGCTCTGTGTGCGGGAGACGCTTGTGCACAGAGATGGCCGTGCTGAGCAGAGGAAGCTGGAGCAGAGGCTGCCGCCTGCGCAGCTCACAGCCCAGGCCGCACTGACTGACCCTCCTGCACGGACCCCTTCCTGCCACAGGGCGCTTCTTCTCCGTCCTCCTCGGCTTCACTTGATTGGGGCTGGGGCATTGGTGCCCTGCCCCTTCTCCCAGCGTTCTCATCACGGTTATTTGCTGAGCTGCCTAATTACCTAAACACTCCGGGCCAGTAAACTGAGTGGGGGCGTTGGGGCTGGTGTAGCCGTCACCTTCCTTTCCCCCTCCCCCCACGCTCTCCCCCCACGCCCAGTGCCATCCCTTCTCAACTCAAAAGGCCCAGCCGTTTCCATCCGGAGTGCAGAGCTCCATTTCCCTCGAATATTAATAATTATGACATTAGAAGGGTGATCTGTTGCAATTCAGCCTTTCTATTTGCAGGCTGGTGGCTGCATATCAATGGCATGATTAGGCAAATGAAAGCAGATTGGCGCTGTTATGAAATATTTACATGGCCAGCATGCATATGCTCCAATCTCATTGTTCCCATTATTAAGCCATTTTATAATCTCATAACATTGAGACTCACACTTTGCATTTCTAATTAACTTGAGGAGTGACTTCGCTGGGAGTTAATTGCAGCGTGTGCATTCTTCTACACACAAACTCACGAGGCACCAACTCGCTGGCACTCTCGCCGCTTGCCCCCGCGACGGCATCCAGGCTGAGTGTGCGGTGAGCTGTCCTCTCTGCGGGAGGAAGTGGCTGGGGAGTGTGGTTCGCATTAAAATTTGGTGCAAACTACGCGCAGGAGCAGGCCGAGGGCGAGAGCCCCTTTTCCCTGTGCAGGGAAGGAAAGGCCTTCGGAGGAGCAGCTGGATGAGGCGGTGGCTCAGTCACTCCTGTAAGACAGCAGCCATAGCAGAGGCCGGGGCTCCGAGCTGCTGTCACAGCCTTTGCTTAGAATGGCCTCGGAGGCAGAGCGAGGGCAGCCCGCACTTTGTGGTTGGCCAGCAGCATGTGGAAGTCTGATCAGGAGCCCATCCCCGTAGTGGCCATCCAGCTGCTCTAGTGAGCTTGTCTCTGGCTGACCTCGGAGCTTTGTGACCACCCACAGCGGGTGTCCGCGACGATCTCGGTGAAACACGCGGTGTGAGCGCTGGGGGTGGGTGAGGAATCTCGGCGCTTCTCCCCGGCAGGCGGAGTGAGCGGTGAGCAGGCCCGGGAGCTGCTGCTCAGACACGGCCGAGCGGAGCGCTGTGCCGCGGTGTTTGGGAAGTTTGTGCGGATCTGGCTGCTGGGCTCTCGTCAGCGGGCAGAGGCCGCAGTACTGCGATGGCTGCGCGTGCTGCCCGATGGGTACAGGTTTCCCGGGTGTTCACTTCGTGAACGCCTGATCCCTGGGTTGTACACCTGAAACAGATCTGCTCTGGTACATCAGCTGTAACTGTGGATTGAACGTTTAGTATGTATGTGTATGTATGTATGTATTTACCTACCGTGTTTCCCCGAAAATAAGACATCCTCCGAAAATAAGACCTAGTGCGTGGAAAGATAAGACATCCCCTGAAAATAAGACCTAGCGCAACTTTGGGAGAAAAAATGAATATAAGGCACTGTCTTATTTTCGGGGAAACAGGGTATTTGCTTCCAGCTTCCAGGAAACTGTACTGAACTTGCTCCGCGGCCTGCACACCCTGCAGGAGCCGGGCGAGGCCCTGTGCCCAATGCCCGGGAAGAGCCCAGCTGGCAGCCCCAGGAGGACTGCGCCGGGGAAGCCCCAGAGCTCGGTGCGCTGCATGCGATGCGGAGGAAGGTGCTCCCGCCAGTCCCCCTCGCGGCCTGTGTGCCCAGCGGCTCCGCAGCTTCAGGAGTGACGCTCCGTGTCCTTCTCCC
This sequence comes from Pipistrellus hanaki, assembly GCF_964339955.1. Classification (NCBI taxonomy): domain Eukaryota; kingdom Metazoa; phylum Chordata; class Mammalia; order Chiroptera; family Vespertilionidae; genus Pipistrellus; species Pipistrellus hanaki. The sequence continues at coordinate 23,598,316 of NC_140521.1, forward strand.
CGGGACGCTGGGAGCTCCTGCAGCTCGGACTTCCTGAGCCTGGACTGTCACCTCTGGCCGAGCCTGTGGGAGGGGGGCACCACCCACCAGGGCCTCTCCAGGGGCGGCCGAGAGAGGGAGCACTGAGGAGAGAGGGCGGGAGACGGAGGAGGGGAGCGGGAAGCCCAGTGGCCTGACCTCTCCGTGCCCTGCCAGGCCCGCCCGTGGCCGGGGTGGGGAGGAGTGAGGGGAGGCCTCCCCCTGAGCCAATGTGGTGGGTGCCAGGGCCCCTCCACCCTCCAGCCGGAGCACGCAGCTCTGCCCCCGGGGGCCCACGGCGGACGGCAGGAGAGCCCAGGGGGCAAGGCAGGGCCTCAGAGTGGGCACCCCGTACCCGGCTCAGCCTGGCTCCGGGCAGCCGCAGGAGGGCCTCTGAGTGAGGGGGGGTAGGAGGGTGAGGGGTGGCTTGCGAGGTGCTTGCTGGAGGAGTGGTCCTCAGCCCGGGATGATGTCCCGCTCACCCCAGGCTGTGAGGGGGGCGGGCTGGGGTGCTACTCACTCTAGTGAGCAGAGCCAGAGATGCTGCTAAACAGCCCACAGCGCACAGCCAGCCCCCCGGACAGCAAAGCACGGCCCACCCCACCGTCCCGCGGGAGGACAGAGCGTCCCTTCCCCGAGCTCCCAGGACGGCTGTGCCAGCTTCCATGTCTCACGGCCAGTGCTCTCCTCCCTGACCCATAGCCCACAGCCAGTGCTCCCCTCCCCAACCCACATCCCACATCCAGTGCTCCCCTCCCCGACCCTCAGCCCACGGCCAGTGCTCCCATCCCAACCCACGTCCAACGGCCAGTGCTCCCCTCCCTGACCCACAGCCCACACCCAGTGCTCTCCTCCCCGACCCACAGCCCACGGCCAGTGCTCCCCTCCCCAACCCACATCCCACAGCCAGTGCTCCCCTCCCCGACCCACATCCCACAGCCAGTGCTCCCCTCCCCGACCCACATCCCACAGCCAGTGCTCCCCTCCCCGACCCACATCCCACAGCCAGTGCTCCCCTCCCCGACCCACATCCCACAGCCAGTGCTCCCCTCCCCGACCCACATCCCACGGCCAGTGCTCTCCTCTCCGACCCACATCCCACGGCCAATGCTCTCCTCTCCGACCCACATCCCACGGCCAGTGCTCTCCTCCCTGACCCACATCCCACGGCCAGTGCTCCCCTCACTGTCACGCCCACCTGACGCGCTGTGGCGGGGAGAACACAGGTCCTCTCTCAGTGGCTGGAGATTACACATCTACCAGGGAGAACATACACCTGGGAATGGTGTAGATTCTCAGTGATTTATCCGGGGATTTTGCTAATTCCTAACTTTGAAAAGAAATTATTACCATCTACTATCACATCATATAATAACAGAATAAAAAGATTTAATACCAAAGACATGTTAAAGAACATCCTTTACATAAAACACGTTTAGCTTTACTAGTAAGACTCACTCCGCTCAGCCTCCGCAGCCTGGTGTGGTCCAGGCCCCTCACCCCGACGCACCGGCCCAACCCAGAGGCAAGTGCTGCTCTTGGCATCTTTGCCCAGACGGCGAGGAGTTCTCCAGGCGCCGCCCGGACAGCTCCCGAGCCCCGCCTTCTGGAGCTGGGGAATCGCAAGTGGTCCGAGCCCCTCCCTTGGGGTGGGGTGGCAGGACCCCCACGGGACAGAGGAGACAGTGGGCTCCAGTGACGTATGGCTAACGTGTGGTCCCAGGTCCGGCCAGACCGCCCTGCCTCTGAGACCTCGGGTGTGAGATGCGGCTGCCTCTCTGGCTAAAGGACTGGGAGCAAATTAATGGATCATCCAGTCCGGGATTCCCCAACTTAAACACAACAGATCAATCAACCTCCTGAAAAGTAATTATATACTTTAATCTTTTTCTCTGGAAAATGTTTTTTAAAAACCTCTGACACCGTTAATACCATTCCATAGGAGAAAGGCCATGTCAAGACTAGGAAAGAAGGAAATAGTTCATTCCTTCACTAGCCATTCATCAGGTGGCCGCTGGGTGCCGGGGCCGCTGGGTGCTGGTGGCCTCTAGGTGCTGGTGGCCTCTGGGTGCCGGTGGCCGCTGGGTGCCGGTGGAAGACAGAACAAGAAAACCAGCCATGCGGTGGGAACATACACTCCAATAGCACATCTCTACAAAGAGCTCCTTTCAGCAAGAGAAACTGACCTCGACGAAAGGTGCCTGGAGTGGCCTTCGTGGTCTCTTCATCTCCGTTAACAACCTTGTCACGTGTCGTCCCCGGCCCCCAGGCCAGCATTGGGAAACTGAGTCTAACACATTGGTCCACTCCAAGGAGAGAGCCCGGAGTTCCCTCCCATGGAGGAACCCAGATCCAATAGAGCTGCAGTCTGAGCCCTCCTGGGCCTGGGTCCGTGGCTCAGGTGGTGGGTGGGGCCGGCACTGCACCACAGGTGGGCGGGGCTGGCACTGCACCACAGGTGGGCGGGGCTGGCACTGCACCACAGGTGGGCGGGACCTGGCACTGCACCACAGGTGGGCGGGGCCAGTGCCATGCACCACAGGTGGGTGGGGCCGGCACTACACCACAGGTAGCAGAAGCCGGAGTTCTGTGCAGGCAATTTTGGGCATGTGGCTCAGCCAGTGAGGGGACATATCCCGCCTCACTCTTTGCTGCGTTTTCCACACCCTTTGGTAACCCCAGCGTCTGAGCAGCCTCCTCAGCTCTCAGAGCTCACTAGCAGCCTGGGAGGCAGGTCCATTTCACACTTAGGGGGACTCAGGCCCTGGGAGAGGTCACCTGGCAAAGCAGAAATGGTGCCAGGACCCACCTTCGATCTGATTCCCCTCCGTGGCTCTGTGTGTGGACAGGCGAGAGCCGGCCCGTGGGACGGAGCAGGCCAGGGGCCCGTCCTCCCGGCCGCTGTCCCGCCGCCTGGCTTGTTCCTGTCCCTGCCGTCCTGGTGGTGCCTCTTCACCATCACCCTCCCCACGGCGCGAAGCAGTGGCAGCGTCAGGGAGACAGGTCTGTGTGGCTAATATGCTACTCGCTGAGCTGTCCAGCAGGCTCAGAAATGGCGACAAAAGGACTCAAACACTGAAAAGTGACCCTGGAGCACAAGGAAGAGAGAGGAGAAGCAGACGGGAGGTCTGAGGCGGGAGGCTGCTCGCTCAGCTCCCCAAGGCCACGGAGTCCCGGATGTGTGGTGAGGAGGCCTGGGCCTGGCCACAGCCTGACAGCCGGACAGCCTGACAGCCGGACAGCCTGACAGCTGGACAAGAAGTGCCGGTGTCCTCCACGCTGCCTGAGAGAGGCGTCCGGCTGTGGGGTCTTCATGTGACAGCAGGCCTCCCTGGGCCTCGGGCAGGCCCTCTGCACGCCCCCGTGGCCGCCTTTGGGCGCTTCTCTCCCTGGGCCAAACGCCACTCCCGCGCAGGCTCTGCCCAGCCACCCCCCAGAAGCCTTCCTCGCTGGCCGGAGGGCGCGCCCTCACCGGCCTCACCTTGTTCCTCTCCCTTCACTGTCGTCATCACCTGAGATGCCCTCCCCGCCCTGGTGCTGGGCCTGGGTTAGTGCCCCACCGAGATCTTTCTGTTCCGCACAGAGAAGTGTCCGTTGCTTTTTGAAGGAGTTGCCTCACCTTTTGTTTAATTCCTCAGGCAAAGGTGCAAAATGAATTTGTGGCCCTAAACCCGTAACAGCAAGGCACAGAGGAAGAAGCCGCTCCTGGCTGGGGTGGCCCCGTGGCTGAGCGTCGGCCTCTGAACCAGGAGGTCACCGTTCAGTTTCCAGTCAGGGCGCATGCCTGGGGTGCAGAGCCGATCCCCAGAGGGAGGTGTGCAGGAGGCAGCTGATCGATGATTCTCATCGTTCACGTTTCAATCTCTCCCTCTCCCTTCTCTGAAACCAACACAAATACATATTTTTTATTTTTATTTTTATTTATTTATTTTTAATTTTTTTTATAAACATATTTTTATTGATTTTTTACAGAGAGGAAGGGAGAGAGATAGAGAGCTAGAAACGTTGATGAGAGAGAAACATCGACCAGCTGCCTCTTGCACACCCCCCACCGGGGATGTGCCCGCAACCAAGGTACATGCCCCTGACCGGATTTGAACCTGGGACCTTTCAGTCCGCAGACCGACGCTCTACCACTGAGCCAAACCGGTTTTGGCACCAACACAAATATATTTTTAAAAAAGATGAAGAGCCCTAGAAAGCATGGCTGGGATGAAAGCAAGACTCTTGGAATTAATGCTGGCCATGCAGAACCTTCAACATGTACAATCAAGAGGTAGGTTTTTTGTTTTTTTTAATTGTAGAATTTTAAAATTACTTTTATATTGAGATCTGACACATTAATAGTACATTGGTTTCAGGTTACAACATGATGATTTCGCATAGGAATGTACTGTAAAATGACCACAAAAGCCTGGATAACATGCATCACCTCACATAGTTACAAATTGTTTTTTTTAGAACTTTTAAGATCTACTCTCTTAGCAACTTTCAAGTGTACAATGAAGAAGTATTAACTATAGTGCTTTTACTGAAGAGGTAATTTTTCTACATGGCATTTATTGTGCTATCTATACTAATAAAAGGGTAATATGCTAATTAGACCGGGAGCCCTTCCAGATGTCCTTTTGGACAAAGCCATGGTGGCAGGGCCGAGGCAGAGGCGGTTAGGTGCGATCAGGCCAGGAGGAGAGGGCAGTAAGGGGCAAGCAGGACTGCAGGAGAGGGCAGTTGGGTGGGGGGACCAGGCTGGCAGGGAGGGCAGTAGGGGGTGATTGGACTGGCAGGGGAGCAGCTAGGTGTTGATCAGGCTGGCAGGCAGAAATGGTTAGGGGCAATCAGGCAGGCAGGTGAATGGTTGGGAGCCAGCAGTCCCGGATTGTGAGAGCGATGTCTTACTGCCAGTTTAGGCCTGATCCCACATCCCCCGAGGGGTCCCAGATTGGAGAGGGTGCAGGCCCGGCTGAGGGACACCCCCCCACCCCCCCATGCACAAATTTCATGCACCGGGTCACTAGTTTAATATATTTGCCCATCTATGTGGCTAGCTTAGTTTCTGCTACCAATAAATGTTGGGTTGATGAGTTAATCAGTGCATGCATACAGTACATATTTCTATCCAGCATTTTTCAGACCGCATTTGGAATTTTATGTTCAGTTCAAGGCAGGCAACTCCTTAAGCTCAGAGCTCAGTGTGAGAGGGCTAAGACAGGTTCTGGGACCGTTAGTCTTGGAAGAGGGTGCTCAGAGAAATGGCAGAGGGTTTTTTATGCCTGGCCGGCGTCGCTTGGTGGTTGAGCATCCACCTATGAACCAGGAGGACACAGTTCGATTCCCGGTCAGGGCACATGCCCAGGTTGCGGGCTCGGTCACCAGTGTGGGGCCCTAAGGAGCTCAGAGGCTCAAGGCCCTGCAAGGGGAAGGAACTGCAGGTGACCGAGTTGATCTGCAGGGCCCTGCCACGCCCGTAAGCAGCCGCAGGGGTCTGTCGTGGAAGCAAATGGAGTTTTCTGGCTGATCACTTCGTTTGGAATCGGTGTGTGTCATTTCCACCGTCTGCGCTCGTGGCCGCCGGCTTCCTCTCCCGGGGTGGCGTGGCACCAGGTGGCTGGCTCCTCTCGGCGGGCCAGAGCCTCCAGGTGGACGAGGGCGGTTGGAGCGGAGCTGGCCGGCTTTGTCAGCTCAGGGCAGCGGGCGCAGGAAATGTCTGGAAATGGGCGGCGTGGGCCCCTCCCCGCCCTCCACGGAGCCGGCTGCCCAGGCCCCACAGCAGACAAAAAGCGGCCGCGCTTTCTCCTCGCGCACCAAGTCTGTGCAGCAGCAAAGTGCAGGCCCTGACAGGAATTTCAATTATTTAATCAGAAAGAAAATGAAAGAGGTCTTAAGTGTTGTGATGCGAAGACAGCCTTTTCATAGACCAATCTAGTGTGCGCTCACCGTGAATATGAAGCAAAATGGGAAGGAAATTAAGGCAGCTTCGGCTTAAATCATGTGATTGCAAACAGTAAATTAGTTTCTCGATGTTTTCATTTAAGTGTTTAAGTGGAAGGTTTTATTCCTAATGTAGTGCGGTGACACAGAAGAGCGCCCGCAGCCAGTCCCAGCCCCGCCCGCCCGCCGAGCGAGGCCCCGGGAGGATGGAGAGGGAGGATGCAGAGGGAGGGCGGGCGCAGCCTCTGCACGCCGAGCTCCTTTTGTTTCAAATTGCTTCCCAAGTCCGCTTTCACAGCCAGCTCATTAATCGAGCAGATGAGCAACGTCTGTTGAAAATGTACTAAGCGAAATGCTTTTAATTTGGAAGGGAAATCAGGAACTGCATTAGTCAGAGCATATAAATGGCAGCACCACCCGTTCGGCTGCTGTTTTGTTTGCCGAGGGCCCGCTGCACTTGTTCTGAGGGACGAGGGCGAGGTGAATGGGCGCCATGAGCTGGAGAGAAGCCTGCGCTCCGGCTCTCAGGGGCCTCCGGGTGGCTTTGCGGGGCCAGGCCTGGGGCCGCTGTCCCCGGGATCGCTCAGAAAGCACTAATTGGGTTGGACTGCGGTGACCCCTGAGCTGGTGCAACAAGTGGAGGGAGGCCCTTCCTTCGTAAATGAGCATCTCTCTGTGTTTGCCATTAGCTTTGATCGTTTGGCTGGGAGCTCACAGGCGGGGTGGAAGGTCAGGCTGTGGTTCATGCTATACAACAACAGTGAGAGAACTTTTACCGCTAAGTCAGCCCATGAGGCTGGGACCCCTGAGGGTTTGAGTGACAGGCCCCCCTGCAGCCGCAGGGGGAGTCGGTGAAAGTGTGCCTTAACTGGCCGCTGGCAGCCCTGCCAGGGTTACCGATGCTGCCTCTGCCAGGGTTACCGATGCTGGCCCTGCCAGGGCACGCTCAGTTTGATTCCCTCGAGGCCCCTCCTCCAGGAAGTATTCCTTGCCAAGAGACCTTTTTTCTCAATTAAACTCCTAGAAAGCTTCTGACCTATGTTTCTGTGCCGGTTTCTCGACCCTGGGTACTGAGCAGACACTAACTTTTATTATTGTTCAACTTTCTTTTTATGGTTGAATGGCATTTTCACTCTTTTTTCAAAATTAAAAAAAAAATGATTTCAGAGAGGGAGAGGGAGAGAGAAACATCAGTGATGAGAGAGAATTGTTGATTGGCTGCCTCCTGCATGCCCCCTACTGGGAATCAAGCCTGCAACCTGGGCATGTGCCCTTGACCAGAATCGAACCTGGGACCCTTCAGTCTGCAGGACGACGCTCTATCCACTGGGCAACACCGGCTAGGGCTGCAGTCTGGCTTCAGATTGCTTTTCCGTCCTTTGCATTTTCTGTAACTTGCAGTGGGTGAACCTGATTGGATGCTGGCTGAACACTGGCGGGGGCTTCCTAGGTGCTGGTGTGCCCTGCAGCTCGCACCACGCCAGGGCACCCTGATGTCTGGCTGTCCTCTCAGGGACGCTCACGTTGGTCACCGGGCCAGTGGTGGCCTCCTGCTCACTTTATATAAAGCGGCACTTCCTTGTTTGGGAGCAGCAAGTAATGTACAGGTGACACTTTGTCATTCTGCGTCCCCAGCTCCTCTCCTTCCACAGCCGTGGCCCTGCGAGGGCCGGCCCGGCCCCGGACAGTTACTGCTCTGGGCGGCTCCTCGCAGTGCTCCTGTGGTAACACTGAGTGCTCGCCGAAGGGGTGAGTGAACAATGCACGCATGAGGTTCAGAGTGAACAGAATGAGGTTCAGAGTGAACAGAATGAGGTTCAGAGTGAACAGAATGAGGTTCAGAGTGAACAGAATGAGGTTCAGAGTGAACAGATGACAATTTTAACCGAGCGAGAAACTGTAAACCTGCCTGTGGGGGCGGTGAAGGGCTGCCACGCTGTGCGGGGGCGGAAATGCTGGGCTGCCTGCGGAGTGCTCAGGGCCTCGCCTCAGCTTTGCAACTACTTTGCCACGTGACAAATCGCTTACCTTTTCTGGAACTTTTTTGTATAACAAGGAATACAAGAAACAAACAAAAACAAACCTGTAAGGTTCTACCAGCCTAAGTATTCTAGAATTCTAAATAAATACAAAGAACTATATAGGCCAGGGACGGTAGATGGAGCTGACAGGTCTTGCACTCACTTGAGTCTGGGTTTCCTTGTGCATTCTAGGCTCGTGGTGTTTAACAAGCTTACAGGTTGTCACAGTAACCACCCTCCCCACAGCTTGTTATCTAATAACCAGCCATCTCAGCCATTACCAGCTGGGGTCTTCGCCCCATTTCATATTTGTGCCATTTTATAAACAATAGGAAACTCTTGCTTCTTTGCCAGCAAAGTCTGCCGCTGGATCACCTGAGTGGTTCTGTCACTGATGCGTTCACTTTCTTATCCACTTATTCAGTCAGTGAGTCCATCTGTGAGCTCTTACCATGTGCCAGACATTGAGCTAGGTGCTTGGGGTATGCGGTTTGATCTACTGAGGAAGAGAAGTTCTTAGAGGCAGTTGCCCTGGCCAGCGTGCCAAATGGTTAGAGCATCGGCCTGCATACTAGAGGGCCTTGGATTCAATTCCGGGTCAAGAGCACATACCTGGGTTGTAGATTCGTCTCTCTTCTACCCGCACCCCCCACCCCCTGACCCCCCCAATTGGGACAGAAGTGGAAGGCAACCGATTGATGTGTCTCTCTCACATGGATGTTCTTCTCTGTTTTTCCCCCTCTCTTCCACTCTCTCTAAAAAAATCAATGGAAAACTTTCCTCACTTTTTGGATAAGGATTAAAAAAGAAAGGAAATGAGAAGAGGCAGTTGCCGTGCAGAGAGAAACATTATGATGTCAGAAGTAGATGGTGGCATAGAGACAGGGCCCCTGACACACCGGGGCCTTTGGGGGCCTCCAGGAGGAAGCGGTTTCTTTCCACGGAGGATTGTATAGACAAGCAGAGAAGAGTGAGTATGGCTAGATAATAAGTGTTCCTGGCAGAGAGGGTAGCATGTACTGGGACTCGGGGATGAGAGAGAATATGGCATGTTAAAGAGCTTAGAGCAATGAATTTTTATTTTTATTTATTTATTTATTTTAAAATATTTTTTTAATTGATTTTTTACAGATAGGAAGAGAGAGGGATAGAGAGTTAGAAACATCGATGAGAGAGAATCATCGATCAGCTGCCTCTTGCACATTCCCTACTGGGGATGTGCCCGCAACTCAGGTACATGCCCTTGACCGGAATCAAACCCGGGACCTTTCAGTCCGCAGGCAGACGCTCTACCACTGAGCCAAACCGGGTTTCGGCTAGAGCAATGAGTTTTTAAAACGTTTTTTGTTGCGGTAAAATACGCATAAATACTATCAGAGGATGTTAAGCCCGGACCAACGTAACCAGATCTGCATTTGAATCACCACCCTGGTCCAAAGAAAGGACTGGGTGACAGAGGGAACAGAGACAGTTAGCAGTTAAGACCGTGCCATTGTCACGGGCGGGAACGTCTTAAAGCGGTTTGTACCTTCTGAGCTGCTGTCGTGCACAGAATAACAGAGATATTTGTTGGTTTTTTGTTGGCTGAATGGACTTACTTCTGAAAACACCAAAAACGTTCTTTCTGGACTTTCCAGGTCCTTTCCTGTCCTCACGCATAGAGACGTGAGCTGAAATTTCCTAGACTCCACCTCTGCTCACACACCCTTCACTGGCCCCTCTGCTCACTCCCTGTCCTCGGAAGTAAAAAGAAAGCCTCTGACTCTCTTTCAAAGTACTTACCAGCAAGACCACAGCTACATTTCAAAACATGGCTCCAAATCCACGCCCGGGATGCAAGCTCAGGGGCTGAAAACAGTGTGTTCTTCCTCTCACCCCCCTGAGTACGTGTGCCGCTCCCTGAGCAGAACAGTTCCATCGCCTCCATTTCACCCTACAAACTCCACCGCCCTCAACGGCCCCGCTCTAATACTGCGTCTTGCACGGAGCCTTCACCCATTCCTTATAATTGATGGATGATTTCAATAAAATTTTATAAAAATTAAAGCAAATCGTTCTTCACAGAGAGTACATAAATTTCCATTCTTTGCATCAATGTATGAGAGTTATTCTTTCCCCAAAACATTTGCTAACAGAGTGGATTTTAAATCAATCAGATTAAAAAATTTAATTCAGTACTTAATGATGCTGAGTGTAATTAAACTTTTATTAGTCTTACTTTTAGTATTAGTAGCACTTTAAAAATGTTTAATGGCCATTTATATTTTCGTTCCTTTTAAATGTATTTTTATTGATTTCAGAGAGGAAGGGAGAGGGAGAGAGAGATCAAAATATCAATGATGAGAGAATTATTGATCAGCTGCCTCCTGAACTACTGGGTGGGGACTGAGCCCACAAACTGGGCATGTGCCCTTGAACCAGTATCTGTAGGCTGATACTCTATCCACTGAGCCAAACCAGCTAGGGTCATATTTTCTTTTTTGTGCGAACTGTTTTGTGTTTTTGTTGTTGTTTTGGTTTATACTTTGCCCATTTTTAAACTGTGCTCTTGATCTTTTTCCTTACTGATTTGTAGTAATTTTTAAAAATGTTTTTATTTATTTTTTATAGAGAGAAAGGGTAGAGAGAGAGAAACATTGATATATAAACATTGATAGGCTGCCTCCTGCACACCCCCTACTGGCGATCAAACCTGCAACCCAGGTATGTGCCCTGTTGGGCAATCCAACGGGGATGATGTTCAACCAATTGAGCCACACTGGCTAGGGCTGCAGTAACATTTTATGTACAACGGATTATTCCTGTGCCTGGGATATGAGTTGCATATATTTTCTCCCAGTTTATTGTTCATCTTTTTTTCTTTGCTATTAATAGCTTTGCCATAAAGAATTTTTTAAGTTAATATAGTTAATTTTATTAATATTTTCTTCTATGGCATCTAGGTTTATATGTTATACAAAAATGGCTTTTCCTATTTTAAATTTTTTAAGAAAATCTCTCCAATATTTTTCTTCTGCTTCCTTTTAAAATTAGCTACCATCTTGATCATTGTAAGACAAATTCAACATTATACTCTAATAGTGACAACATTTATACCTTCCATTATTACATATATTTTTGGTCCACTAACTCCACTGTGTTAAAAATGAGAGTTAGGCCGAGACCGGTTTGGCTCAATGGTAGAGCGTCGGCTTGGGGACTGAAGGGACCCGGGTTCGATTCCGGTCAGGGGCATGTACCTCGGTTGCGGGCATATCCCCAGTGGGGGGTGTGCAGGAGGCAGCTGATCGATGACTCTCTCTCATCGATGTTTCTAGCTTTCTATCTCTCTCCCTTCCTCTCTGTACAAAATCAATAAAATATATATTTAAAAAAAAATGAGAGTTAGAAGAATAAAAATCAATTTGACCTCATGAACAGTATTTTCAAACAAAATATAAATGATCTAGCATTTAAACAAAAACATACCAAAAATTTAGTTCTGCACATGAGGTCCTTTTTGGGAATGTTTACCAGCTTATCTTTGTACCTAAAAATAGAGTTTGAAAAGGTCTTACAATCTCTTATATCAGAAATTTACAGTATATAGTGGTAGCAAGGTATACCCCTTTACTTTCTTTTTTTTTTTTTTTTAAGTACTTTGATTGATTTCAGAGAGAAAGGGAGAGGGGGAGATAGAAACATTAATGGCGAGAGTTGCCCCTTTACTTTCAAAACTATGCATACTAGTTTGGTATTACTGTTAAAAGTACATTGTATCATTAAGTGCTAATTTTTAACTCTGATAATAGAATTTGCTTTAGCATGGAAGAAAAGAATATTTAAAAAGCATTTGTGTTAGCTTATTGTTTGTTTTTTCCTGGTAAATGTATTTGGCTACTCTTCTGAGACTATAGGAAAATGATAGAATTCTAATAGGAAACTGATTTAAAGGTCATTCAGACTCTACTATATACCTCATAGAGGATTAATGCTGCTATACGGCCTTGGCCAACTTGGCTCAGTGGCTAGAGCATTGGCCTGCCTACTGAGAGATCCTGGTTCCATTCTGGTCAAGGGCACATGCCCGGGTTTCGGGTTCGATCTCCAGTAGGGGGCGTGCAGGAGGCAGCTGGTCAATGATTCTCATCACTGAAGTTTCTATTTCTCTCTCCCTCTCTCTTTCCCTCTGAAATCAATGAAAATAAAACAAAAATAATAAAAAATAGAAAGAAATGATGCTATATGATCTCTCATATTTCAAACCTTTAATTACTTAAACTTAATGAAGCATGTTTTGAATTGAGATGCCAAAGGCAGTATAGAAAATTTCAATAGGGGGGGGGAGGGAAAGAGAGAAAGTTTTTGATCTTAAAGATTGGCCCAGTCCTGAATGAGCAAACTGGACGGGCTTAGTCCTCCTTATCTGAGGAATGCCGTGACTTAAGTGCCCTCTCCTTGAATGTGTTCTCATGTGAGCTCACATCCCATTCCTCAGTGTAAAAGAAGATGCATTTGCAGGAAGCATTCATGACTCCATTCCTTCTCTATACATGTCATCCACTTTGGTAGTGCTTAAGTAAAGTACTCAGATAGAAGGTAAGTTGAAACAGACAACAAGCAATATAATACAAAAATGTTACGAGTAAAGTGTGTTACTCAGCTGCTTCTAAAATACATTTCTCCCTTTATTTTGAAGGCCACAGTGTAGGCAACTTGGCTAATGGAACCAGTCTTTTCCTTTGATCATCAATAGGGTTATCTCTTCGGGAAACCAAGTCCCAGCTCAGAGGACAGTTTCAGACGAGACTGACATGAAAGAGAGTAGTGTTGCTTAATTATTTCATCCCTGAGAAACATCTTTCTTCTCTTTAAATTAATTAGTAATTCCTCAGCTGAAACCATAAGCAGTTCTATCATGTCTTGCAGATTGGGGTGGGAGAGGAGTTATTTGATCTTTTCTTTTTGCTCAGAGCAGTGAACAGAATCTGATTTTATGTGTCAGCGACAGCCGGTCCTGGGTGACAGACTTTTAGTCCAATGAGAATAAAAGATTAATGTAATGTGAGTGAATTTATTGAATCTCCTGAGGTTGGGAAGATGCGTGGTGAGTAGCCTGAATATAGTAGATGTTCAATAAATGCTTGTAATTATCTAATATAATGGACGGAGGAATGGCAAGCATTGACAATGTCTGGACTAGCTTCAGAACTGCTTTCCATTTTCCCTGTGTATGTCGATCTGCATGGAGAGGGATAGAAGGGATTGTGACAGTTAACTGGCCATGGGCTGTCCAACAGGTAACCAAGAGCCACAGGTGGCTATTGAGCACTTGAAATCTGGCTGGTCTGAACTGAGATGTGCAGAAAATGTGAAATACACACTGGAGTTTGGAGATTTATTATTAAAAAGAAATGCAAAAGAATCTCATTAGTAATATTTATATTGATTACATGTTGAATAATAACATTTTTTTTGATATATTAGGATTAAATAAAATCCTATCTAATAAAAGGGTAATATGCAAACTAACCGTCATTCTGTCACAAAGAGGCAGCACCTATAGCCACAAGATGGCAGCACCCAATCCTCTCAGCCCTGCTGGAGTCCCCCAGTCCCAGGGGGGCAGCCACTGAGAGCGGGCAGTGTGAGCAGCCTGGTGGAATACTTGCTTCGTTGTCACGGTGACAAGGCAAGCATTTCACCCTGGCTGCAGAGGGCCTCTGGGCAGCGGGCGGGCATGGAGCTGCCAAGTGGAGAGGAGGCACCGGCTGTGGATGGGCCTCTGGGCCACAAAGAGCCTCTGGGAAGCGGGTGCGGAGCGGCCAGGCCCCACAGAGAGCTACTGGCGCACAGATTTGTGCACAGGGCCACTAGTATATCAATATTCCACCTGTTTCCTGTTTCTTCTTACATTTATTTATTTATTTATTTATTTATTTATTTATTTATTTATTTTTTATTTATTTGTTTGTGAGGGTGGGAGGGAGGGGGAAAGACAGAAAAAAGCCAATGGGTTGCCTCCCTAATGCAGCCCTAGGGGATCGAGCCTATAAACAAGGCACATGCTCTTGACCAGAATCAAACCTGAGACCCTTAGGTCCCCAGCCTATGCTTTAGGCACTGAGCCAAGCCAGCTAGGGCTATTTCTTCTTACTTTTTAAATGTGACTAGTAGAAAATGTAAAATTACCTATGTGGCTCATATTTTTATTGAACGGTGCTGCTCTAGACTTTACAGACAATCCAGGCAATGAAACACTTCTGCTTTTAAGGGGCAAATTGAGGTCCAAAAAGCCAGGAAGTGTCCTTATGGTGTTGGGGCTACTGAGCAGTTACAAGCTATCTAAAAATGTGACATTTACCTCTTACCTGAATGGCCCTAGGGCCTGAGGGAGGTGGGCAGAGGAAGGCCTGTGGGCTCTGGAATGCCTCTTCTCCAAACCTTGGACAAACAGGATTGCATCTCAAGCAGGGTCTGGCCTCCTGGCGGCCTCTGCCACCCACTCAGAAGTAGGAGGCCCGACATGAGTCCCGTGAGAAGGCGAGGCTGGGCTCTGTGCATCCTGGAGCTTCCCCTGCTTCTGCTCAGAAGCCCCAGCACCATAAGGACACTTCCCGGCTCCTTGGACCTCAAGATTTCCCTGAGCGCTCTGAGAGGAATGTGAGGCTCAACCCCAAAGGACCTTCTCCAGGGACAGGACTTGCCTGGACACCTGCCCACCTGAGTGCTGTGGCAAGCCCGGCTGTGGTTACTGGAGCACCTGGGCGGAGGGGGTCTCCCTCATCCAGTAGGGTGTAGACTTAGGAATTCCTGTCTGCCTCCACTTCCCATGGATCCCCTATTCTCACCTCAGTCCCCTCCAGAGGCCTGCTTTGGTGCTGGTGGCTGTTTACCTTCTCAGCCATGAGATTCATTCATTCATTCATTCATTCATTCATTCATTCACTAGGAGCCTGGTGCACAAAATCTGTGCTGGGTAGGGTTCCTAGGCTTGGCTGGCAATCAGGGCCTATCTGTGGGGTGACCAATGAGATGATCAAACCTCCCCCAGCCCCCCGCACCCGTCTTGGCTGGCCTGGGGCCTGTGGGCTGTGGGAAGCTCCTGCATTGAGCATCTGTCCCCTGGTAGTCAGTGTGCATCATAGCAATCATTCATTTCAATGTTCAGTAGATTTGCATATTTTTTTATTATATAGAATTTATTTGTTTATTTATTAAGTATATTTTTATTGATTTCAGAGAGGAAGGAAGAGTGAAAGAGAAATAGAAACATCAATGATGAGAGAGAATCATTGATTGGCTGCCTCCTGCAGGCCCCACACTGGGGATTGAGCCCACAGCCCAGGAATTAAACTGTGACCTGGTTCATAGGTCCATGTTCAACCAGTGAGCCTATGGAGCTTTTTTAAAAATTAAATTTATTGGGGTGACATTGGTCAACATGAATGTAGAGGTTTCAGGGGTGGGTTTCTGTTGCAAATCCTGTGTATTGCACTGTGTGCCCACCACCCAAAGTCACATGTCCTGTCACATATTAGGACCCCCTTCTCCCCTATCTCCTCCCTCTGGCAGCCCCCACACTCAGCCAGGAAAGGGAAAGGGGAAGTAGAACTCCCCTGCAGTCCTCAGGCCCTGCCCCTTCCCAGAGCTGTCTAGTTCTCATTCTCAGGTTCCTGCTGAGCGGGCGGTGCTGGGCTTCGGAATCCAGTCCCGGAAAAAGCAGGACCCAGAGAGGGAGAGTGAGGAGCAGCCGCCCCCTCCCCTGCGGTGGGCAGCGCAGGGCGGGAAATAGCCTCAGCTTGGGGGAGACCGGGGAGCTGAGTCCCCGGTGGGTGAAATAGGGGAAAGAAAAGGACCCAGAGGCGGTCTATCCCCTCCCCTCCCTTCTCCTCCCTCCTCCGATACGGTGAACACTCTGAAATGCTTTAGTCCCCGGATCAGCAAACTGCGGCTCAAGAGCCTCATGTGGCTCTTTAGTCCATTGAATGTGGCTCTTCCACAAAATACCACGGCCTGGGCGAGTCTATTTTGAAGAAGTGGTGTTGGAAGAAGTTGAAGTTTAAAAAATTTGGCTCTCAAGAAATTTCAGTCCTTGTACTGATGATATTTGGCTCTGTTGACTAATGAGTCTGCCAGCCACTGCTCAAGGCTAAATTCTGAGAAAACTGAGAAAACGTCTGCAGTGCCTTGGGTCAAAGGTAACTGTCTCACAAAGACGTGTTTACTGGCCCTGCTCCCAAACAGACACTTAACAGTCTTCCTTTGCACCATCCGAGCAGAAGTTCATCCCCACCCCAATGAGGCTCAGTTCCCATCTCCAAGGCTGAATGCAAAGCCGTGCTCTTCCTCTGCGCTGGCACAGAGAAGAGGGCGAGCAGGTAGGTCCTCAATAACCCTCAGCCTTCAGGGTCTTAGGAGACAGGAGTCTGAGCCTCCTCAGCTTCTCTCTAGTGCTGAAGGGGATGACTGGACGGGACCATGGCTAAGGACTACAGCGCAACTGCTGGAGCCTGCATTTTCCCTCTCGGTGGCCTGCTCTCCATCGTCGGCTCTTACCATGATGAACTTAAAACAAAAATCACATTTCAGACTTCAGGACAAAGCACTCTGACTTTATTTAAATGCCTCCATGCTAAGATCTCATTTTAAAGTTATTTCCCACTTCTTTCTCCTTCCTCTGGCTCTTCTCGTCTGTTTACCATTTTTACCAGGTCATCCATATGGAACACAGAGCTTCCTGCGGCACTGTAGTTTGGGGCCTAATTGATTCTGGTAATTAATTTGTTTTACCTGCTAGATCAGATGAAAATTCTACCCAGGCGCCCAAGGATTAGCACTTGGCTTCCTAACACCTCCTCTAATTATCTAATAGCATGGGTTGTGAGGACTCGGTGTCTATTAAGACACTTTTGCTATTAGCAGTGGTGATTGGAATTGTGATGACAACTAGATTTCAACAAATTAGAGCTTAAAAAATGGGGAGATGGAAGAGAAGTGGCTTCTTTTAATTTCCTTGAGTTTAACACCAATAATTAGAGCAATTTTTGGAGATGGAAGCCAAAGTTAGCCCGGCTGTGCTGTAGATGATCAACTTCATTTTAGCAAATTGACTCAAGGGAAATAAATGTGACAGATTAGAAAAAGACAAACAGGAAAACAAATATCGGGAGGGAGGGAAATGAAAAGAAAGGCTGGAAAGGGAATGGGAGACAAAAAACCCTAGAATAATTATACTAGTACTAGTGGCCTGCTGCACAAAATTCATGCACATTAAAAGGGAATTAATTAGAGGAAATATTTTAATATTGCTATTTGCCTTTTTCTATAATAGAAGTGTCAGAGATGAAAGAAAATTAGTAAAATGTATATGAAAATCTCTCTCCTGTCAGAGTCTGGGGCATTCTGTGGGACTCAGAGTCATGTTCCCACTCACCCACATGCTCCTAGAAATCGAGCAATACCCAGACCCTGACCCGGCTGGCCCAACCCCCTCAAGCCCCACCAGGCAGGGGGTGCAGCCTCAGGTCCCCCAATACACACCAAGCAGAGTTGTTGCCTGAGGTCCCCCAGCCTGGCACCGGGGCAAGAGGTGTGCCTTGAGGTCCCCCGTCAAGCCCTGCTGCATGGGGGCATGGCCTGAACTCTCCCAGCCCGGTGCTGGGGTGGGGGCATGGCCCGAGGTGCCCCAGCCCAGGCTGAGATGGGGGCACTCCTTGAGGTCCCCCATCAAACCACGCCGGGCGGGGCATGGCCTAAGGTTCTCTGGCCCAGCCTGGCACCACACAGCCGCAGGTCCCTGCTGATCACTCGATACAGGAACCCTGCCTCCACTGTGAGTGCAGCCATCTTGTATTATAGGAACCTTTCCTCCGCTGTACGTGCCACCATCTTGTGATGGCATTACAGTGTGAGGGTCAATTTGCATATCACCTCTTTATTATATAGGATGTGTGTATGTGGGAGGGAGGGGAAGTTGAAAAGGGTAAGTCTAGCAGAAATAGCAAGCCCTGCAAGTGGAGGGAGGAGAAGATAATGAAAATTTGATAGGAGGTGGAGACTGGCGATAAGAGTAGCTATGGACAGCTAAGGCCGGTTTGGCTCAGTGGATAGAGCATCGGTCTGCTGACTGAAAGGTCCCAGGTTTGATTCCGGTCAAGGGCATGTACCTTGGTTGCGGGCACATCCCCAGTAGGGGGTGTGCAAGAGGCAGCTGATTGATGATTCTCTCTCATTGATGTTTCTAACTCTCTTTCTCTCTCTCTTTCTCTCTGTAAAAAATCAATAAAATATATTTAAAAAAAGAATCCCTCCCTTCTCCACATTGATCAAAATGTCAAGATTAAAAAAAAAAAAGAGTAGCCATGGACAGATTTACACAGACCATATTACTTGACTGATGCAGATATAACTTACCTCACACCACTCTCTGTAACTGAGGCAAAGAATATTATGATCATCATTTTATTTATCTACCTCAATAATCTAGTCATCCCTCAGCCATCCATTTAAGTTGGGTCTATCAGATGTGGACTGTCTTCTCACTTCTCCTTTGCTTTCATTTTTCTAAATATTTATTTTTTAAAAATACATTTTTATTGATTTCAGAGAAGAAGGGAGAGGGAGAGAGAGAAACATCAATGATGAGAGAGAATTGGCTGCCTCCTGCATGCCCCCTACTAGGGATCACAACCTGGGCATGTGCCCTGACCAGGAATCAAACCATGAGCTCATCTGCTTAGTCACACCATGCAGAGCCATTTTTCTACATTTTTACAACTCAGACCCGAATGCCAAAATAAGTGCCTTATCTCTATTGCTTTGGGCCTTTTAAGTGCTTTTAAGAGGAGTTGTCCGAGGACAGAGACTTTGTCTTTTTAGCTTTCTTTAAAAACAGCTGGGAGCAAACAGCTCCTGCAGTTGGAGGGCCAGAAATTAAGGTGGGAAATTTAATAGGAGCAAGAACCTGGTCCCCTTGGCCCTCCCGGGTCTGGAAGGCCGGATTCAGCACCGCGGACAGCTCCCCGCCACGCCCCGCGCCAGCGCCGCCCCTCCGCTGCTGCCAGCCTCGCCATTGGCTCTCCTGGCTCCCTCTCCAAGCTGCCAATTCTCCTCCTCTCAGACCCAACCTACCCAGGAGCTAGTCCTCTCGCCTCCAGCGCAGGGGTAGCCCGGGACTGGGACGGAGAGAGCCTGGAGATCCGAGCCTCGAGGGGTGGCTGTCGGCTCCGGCCAGGCGTGCTGAGCCGCTGCCTGCTGCCTGCACCTCCTCCTGGGCCTTCTCTCTGTGTTGGGGGGCTCGGATCAAGATGAACCTCAACTTCACCTCCCCGCTGCACCCGGCATCCTCTCAGAGGCCCACGTCCTTCTTCATCGAGGACATCCTGCTGCACAAGCCCAAGCCGCTCAGGGAGGTGCCCGCCGACCCTTTTGCCAGCTCCCTGGCCTCCCGGGTGCCTCTGCTAGACTATGGTTACCCTCTCATGCCCACCCCCACCCTCCTGGCCCCTCACCCGCATCACCCTCTGCACAAGGGAGACCACCACCACCCTTACTTCCTCACCACTTCGGGTAAGTGACAGGGGGTCCCGCGTGTGGGGAGCAAGAGGGCGGGCCTCCTGGCGCAGACCCTAGCCGGGGGAGCCCAGAGAAGGCCCGAGCGGGCAGCCTGGCCCTCGCCTCCCTCCCGGAGAGAGAGGCAGCGGCGAGGGCCGAGGCTGGGGCCAGCAGAGCTCCGGGAGGCCTGCCCACCGCGGTGACTCCTCTCACCGTGCTCTTCAGGATGATGGGGGAACAGCGGGCGAGGGGGGCGGGAAGGGGTGCTGCTCTTGGTGGCAGGCGGTGCCAGGGTCTTCCTGGCCACCGGGTCCAGCTCTCAGTCCCGCCCCGTGCCTGCCTGCTCCGAGGGAGACCAGGCCCGTCACCCTAGCACAGACCTCAACTTTGTCATCGGACGCTCGAAGGCCCCTCGGTGCTGGGCGCTCACCACGCAGGCCGCCGCGGAGGGAAGGAGGGTGGGATTCTGAGGACCGAGGTCTGGGCGCCCGAATAAGGGAGAAAGGGAAGGAAAAAAGAGGGAGCGAGGCTGCCGGGGTCGGGTTCATCTTGATCCGGCTGCTCGTTAACTCTCTTACTCCCCACGGCTGCCTTTCGGGGTCTTAGCTCAGCTCCCTCCGCGCTGTGGCCGGGGAGCCGGGCTTCGAAGCATCCTGGGCCGGGAGCCGCAGGCCCAGCGCTCCGGCCGGTGCCCACGTTGTGCGGCCTCTCTCCGGGAGGAAGGCCGCACCCGCTGCCGCAGACAGTCCTTCCTGAGCCCGGGGCCCCAGACAGGCCTTCCTGCGCCCGGGGACCGGGGCCGGGGAGACCAGGCCGCTGTGAAGCGCAACCACAGCTCAACGTGTGTGCGAAGCGGGACCCGGCGCGGGCCCAGGTCAGAAGGAGGAAAGCCCGCATCCAAGCCCCAGCGGCGTCCGCGCCCCCGCCCCCCACCGCCAGCACCAGTGCCCCCCCATAGGCGGCCCGTGTCCCCCATAGGCAGCCGGTGTCCCCCCGCCGGCACCCGTGCCCCCCATAGGCGGCCCGTGCCCCCCATAGGCGGCCAGTGTCCCCCATAGGCGGCCAGTGCCGGGCGGCTGCCTCTCCGTTTGTCCCCGAGCCCGGGCCCCCGGCGCCTGGGCCGGCCCCGCTGGGAGCCTCTCCGCCCAGGAGCCTGGGCCCGGGAAAGCGCCAGCCTTCGCTGGGGTCCGGGAAAGAGTGAGAAAGCAGCGAGCACGTTAGAAAGAGGGGCCCCGGCGCCCGGAGTCTGACCACGGAACGCGCGAGGCCGGGCTGCTCTCCGCGGGCCGGGCCTCGGCCGCAGCGGGGGGCCCGCGGCTCCGGGGCGGCGCGGTGAGTCTGGGGCGACACGGCGGCCGCGACCCGCCGGCCTGGAACCCCCGCGGAGGCCAGGGGGACCGGGATGCGGAGGGAAACGGCTCCGCGCCGCCTGATGTTTGCCAGAAAACTTGATGTTTGCCAGAAAACTCGGGTGCGGCGGCAGAGGACTGGAGCGCGGGCTAGGAGAGCCCAGTAGCAAGTCCTCGGCTGCCCACACGCCCGTTTCCGTCCCGCCGCCGCTGTTGGGGTTTCTAGCTGGCCCCCCACTAACAGTCTCCGAGGGCACCCCCCTGCCCCGCGGCCGCAGGGGGCTGGGGCCGCAGGGTGCTGGGGGCGGGCGGGGTGTGTGTGGGGTGCTCTCTCTGACTCCCCTCTCCCCGTAGGGGTGCCAGTGCCCGCGCTGTTCCCGCACCCGCCGCCCGCCGAGCTGCCCGGGAAGCACTGCCGCCGCCGCAAAGCCCGCACCGTCTTCTCCGACTCGCAGCTGTCCGGCCTGGAGAAGAGGTTCGAGATCCAGCGCTACCTGTCCACGCCCGAGCGGGTGGAGCTGGCCACGGCGCTCAGCCTGTCCGAGACGCAGGTGGGCGGGGGGGGGGGGGGGGCTGCCCCATCCCCTCCGCTCCCCTCCATTCCCCTCCGCTTCCTTCTCCTCCCCTCTCCTCCCCTCCGCTCCCCTCCCCTCCTCTCCGCTCCCCTCTGCTTCCCTCCGCTCCGCTCCGCTCCCCTCCGCTCCGCTCCCCTCCCCTCCGCTTCCCTCCGCTCCCCTCCGCTTCCCTCCGCTCCCCTCCCCTCCCCTCCGCTTCCCTCCTCCCCTCCGCACCCTCCTCAGCACCCTCCGCACGCGCTCACCCCGCACCTGCACCCACGTGCGGGGCCGCCGCTGGCCCGTCCGCGGCGCTTCCTCCGGCGGCAACCGCGTTGGGTCCTCCCGCCGTCCGGGAGCCGCTGGCCGGGCCGGCCTCCCGCTCAGGGCGGGCAGAGAGGGCCCCGCGCTGGGCGACGCCGCCCCCGCGCCCAGCGCCCCGCGCCCGGGTTCGTTCTTCGGGGCCGCGTCCCCCGGGGCTACCCGACCCGCACGCCCAGAGCTCCGGCCGCCGCGGGAGGGAGTGACGGCTCTGTGTTCTCCCGGAAACCAGGTGAAGACGTGGTTCCAGAACCGGCGGATGAAGCACAAAAAGCAGCTGAGGAAGAGCCAGGATGAGCCCAAAGCGCCCGGCGGGCCCGAAAGCCCCGCGGGCAGCCCCCGCGGCCCCGACGCCGCGCCCGCCGGCCCCTTGGTGCCCGCGGAGCCGGAGGACGAGCTGGACATCGGGGACGAGGGCGCGGCGCCGCGGGCGCTCTGAGCGGCGGAGGCGCGGGCGGCCGGGCCGGCGCGCTCCCTCCGCCCGAAGGCTCGGCGGCCCGGCGGCGGCTCCGAAGGCAAACATTCGCCCCTGTGGCCCCGCCACCACGACCTCCTCCCGCTCTGCCCCGCGGTGCGTCCTCCGGCGGCTCCTCCGCGCCGTCCGCGCGCTCACCGGCCAGCTGGGCTCTCCCGGCGGGCGGTTCTCCCCCGGACGCGGCCCCGGCCCCTCCAGCCCCCGCCCCAGCCCCGCGCCCTCCTCCTCCCGGCCCCGCGGGCAGAGCGTCGGCCGGCGGGCGGGCCTCCGCTCCACGGGGAACCGCGGAGTCGCGACCGGCTCCTTCCCGGTCCGGACGGGGCGGACGCAGGATGCTCGCCACCGGCCTCATCGGGCCCCGCCGTCTCCAACCCAAACCCCAAAGCGGCTCCTCCTTCCAGCGAGGCGCGTCCTTCCTGCCGCCGTCTCCTCGAGCATGGGGGTCTGCCCGGCCTTCCCGGCTCGGGGTCGGGCGCCGGAGCTCCCCGTGCCCTCCCCACCCGCTGGGCCCCGACCCCCTGGTCCTCCCCACCCGCTGGGCCCCAACCCCCTGGACCTCCCCACCCGCTGCGCCCCGACCCCCTGGTCCTCCCCGCGCGCTGCGCCGGCCCCGCGGCTCCGCGGTGAGCGGCCCCACCGGGAGCCGCAGGACATTGAGCAGGAAAAACGCATCGAGCGGGTTTGCTCCCTGACTTTGCTGCGCGCCGGTCCCGCCACTTCCCGCGCCCCCGGCTCCCGCACTCCTAGCGAGTGCCCGTCGGTGCGGGGGACGCCCGCTCCTTCTCCTTCGTCTGAGGGCACGCGGAGCTTCAGGGACACTGAGGCCGCGGGGGCTGCCCGTGGGGTCTCCTGCCGCCCCCTTCCCGCCCCGGACGTCGGCTCCTCCGGGCTCTGGGGCTCGCGGGAGACCGGGAGGTCTGGGAGCCGCTCGCCCCCCCGGGGCCGCCCCGGGGCCGCCGCCCCGCCGCCGGGGAGGCGCCGTCCCGAGCCCCCAGCAGCCCGCCCGCCCGGTTCCCATTCCATCGGGTACTGGTCTCCGCTCCGCCCGCGCGGCCGGGGCGGCCGGGGAGCTTTGTGGACTGGAAGGCTGGAGACAGGACGGTCTCCGGAGTTTGGAGCTGGGCTGGGGATTCCCCACCCGGTTCCTCTGCCCCGGGAGCAGCCGCCTCCGCCTCCCGCTCCCCGGGGTGCGCGTGCGGGGAAGTGAGCCGGGCCGGAGCGGGGATGTGAGCCGGGGCCGGAGCGGCGCTGCGGGCGGCTCCGCGGGGCCGGGCTCCGCGGGGGATGCCCCGGAGACGCGGCGGCGGTCCGGCCGCGGGAGTCACAGGAGCGCAGCGCGTGGGACCCGCCGGCCGCTGCGAGGCCTTGGCTTCCGTTTGTAAAAAACGCCAGGACCCTGAAGCGCAATAAAATGGGGCGTGCCTGTCCGTAGACAACAGCGGTGTGAGTTTACATTGCATTTAATCTCTTTTGGGTCCTCATGTCTCTAAAACAGGGTGAATCCTAAAGATCCTTCTAGAAGTTCTGTGAGCTCATGAGTGTAGGAGCAGGGTTTTTTTTTTTTTTTTTTTTTTTTTCTTTTTTTCTTTTTCTTCCTGTAGGCTTGTTGGGGAATCATTATCTTAGGCAGAGATAAGTCTCAGAGTGAGACCTTTATTCGTTCTGCATCACTTAGGAGGTAAAACTGTTGCTTTAAAAACATAAGCATCGTATAGCTGCTTCTATTTCCCAAAGTTCTTCCTAGCAGTTAACAACCTTGTGAGTCACAGGCCGCAAACATCATTTTCCCCTTTCCTTGGTGAGGGAGTGAAGGCTCGGCAAGATGGGAGGATTTGCCCACGAAGTCAGGACCAGCTGTATATTCTGACTCCTGTTCATCCCCCTGCCCAGTCCATTTGTTTCCTAGTAACGACGCATTGATTGGCATTTTGCCTCTATCACTTATGGGAACACCTCTGTCGTTTATTTAGATTGGGTAGATGCGTTATTAAAAGAAATGTAGGCTCAGATTTCTCTTTTCTCTTCTGTGCAGAGAATGACAGTACTGTCTTAAAGCAGGGGTTTTGACAAGCGCTTTATAATAACACAAACAACTTGGTCTGAGGAAAAAGTGGTTTGTGAATAAGAATGTTCCTGAAAGGAAAATAAATACTGTTACATCGGGGCAGGGGGACCTCAAATTCTTCCAATCCCAGGAAGAACAGCTACTAAAAGGGATTTGGGGAGAATTTTTAAAGTGAACATTAAATAATTTTTATGTTTTGAGGGAAATTTTACAAAATTAAATTAGATGGTTAACACCCCCCCCCCCCCCGCAAAAAAAAAAAAAATCAGAAATTCCTTGTTTCCTTCTGTCCTCACAAGAAGGGCAGGACTGGCTTTGGGTCTAAGGAGCGGGCAGGTGGCCAGGAAGCTTTGTGAGCACGGGGGGGGGGGGGGGGGGGGGGGGGGGGGCACAGCTCTGCTGACGGGCAGGAGCCCTGGAGCCCAGGAAGTGGCTGTCCGTCCTTGTCAGGAGCACTGACCAGAAAGATGCTCACTCCCCCACCCGGTCCGCCCTTTGCGGCTGTTCCTGGTGAGATTCAGTGGGAAGCGAAGAGCTGTGACCTGGAGCATCGCTTTCTCACCAGATTCCCTGAGATGGTCGGCTAGCTGTTCAACTGCAAAGTTCTCTTAATGGTTCTTCTTTTTTCTTTTCTTCTTTTTCCTATTCTCTTCTCTTTCCTTCCTCCCTCCCTCCCTCCTTCCTCCCTCCCTCCCTCCCTCCCTCCTTTTCTTCCTTACTTCTTCCTTCCCTTTTTGTTTCCTATACACAGGGGGTTAGTGACAGTAGGGGCTAGACACAATTTAATGTAACATGATCACATTTTTATTTTTGGCCTTCAATACCGATTAAGCCTCTATAGGCTGAAAAGGTGTTTTGCCTGAATTATCCAGCATTTTGCCTAAACTCAGTTTCACTTGGTGATGAAGATCTGACAAAATCGTGTTCATTAAGATACACCAAAGAAAGAAATACATAGTTAAGTCTGATTCTGAAGGAGCAAAAATACCTTAAAATAGCCAAGGAGGGAAAATCATTCTATATGTAATCTCAATTTTAGTAAATAATTTCTTTCATATTTGTTCTTAATATTGTTTGTGATGGATTTCATTTCATAGATTTCAGAGAGGGGCTCTTGATAATATTTCTACTCACATGACATAATAATATAAAAAATGAACAACACACCATTTAGCCCAGTATTAAGCTGATAGTGGCACTAAGAAATATTAATTGGAATCCATGACACCACTCATGTGGATGTATTTGATAACTAGAAACAAAGAGATACGAAAAAAGAGCAAAGAGAATGCTTCCTGGTGCTAAGAGAATCATGCAATAAACATATTTAGCTGAAGCAATGACTCCTGTTTTCTTGAAGTGGGCTCAATATATGTGCAAAAATAATAAGTTAATTAAAATACTTTATATTATGTTTGTTATATTCTTGGAATCGCATTTTTAAAGAGGACGTTGATAAGCTAAAATTCATCCAAGGTTCAGGAAGCTGGATAGTAAAAGGCGTGGAAAACAACAAATGAAGGAGCACGAGCTTTTAGCTTGGAGAAGCAAAGCCTTGGAGAGGATGGGGGGAGAGGAGTAGCTGTGGTATTGTATTCCAATGGTTGCAGGCTTAAGTATGAAGGGGCATATCTGTGTTGGCCTGCTGAGAGAGCAGAACCAGAACCAATGGGTCGTTCTAGGAAAGCAAGCTTCTGAATGACGTTTGAATGTCTTCTTCTCTGAAACCAGCTAACGCCGCAAAGCTCTGCACTCCTTTCACTAGGAAAGCTTGAGCAGAAGTTGGAAGGCAAAACATTCGGGATGTCCTATTATGGACTGCTTCCTTAGGGGGAGACGGGGCTGAATACCTTGTGTGGTCCCTTCTGACCTTTAAGATCCCAGTATTCTACCATCTTTTTATTGGAAAGGAAATATCATTTCCAACTTATCAAAATTACTTGTCATCTCACTAAGAATAAGATTTTAGGTTATACACTCTAATTTAAATAACTATATCCAGAACATTTAGAAAAGTCAAGAGACACACACACACACACACACAAAGAAGAAAAGTATATTCTTCATTAAAGAAATCTAAAAAACTCCATTCTTGAAAATAAAACAAAGTGACTTTCCACTGAGTTCAGGACAAAGATATAGTCAGGAAGACATCGTAAATGTTAGAAGAGACATTTAACAAACTCTGAGCCCTTCATTCTATGAGCAAAGAAATTAAGATTCAGATATAATGAATATCTTGCCAAGGTCCAATAGACAGGGGCAGAATTAAAACTAATGGCCAATTTTAATGATCACACCTTATAACTAATTCATGTTTTGATAAAAGTGACAGTAGGACTATTGTCCTTGTATTATGTAGAGAAGAGGATTTTGCATAGCAATTTTAAATGTAAAATTTAAAAAGATTTAGCTTGAAATTATCTGGTGAGATCTTGGATCAGTTTATGAAAAAACCATCTGATTAAGAAAAACCTGAAACTTGAATGGCTTTCCTAGAAGGCACTGAGTACATGAGCCCTGTTTTCTCTCAAGCCAAGGTGAGAAACCAGTGGACTGTTTCAGAGAGCTTCATACATTCAGAAGGATAAGCTAGATGATCTCTAAGCTATTTCAAATCTTGACATTTTTATATTTCCAAAATGTTGGCCTACTCTCCTTTAATTGCAGACGAGACAACCAAGGGCAGAGATGTTGACTTGTCCAATGTCATACAACCTACTAGTTTGGTGAGTTATAGAATTAATACATGTAGAGGTCAGAAAAGTGACTTTTAATAAGTATTTAGGAGTGAGATGAAAATCTGAAATGATTCTCATGTTTTCTCTCCAGTCATATTCTCTCTGTTCTATTTTTTGTGTTTTTAAAAATAAAGGTTATATTTATTAGAAACCAAGAGATCAGTTTTTAAAAAAACTTTATTTTCATTGTTGACACTATCACAGATGTCTCTTCTCTCTTAGAATTCCCAGTGTGCATACCAGACAGTCTTTCCTCCGTGATTGTGTTTATAAAATCCTTTTCTTATTACCCTCTTTATAATATTGTGTAGCCACAATCGGATCTGGCATCACAGCCACTGGCTAGATGGCTTAGCTTAGAGTCTTAAATTCTAATCTTACTTTTGTTAATGATTGAATTACATCTCTTACTTGGCATCTGAAAAACAAAGAGAGTGCCTTATAAGTCAATACAGAATAGAGAGGGGAGCCCTAGCTGGTTTGGCTCAGCGGATAGAGCACTCGCCTGTGGACTAAAGGGTCCTGGGTTCCATTCAGGTCAAGGGCACATGCTTGATCTCCAGTAGGGGGCATGTAGGAGGCAGCCAACCAATGATTCTCCCTCATCATTGATGTTTCTATCTCTCCCCTCTCTCTTCCTCTCTGAAATAAATAAAAACATTTTTAAAAAAGTGGAGAGGGGATGAGAGATAAGAGATATGAAAGTACCTCCTGTGAGATTTTAGGTGAAAGTGCTAGAGGAAGATCATGAAATACAATATGCATCTGAACATATCAGTTTGGTTCTTTTTTTTTTTTTTTTTAAATATATTTTATCGATTTTCTACAGAGAGGAAGGGAGAGAGATAGAGAGCTAGAAACATCGATGAGAGAGAAACATCGAACAGCTGCCTCCTGCACACCCCCCACCGGGGATGTGCCTGCAACCAATGTACATGCCCCTGACCGGAATCGAACCTGGGACCCTTCAGTCCGCAGACCGACGCTCCACCACTGAGCCAAACCAGCCTTGGCCAGTTTGGTTCTTGACATGATACTTCATAGGACTATTGTAAGAACATGGTTAACCAAAAGGTATTGGTCTTGTGCTCCATTACCAGTGCTACAAAAAGGGTTACTTGTCTCTTTCCAAGGAATGTTTTTTGGAAGTTCATCTTATTTCCTTTGTCATTGTCCTCCTGTGTGGACTAAAAGAGGACATGCGGGCGCTGGATGAAGCAGGAGTCAGAGGTGTCATTGAGGAACTCCTGTTACTGCCCCTCACCTCGCCCACCCACACCCTGCCCAGCATGTTGTTATCCCTGACAGACATGGTCCCGTGGAGGGAGGGAAGTGAGAACTCATGGGAACCTTCCATTGCCTGTTCCTGTACAGAATCTACCAGGGAAATCCAGGTTTTAAGCTTCCATTAAAAAATTTTAGTTTAAAAAGACACAGCTTATATACCTCTGAAACAAGAGTAAGCAAAAGAGTTGTTTAAAAATATTGACTAATTTAACCCTTGGGGATTATCTGAATATTTGGTGCGTCCATTCTCTCCCCAGACTCCATGGCTACTCATAATGGGGTAATTAAGTGCACCTGCCAATATCCCAGCCAGAAGTGAAAGAACAGCTAACTAGACTGTCTTCTTCCTCAGCACCTGACCTGGGATGGGAAATGGACTGTAGGAAGCAGTGGGAGTAAGAGATAGAAGGAGCTCCATAATTTACAGGCTAAAAGCAAAAAGCGAATATGTTATGCTTGCTCTGATCTTTTCCCATCTATTTTTTCTCCTTCAATTCCTAAGTTCTCTAGTTTTAACTTTAAAATATGTGAGTTTTATCATACACTTGCGTTTGTGCATTGATGTGTAATGCTTGAAGAGTCACAGAATTCTGCAAGGGCTATTGCAACAGGGAAGCAGTCCCCTGTCCCTCCCTATTCTCTCCACACAGGCAACTGGTCTCACTAGTGTCTGATTATTTTGGTATCTACTTTATGTTTCCAAATTATTTTGCTGAACTGATGCTTTTTGGTATTTTTATTTTAGGAATTATCTAGTACTTTATGTCATAAAAATAAAGATTTAGTTCTCTTTTCCCCATGCTCTCAATATTGTAATTTTAGTCAGATCATAATTATGACATGTAAGTGTAATCCTCAGCGAAATGAGGTAATCAATTATGGTTAGTTTTCTTGTTCTGCAAGACTTTTTGTTTTTCTTGGAGTTGATACTTGTCCTGTTTTATTCTTAAATTTTAGTGTACCTGCTACTAATTTAACTCCAAGCTCTTCACATTTGTCTATACCCTCCACCCCCCAAGATATTCCTGTGTTGCCCTAGCCAGTCTGGCTCAGTGGACAGAGCCTCAGATTCCAGTCAAGGGCATGAACTTCAGTTGCAGGCTCCTCCCCGGACAGAGCCTGGTCAGGGAGCATGCAGGAGGCAACCAATCGATGTGTTTCTCTCACATCGGTGTTTCTCTCTCTTTCCTGCTCTCTTCTACTCTCTCTAAATGTCAATCGACAAATATCCTTGGGTGAGGATTAAACAACAATAATAAAAATAAATAAAAAAGGCTCTGTTTATAAAAGAAAAAGATATTCATGTGTGGTTAACATTCTGTTTACCTGAATAAATATCTCCCAAAGCCTCTGGTCTGCTTCCTTCTGGGTTCTTGTGTCAGTGCATCTCCCGTCCCTCCATCCTGGGGGTGTCTTTCACTTTATCACAGTTCCCTTTGATTTCCTCATTCTTGGTTTAACCCCTCATTTTGGTGATGAGCAGTCTGTAGTTTCCCAATTGGTGTGTGAAAGGCAGGTGCTTTGAGACCACCCTTCTCTAAAATTTTCTTTATTCTAGTTTCACGCTTTATTATTATTTGGCTAAGTATAGAATTCTAAATGGGGAATAATTTTTGAATACTTTTGAATAAATTTGAAGGCATCATTCACTTGATTTTTAGCTTTCAGTTGCTGTTGTGAAGTCTAAAGCCATTTTGATTCTTGATTCTCTGTGTGTCTTGTTTTATTTACTCACTTAGAGGCCCGATGCACAAAGTTTGTGCAAGGGCCTTGGTCCCCACTGCCGCCATTGTGGCCGCCTCTGCCTCGGTCCCCGCCCACTGCAGCTTTGTCCGGAAGGGTGTTCGGTCTAATTAGCATATTATGCTTTTATTATTATGGATTGTATTGAGGTCTGTAGAATACTCTATAGCTATTGTACTGAAATTTTATAATTATGTGTCTTGGTTGGAGGTCTATTTTTATTCACTGGATACTCAATATGCCCTTTCATTCTGAAAACTAATTTATTTCAGTTATGGAAAGATTTCTCAAATTAACTCTTCGATGATTTCTATTTTTCTTTTTCTATGTTTGTTCTTTATGGAACTCCTATTATTTGGATTTTACCCCCTGGATGTATTTCTTAAATTTATTACTATTTTGCTTTCTGGGAAAATTCCTCAACGGTATGTTCTAAGCTTTGGGTTTTTATTAAATTTCTGCTACCATATCTCTAATTCACAAGATCTCTTCTAATTTCTTTTTCCTCCTGCTTCTTTTTAGTCATGTTTTGTCTAATATTCTGAGACGCTCAGGAATCTCTGGGTGCATGCTTGTGTTTCAGTGGGAGAAGCAGAAAAGCTAGCAGGAAGCAGTGGTTACGTGGTGGGACTCGCTGACTCTGAGCTTTCCTGGAGGACCTCTGGGGTCAGAAGTTCTAGGTGTTTTCTCTCAGGCTGGTCAGATTCCCGGAGAAGAATTTTCCAAATTCCTCTTTGTAGGCTGAAGGCATTCTGAGGCAGCGGCAGAGATCGCCATTGACCTGTTCCACACTGGCCTCCTCAGAGCCCCTGTGCCTCACTCCTGCAAGGTCCCCTCAGGGTGCAGGAGCTGCCATTCATTTAGCTCCGCTCTCCTCCTCTTACCCCCACTTCTAGCGATAACTGACACCATCAGAGCCTGAGCATTTGGGGGTATTCTTTGGTGTAAATCAGATTGATTCTTGGGTGTCCCTTTTGCAAGGTTAGAATTTAGTATTTTTGAAGTCTGCCAATTTTTTTTTTAAAACAACCCATTTATCTGTTTTCCAGTTTTCAAAATCTGGTGTCCCTTTTCCTGTTTTTTTGTTTTGTTTTGTTTTGTTTTGTTTTTTTATGTGCTTATGCCTTACAAACACTGTTTACTATGATTTTAGCGGGAGCTTGCCAAGAGAGTGAAACAGATTTTGTGTGTGTGTGTGTGTGGGTGTGTGTGTGTGTGCGCGCGCGTGCGCGCGCACATGCACGCATGTGTGTTCAGTCTACTGTATTTATCCAGAAACCTCATCATTTGAATTTCCTGATTGTTTTGCTCTGGCTTTTACTTTGAGTGAGGGAGGTGTTGATCTTTTACCTCGATGTTTCTTTTCTGAAACTGGACTCGTTGAGGTTCAGGAGGATTGCACAGTTAGAGGAGATAAAAACGGCTGACTTCATTGCCAAACACAAAACCATCCTGCCTACCCCGCCGTCAGCGATGCAGCACAGTGGCTGGGACCTCTGCGTTAGCGGGCATTGGAAGTTAGCGTTAGTCCCTAAGGATCTCTGTGGAAGGTCCCAGTAATTTTACAGGATATTCTTTAAAATTTCTTTAAAAAAAATTTTTTTTTTATTGATTTTTTACAGAGAGGAGGAGAGAGGGATAGAGAGCTAGAAACATCGACCAGCTGCCTCTTGCACACCCCCTACCGGGGATGTGCCCGCAACCAATGTACATGCCCTTGACCGGAATCGAACCTGGGACCTTTCAATCCGCAGACCAACGCTCTACCACTGAGCCAAACCGGTTTCGGCAGGATATTCTTTAAAATTTCAAGGTGAGGGAATTTATATTATTTCATTTCCCTTGGTTCAGATTAATTTCAAACCTAGGTTCCTAATTCTCTGAGTAAAGAAACAGAAAGAATGCTCAAAGAAAGTAAGACAGAACTACAGAAACACAAGCACACACACACACATCACACACACACACCACACACACACACACACACACACGCACATACACATCACACATGCTTCTAATGAGAATGTTACGAACAGGACAGGGAGAGCTGGAAGGTGATCAATTAAGACATTAAGTGTTTTGTGACACATGGGCACGTCTGCATTTTGCCATGATAACTAGGCCATCAGCTCATTTTCAAGGGCTGCTGTCTTCTTCAGCTCCATCCGCAGATCAAAGAAATGCTGCCTGCCTGCATTTTCCAATCAGAATGGGGATGCTAATTTATACTCTTAATGTGCGATGGCAAGAGACTCCTCCAATTAACTGAGCTCTATAGCCAGCAAAATAAAAGGTATACAAAGAGGCCCAGGCTGAAAGAGCCGAAATTCTCATTAAGTCAAAAGGTCCAGTATTCATTACCTCATGCATCTGAGGCTAAACACTAAATATGGGGATCATCAAAGGAAGTTTAATGGGTTAAATTGAGAATATAATCTAATTAAAATATTAGACACGGCTAAATTGTTCTTTGATATTCATCTAAAGGTTTCATTAGAAATTGGTGCTTGAGGTTTGTGTGATGGAGATCGTCCATGTTACGTAGAGACAACAAATTAGGGACTCCATCAGCCCCGCTTCCGAACGCTGCCTGTCTCAGCAAGGCCACCCAGGCTCCAGGGAGTGACTTCGGTGGATGTTTGGAAAAAGCAGAAGCATAAGGTTTATTCTGTGAGACAAATGCACCATCCAGGAAACAGTCCATTGGCGCCCAAATTACCCCGTGCAGAGCCTGTGAGCTTGTCGGATGCTGACTTCCTGAAGGTTCCTTCCTTCACTGTCAGATGTGCCCCATGAGGGGGTCTGCTATGTGGACATCTCCCACAGGAGCCGGGACCCCCCTGAGCAGCCCGGCACCAGGCTGGGCTCAGGCTGTCAGCTCAGTAAAGGCCATTTCTGCAATCTTGTCAGATATCTCCAAGGCTTCGCTGAATATGTTTGTGGGAAATGCTCATATCATTGCGATCCTCTCAACCTGTTAGACTATTGAAATGCAGAAGACCATTTATGTAGCTTATTGAAAATTAATTACTTACGTTGCAAAGGGAGAGGGAAAGGGCAATGGAGAGGCAGCAGGGAGACAAAGCCAGCCCCCCCCCCCCCCCCCCGCCCCCGCATACCCAGAGAGCCCCTGTGCTGAGGAGCAGAGAGCTGAAAAAGCTGGTATGTGATTCTTTCCTCCATTCGGGGAAAACCCACTTTCCCAGTTATTTCACTAAGCTGAAATTTAGTAACCAAACCTGAGGAATCGGAATCTTAAGACGGGGAATGAAATAAACAAAGGAATGAAAAAATCTGCTCTCCAAAACCTTTTGCTTTTCATTGACCGAATGTTTGCTTGGAAAGTGGGTATGTTTTGTTTTCTTATACCTTTGTGAGAAAGCTGGGGTTTTGCTTCATACTCTGCGTACTCGCTCTACAGGGAGAGTAGAGAAAAATGTACTTAGTCTGGAGGCAATGGGGTGAAGGGACAACTCTGATTATCAGATTTTTAGCTATTCTGAGATCCCACTTCAATATATTTTAAAAAGTGGAATAAATGTCTAAATAAAAATTTTATTGGGATACATATTTCTCCTTTATTTTGCTTTTATAGTATACAAGTTTTGTCTGGCAATATAGACAACTCCTTATAATCAGGGATAGAGCAGGGAATGAGCCACTATGGATAAACAAAACCCACAATATTGAAGGAATTTCACTTTGTGCTACTGTGCTAAATCTTTCTTCCCTGGGAAAACAACTAAAGAGGGAAATGGAGTATTCATGCATCTTTTTGTCTCTGTTCTTACCCATTAGGAATAGAAGTTATGAAAACACACTTAGCAGTAGGAGACGTCCTGTAGTGAGCCTATGGATTCTTGAGAATTAGATGAAATATGTATCATTCAAGGTTCTTACTCTAAAAGAAAAGGGAATCATTTAAAAAGATGCTTTTAGGAGAGCAATTTTGCTTTTTCCTTAAGAACTTTATATTTTCAAATGCTGCTTCTAATATAATGGTTATAGATGTTTTGAAGTACATCTTGGAATGAGCCAAACTAGCCCTGATATCTGCAGACTGTCATACAAATTTAATTCCTTTTCTGCTGTTTTTCAATAAGTAATTAAATAGAATCCCCCCTGAATTTATCTAGTCTGCTATTGTAGACCATTTGCTGTAAACTAAAGTTCTCAGTGAGGTCTAGTGCTTTTATAATTACTGCATGTGTTTCAAACAACTCCCAGATAATAGCCCCCCGGGGAAGGGCCACTTTCTCACTAAGGCGAGGCTGTGCACGTGCATGCTTGCTCTGATGTGTTTTTTTTAAAAAATATGTTTTATTGATTTTTTACAGAGAGGAAGGGAGAGGGAGAGAGAGCTAGAAACGTCGATGAGAGAGAAACATCAATCAGCTGCCTCTTGCACACCCCCTACCGGGGATGTGCCCGCAACCAAGGTACATGCCCCTGACCGGAATCGAACCTGGGACCTTTCAGTCCGCAGACCGACGCTCTATCCACTGAGCCAAACCGGCTTCGGCTGCTCTGACGTTCTGACGATAGTCCACTAGCCAGTAATAAGGCCCCGGTTGGAAGCGTCAGGCATTGGCGCCTCTGCTAGGCTTACCTTTTATTCACTCCTCAACATTGTCTTTTCTTGAGTTGGTTTCTAGATAACTCCCAAGAGTCTCAGTTCGGTAAAAAACAATACCATGAAGACAGCTGTCATTCAATTCACTACTTGTCGAAAAGGCCCCTGAAAGAGGATGTGCTCAGTGGAAACTCAAGCTGAAACAAAAAGGTGCTATAGTGAGATGATATGTAGTTTAACGGTCCCCGTTCATGGTGATTAGGCAGACTAGGCACTGCCATATATAACGTCTGGTAAAATACAGGCCCTCCATCATGGTATCTCTTAAGTGTAAAGTCCCTTGCTTTCCAGTAGGCATATTGTTTTTACTTCTTAAATATCTGGAACAGAAATACTATAGAAATTGGTCACTGGTCCACTCGGGTTGATGCAAGATCAATGTTATTGTCACTGATACAATTGACTTCAAAGAAGCGGCAAACATTGTTTGTCATTCACTGGTTTTGCGGACTCTCTTCCTGCTGGATTGTATCTCTGTGAGGTGACTGGAGGCCAGATGAAGGGGTATTTTGTTCCATTCTGTGATTTCAACCGCAAACATTTAATGAATATGCCCTATTTCTTTTTTTTCTAGCCAAAGTCATTTTAGATGCCATTTGTCACTATTTATTTACAAAGAACTTTGATGTTTTATAGTCTTTCGTTAAAAACTTGCATTGGGAGTAAAGATCCTTTGAAATGTTGCTTGCCCATGAACTGAATTATAATATATAACCTGCTCTACCTAAGTGTGGGGTAATGTGTGAAAATGCTGGAAGGACTTAACAATGCTTAGGCTAAGAGAGATATAGTTAAGGAAAGGTTTTTAAAGTTCTGGGAAAAAATTGAAATAGTATCTCTTTAAATGGTTAAAAGCTGAGTTGCTTTATACATGTCTCTTAAACTTTATCAGTGTAGTAACTAACTAAGTTGCCAGATTGTACATGTTAAGACTATGATAACGTGCGTAGTAATGCAGATTTCTGACTATGGAATTAATTACAGACGTTCAGGTCTGAAAATGAATCCATATTAGCTACATACTCCTTGCCCACATGTAAAACAAGAACCTACTCTTCCCATGGACAAATAACCCAGCTGTGCTGTCCTTGGTGTTGAAAGATGGGAATTTAGACCTGATTGCTCCTCCATGACTAGCACAGGGACTGACCGCCCTCAGTCATGTGTCCTTTCTGGGTCTCCATTTTCTCTTCTGAAAAATGGACAATTGATAAAAAAAAAAACAAAAAAAAAAACACAAAACAAAACAACAACAACAAAAAACCTGTTTCAAGCTCTAAATTATTTTAAGATACTCTAATAGAAATGAAGTATTTTAAAAATTTACCCTGTCTTTTTAATATAGAAATATAGAAGTGTCTCTATGGGCTTTATATTATCTTCCAGAATAACTTTAAATTTAAGGCTGTAAAAATCATTTTATGTTACCTTTCTAAGAAGTCTTTACTATGTACCCTGAAGGTTCCTATGTATTCCTTCAAAATACAAATATATTCTGAAGCCGCTTGAGCTTTGATTTTTCTGAAATAACTCTTCATGTATGACACCAATGAAACATGAGTTGTCACTTTGGTGTTTATCTTTGGATACTTGTTTTCTTTCCATATTTGCAATTCTAATTGCTTCCAGTTTTAAGAGAAGGTTAAGTACAGGCAGATTTTATACCACATCATGGCTTATGTAAACCGTATACAACATAGGAGTAAATCTCCAAAGCTAGTCCTATGCTACCAGTGCACATAGTAGGTCTGTCTTAAATCATTGTTAAAATTGTCCATTTCTGGATATGGTCATCTAATGATGTAATGACAATCTAATACAAGCAAATAAGAAAAAAACTTAAATAATCTAGAATTATTTAAGATCTGGGAATTTTATAATGGTCATTCAATTTCAAAAGATTAAAAAAAAGTACAAAATATTCATTGACATTCAGTAGTAAACTTTGGAATGCTTTTGTCTTATCTAATTTTTTGTGTAAAAGCACATATTTGATAATATTTTAAGATATTTGTGATGGCAAAATGCCTAGCAAATTTATATACTTGGAATAAGTAGCTTTAAAAAAAATTTTTTTTGTTATTTATTTTTTTGAAATACGTTTTTATTGATTTCAGAAAGAGGAAGGAAAAGAGAGATAGAAACATCAATGATGGGAGAGAATCTTCCAACATCTGCCTCTTGCATGTCCCCTACTGGGGATTGAGCCTAAAATCCAGGAATGTGCCCTGACTTGGAATGGAACTGTGATCTCCTGGTTCCTAGGTTGATGCTCAACCACTGAGCAACACTGGATGGGCCATTTTAATTTTTTAATTATAATTGATATGCAATATTACATTAGTTTTAGGTTATTAGGCCTTATATAACTTACTAAGTGATCATCCAGATAAATCTTATACCCATCGGACACCATACATAGTTATTACAATATTATTGACTGTATTCCCTACGCTCTACTTTATATCCCCATGGCTATATTGTAACAATCAATTTGTACTTCATAACCCTTAACCCCTTCCATCTGTCAACTGTCAAAATGTTCTCTGGATCTATGAGTTGGTTTCTGTTTTGCCTTTTCATTTATTTTGTTTGTTTTTGTTTTGTTTGTGTGGTTTGTTTTTGTTGTTGTTGTTGTTAATCACCATCTGAGGATATTTTTTCTTTTAAAAATATATATTAAATATACATATACATATATGCTTTCAGAGAGGAAGGAAGAGGAAGAAAGAGATAGAAACATCAATGATGATAGAGAATCATCGATTGGCTGCCTCCTGTATGCCCCCTACTGTGGATCAAGACTGCAACATGGGTTTGTGCCCTTGACTGGAATTTATCCTGGGACCCTTCATGATCCAGGCTGATGCTCTATCCACTGAGCCAAACCAGTTAAGGCATGAGGATATTTTTTCCATTGACTTTTTTAGAGAGAGTGAAAGGAGGGTTGGGGGGGGGGGAGAAAGAGAGAGAGAGAGAGAGAGAGAGAGAGAGAGAGAGAGAGATCTATGTGAGAGACATTGATTGGTTGCCTCCTGCATGTGCCCAGACAGGGGCTGGGAATTGAACCTGCAACCCAGGTATGTGCCCTTGATCAGGAATTGCACCCATGACCTTTTGGTGTGTCAGCTGATGCTCTAATCACTGAGAACACCAGCCAGGGCAATTTTAAAATTTAAGTTGTTGATACATGTCTTTATTACCATTTTATTGTTCATATTTTTAATTGTTTTCTTCTTATTAAAGAAGAGCCTTTAACATTTCATATAATACTGGTTTGATGGTGATGAACTCCTTTAACTTTTTATTGCCTGGAAAGTTCTTTATATATCCTTTGATTCTACAATAAATGATCGCTTCCTTGGGTGGAGGATTCTTGGTTGTAGTTCTTTGCTGTTCATCACTTTGAATATTTCTTGCCACTCCCTTCTACCCTGCAGAGTTTTTGTTGAGAAATCAGTAACTAACTGCTTTCTCTTGTTGCTTTTAAGACTCTGTCTTTGTCTTTAACCATTTGTACCTTACTTATGATGTGTCTTGGTGTGGACCTCTCTAGGTTCATCTTGTTTGGGACTCTCTGTGCTTCCTGGACTTATATGCCTCCTAGAGGCCCATGCACCAGTGGGTCCCTTGGCCTGGCCTGTGGCTTCTCACAATCCAGAACTCCTTGGGGAATGTCAGACTGACAGTTTCAGCCTGATCCCCACAGACCAGGCCGAGGGACCCCACTAATGCACAAATCTGTGCACCGGACCTCTAGTGTGCATATAAGATCTTTGGTTACTCTCTTCCGGCCCTCCCTGTGCCCCCTTCCCTCTGAGATTCATCAGTCTGTTCCATGTTTCTATGCTTGTGCATTGAGTGTCTGCCCCCTAGTGGTCAGTTGCATCATAGCTACCAGTCAAATGGTCAAGTGGTCAAACAGTCACTTAGGTTTATATATATATTTCCTTCACAGGTTAGAGAAGTTTACTGTCATTATTTTTCAATTTCTTGTTTTCTCTCTTCTTCCTCCACACCCCATGATATAAATGTTAGTACACTTGAAGTTGTTCCAGAGGCTACTTACACTATCCTTAATATTTTCTGGTTTCTTTTTTCTTTTTTTTTTTTTTTTTTTTTTTTTTTTGTGTGTGTGTGTGTGTGTGTGTGTGTGTGTGTGTGTGTGTATGTGTGCTGTTTTGATTGGGTGGCTTTTTGTTTGTTTGCTTGTTTTTGCTTATATTCCAAATAGCTGATTTGGTTCTCATTTTCATACACTCTACTGTTAATTCCCTATAAATTATTCATCTGTCAGTGTATTAGTGTATCCTTTATTTCTGACATGGTCTTTCTTTCTTTTTTTTTTTTTAATTCTTCATCTGTGGATATTTTTGCATTGTTTTTATTTTAAAGAGAGTGGAAAAAGAGGGAAAGACAGAGAGAAACATTGATGTGAGAGAAGCACATTGATTGGTTGCTTCCTGCACATGCCCCAGCCAGGGCATGGGCTTGGGAGGAGTCTGCAACTGAG
The DNA here is from genome assembly GCF_964339955.1 of Pipistrellus hanaki. Lineage (NCBI taxonomy): Eukaryota > Metazoa > Chordata > Mammalia > Chiroptera > Vespertilionidae > Pipistrellus > Pipistrellus hanaki. The sequence continues at coordinate 23,637,502 of NC_140521.1, forward strand.
GTATGTGCCCTTGACTGTAATAGAAACTGGGACTTTTTGGTCCATAACCAAACCACTGAACCAAACCAACCTCATTTTTTTTTTAATGGTTTCTATGTCCTTTTTCAAGCCTTTGAAGTTCTCACTAAGTTCCATGAGCATCATTATAACCATTGTTTTGAACTCTGGATCTGTTTGCTTGCCTTCATTTCATTTAGTTCTTTTTTCTGGAAATTTCTCTTTTCTTTCTCCCCCCTCCCCCCCCCCCCCCCATTTAGGACCTGATTCTTTGTCTCTGCATTTTGTCTGTTTTCTATGTGTTAGGTAGACCTGCTGCATCTCCCAGTCTTGTTAGAGTGGTCTGTGTAACAAGTGTCCTATAGGGTCCAGTGGTGCAGCCTCCCCAGTCACTTGAGTGGGGCGCTCCTGTATGGACTGTGTGGACTGTCCTGTTGTAGTTGAGCCTTGAGTGCTGTTGGCGTCATTGGGAGGGATTGAGGCCCAGGCCCATAAGTTACCAGCTACAACTACAGCAGAGGAACTTCTGTTCAGGAGTTGAGCCTGTAGAGCAGGACTAGCTTCAGTGGGGCTTTGGTGCCCACCAAGTCTGCCCCCTTGAGTGTGTCACTTGTGGAGGTAAAGGGTTAATATCTGGTGTGGTTTGAAGCTGTCTACCAGGTGCGAGGTCTGCCCATGGCCTGTGCCCTCCCTGGGGCCAGCCGGCACAGCTATAGAGTGATATGCAGATAGCCACCTATGCTGGGCTGGGAGGTACCCAGGAGATGCTAAGCTGCCACTGTGTCAGGCTTGGGGTAACTTATTGAGAGGTATGGGATACACAGACACCAGATCTATTTATTTGAGAGATTTTAGAAAAGTTCAAATCATGAGACACGAAAGGCCATTTGTATGGGAAAGCCACTTGGAAATGGCTTGGGCAGGGCAGGATCTCAGGGAATCTGGGCAAAGAGTGTGAACCTGATTGATGGAGATCCACACATAGTGCCCATCTGCCAGCTCTATGGGGGGTGGGGTCTCCAAAAAGGAACAATGGTCACTGCCAGGACATTTTTCTGGCAGAAAATTTCCCCTCAGTACTTGCTCTGATGTCAGACAATTCAGTTTCTCCCTTTATGTCCCTGGTTCCTTTCAAGCTGCTGCTCAGCACTGGAGCTCAGAGGGAGTGAGTCTGAGTAAGTCCCTGTGTGAGCCCTTAAGGGGAACTGCGTGGGACTCCAGCAGCCTCTGTCTCACTCAGCCACGATCCCTGCTGGTTTTCACAGCCAGAAGTTATGGGGACCTCTCTTCCTGGCTCTGGGAACCCTCACTCCTCAGGGGGGACCTCTGTAGCTGAGACATCCCTCCCAATTTTATTTTATTTAAAAAATCTTACTGATTTTTTTACAGAGTGAGAGTGAGCAAGAGTTAGAGTGTGCATGTGGGCAGAGGAGAGAGATAGAGATAGAGATAGATAGATAGATAGAGAGAGAGAGAGAGAGAGAGAGAGAGAATCATCAATTTGTTATTCCACTTATTTATGCATTCATTGGTTGATTCTTGTATATGCTGACTGGGAAAGGAGCCTGCAACTTTGGCATACGAAGACAATGCTCTAACCAATTGAGCTACCTGGCCAAAGCCCTCTCGATTTTAAACCACCACACATGTGTGTGGGACCCGCCTGTCCCACATCTCTGCCGCTCCTACCAGTCTCAATGTGGCTTCTTCTTTAAATCCCTAGATGTATGACTTCCATGTAGCTAGATTCCAGGTGGTTCTGAATGATGCTTGTTCCGTAGTTTACTTGTAGTTTTGATGTGGCTGTGGGATGATTCAGGTACCACATGTATCTATGCCATTGTCTTCACTAGAAGTCTGGAGTAAGTAGCTTTGACAAAGTGCGGCTCAAACTGCCTGAGTTGGTCTCTCTGGACTTGGAGGATTTCTAATTATAGTGATGCTCTTTGGAACAACAAGGGATTGTTCAACTTGAGTGGGCACATCTCCATGTATCTGCACTTCTAATTTTACTTACTTATTTTTATATTTATTTATTTTTCATTGGGATAATTTTTAGAGAAAGGAGGACACACACACACACACACACACACACACACACACACAGAGAGAGAGAGAGAGAGAGAGAGAGAGAGAGAGAGAGAGAGAGAGAGAGAGAGAAACATTGATTGTTTGCCTCCCACATGCGCTCTGACTGGATTGAACCGGATACTGGGTTTGTGCCCTGACCGGGAATCGAACTGCCTTCTCTTGTTGTGTGGGATGACACTGCAACCAAGCAAGCCACCCAGGCCAGGGCTCTCCCAGTCTCATGTGTGAGACCTTGGCTAAATTTAAACATGTTGTAAATGTTTTGGAAATGGTATCTCAGAATATACTGGTCATTAGTCCAATTTGAGTACATCTTATAGAAACTGAAGAGTTTCTGCTTTTTCTTTATTACCAGGGATGTAAAAGAGAGAAACTCAAGTTGATAAATTTATTTTTGGGTAACTTCATGGTTTTCATTGCTAAGGAAGGGTACAGATTGTTTAAGAAATAAAAAGATCCCACATAAAACCCAAAGGCTTTATTCTCTGGTTCTTATTAGGCCCAAAGTTCAACTGATTTGAAAATAAATAATTAAAAAATTTCTTCCTAGAAAGTGCACTCTGGCGCCACAATAGAATAGGGTCCACATTTTAAATCCTACGCAGCACACACACGGACTGCGCCTGATGAGACGGGTCACCACGGAGCGGAGAGGCTGGCTGAGCGTCCTGGCCCGGGCCAGCCCTGGGGTCCCTCCGGCGCTACACGATGTGCAGGACTTTGAAGGCGGCCACGGCCTGCTTCTCCCGCTCGTGCCTGCTCTGCAGGAGGCCCAGCAGGGAGATCTCCGGTAACGTGTCTTCTCCAGCAGAGGTTGGATTTTTCTTTTCCTTTGATGCCTGGTCAGCCAGATTTGAAGGTTTGGGTTTGGGGATGGTCTTAGCGTATTCCAAAGCCTGAAAGCATACAGGTGAAATTTTATTTGAAACGGAAGCCCTGGATTCCTTAAATTAAATGTGGTCTTAGGGAATATTTATTGATAATATAAGGGGAGGCTATTGCTACAATAATGTAGTAAGATGTGTATGGACTTGGAGATCAAATGGAAAATGCAAATAATGCAGAAAAATTAACTTACAGCTTAAGCAACATAAACCAGCCACACAAGAATTAGCGATTTAAAGTACCTTCTGTCGTTATTTATAAAGCAGAGCCTTATTCAGTGCTTGAAAATAGATTTGCCGTGCGTTTGACCGAGTTAGCTCCAGCAGTCCCGATAAAGCCAAACTTGTCAAAGGAGATGTTACAGACCTTTCTGCCCAAAGAGGACTTGCTACCAATGTAGACCAAGATTTACTCTGAAAATCGCACTGCCATTGTGACACCAGCTGCTCCTGCCCCTGGCCTCTCAGAAGTCTGGCAAGCACTTATTAGAGGTTAGAAATTGTTATTTTTCTTTTTTCGTATACTGTCTAAACATGGATACTGGAAAAGGCAGGTTTTCTTTCTTTTCTTTTCTGAGCGATGTCAGTTCTGAAAGGCATTTCAATAAAATGTTATCTCTAAATGTGATTTCTAAATCTGCCTTTATGTCAGTTTTCTATTTTCACCAGAGTTTGTTGGTGGCTACCCCAGGAAGGGATGGGACGGAGCCCTAGAAGGGATCAAACGCCCTCAGGAGAGAGAAGCTGCAGTCCTCGCTGTGCGGCAGCGCCCGTGAGCTCCTCAGGACAGACGGGCTGCCTGGAATCCCGTGTGCGGGCATTAACGGGGTGGGGAAGGAGAGAAAAAGGGGCAGCAGGATGACTCCGAGGAGGAGGAGGAGGAGGAGGCGCAGGCCTGAGGAAGGCAGGCGGTGAATAAGACAGGAGCTGGTTGGTGAGAGAGAACATGCGCGCACTCCTGCAGGCACCGGGCCGGCCTTCCCAGGCCTGAGCAGGGCCTGTGGGCAGAGCTGTCTCCACGGAACCCTCCCTGCACGTGGTGCCCGGTTGGAGGACTATGGCTGCGAGAGAGAGCATCTGCATTTCATGAAATCATTTTCCTTGGATAGAGGGAGCTGTATGTGACCACCCCCGGGGAGAATGTAGGAGAATGAGCTTGAGAGAAACAATGAAGGACTTCGTTTGGACACGGGCCCCATCAAGAGCACGAAAACACCACTGCCTGAAGGCTCACTTCACTGCAGAGAAAAAACCGACAGCAGAAACCACCAATCCCGGTTCACTGAGAAACCAAACCCCTGCCGGGACTGGTTTGGCTCAGTGGATAGAGCATCGGTCTGTGGACTGAAAGGTCACGGGTTCCATTCCGGGCAAGGGCATGTACCTTGGTTGTGGGCACATCCCCAGTAGGGAATGTGCAAGAGGCAGCTGATCGATGATTCTTTCTCATCGATGTTTCTAACTCTCTGTCCCTCTCTCTTCCTCTCTGTGAAAATCAAAAAAATATATTAAAAAATAAAGTAAAAATGAAATTTATTTTAAAAAAAAAGAAAAGAAACCAAACCCCTGTTTGATCTTCATCATGCGGCAACCCCGGAGCACTATAGTGAGAAGGAAGCTAGTGAGTGAAGGCAATGAGCACGGGAAGAGGAGAAGGCTAACCTTGCCGCGCCCTGTGTGTGGCTATCACGCTCCATCCACGCTGTGTGACGGGCAGCCGCAGGAACGGCAGCAGCTAAAACACGCCCTGTGCCCAGGAGCGCGGGGCCCACTGAGCTGTGAGGCAACAAAGGTTTCCTTTCACTCTAGTGGAGAGGGCGAGGGCGCTGCCTCCGCGGTCTCACCTTCTGCCGGGAGAGGCCGGGGCTGTTCTCGGGCTTTGCCGCCGGCGGGTGGGACAGGAGGGAGAGGGTCTTCATGTTGTACTCCTTCACCTGCTTCGCGTATTCCTTCTGCTGTCTTAGTTTCTGCATCTTTCAGAGAAACAGAGTGACAGTGATGGCTGCTCCTGCCAGCTCCCTGTTTGCTATTAAAGCGTCCCTGGCATTGTCTCAGCCACACAGTGAGCTGCCGGTCAAGCTGATGTTTCTCCCAGAAGCAGCCTCTCTGGGTAAGGGTGTGTGTGTGTGTGTGTGTGTGTGTGTGTGTGTGTGTGTGTGAAGGGGGGCACGTGGCTGCATAGCACACCCAGGGGTCCCTTCATAGCGGCTAAATCACATTCAGCCTCTTCTTTGTTGCATTTACCCAATTTATTTTCATTTTTGCTTCCAACTTTGAACTGTACTCTCTTTTTATGCCTTGAGTGCAACTGCAGTTAAAACACATTAAATGAAGATCTCCTTTCACTGCGGAGAGAATAAAGTGGGTGCACTTCCTGGGCTGGGGCACTCTCACCCTAAGTGTCTCCCTGCAGCCGCTCGCACAATTACCAGCCGACTCGGGGGAAAGCCCCGCACGCGTGCACGCACGGCTCTCTCCAGGCGCCCCCCTTTTCTGCCCGGGCCTTCAAAACCGAACGGTGGACGGATACGAACACAACCTTGCTGAGTGATTTTATTTTACAGCGAGAGGAACGCCCGGGTCTCTGTTACCGCTGATATTTCAGAAGTGTCTCTATTCAGAGTGACACACTCGAACGAGGGCTCGGTTCTGGGAGGGCATCTTATACAATTTTTGCTAAAAGACAGATGGGCAAATCCCAGCCTGAAGACACACTATATGCACGCCACACTCACTTTGTCTCTGATGGACTCAAGGTCAGGTCCAAGGCCTCCAAGCTTCACATCTCCTTTCTGATAACCCTTCAGCTTGGGACTCTGGAACACATTCACAGAGACAGTTTCTTTTAAGGACTTGTCCGCCCTCACAGTCCTCACAGCCACCACAGCACGCAGGGGAGGGGGAGGGGTGTATTTCCTGACAACCTTCCGCTCCGATGGGAGTTATGGAAATAGTTTCGTTGGTGTTTTGTAGCTGGCTAGCTAACATGTTTTCACCTGTCCACTTCTAAAATATTTGAAATCTGAACGTCTTTAATAAAAAATTTCAAGTGAGCAAAGTGCTATTTTGGTGTTAACATGTTTAATATACTGGTAACATGTACATATTAATTTATGTATAGTCTTTTAAATATATATATATTTTTTATTTCAGATAGAAGGGAAGGAGAGCCGAAACCGGTTTGGCTCAATGGATAGAGCGTCGGCTTGGGGACTGAAAGGTCCCGGGTTCGATTCCGGTCAAGGGCATGTACCTTGGTTGCGGGCACATCTCCAGTAGGGGGTGTGCAAGAGGCAGCTGATCGATGACTCTCTCTTGTCGATGTTTCTAACTCGCTATCTCTCTCCCTTCCTCTCTGTACAAAATCAATAAAATATATTTAAAAAAAAAAAAAAAAAAGAAGGGAGGGAGAGATAGAAACACCAATGATGAAAATGACCGATTGGCTGCCTCCTGCATGCCCCCTACTGGGGATTGAGCCCGTAACCCAGACATGTGCCCTTGACCAGAATCGAACCTAGAACCCTTCAGTTCGCAAACCAATGCCCTATCCACTGAGCCAAACCAGCTAGGGCAGCAAGTCGATTTTGTCAAAAGCATCAGTTTGAAGAATATCTTAATCTAGTCTACAGTCAGGAGAGTATTTGAGTTGTTCCTGCCTGTTACTGTGTTCAAGTGTCATCATCAATTGCCTCATGTTACTTCGTGCCTTCAAAGATAAAAACACTAATAAGAGTTAGGTAAAATTAATCAAACCCTTTAAAATATCCAACTCACATTAAATCAAAGGAGTTTCTGTGTAGGTCATGCCTAGACTCTTACTGTTTTTTGAATATTATAACATCACTAGAGGCCCGGTGCCCGAATTCATGCACAGGTGGGGTCTGGCTGGCCTGCCCCTGATTGGGGTGGGTAGGGCCAGCCAGGGGAGGGGCTGTGGGTGGTTGGCCAGCCAGCCCCACCCCCTTGTTGAACTCAAAAGGACAATTTGAATATTACTCTTTTATTATATAGGATATTTCTATTTCTCTCTCCCTCTCCCTTCCTTTCAGAAATCAATAAAAAATATATATTTTTTAAAAACAAACAAAAAATTGACATGCTGCTTATAGCAGATGCCCTTGTGGGGAAACTAAATCTTTCTTTTTTAGTTTGTGAGTTTATTTGGCTTCCTTCCTTGGGGAGGGTAGAGGACAATGCCCAGAGATGGCTTGGATGGCAGTTCTTCTCTCAGGGCCCGTCCGGGCTGGTGCTGCGTTTGGTGGGAGAGGGAAGAACAGCCCACGGAGGCGGCGGTGCTGCGGGGCCGGGAGGGCACTGTCTGTATCTCGGGACCCAGCATGGTGCTCTTCTCATTTTAAATGCTCTTGTGAATAAAGTCCTAAGGCACACAAACACCCAGTGTGCCTTTCCTTAGACGGAATTTGGCAGATAGTCCAGAGGCGTAACCAACACCACCTCCATGTCATCACGTCAGATACAGTCACCGTGCACAACTCTCAGACCTCGGCAGTGAACTCATCCACACAGGCCTCTTGGCGGACTACCTGGAGGTCATACCCATTCGTGTCTCTGCTGCCATTTCCCATTTTGGAGGCTCAGAGCCAAATACTCTTTTCACAAAGACACCGAGCACTGAGCTCTGGCCCATGAAGTATGAGTGACAATTTTCTGGGCTGGGTAGAGGGGACATCTGAGAAAGCTTTTATGTGGCCTGGGGCAGTCCACCCCTTTTCCCTTCATCTCCGGTGACATGTGATGTGACTTCTGCGGCTGGAGCTTCAGAGGCAATCTTGCAGCCAGGAAAAGGAAAAAGAATTATACAAACACTCGTTCTGATGTTTTGAGACGTAGAACCGCTATGCTAGCAACTACTTCCTTGCAGGTTAGTCGTAAGAAAAATAAACCCATGTATTTGAAGTTGCCGTACATGTTAATTCTGAGACTCGTAGCTGAAGGCCAAGTTTCTATGGTACCACAACATGTCCATGGACCCTCCATGCTGGGGAGCCAGCAGCATGTGCCTCATGGGCAACACTTCTACACTGCCAGGGGTGAAAGCTCTGAAATGGAGCCTGCCCAACGAGAATGACAAACATTTAGTCAAAACTCTTTCCGTGCACAGAATTCTAAAAGGTGAGAGAAGATACTTTCCTAAAGAAGCCTTCGGACCACCGTAAAATCATTAAAAACCAACAACATTGAGGTGAATATTACTCATTGACTGCATCTCAAAACCACACTCTCCTTAAAGAGAGTCACCCCCCAGCAAAACCACCACAGTTGTTTCTGCCCTTTAGATCTATTTGTTCATATTTTTATAAAATTGTCACCATGATACCATTTATTTAATTTTCTTTTCACTAAGCAGTTTGGCATTACACTGTATTTTGCTATCACTATGTTTTTGAAAATGTGCCTTTTTTGTTGTTGCCTACAAAAGACATTTACAAAAATTTAAGTATAGTCGGTATATAATCTTATATTGGTTATATTGGTTTTAGCGATTGGACATTTTTATACCTTACAAAGTGATCACCCATTAATTTTAGTATTTATCTGTCACCATGCCAACTTATCATAATATTATTGACTATATTCCCTTCCCCTTTTCACCCATCCTCAACCCCCTCCCTTCTGCTTACCATCCCTTTGATCTGTTTCTATGAGTGTTTTTTTTTTTTGTTGTTGTTGTTTTGCTTTAAGATTCCACACATAGCCCTAGCCAGTTTGGCTCTGTGGTTAGAGCATGAGCCTGCATTCTGAAGGGTCCCAGGTTCAATTCTGGTCAAGGGTATGTACTTTGGTTGCAGGCTCCTCCCCGGCCTGGGCCCTGGTCAGAACTCATGCGGGAGGCAGCCAATCAGTGTGCTTCTCTCACATTGATATTTCTCTCTGTCCCTCTTTCTTCCACGCTTCTTCTGGCACCCCCATAAGTTGGATGTTGGTACACTTGAAGTTGTCCCAGAGGGCTCCTTCCACTATCTTCATATTTTTGGATTCTTTATTCTTTTCCAGTTGGGTGTTTTTTGCTTCTTTGTATTTCAAATCTTTGACTTGATTCTTATGATCCTCTAGTCTTCTGTTGGATCTCTATATATTATTCTTTATTTCAGTCAGTGTATGCTTAATTTCTAGTTGGTCTTTTTTCATATCCTTGAAGGTCTCACTAAATTTTTCAGAGTTTTCTAGAAGATTCTTGAGTAAACTTATAATCATGGTTTTGAACTCTATATCCAGTTTTTCATCCATTTTTTTCATTTGTGACTTGTTTCTTTGTCTCCTCATTTTGGCTGCTTCCCTGTGTTTGTTTCTATGTACTGAGTAGCTGCTAAGTCTCCTTGAATTATAGAGTGGCCTTGGTGGTAGGTGTCCTATAGGGACCAGTGGCTCAGACTTCCCAGTCATCTGAGGTGGACACTCATGGTGCACCCCTTTGTGGGCTGTATGCACAGTCTTATTGTGGTTAATCCTTGATTGCTGTTGGTATTACTGGGAGGAATTGACCTCTAGGACAATTGGCTTTGATGACCAGCTGTGTCTACACTGGAAGATCTGTTGTGCAGGAGACACCCCTATGGGGCAGGACTTGCTTCAGTGGGACTTTGGTGCTCACTGAATCTATCCCTTGAGTGTCTCTCTTATGGATGTGAAGAGTTGTAATCTGAATGGTCTCACATTGACCACTGGGTACACTGGCTCTTGGATCTCCAAGGTGGTGCAAGGTCAGCCACTGTCTGGGGCTGCCCAGCAGTAGCTACAGAGACATCTGTAGATTCCTTCTCTTTGTATTGGGTTTAGAAGTGCCCAGATGAGGCCCAGCTATGAAGCAAGGCCGGCTGCTGCTGCTGGGCCTTGGGCCTTCTTTTAGAAGCTCTGAGGCTCTCTGACCCAGCTGCTGTTTGACAGGTTTTAGACAGAGAAAGGACAGGCCATTCATATGCAAAAGCCGATGTGCACAGCTTGGGTGGGGTTGTAAATTGGGTGGGTTGGGTCTCTGGGAGTCACTGGGGCAGAGCAAACAGCAATGGCTGTCAGTCAGCCCTGCATCAGAGAGGTCCCCGGGTCTCCACGTCCAGCACCTAACAATGATCACCGTGAGCACTTCTGAGAAAGCCGCCCTCATGTTCCCAATGCCAGATGGTCCAGTTTCTCCCCATATGTGCTGGGTCCCCCAGAGTCTCACCCGGAACTGGAGTTCAGAGCAAGCAGGAGCTTGTATCTCCCTCCCAATGAAAAGAGCAGCACATCCAGGTGCCAGCACTTTCTGTGCCCGTGCACCTCTGACCAGTCTCACTGTGCTTTCTTCACCTCTCTAGTTGTGGAACTTCCACTCAGCCAACTTTTCTGTAGTTCTGGGTGGTAGTAGTTCTGCCTTTTAGTTGTAAATATGCAAATTGATCATCACTCCAATACACAAGATGGCTGCCCCCATGTGGACACAAGATGGCCACCACAAGATGGCCAGCAGGGGAGAGCAGTTGGGAGGGACCAGGCCTGCAAGAGAGGGCAGTTGGGGGCAATCAAGCCTGCAGGGGAGGGCAATTAGGGGTGACCAGGCCAGCAGAGGAGGGAAGTTGGGGGCAACTGGGCCTGCAGGAAAGGGCAGTTGGGGTGGGCGGGGGAAGGTCTGTAGGTGAAGGCAATTAGGGGTGATCATGCCTGCAGGGGAGGGCAGTTAGGGGTGACCAGGCTTGCAAGGGAGGGCATTTAGGGGCAATCAGGCTGGCAAGGGAGCAGTTAGGCATCAAGCAGGCTAGCAGGGGAGTGGTTAGGGGGTGATTTGGCTGGCAGGCAGAAGCAATTAGGGGCAATCAGGAAGTAAGGCAGGTGAGTATTTGGGAGCCAGCAGTTCTGGATTGTTAGAGGGATGTCCAACCTCCCATTTAGGACAGTTGGACATTCCTTGAGGGGTCCCAGATTGGAGAGGGTGCATGAATTTTGTGCACCGAGCCTCTAGTATTTTAATAACTATATATGGTGTTAGGTGGGAACTGGAAATATCAGGGGAACACTTTGTAAAAGATATGATGTTTTATCACTATGATGTACACCTGAAACCAATCTCTCTATATAAAACCCTAGTATGCAAATAGACTGAACAGCAGAACAACTGAACCACCAGTCACTATGATGTGTGCTGACCACCAGGGGGTGCGCATGGAACATGGTGGGTGTTGGCAGCAGGTGGCAGAGCACCGAACATGGCAGGCATCGGCTGAGGTGGGATGGTGGAGCAGGTGAGTGGGGGCACCAACCAAGGCTGCTGTCATTGGGGTGAGCCTCTAGCGGTCACTGAAAATTCTTTGCTCCCATACACTGTGGTCCCACCAGGCCTTCATACCTGCTGTTGGCGCCAGCCCCACTTGCACTTGCACCACTGTTGGTGCCCAGCGCGGGTCCCAATCACTTGGCACTGTCAGCGTGTGTGAGTGGTGGCTGCTGCCCCGATCGCCCCTTAGGAGCAGGGAGAGGTGAAGAAGCCCTCAAGGTCAGTGGGAGGGGGAGAAGCCCTCAGGGTTAGGGGGAGGTGGAGAAGCCCTCAGGGGCAATCGGGGCCAGTAGCCCACACTTGCACCCACTGATGGCGCCAGCCCCACTGGCACCCGCTGCTGGTGCTGGCCCCAATCACTCTGCACTGTCAGCAGGTGAGCAGGGCCAGTGCTGTTAGTGCATGGGAGTGGCAGCAGTGGGAGTGGGGCTGTTGGCAGACAGCGGACCAGGGGCCTTAGTGGGAGGGGCTGGCCAGGGGTGTGGAGGATGGGCGGAGATATGGCCCTTTGCCCAACCTAGACTCATGGCCCACAGTACCTTTCAAGGTACACACATTCATACACCAGGCCCCTAGTACAAAATAATACTAAAAGTAATCTATAATTGAAAAATGTAAAAATAAAAAAATAAGTAATACAAATCATATGGTATTTAAAAGACAAAAAATGAAACAAAACAAAACCCTAATGCTCTTTTGGTCTAAACCTGGATTATCTGGGTACTATCACATTTAAAAACTTTTGTTAATTTTTAATAGGTGAGTGAGCTCCTATCCTATATAAAAGGCTAAAATGCAAATAGATCAAACGGCGGAACAACCGAACACCTGGTTGCTATGATGTGCACTGACCACCAGGGGGTATGCACAGAACATGGCTGGTATTGGCAGCAGGCAGCAGAGTGTGGAACATGGCAGGTGTCAGGATGGCGGGATGGCAGAGCAGGTGAGTGGGGGTGCCAGACCTAGACGGGTCACCGGTCACTGTCATTGGGGCAAGCCTCTGGTGGTTACTGAAAATTCTTTGCTCCACATGCCGGAGTCCCACCGACATTTACACCGGTGCTGGTACCCGGTGCTGACCCTGATCCTAGGTGCTGTCAGCGGGTGTGAGCAGCAGCTGCTGGCACCTGCCCCAATCACTCTGTTCCATCAGCAGGGCTGCTGGCAGACAGGGGATGATGGGGAGGGGTAGGGGGAGACTGTGGCAGGAGGGGCCTAGCCAAGACCTGCCCCAGTGCCCACCGCAGCCTGTGAAGGTGCACGAATTCATGCACTGGGCCCCTAGTATCATATACTTTGCAACTGAAAACGTGTTCTTTTTCTGACATGTCTTCTGAACCATTGTTTTGCAATCACCAGGTTGCTGTCTATTTGCCAAAGTAAACCACTAACAAAAGAGGAGGAGAGAACCCCACTTGCATCCAAGTCCTAGATCCAATTTGTCCCAGCGGATGAGAAAGAAGTGTTGGGCCCATAATCCATTCTTCGTCTGAGCAGCTCAGCTTTAATCATCGCCCAGACTCACAGGTCCATCGTGGGGCGTGAATAATCGCTCGCTGCTCCCCAGTCCCGGCTCCCGCTCTCGCCGGGAACACACAGGCCTTGGTTGGTGCAGAGAAACGGAGCTGGGGGTCTCGCCTCGCTGACAGGCAGGAAGAGTGTGGGCCCAGGACTCTGTCCAAAGCTCCTCGCCCTTCCAGGAGCAGCCGCCAGCAGAGCGGTCTGGAGGGAGAGCGGCGGCTAACAGAGTTTGCTCCGGGTGACTGGCCATGAAAAGCCCGGATTTACTTAACTTTGGGTCCAGTGACCTTGACTGGCGCCCAGCACTGCGCGTTTGTTTGATCTCTTTCCACGGAGGCTTTTTAACAGCTTCGCTGAGGTATTTCACGCAGCACAAGACTCACCCATTTGAAGTTGCCCAATTCGGTGGTCATTTAGTCTACCACGGAGTGGTGCAAACATCCCACAATCCGATTGTGGAACACACTCACCACCCTGAAAGGAAACCCCGCAGCCAGGAGCAGTCGCTCCCCTTCTCCCCTACGAATCCAGCCCCAGGCACCCACTAATCTGCTTTCCCCCTCTTCAAAGGCCTTTGTAACAAAATAATCCCTAGACTTTACTTTGATTTACTTCTCCTTGGCTGTACAAGACTGGACGTTCACAATGGCTTGATGCACACCCCCCCCCCCCCCACACACACACACAAAAGACCAGCAAAGACTGCGCTGTCAGGTTCCACTCCCAGAGGCAGCCACAGTCCCAGCTGGTCTCTGCCCCCACCTGGCTCCCGGCGGCTCCGCTCTGGTCTCCTGCGGAGGCTCCTGAGGTTTGCCAGTAACTCAGCCCACTTCTCCCCCTGGAGGAGCAACTGTGTGCCCGACTGGAAACGATTGAGGAGGTCATGGCCCTGCTTGGGGGGGGGGGGGGGGGGTAGGGGGTGTGTGCAGCAGGCTCTTTCTAAACACCTTCAGTCAGAGGAGAGACACAGAACAGATCAGGCTCAAACACTGGGGGGGGGGGGGTGGTGGTGGTGGGGAGGCACAGGAAGGAAGCTGCTCTGCGGCTGCTACACTCAATCCACGGAAACCCCTTCTCGGGAGCAGCGGTGCAGCGACGCCCAGGCTGTGCGACAGCAGCCGGCCCATCACAGCTGCCCAGGTGGCAGCGCGCCGCGGAGGGGGGGGGGGGGGCGGGGAGCAGCTTGCCCCGGGGAGCAGCGCGCGGAGGGTTGGGGGGGGGGGAGCAGCGTGCCCCGGGGAGCAGCGCGCGGAGGGTTGGGGGAGGGGGCAGCGCGCCTGGGGCTGCGGCAGGTGCTTTGGGCGGCGTGGTTATCTCTCCCACTGGCGTCTGGACGGGATGGCGCGGACAATGCCTGGACTCACACGGAAGTGAGGAGAAGGCCTATTATCTACGCATCCTCAGATTTTTAATGGGATTCAGGCCGATTCCCTTGGAGACCACAGATTGCTGATCAGCAAACGGGCAAGACCTGGACAGATCCTCTGTCGGTGCCTGGCCGCCTGCTGTCCGCAGGGCTCCCTCTGCACCAGCCCAGCTTTGGAGCTGCTTCCGGACCAAGGTGCTTGCGCATTTGGCAGAACCGGGGAAGGCGTGGGCGGAGGAGGTGGACCTGGAGGGGTTGCACCATCTCGGAAGGAAGGCAGGAGGGAGGGGTTTCCAGGCGGGGAGCGGGCTGGGGAAGCAGCACAGGCACTTCCCGCCTCCCTCCTGCCCGCCCCAGCCCCGGCCCTGCGCTGTGCTGGCGCCGGGCCGCGCAGTGAACAGTTCAGACCATTGAGGAAGGAAAGGACGTCTGGCTGCTGTTTGGTCCTCGCGAGCAAAGGCTTTCCATCATGTAACTTCATCACCACCCCGACCCCACAAAAAGGGCAGTCCTCACTGCGCACGTGAGGAAACGGGCACTTAGGTGCACGGGGCACTCGCCCAAGCCCCAGAGTCCCTGTGCTGGAGAGGAGATGGGAGGCGGGAGATGTGAACTCTGGTGGCCGAGTCCTTACCCCACTCACCCGCCCAGCCAGCATGGGTTTTCTTTCTTAGGCCGGCACTTTCCGCAGCAGGCATGTTTAATGAAGGTGTGTGCACTGTGTTGGATGACACTGAAGGGCCTAAGTCTAGTGTAGACATGCCTTCCACATGCACAGGAAACCAAAGGCGGCCTGCGGCCGGCAGGGTGGTGATTCTTGGCCATTGGGCGGCCTGAACCTGCCCCCCTGCCCAGGCGTGCCTGTGCCCTGACGGGATCTGCCTCCCTCTTCCCTCTGAGGACCCTCCGGGCCGGCCCTCCTGCGCGATCCGGGTGAGCGCAGGGGAATCTGTCCTGACGTGAGCCGACTGGCCCCCCCGGGAGGACATCACTACCTTCCCTGCAGCAAAAGCGCCCGCTTTCAGCAGCCTGCAGCCTCCGATGCGGGTGTGTGAGCTACGTTAGCCTGGCAGCGGACTGCGGGGGGACACAGGCCATGCCCACGTGGAGGGCGTGGTGCCGAGCCCTGGGTGCACTCCCCAGGAATGAGCGTCTGGCTTCCTGGTCTACAACACCGTGCTGTTTATGAGGTGCTTCCCGTGCCGATGGCACCGCAGAGCCCACCGTGCAACGATGCTTCTGTGTGTCCGCGGGGGAGGGGGGTACTTTGATCCCAGAAACACATTTCTTACAGTGAAACGGGGTCACCCAGCTCCACCCTCCACAGCCGAGGCAGGAAGCAGGCCCAGCTGAGCAGAGGGTGGGAGGGAGTGGAGTCAGGATGAGGAGCAGGGAGGCCCCCAGTGGCTGTGAGGGCGCGGGTGGGGCCTGCTGGGCAGTGGGCTGGGCGAGCTGGTGACTGCACCGCAGGCCTGGGGGGTGGGGGGAGGAGGCAGGAATGGGCTGGTGTTTCATAGCCCCAACCTCAGCCACACCGCAGCCAGGCCAGGCTTTCTCTCTGGAACGGACTCACGGTCTGCCTGGCCCAGCTCTCTGCTCTTCAGAGCAGCTCTTTCCTTTCCTCTGGAGGCCCCGCCCGAGGATGCACTGACTGTAACCCCCTGCGGGCATCTCCTGGCTGCTCTGGTCACGTTAACATTCCTCTGTGCCGTCCATCCCCCCCCCCCCCTTTTTTTTTTTTAAATAATTTTTTTCTTGATTTCAGAGAGGGAGAGGGAGAGAGAGCCAGAAACATCAATGGTGAGAGAGAATCATTGATCGGCTGCCCCCTTCACGCCCCCTACTGGGGATCAAGCCTGCAACCCAGGCATGTGCCCTGACGGGAACTGAACCTGGGACCCTTGGGTCCATAGGCTGACGCTTTACCCACTGGGCCACGCCGGCCAGGGCTGAAGCCCTCCTTTTTCAAATGACAAACAAGCTCCCTGGGCGCGGCCACCTGCTTCCCCCGTCCTCAGCCCGGGGCCAGCCTGGCAGCGGCAGCGGGCCTGGCGCGTCCTGCGGGGCTCCCTGCGGCTGGGCCTGCGCCCAAACGCTCCGGCAGGCTCTCCTGTCCATTCTCCATCACCCTGGGACTCGCTCACAGCTGGCTCCTGAACCTGCCCACCCCAGCGGGGCGTGTCGGCCTTTGGGTCCTCTTCCTCTTCAGGCTGAGACCCCCAGGCATCTCCCCCCATTTAAATTATTTAAATTGCCACATTGTGCGGAAGCCCTTTACACGGTGCCCCCCCTTCCCTGTGACTGAACCTGCTGCGACGGTCACGCCGCTCTCTTTTCACCAGCACCCCACAGCTCCCCGCTGGGACCCCACAAAGGCGCGTCCAAGCCGAGTGAGGGAGCGCCCCCCACGCTGGGAGGGTGCCCCCCTGGGGTGCTGTGGTGAGGTCACAGCTGGGGCCTCCCTGTGCCACAGTCACAGCCTTCCCAGGGCCACTCAATAGCCATGCTGGTCCGGGTGGGTCGCCAAAGCCGGGGCCTTTGAGGGCCCCTCGCCTTTGAGGGTCAGCCCCACTCAGACCCCTCAGCGGGGCTGCAGCCTCTGCTGTACCCGCATCACCGAGCACCTCCCTCCGCCCCGCCCACTCCCTCCTCAGTGACCCCACCCACTGCTCACTCCCTCCTCAGTGACCCCGCCCACTCCCTCCTCAGTGACCCCGCCCACTCCCTCCTCAGTGACCCCGCCCACTCCCTCCTCAGTGACCCCGCCCACTCCCTCCTTAGTGACCCCGCCCACTCCCTCCTCAGTGACCTGCCCCGCCCACTTCCTCCTCAGTGACCCCCCCCCCCGCCCACTCCCTCCTCAGTGACCCCCTCCCTCCTCAGTGACCCCACCCACTGCTCACTCCCTCCTCAGTGACCCCGCCCACTCCCTCCTCAGTGACCCCGCCCACTCCCTCCTCAGTGACCTGCCCCGCCCACTTCCTCCTCAGTGACCCCGCCCACCGCCCATCCCTCCTCAGTGACCCTCTTCCCTCCTCAGTGACCCCACCCCGCCCACTCCCTCCTCAGTGACCCCGCCCCGCCCACTCCCTCCTCAGTGACCCCACCCACCGCCCACTCCCTCCTCAGTGACCCCGCCCACTCCCTCCTCGGTGACCCCGCCCCGCCCACTCCCTCCTTAGTGACCCCGCCCCGCCCACTTCCTCCTCAGTGACCCTCCTCCCTCCTCAGTGACCCCGCCCACTCCCTCCCCAGTGACCTTACATCCACATCTCCATCCCATCACAGGCCTCTCCAGGGAGAGCACCCCCTAACACAAGCACCCCTCCAGCTCCTCCTGACTGCGTCCCCTGAAGCACGTGATCTTTCCTGAGGGTTCTTGGTGCTCCCAACGGGATAAAGGCCGTAAAACAGCTCCTCCCAGGCCTCATTTCTTCCGAAACATTGCACTTTGCCGTTCCCTCCCCCCATTCCCCTTCTTTACACAGACGCAGCCTTAGAGACGTGGTGCACAGAGCTGCTAGTGCTGCTGAGTCTTCTGAGGGAAGCCCGGCATGCCCCCTGCCATGGGCTCCGGAGCCGCTGAGCGGAGGGCCCGCTGGTCTGGGGTGGGGAGACCGTGGGCGGAGGGGACTCGCAGTGGCCACACACTTCCACTCGCTCAACCACCTCCTCTTCTTGGCTGAGACTCAGCCCTGACTCGGGGTGAGGCGGGGTGTGGGTGTGGGGCTTTTCTGAGGGTGTGATGTGCAAGCGGGTGCCAAAGGGCTATGGCCTCTGCAGGTGCGGCCCTTCCCGGGATGGAGCGGAAAGGAGCTGGCCATGGGCATTTCTGTGCAGCAGCCTCAGGAAGGCGCGGGGGAGTGGGCTCCGGGGAGGAGACTCTGCTCAGGGGTGACCATCCCCACCCCAGGCCGTAAGGACGCGGCTGAAAACCAAGGTATGAGCTCAAGCTAACGGTTATTTGGTCAAAGGCTGTGATACCTTAATGCTGCGCTTTCTATTCTTTTTTCCTTTCTCCAGTTGAAGCAGATAGCCTTCGGAATTGGTGCGGCTTATTTCCAGCTGGTTCCTTCGGCTTTTCTCTGAGTTGAGTTGGGATTCACTTTCTGTTCTTGGCAGAATGGGTGGGAATATGACCCTGGCCGAGGCCCCTGCGCCGGGCTGCACCTCGGCCAGCTGTGCCAAGGCTTGCTGGTGCTGCTCCATGAGCCGCCCCAGCCGCGAGCCTGGAGCCTCCTCAGGGGAGCTGTCCGGGGAAGGATGGAAGTTCCTTATGGGGAAAAAGCACAGATCTATTAATAAGACCTGATACACACATGGCACAACACTCTTTAGCAACCATTATTTTGATGTATTTTTTACTCCATAAATCACTTTAACGACCTTTTCATACATTAATTTCTTAACTCAAAATACATACATATATATATATTTTAGGGGCCCGTCTGGTGCATGAAATCCGTACACTCAGGTTGGGGGGTCCCTCAGCTCGACCTGCGCCCTTACACAGTCCAGGAGCCCTTGAGGAATGTCCAGTTGGCTAGCGGGCCTAAGCTGTCAGTCAGACATCCTTAGCACTTCCATGGAGGTGGGAGAGGCTCCCACGACCACTGTTTTGCTTTCCAGCCATAAGCTCAGCTTCTGACTGAGCTCCTGCATTGATGGTCTGACCCCTGGTGGTCAGTGCACGTCATAGCAACTGGTCGTTCTGCCATTCAGTCGATTTGCATATTAGCCCTTTATTATATAGGATTATTATTGATTTCAGAGAGGAAGGGAGATGGAAGAAAGAAACATCAATGATGAGAGAGAATCACTGATCAGCTGCCTCCTGCATGGCCCCTACTGGGGATCAAGCCTGTAACCCAGGCATGTGCCCTTGACCAGAATTGAACCTGGGACCGTTCAGTACACAGGCTGATACTCTATCCACTGAGCAAAACCAGCTAGGGCTATTTTTATCTTTAGATTAATCTAGCTTTTATTTATAACTTTCATTTATTGCACTTTAAAAAGAAAAAAAAAACACACCATTTTGAAAAGTCAAAGAATTTTCCACTCCAAAATACCTAATAATGCTGGATTAAATAAAACAAGTAGTTGAATTAGTATGAAAAGCAGGGAATCTTCAAAGACAACTCAAACAAAAACAAAACCCTAAAAGTAAAGCAGATTTTGCATAAACTGAAGCTATTAGTCCAAAACGTCTCCTGAGTTTTAACGTTTGACACGAGCTGGACATGGGAGACCATGGCCCCCTGTGCGGCGGGGAATCAGGTCGGAGATGCCTGTATGAAGCTGCAACCCTCAAAGAGCTGCATCCTCAACGCAGAGGCGGCGTGCTGAGAAGCTCATTGGCCAGCCATGACAAACAACAGGGCAAGCCTACCTGTCTCGGTCTAGGCTCTGAATTGGAAAAAAAAAAAATTCTGTGAATTTCCATGGGAAAATATTTAGGTTAAATTTTACTTTATATAATCATGGCAACTTAACACAAAGAAATTAACATAAAAATGATCCTGGAATCAGGGTGCCTCTGTAGTAATGGGGGAAACAAATAAAAAAGTTCTCTGGAGGAATACAATGTCACCCCAGGGTGCCTAGCAGTCTACAGACAAGATAGCTGAACATAAGCTGACAATCCCAAATCCTAGAATAGATGAGGATATATTCTACCAAGTATGAGAGTTAGCAGACAAATATGCACACACACAAAGCAGTAGAATATTTCTAAGAACTTCAGATAATAGAATGTTAGATAACATTCATAAAGTAAGCATGTTTAAAATCATTAAAGATATGAAAGAAGAAATCAAAACTCTGAGAAATATATTTGGAAAAAAAGAACAGGAAGGTTCTAATCAGAACCACATAAAGATTCTCGACAGAAAAATACCCTCATTAAAATGTATAACTCAATGGGTACATTCATGAGAATTAACCCAGCTGAGAGCTACTGCACTGCAAAACTCATCAGAGGAAACTTCTCAGAAAGAAGCACAGAGAGATAACAGCTGAAAAATAAAGAGTTAAAAAAGATGCACAGTCTAGAATAAAAGAATCTAATATACATGTATTTGGTGTTTCCAGAGGAAAAATAAAGCAAATATGGAAGACATAATATTCAAAGGGAAAACTGGTGGTAATTTTTCAAAATTTATAAAAGAGATGAATCCTCATATTTAGGGATCATAGAAGAATAACAATTAGGATTTAAAGTTTCATACCTAGATAATTCACTGTGAAACTTCAGAATACTAAAAGCAAAGGAGAGACCTTAAAACAAACAAGAGGAAAACAAACAGATTATAAACAAAATGAATAATTATATTGATAAAAGACTTTTAAAAGAACACAAACTAGGAGAGAGAAAAATAATGTTTTTGAAGAGGTTAATTCTCTATCAGGTTAAACTATACTATAAGATGAAGGATAAAGTGATGCAGGTAAGTTTACCAGCGCTGGAGCTGATTCCAGCAGGTCATAAAGGCAAGCAGTTCACCGAAAGGCTGAGGAACCTCGGGGCTTTAGCAGGGCTGACTCATAGTACCTGCTGCCGCAATAGCTGAAAGCATTTCCCCAAACCTGAAGACTGCTTGTCTTACTGCCTGCTGCCAGACAGCTGAGGGCAGTTCCCCCAATCTGATCATCTACCTTTCATATGTATATCTGCTTTGCTATAGGGCAAATGGGTTAATATAAAGCAAGGGGTCCAGAGACTCAGAGAACTCATCCTGGCTCCCCAAAAATGCCTCCCAAATTCATATTTCATGTCTAGTCTCTTTATTCATTTACTCAAAGCCCCTTCTCCAGATTCCCGAACCCTTCTAGAGGCAGATAACACTCCAGCATACCAGTGACACAATACTTGCTGAAAGAACCTCTAGAGAATCCACTTCAGGAAAAAAGAATAAAATAGAAGGAAGAATATGAGGCAAAACCATCAATGCCCGGTGGGCATGACTCAGTGGTTGAGCATTGACCTATGAACCAGGAGGTCATAGTTCCATTCCCGGTCAGGGCACCTGCCTGGTTTGTGGGCTTGATTCCTAGTAGGAGGCATGCAGGAAGCAGCTGGTCCATGATTCTCTCTCATCATTGATGTTTCTCTGTCTCTCTCCCTGAAATCCATATATATATATATATATATATATATATATATATATATATATATATATCTCCACATTAATTAACAATTAGTTAAATGTAAACCATCTTTTACTTGAGGGGACCCAAGATGGTAGTGGAGTAGATGGAAGCTACAGTTACCTCCTCCCAGGATCAAACTGGGATTACAACTAAAATACAGAGCAATCAATCTAAATAACCAATGGATATGAGCTGAATAGAAGTCTTACAACAAAGGATTTGCAGACGATGCCACATCAAAACTGGTAGGAAGGGTGGAGAAGTGCAAAGAACTGGCCCTGTTCCTACAGGTGATGGCTCAGAGTCTGGAAGGATATCTCAGCTGCAAAAGTTTCCCCTCAGGAAAGTGAGGTCTCAACCCAATGCAAGGCTCCCCAGCCCAGAGCATCAGAGCCATGAAGAAGCGTCCACATAACATCTAGTGTGAAAAGCAGTGGGGTTTCTGTCTGCCAGAGAGTGACGGAGTCCAGTGAAGATACAGGCACCTTCTGAGAGGGCCAACACACAAAGCTCATTTGCAGCCACTCACCCTGGGCTCCGGGGAAGGGAGGGTGGAGCAGAATCAAGCCATGTGAGGAGAGACTGGGGTTTGGGGCTGTTGGGGGGAAGCTGAAGGGAAGGCACCAGGATGCCTGTGCTGAGTCCCTCTCCCCACTGCACACACTGTCTTTCGTGGGCAGAGCAGTCACCTCCACACTGCATCAGCCTGGGGAGAAGCAATAGCCACTACCTGGTGACTCACTGAGAACCTACCTCCTGCAACTCAAGTACTGCCAGAGGCTCTTTCAGTGACCTGGCCAAACAGGAAGCTGCAGGCAGAGGGAGGCAGAGGCAGATCTCAGGGTATGGTAGGCCTTTTGCTGACCTGTCCCCAAGCATGGTGCTGGTGGAAACAGGCCTTGGTCCTTTGCATGCACCCCCAGGCCCAGCAGAGGCAGCCAGATCGTGGATCACTTTGTAGCTCCAACCTGATTGCCCAGGGCCAGTCACAGGCAGTGACTGCCATTGGACTGCATCAGAATTCCTCCCAAGAGGCCCCGGAACCAACACACCCTGTGTTCAGCATCAGACAACATCAGAGCAGGATCCAATTAGGATCACAAGCAGCACATCCACAGGGAAACTGTGGGAGGAACAAGACCCTGCTGAGGCGAAAGCTGCTCTGTGTGGTCAGCATCTGCACAGCACTTGTACACTGTGGTCGGGATAGATCCTCACAGTCAGCCAGCCTGAGGGTCAACTCCATGCCTTAATGGGCCAATAGCAATCAACACTCAGCTGCAGCAGAAGGTCCCACATAACCACACAAGGATTATTCATGGAGCACCCAGCACAGGTGACCAAGGAGACTGTGCCACTGCATCCCACAGGACACATACTACATAAGGCCCATGTTACCAAGACTGGTAGCAATAGTAGACCTACCTCATACATAGAAACAAACACAAAGAGGCAGCCAAAATGGGGAGACAAAGCAGCAGGCCCCAGATGAAAAAAATAGGATAAATCTCCAGGAAAAAAGCTAAATGAAAGAAATGAAGGGAAACATTTATCAGAAATAGAGTTCAAAACAATGGTTATAAGAATGCTCAAGGAACTTACCACAGTATGAAAGAGGGCATGAAACCATAAAAAAAGAACCAGTCAGGAATGAAGAACACAGTAGAAAAAATAAACAGTAGGTTGGATGAAGCAGAGGATCTAATCAGTGATTTGGAAAACAAAGTGGAAGAAAACCCCTAAGCAGAACAGCAAAATGAATTAAATAAAATGAAGATAGATTAAGGGACCTTGGAAAAACAGAAAGTGTTACATCATCCTCTTCATGGGAGTACAGGAAGAAGAGAGAGAGGAAGGGACTGAGAACTTATTTGTAGAAATATAACCGAAAACTTCCCAAACTTGTTGAAGGAAAAAGATATACAACCCAGGAAGTGTAAAGGGTCTCACACAATATGACCCCAAAGAGGCCCACACCAAGACACATCATAATAAAAATGTCAAAGATTAAAGACAAAGAGAGAATCTTAAAAGCTGCAAGAGAAAGACAGTCAGTTACCTATAAGGGAGCTCCCATAAGGCTATCAGCTGATCTCTCAATGGAAACAGAAGGAACTGGCATAAAATATTCAAAGTGATAAAAAGCAAGAACCTACAACAAAGACTACTTTTACTCAGCAAGACTATCATTTAAAATTGACGAAGAAATGAGCCTCCCAGACAAAAACAGCTAAAGGAGTTTGTTACCACCAAACAGTATTACAGGAAATGTTAAAGAGCCTTCTTTAATAATGATGATAATAAAAATGAGGAGGATGAGAAGTAGGATGACAATGATGAGAAGGACAAAGAGTATGAGGAAGAAAAGAAAAAGAAACAGACTACAGTTAAAAGAATAAAATGGCAATAAATATGTACTTATCAATATTCATTTTAAATGCAAATTGGTCCTAGCCTGTATGGCTCTGTGGAAGGGTGTTGGTCTGCACACTAAAGGGCCCCAGGTTCAATTCTGGTCAAGGGCATGTACCTTGGTTCCAGGTTCGGCCCTGGCCCTGGTCAGGATGTGTGCAGGAGGCAACCAATTGATGTGCTTCTCTCACATTGATATTTCTCTCTATCTTTTCCTCTCTCTTCAGGGCAAACCAGCCACCCCACACCCATGCAGCAGGCCTCTATCTTATCTAACAGAAGAATAATATGCAAATTGACCATCATCCCAACACACAAGATGGCTGCCTCCATGTGGTCAAAGATGGTTGCCCCCATGTGGACACAAGATGACTGCCACAAGATGGCCAGCAGGGGAGGGCAGTTGGGAGGGACCAGGCCTGCAGGGAAGGGCAGTTAGGGGTGATCAGGCTGGCAGAGGAGTGAAGTTAGGGATGACTGGGCCTGCAGGAAAGGGCAGCTGGGAGGGGACCCAGACCTGCATGGGAGAGCAGTTGGGGGGGACCAGGCCTGCAGGGGAGGGGAGATAGGGGTGACCATGCCTGCAGGGGAGGGCAGTTAGGAGTGACCATGCCTGCAAAGGAAGGCAGTTAGGGGTGACCAGGCTGGCAGAGGAGGGCAATTAGGGGCAATCAGGAAGGCAGGCAGGTGAGCAGTAGGTAGCCAGCAGTTCTGGATTGTGAGAGGGATGTTCAACTCCCATTTAGGCCTAATCCTATCGGGATTATGCCTAAATGGGTAGTTGGACATCCCTCAAGGAGAGGGTGCATGCTAGGCTGAGGGACACACACCCCCTGCACAAATTTCTTGCACCAGGCCTCTAGTACAACATAAAGATGCTGTATATAGAATGTACACCTGAAACCTATATAATTTTATTAACGAACTAGAGGTGTGATGCACAAATTCGTGCACGAGTGGGGTCCTTCCGCCTGGCCAGAGATCGGGACTGATCAGGGCCATCTCACTCAGTCCCATTTGGGGCCTCTAGGGGCCAGTGGCCGGGGAGGGACCATGGGAATGACCATGGGAATGCTCCAGGGCTTGTCTGGCCCTGTCTCACCCAGGCCCAATCCACTGGACCATAGCAGCAAGCTAACCTACTGGTTGGAGCATCTGTCCCTGGTGGTCAGTGCATGTCACAGACACTAGTTGGTTGACTGCTCAGTGAGACACTTAACATATTAGGCTTGTATATATAGAAATATCAGTCCAATAAATTCTATAAAAAAAAGAATAAAAACATCACTGACTCTAAATAACAATAAAAGTAAGATTACTTTTGGAGATATAAGGTTTTGGATAATATAACAAAAATATAATGTGTGGCATAAATAGTGACCTGGTAATAATGATCCATTGATATTAAATATATTCTAGAGGAGCTCGCTTCGGCAGCACATATACTAAAATATATTCTAGAGGAGAATGGAAATATTAATTTTACACTAATGTAGTTAAGTAAGGTAAAATAATAGAAAGAGAATATATATTTCCAATAGAAAAATATATATGTGTTTCCCTTTTTCTAGGGAAAAAGTAACAAAAAATATTCTATCAGTTAAAAAAAAAAAAGATGCAAAGAAGGACCAGTCAAAATGGTAGAAATCAATTCAAATATATGAGTATCACAATCAATGTAAGTCGTGAAAGTTGAAATCTACCTACAAACAATAGAACAAAGTGAAACCAAAAGTACATATGACTTGAATAGTTTTACAAACAATTCTGTTAAATCTTCAAGTAATGGAAGAATCCCAAAGAATGCAAAACAGGGGCATATTCCCCAACTCCTTTTATAAGGCTGGTATATCTTCATAATCCACGGGAGATGGGGCCAGTGGCAGATAGGGAAATTCTAAGCCTGGGTCTTTCGTCTTTCTCTCCTTCTCCCCTCCCTCCAAACTCTGGTTTAACTAGAGTGGAGGAGACAGGGAAAAAGAAAAAATACATCAAAAGTGGACTATTTTAGGCAGAAATTGGAGCCAAGGATGTTGTTAGGTAAATTTTTCCTTTCCTCTGACCATGCCATGACCCTTCCACACCCCCCCCCTCACCCCCTCCGCCACTTCCCATCCTTCCGCTCATGTCTTTCTCCTCTAGAAATTCACTTGCGAAAACAGCATTCTTACCATAATATTTCCAAGTTCTTATATCTGGCCTCTGGGTGAGTTGCTTTGGGTTGCTTCTTATTTTCAGTTGCTCTGTTAACATTTACTTTAGAAGCAGACTGAGAGCCTTTGTGACGCAGGGGCACTTGTCTCTTAGTGAGTCCATTAGGGTAGTTCAAGTCCATATGGGCAAGAGTGTTCACGTGTAGCTGCTGGTATGAAATTCTGTCCTCTTCTTGGTCTTTGCGTCCTCTTTTTTTGTTAAAATTCATCACCGAGTGGTAGCCAGGAGCATTTTTGTATAATAACACCTTGTCAAAAGTCTGCTGCGGTGGAGTGAATCTGTGGGCGGCTCCGTGGGGGCCCTGGCCCCTAGGAGCCCCTGAGTGTTGCAAGTCACCGCGGGGGGCAAGCGTGACCGCAGCTGCCTCGTACCTTCTGGACGCCTCCCCAGGCTTGTTCTGAGAGTGTCGTCTGGGAGTGTCTTTCGGGTTCCCCTGACTGAAAACCAGCTCCTCCATCACCGAAGACTTCCGGCCGTGCCTGTGCTTCTGCCGTGTGCGGGCCCTGTGCCCGGCGGCTCTTCTGGAAGGCTGCTGGCCACGGGCGGCTTCAGGGGATGGCCCTCCGGGTTCCTGACTTGATGTCGCACTTTCATATTGAGACCAGTGTTCCTGGTAATGCCAAAAAGATAGTTCTGGTTAATGTGAAGTTAAAAGATTGGCCCTCCATCAGCAGATGATTGGATCCAAAACCTATGGTACATCTACACAATGGAATATTATGCTGCCATAAAAAGAAGAAATTCTCATCATTTACAGCAACCTGGATGGAATTGGAGAACATCATGCTGAGTGAAATAAGCCAGTCAATGAAAGAGAAACACCACATGACCTCACTTATTTATGGATGATAAAGAACATTATAAACGGAAGAACCAAAAGATAGATATAGAGACAGTAAAGACAACAAGCAGACTGTCAAATTACAGCGGGGAGGGTAGGGAGATCTGGGGTAGATAAGAGATCAACTGAAGGACTTGTATACATGCATATAAGTACAACCAATGGCCACAAAACTCTGGGGAGGGAGGGCATGTATGGGGGGCAATGGTATATGTACAAAGATAATAATTTAATAAAAAAATTAAAAATAAAAAAAAATTAAAAAATAAATAAAAGATCGGCCCTCTTCACACAGTTAAATGACTGTTTCATTGGGAGCTGAGACTCGCAGGGAGGTGACCGTGGCGTTGACAGGGGACAGACTACAGAGGCTCTTTCCTGTCTCAGGCCATGAGAGGAGACGGCCGGCGACTCCTCCTGGCGATTTTAGATTATACATTTTCTAGAGAAATAGAGAGTTTAGAATGGATGGACTTTCTACCAAGGATAAGACTTTGACTTAAAATCTTATAAAATGAAATGTTACTAAGTTTGGGTGGGGAGAGAAGCTTTACTTCTAAAGAGCTGCATACAAAGAAAAAGCAAAATATTTAAGTTTATTTATTTATTGTTAATCCTCAACTGGGGATATTTTTCCAGGTGAGGATTAACAAATTTTCGAGCGAGTGGACAGGAATGGGAGACACAGAGAGAAACATTGTTGTGAGAGAGACATATCCAATGGTTGCCTCCCACACGAGTCCTGACGGGGCTGGGGATTGAGCCTGCAGCCAAGGTACATGCGCTTGATCAGAATTCACCTCGGGACCCATTCAGTTTGCAGGCTGATGCTCCAGATCGGGTAGGGCAAGTTTACTTTAACGAATATGAATATTTTAAAAATATTAACCAGAAAGAACATGATTTGCTTTACCAAGCAAGCACAAGTTTAGTATGAAATACACTTCACTTATCATATCTTTTACTCATGCAGTTCAGCAGCTATTGTAGAAATGACCTCTTCACCAAATGGAACAAATTGGATTTTGTCTGCACTCTGATAGGACGTCTGTGAGACCACAAGGGCTGTTTTGCTTCTGTTCCTTAATGTAGCCTGTACGTAGGCAATCAAATGTCTGGGGGAAATATTTCAACTGCACAACAGTCTTCATGCTTTTCAAAGTCTTGTAACAACAAAATGTACTCCTGATATAATAGGTACACTACATACTAAGTCATTTAGAAATATTTTTCAAGGAATAAAGCACTCATTACTTTGTGAAAAATTCGCTGAGCTAAGAAGCCATTGCAAAGAATGATTAACTGCTCACTGGAGACAGTCGGTGGCCATATGCATCCGCATGGCACCTACCTGCGCTCATGCCTCCTTCCTGAACACGCGTGTGAAAGCTTGTTGTCTGAGTCCACAAAATATTCATCCAAATATGCACGTTTCCAGGATCATTTGAGAAAAAAGGCTTAAAGTAAGTAAGTCATGTTTTTGCTTAAAAGGTTTACCCTGCTATGAAGAATGATCAAAGTATTGCAATGAATTCAACTTTTATTTCACTTTCCTGGTATAATTGCTAAGACTCTTCCTATACTTGTATAATATTAGGTGGTATTCTATTTTGAATGAAATCTCATTATAATGATAAGGGGGAGACTAAAACATAGTAGAGAGTTTTACTTCTTATCAGATTTTTAAAGTAAGAATGGCTTATAATTTGAAGTTGAGAGTATGTTCTCTTCGGAATTGGAGATTTCTGGAGGATTGGCCAAATTCTGATTAGCTCCTCTAAACAATTAATTAATTAATTAATTAATTAATTAATTAATTAATTTTTAACCTGTGATGCTCCAAAAAAGGAAACGTCCTTTTCTGTATTCCAGTTAAGACAGGCTGTGGCCCTGGCTGGGTAGTTCAGTTGGTTAGAGGGTTGTCGTGGTACACACAGAGAAAGGTTGTGGGTTCGAGCTCCGTCAGGGCACACACAAGAATCAACCAAGGAATACATCAATAAGTGGAATGACAAACTGATCTCTCACCCCTCTCTCTCAAATAGATGATTTAAAAAGGAAAGACAAGCCCTTCCTCCCAGGCAGTGCCTTGAGCTGCGTGGGAATGTGGGTGAGAAGGCTCTAAAGGTGCCCGCGAGCACCCTTCCTTGCAGTGGATCCGAAAGAAACCGTTGTTTAGTTTCACAGGCGTGTGCATGAAGCACGTGGCTCTTCTTTTCATAGCTGGCATCACTATCCGCGACAGGCAAGAAGACCGTGTGCTGGGATCTATAAACATGTACTGATGCTGATAAGGTCGTTCTTTGTCATACCTGCTCAGTCTTTTAATTGCTAGAGAAATAAGTGACCAGAAACTCTATTTTTGCTGCCATCCAACTGTACTTGCTTTAGTTCTCTTTCCTCATTTCCACCAAAAAAGAAAAAATAAACCTATTAGGAATGTTTTTCCTGGGTACAGACATGAAATCTTGGGTTTAGTGACGCTACACCTTTGCTGACAGTTCAGGTGACAGCAGTGTTCCTCCCAGGGTGCACTGTCAACAGGTCAAGGACTCATCGTTTCACGGAACTTCGTCTCAAGTGTTAAATGTGCTATTCACGTAAATGTAAGTGCCCAGAGGTGGCATTTTAGTCCCCAGGAAGGAAGACACTTATGGGCTTGATGTGATTTCTCTTACTTCCCCGTAGCCTACTTGAGATCTGTGGTTTACCCAGGACTTATTAACCTACAATGGAGGCATCAGGTGTCACACGTTAGGTGGTAAGACCTGCGTTCCCTGAAGTTAATACACGAAGCCATTCTCAGGCCATTTAATCTCCGTCAGCACTGAAATCCTCATTTCATCTGCTCTCGATGGGGTTCTTTTGTTGCCCGCAGGCACAGCCAGCCCATGCTGCATGCACTCAGAGCAACTGCTTAATGGCTGGAGGTTTTCCTGGCACACACAGAGCAGGGTCCTTCGGCTGCACTGTCAGTGCCCGGGCATCCCGGTGCCTAATGCCAGGATGATAATTTCTTGGTGAGACCCGACCTTAGTTAATGTCTGTTCCCACTGGGCCATCTGAGAGAAGTTCCCCCAACCCTGTGAAAGGCGGACCCAGATGTTTCATCTTTCGTGGCTTTGATGTTTGCATGGCACAAGCTGAGCGGAGAATATATGCTCTGATCTCAACCAGGAAGTTCATCATTCAGAACAGGCTGCAATCTAGCTGAGGGGAAGGCCTACAAGTAAGGGTATAAAAAAGAACTACATGGAGGCTGGTAAAAGCGGTAGGAACATGGAACAGGCTGGCCCCACAACCACATATGGTGATTGAAAAATCAGGAGGGGTGTCTTGGATATGGAGGTCCCCACTGAGAAGCGAGGGGTCTTACCCCACACCAGGTCCCCCAGCCTGGGCTCCAGTTCCAGGAAGGGAAGTCCCCATAACTTCTGGCTGTAAAATCAGTGGAGCCCAGCCGGTATGGCTCAGTGATTGAGCACCAACCTATGAAACAGGAGGTCACGGTTTGATTTCCAGTCCGGGCACATGTCCGGGTTGTGAGCTCGATCCCCATTGTTGGGCGTGCAGGAGGCAGCCGATCAATGATTTTCTCTCTCATCATTGATGTTTCTATCTCTCGCTCCCTCTCCCTTCCTCTCTGAAATCAATTAATATATATATATATATATATATATATATATATATATATATATATATATATATATTTTAAATTGCTTAAAATTAATATATTAATATATATAAAAAAAACAAACCAGTTTCAAGGTGGCAGTAGAGATTTTGGCTGAGTGAGGCAGAGGATGCTGGAGTCCCTCTTAAAGGGCCTGCACACGGCCTTATTCTGCCTCACTCCCTCTGAGCTCTGTGCTGGGGAAGCAGCTTGAAAGGCACCGCAGACACCTGGAGGTGGCGTTCTTCCAGACAGAAGTGCTGGCAGAGGCTATTGTTTCTGTGCTGAGTCTCCCCCAGCAGAACCAGCAGGCAGGAGCCATAAACTGAGTCTCCCTCAATGTCTCACACTGTTGACCTTGCCCTTGTGATTCCCTGATACCCCACCCCATCCCCCCTGTAGGCCCACCAAAACCACCTCCAGTGGCTTTTTCATACAAACAGCCTGTATCGGCTCATGTGTGGACTTTTCCTAAACCATCTCTAAGGTTCACGCACCCAAAACAAGTAGGTCCTGGCTTCTAGGTGGCCCCATACATCTTGTTAAGTGGCCCCAGGTCCAGCACTAGCAGCAGCCAGCCTTCGCTCACAGCTTGGCTTGGCCTCTCCTGAGCACCTCCATGCCCAGCACAAGTAGCAGCCATCTGCACATCACACTGTGGCTCATGCTGGGTGGCTTACCTTGGCCTGCACCTCCCAGGAGCCAATGTACCTGGTGGACAGCTTCAGACTATGCCAAAGCACTACACAACCACTTCCCAAGCAACACATTCAAGGGGAGGTGTCACCAGACATAGAACTCAACTGAAGCAAGTCCTCCTATGTGGGGTGAGGCCTGCACAGCTGATCCTTAATTGTGGTCTCACTAGGCCTCAAAACCAATAGGCCTGGAGGTAAACACCTCCTACTGGTGTGCCAACAGCAATCAACGCTCCACTACAACAGGATGGTGCACACAGCTCACAGAGAGGTCATACCTGGAGTGCCCAGTCTGAGTGACTGGGGAGGCTGTGCCACTGGACTTCACAAGACACCTACTACATTAGGCCACTCTACCAAGACCAGGAGATATAGCACCTCTACCTAAAACAAAGAAGCAAACACAGGAGGCAGCCAAAATGAGGAGACAAAGAAACCTGTCCCAAATGAAAGAACAGAACTCCAGAAAAAGAAATAAACAAAATGGGAAGCCTTGAGTAGATGCGGAGTTCAAAACACTGGTTATAAGGATGCTCAGTGAACTTATAGTAAGAGTAAATGAACTTAGTGAGAACTTCAACAAAGATAAAAAACATGGAAATGGAGACAGAAAATATAAAAAAGAATTAGTCAGAAAAAAAGAGTACAATAACTGAAATGAAGACTATATTACTCCATAGAGTAGATGGAGCAGAAGATGAAATCAGTGATTGGAAGATAAGAAAGCAGAAAACACCTAATCAGAACAGCATAAAGGAAAAAATAATCCAAAAAAACAAGGATAGTTTTATAAGCCTTTGGGATAACTTTGAGCATCATGGGAGTGCAGAAGAGAAGAGAAGAGAAGAGAAGAGAAGAGTAGGGGAAGAGGAAGAGAGAGAAAGAGAAAGAGAAAGAGAAAGAGAAAGAGAGAGAAATTGAAAACATATTTGAAAAAATAATGATGGAAAACTTCTCACACCTGGTAAAGAAAAAGACACACATGCCCAGGAAGGGCAGAGTGTCCAAAACAAGATGAACCTTAAAAAGTCCACATCATAATTAAAATGCCAAGGGTTAAAGACAGAGAGAATCTTAAAAGCAGCAAGAAAACAGCAGATTGTTACTGACAAAGGAGATCCCATAAAGACCCAGCTGATTTCTCAACAGAAACTCTGCAGGCCACAAGAGATTAACAAGAAATATTCAAAGTAATGTAAAGCAAGAATCTACTGTACACCCAAGAATACTGCACCCTGTAAAGCTATCATTTAGAATCAAAGGCCAGATAAAGAACTTCCGATACAAGAAAAAGCTAAAGAAGTTAATCACTACTAAGACAGTATTAAAAGAAATGTTAAATGGTTTTCTTTAAGAAGAAGAAAAAAAAGATTAAAATCCTATCTAATAAAAGAGTAACATGCAAATTAACCATCACCCTGCTATACCCACAAGCCACGCCCACCATCCAATCAGGAGTGAGTATGCAAATTAACCAACCAAGATGGCTGCAGCCATGGAGCAAGCAGGAGGCTTGGGTTTCCACAGCAATGGAGGAAGCCAAGCTTTCCGCCTGCCTTGGTGGGCCCAGGCTTCAAAGTTTCAATTATAGAAGATAAATAAATCCCAACAAAAATGGAAGTAGCAATGGAACTGGAGAGAGCAGAAGGCTTGAGTTGCCCCTGGTGATGGAGGATGCCAAATTTCTGCAGCCTTGGCCTGCGTTGGCCTCAGCTCAAGGCTACAACGTTTCAATTATAGAAGATAAATAAATACCAGATACCAGTGCCTCTACTTGGGTCACCAGGGGGTGTGGCTGGCCTGCAAACCACCACAGGCCCCTTGCCCAGGCTGCCCCACGCCCCAAGAGAACCCCCACCCTGATCTGGGACACCCTTCAGGGCAAACCAGCTGACCCCCACCCATCCACCAGGCCTCTATCCTATCTAATAAAAGAGTAATATGCAAATTGACCACCACTCCAACACACAAGATGGCTGCCCCCATGTGGACACAAGATGGCTGTCACAACATGGCCAGCAGGGAAAAATAGTTGGGAAGGACCTGGCCTGCAAGGGAGGGCAGTTTTGGGCAATCAGGCCAGCAGGGGAGGGCAGTTGGGGGTGACCAGGCAGGCAGAGGAGGGAAGTTGGGTGTGATCAGGCCTACAGAGGAGTGCAGTTAAGGGCAAACAGGCTGGCAGGGGAGCAGTTAGGCATCAATCAGGCTGTCATAGGAGTGGTTAGGGGGGTGATCAGGCTGGCAGGCAGAAGTGGTTAGGGCAATCAGGAAGGCAGGCAGGTGAGCAGTTGGGAGCCAGCAGTCCTGGACTGTGAGTAGGATGTTCAAATGCCCATTTAGGCCCAACCAGGATTGGCCTAAACAGGCAGTCAGACATCCCTCGAGGAGTCCCAGATTGGAGAGGGTGCAGGCTGAGCTGAGGGACACCCCTCCCCCTGTGCATGAATTTCATGGACCGGACCTCTAGTATGAATAATAAAATGGCAATAAATACATAGTTATCAACATTTACTTGAAATTCAAGTAGCTTAAATGCCCAATTAAAAGATATACAAGAATTGAATGGATAACAAAACAACACCCATACATATGTTGTCTATAAGAGATCCACTTCAGATTGAAAGACACACATAGAATGAAAATCAAGGGATGAAAGAAGATATTTCATGGAAATGGGAATGAAAAATTTTTAAAAAGCTGGGGAAGCAACACATATCAGAAAAGTAGACTTTAAAACAAGATATTATAACAAAAGATAAAGAAAGTTCCAGCAAATCCACTTCTGGGTATGTATCTGAAAAACAAAACAAAACAACCCAAAACAACCCAGAACACTAAATTAAAAAGACATCCATATGTTTATTTATAATAGTCAAGATATGGAAGCAACCTAAGTGTCCATCATAGATGAATGGGTAAAGAAGTTGTTCATTATATACAATGGACTATAATTCATCCATAAAAAATAATATCTTGCTATCTGCATGGATAGACTAGAGGGCATTGTGCTGAGTGAAATAAATCAGACAGATAAAAATAAATACCATATGATTTTACTTATATGTGAAATCTAAAAAAACAAAATAAACAAACATGCAAAACAGGAACAGACTCATAGATACAGATAACATTTTGATGGATGTCAGGTGAAAGAGGGCATTGGGGTGGGGGGTGTCAAAAAGGAGAAGGGATTAAGAAGTATCGGTTAATAGTTACAAGATACTCATAGGTATATGTAAAGTACAGTGTAAGGAATCCTATATAATAAAGAGGCAATATGCAAATTGACTGTCAAACCATCACATAAGATGTCTGCCCCCATGTGGTCACAAGATGGCTGCCACAAGTCGGCCAGCAGGGAAGGGCAGTTGTGGGTGATCCGGCCAGTGGGGGAGGGCAGTTAGGGGTGACTGAACCTTCAGGGGAGGGCAGATAGGGGAGACCAGGCCTGCAGAGGAGGGCAGTTGGGGGCAAATCAGGCTGGCAGGGGAGTAGTTAGGGGGTGATCAGGCAGGCAGGCAGAAGCAGTTAGGGGCAATCAGGCAGGCAGGCAGGCTAGCAGTTGGGAGCCAGCAGTCCCAGATTGTGAAAGAAACACGCCCCCCCCACTCTAGTGTAGTTGATAATATTGTAAAAACTATGTGTGGCATCAGATGGAGACTAGGTTTATTGAAGTAATTACTAGGTTGTACACCTGAAAATAATATAATATTGTGTGCCAAGTGTAATTTGAGACAGCATGGAGGGACCTGAAGAGTATTATGCTAAGCAAAATAAGCCAGTCAGAGAAGATCTCAATTATATGCAAAATCTAATGAACAAAATGAACTGATGGACAAAATAGATGCAGGGACATAGAAGCATGGAACACTTCCCTAATCTGGTGAAGAAAAAAGACTTTCAGAGGGAAGGCAGGGTTTGGGGTGGGGGTTGGAAGAGATTGACTGAAGAACATAAATGCCTATGTGCATAACCCACGGTGCAGTGAAGGTCCAAGGAAATGATGGTGGTGGGGCAGGAGCAGGGTGGAGGGGGTCAGTGGCCAAAAAAAAATTTAATATTTTCAACAATAAATATAAATTTTTTTAAATCAATCTTTATTGTTCATATTGTTACAAAGGTTCCTCATTTCTTCCCCCCTCCACCAGGTTCCCACCCCACCCTCCGCCCCCTCCCCTTCCCCCATTGTCCTCATCCATAGGTGCAGTTTATGTTCAGTCTCTACCTCCCTCCCTTTCCCCGACAGTAAATCCCTTTTCAGATATTAAATCAGTTACTTAGCATTTTCTCATATTAATAATACCACCACATGCCCAATGATACATTTCACACAAAAGACATTTCCAAATAGGTCAACCAGCCTCATCCAGGCCCCACCCAAGGCACTCACAGATCAACACCCCAGTGCTATACTAATTCAACACATCCAGATCTAAGCCTTCATCACTTGATTCAGCAGACCCTCAAGTTCCCACAAAAGTTTCCAGCCATGTCTGAGAGGCAGCCGTGGGGCAGGGGCAGGCGAGGAGCGAGCTGTTCCGGGCCTGGCTGCTCCGGGTCTGGCCTCTGTTGCTCTGGGTCGTTCCACAACCAGCTGCTCCGGGTCTGGTCACCGCCGCTCCCGACCTAGTTGCTCTGGACCTGGCTGCTGCTGCTCCGGGCCTGGCCGCACACGACCCGGCTGCTCTGGGCCCGGCTGCTCCAGGCCCGGCCGCTCCGGGCCTGGCCGCTCCCAGCCTGGCAGCTGCTGCTCCTGGCCTGGCCGCACCTGACCTGGCTGCTCCGGGCCTGGCCGTTCCCAGCCTGGCAGCCGCTGCTCCAGGCCTGGCCGCTCCCAGCCTGGCAGCCGCTGCTCCGGGCCTGGCCGAACCAGACCCGGCTGCTCCGGGCCTGGCCGCTCCCAGCCTGGCAGCCGCTGCTCCGGGCCTGGCCGCACCAGACCTGGCTGCTCTGGCCCGGCTGCCCCGGGCCCGGCCGCTCCGAATCTGGCTGCTCCCAGCCTGGATGCTCCGGGCCTGGCTACTGCTGTTCTGGGCCTGGCTTCTCTGGGCCCGGCCACTCCGGGTCTGGGTGTTCCTGGACTGGCCACCCTGGGCTTGGCTGCCTCCGCCTCAGGCCTGGCTGCCACTGCCCCAGGTCTGGCTGCTCCAGTGCTGGCTGTTGTTGCTCTGGGGCCTGGCCGTTGCTGCTCCGGGCCCGGTTGGCACTGCCTTCTGCCTGGGCACTCTAGGCCTGGCCGCCGCTGTTCCAACATTCTGTCCTTTTTTTTTTTTAAACGCATTTATGTTGCAATGTTGGCTGGTGAGTTGAGTTCTGACTTAGTCTTTGATTTTTCAAGATCTTCTTTGTATTCTTTCTTAAGTTATTTTACTATCTTTTGCTCTCCCTTGATTTCTTCACATTGAGAACTTCTTTGGTTTCTTCCTTCTTGTCCTGGGAGCTCAGCAGGTTGGCCTGTGGCATCCCTTTGTTCTCCGCGGGCTCCCGCGCTGCTCCAGCCTGTTGCCTGGGTTGGCGCCGCCCAGGAAGCAGCCCCCGGCCTTGGCTCCGTTGCCCGCGCTCAGAGGTCGAAGGCTCAGGGGCACCCCCCCCCCCTGGGGGCCCCGTCACCCGGCTCCCTGTCGGCGCCCAGCTGGCTGGTGTCCGGCAGGGGCTCCTGCTCCCTGTCGCATTCCTCCAGTCTGGAGCTTTTTTTTTTCCTCCTTCCCGCTAGGGGAGTCTAGGATCAGAGTCAACAGACTGTCCTCTGCGTGCAGTGCGCACGACTTTGGGGGCTCCGCTTTTCGCCACTCCCCTGGGATTCCTGCCGGAGCCTGGGTCCCCAGGGTCTGGCCCATAACTTGGGGCTCAGCACTGCTGGTTCGGGGGTTCAGCCCAGGCTGGGGGTTCTATTTCCTTCCTGCTAGGGAATGCCAGGCAGCACCCAGCCCTCTCCTCCTCTCTGGCTGCGACCTCTCCGCACGCGCGCGCGTGTGCGTGTGAGCGCGCAGCATGTCTCCGTACCTTAGGCTTTTTTTCAGCTCCTCTGATTTTCCTTCTGGTTTTCTCTTTCCTTCTTGTTGTAGAATTTTCAGTCAGTCGACTACCTGTAGCTCTGGGCGATGTCCACTCTACATTTTAGTTGTATTCCATTGAAATTGTTGTGTGCTGCTGCAGTTATGTGTCTACCCGAGCAGCCATCTTGGATCCTCTCAACAATAAATATAAATTTAAAAAAATTATTAAAGAAACAAATACATGAGTACTTTGAAGTTGGGTTATAAGTTCACCTGATAATATTAAGAAAATTTAGAGCATACTTATCAACTGGCTCTAATATTCAGCATCTGTTCAGATTTTAGAGGAAGGTGGTGTTAGAGGCAAAACCAAAACAATAGCTCTTTGAAAACGTGGGATGCTTACATAGGATATGATCCCAAAGACTTTGAGATTAGTCAAAGATCCTTCACACCTTTCACACTACCATTCATTTTCCTTGCCTACAAACTCGAGAGTAATTTAAGAGTGGCATAAAGGAAAATATCCTCTGGTTTTCTCTAACTTTAAAAAAATATCTTTATTGATTTCAGAGAGGAAGGGAGAGGGAGAGAGAGATAAAAACATCAATGATCAGAGAGAATAATTGATCAACTGCCACCTCTTCACCCCCTACTGGGGATCGAGCCCACAATCCGGGCATGTGCCCTGACTGGGAATCTAACTGATGGTGTTCATAGGTTGATGCCCAAACCACTGAACCACACCAGGTGGGCTTATTTCATCTTTTTGAAGCTTTTCTTAATTGGAGAATTTCCTATTTCTTTGTTGACAACATGTTTTTTGCCTAGGAAGGATCTGTTGGTGGGAGTGTGTTCCATTTCACTGACCTGCAAGGGTCAGACCCTTCGCTAAGTACTGTGTCTAGTTCTGGATACACATAGAAGTGGAATTTGGAAGGTCTGTGACAATTCTCAGGACACACAGAATGACTCAGGACAGCAAGATCTATATGGGAAGGTGAGTGCAGAGGGATTGCGTGGCTTGTAAATAAGAAAAGAAGATGAGGAGAAACCAAGATGGCGGCATAGGTTAGACACCTGAATGCAGCCTACCATAACAAATTTGAATTTAGAACTAGAAAACGGGGGAGCCATTGCCCTGAAGTGCCGGACGGTTAGCTGAGAGGAGGCTCTGCCATCTGGGAAGGAGAGAAGGCACGCTGAACCTCAGGAACTGTGAAGGTACGGAGAACTGTGTGCGCGAAAAGGCGATGGCTTACTCCCAGTGCGGGGAGAGGAAGGGCCGGACAGAGATTGCTGCTGGCTTAACTCCCGGTGTGCAGAGAGGGCGGGCTGGCTGAGTTCGCTACTGGCTTACTCCCAGCGCGGAGAGGGCGGACAGCTAACGCTTGGCTGGCTTTCTTGTTCGAGAGGAAAACAGAATCAGCCTATTGCTCTGATAGACGGCCCCAGACAGGAAGAGGCCAGACTGTCAGGCAGTGGGCAGAGATCTCTCGGAGGTGTGTGAAGCCAGAGGCCATTACTGCCCCTTCGGAGTTGGGGAGGAGCCGAAGGGAAAACAAAGTTTGTCTGCACCAACCCGAGACTCCGCCCCATCTGTGGCTGAGCACAGAAGCTCTCCCAGAGGCTGGCTTTCTCTAAGGAGGGACTGGCTGGAATCCAAAGCTTGTCTGCGCCTTTACCAAAGAGGTGCTCGCGCCTGCAACCAATCTTCCAAAACTCTCCAGGAACAGGACTTTTCTAAGGCAAGACTGACAGGGAACCAAAGATTGTCTGCGGCACCCCGAGACACCGCCCTATCCAAGCGGAGTACAGAAGCCCTCCTAGCTGAGACACTGCTGATCCTCACAGCCAATTGGCTTGGAGATCAACGCTTCCCAGTAATACCAACAATAAGCAAGGCTTAACAACAAGACTGCACACACAGCCCACAAAGGGCTACACCAAGACTGTCCACCACAGGTAACTGGGAAGGCTGTGCTACTGGGCTCTACCAGAACACCTAGCACACAAATCTATTCCATCAAATCAGAGAAACAAATAAAATGCAGACAAGAGGGAGGACACAAAGGAAGGAGATGGAGGAAAAGAAAAGATTGGACATTGAGTTCAAAACTACAGTTATAAGGTTATTCAACAATATCCTAAAAAAGGCCGATAAAATAAATGAGACCTATGAGGATATGAAAAGGGAGCAACTAGAAATAATAAGGGATCAACTAGAAATGAAGAAAACATTGTCTGAAATAAGAAATATTATACAAAGTCCTAAAAACAGACTGGAAGATCGCAAGAATCAAGACAAAGATTTAGAAAACAAAGAGCCAGAGGACAATCCTCTGCAGAAGCGAGAAGATAAGAGAATCCAGAAAGTTGAAGATAGTGTAAGAAACCTCTGGGACAACTTCAAGCGAACCAACATCAGAATTATGGGGATTCCAGAAGAAGAGAGAGAGAGCAAGATACTGAAAGAATACTGGAAGAAATAGTGACAGAAAACTTCCCCCGCCTGGGGAAAGAAATAGACTTATAAGTCCAGGAAGCCCACAGAACCCCAAACAAAAGGAATCCAAAGAGGACCACACCAAGACACATCATAATTAAAATTCCAAGAGCAAAAGACAAAGAGAGAATCTTAAAAGCAACAAGAACAAAGCAGGTAATTACCTATAAAGGAGCACCCATATGATTGTCAGCTGATTTCTCAACAGAAACCATGCAGGCCAGACTGGAATGGCAAGAAATATTCAAGGTGATGAATAGCAAGCACCTAGAGCCAAAAATACTCTACCCAGCAAAGCTATCACTCAGAATCGAAGGCCAGATAAAGAGCTTCACAAATAAAAAAAAAGCTAAAGAGTTCATCACCACCAAACCAGAATTATATGAATTGCTGAAGGGGGTTATTTAGGAAGAGGAAGAAGATAAAGATAAAAATTATGAATAACAAATACGTAACTATCAACAAGTGAATCTAAAAA
Organism: Pipistrellus hanaki; assembly: GCF_964339955.1. Taxonomy (NCBI): domain Eukaryota; kingdom Metazoa; phylum Chordata; class Mammalia; order Chiroptera; family Vespertilionidae; genus Pipistrellus; species Pipistrellus hanaki. The sequence goes on from NC_140521.1 coordinate 23,677,606, forward strand.
CCAAGGGAATTAAAAAATCTGATGAACAATATTAACTGGTAAATATAATAGAATCAGAGGTATGGAAGGGGAGTGGACTAACGATTCTCAGGGAAAAGGGGAGTGGGGGTGCGGGAAGAGACTGAACAAAAACTGTGCACCTATGGATGAGGACAATGGGGGGTGGGGAAAGGGCAGAGGGTAGGGTGGGAACCTGGTGGAGGGGAGCAATTGAGGGAGGGAAGAGGAATACATTTGTAATAATCTGAACAATAAAGATTTATTTAAAAAAAAAAAAGAAAAAAGAAAAAAAGATGAGAATGATCACCAATTATCAGTATTTTAAAAATGAAAATACAGAGGCTTAAATGGTCTCAAGGACATTGATTCCTTCATGACTTCTTTCTTCCCATGCCCTATCTCTAGTTTCTCACCTATTTTTCAGCATCTACATGTTACAAAGAAGAAAGAATCTCTCACTTGATCTCATTTTCCGCTAAAACTTCCCTCTTAACCCACCGTTCAGCACCTTGAAAATGTCGGCACTCCATTCCTCATCTCACATCTCCCTTCTGCACCCGAAGCCACTCTGCTATTCCCACCTCCCACCCGAGCTGTGCTGCTCAGGCCTCCAGTAACCTCTCATTTAAAAAAAAAAAATGTATTTTATTGATTTTTTTTTTTTTTTTTTTTTTTTTTTTACAAAGAGGAAGAGAGAGGGATAGAGAGTTAGAAACATCGATGAGAGAGAATCATCAATCAGCTGCCTCTTGCACACCCCTACAGAGGATGTGCCTGCAACCAAGGTACATGCCCTTGACCGGAATCGAACCTGGGACCTTTCAGTCCGCAGGCCGACGCTCTATCCACTGAGCCAAACCGGTTTTAGCCTCTTAGTTGTTAATAGTATGGGTACCTTTTTCTTTAACTCTTTATTTTTCAAACTTCAGAGTTATTTTAAAAGTTAGATCAAACCATGCAAGAATAGCAGAGAGAGCTCCTAAATATTTTTACCAAGATTCACCAATTTTTAACATATTGCCACATGTCATCATTCCTTGTCTGTCTCTTCAAATATAGATAAACACACACATTTACATATATTATTTATATTATTGTTTGTGTTATTGGTATTCAGTTTTCTCTGAATCATTTGAAACTCGAATCTATGAAGTGCACATATCACCCCCTTTTCGTGGCATGTTTACCTGTCGTCTCTGCAGTTTGACCTTAACCTTGACCTTGCTCACTGATTTTTCTTTCTTGAAATTTCCATGTCTCCTGTTTTATGACAATGTTTTATCCTAGTCAGCTTATGACCTCTCTGGCAATTCCTTTGTAGTCTCACCTTCTGCTCTCTACCTCTACCTCTGCTCACTCCCAAACGTCTGCTGTTCTTTATAGGGCCTTGTTCTAGACCAGTGTTTCCCAAAGTGTGGTCCGCGCACCCCCAGGGGTACGGGAAGAGTTTGGTGGGGGTACGCATTGCACCGGAGTTTGGTGGGGATATGCACTGCACCGTGCTTAGCTGCGCCTAATTCTATGTTCTCATGAGTACGAGGGGTAATCAGCGTTACGAAAATTACAGAAGGGGCACACATATGTCTCTCTTCTTCCACTACCCACCGGGGGCATTATAGCAATTCCGGCGGCTTCAATGCACCAGTGAATTCTAATGACACAACGTTGCTAGCTCCCATGTTCTGTGCCTACACCAGATACAAGCAACTCCTAACTCCACACCAAGCCCCCATCCTCACGCCCTCCCCCCTTCAGACCAGCACCAAAGCCTTTTCCTCCTCAGGGGAACTGAGCCCACTCATCAGACACTTGGAAACTTAGCTTTTGCTTTCGGGGCTAGCCCTCAGCCTGGACTCAAATAAACTCCAAACCGTTCCTCTGTTTGATGATGTGAGCAGGATTCCAAAGAAACCCCCCAGGACCGCCCTGCGGACACAGACCTGCTGCCGGTCCCACAGGGGCCCGCTGTGCTCACTGGCTCCGGGCTTCAGATTGGTGGCCTCGGGCGAGGTCTCTCTTGGAATCCCAGACCTTCCTGCTTTCGGTTGCAGTCCTCACTTTGCTTTAGCCGCTCTTAGAAAATCCTCGAGGTGGCACCAGAAGACAAGGGTTGGTTGAATTAAAATTAACCCAGAGAAAGGAGAAAGGGGTGTTTGTTTTTATGTTTCGGTCTTTCAAATGGGATTGCTTTTTAAGAGTCTGAATAAAAAAAAAAAATCTTTGCCAGTTAAATGAGAGGGACAACTACTCCCTCCAGCCCCAATGTTGGGCAGTCTTCCTTACCTGACATCACAGGGGGCGTCTGGGAAACCTCAAGGCACGAAGTGACCTCACAGGGACACCCAGGACAGTGTAACAATAACTGACTGGTCTGAGGTCGCACACATAGGACTGTCACTCAGCGCTCCCAGCCCCAGCTGTATTAGACCGCCAGAGGGACACCAGGCACAGGAGAGGGCCCAGAGACTCAGGAGGTGAAAGCCCCAAGGAAGTCAACCCACAAGCAGCACCCTGTAACCCACAACATGGTATTTCTATAAGCCCATTCGGATTCACAGATTTCAAAAACCAAATTTGAAACAGGAAATGGTGCCTCCACAGTCAACAAGCCCCAAAGGGGCAGCCTCCTGGAGGATTCGCATACAATCCATGCAGAGCTTCATTTGTAAGTATTTAAAGAAAAGAAAAGATTTAACTCAAAAATGACCATAGGTTAAGATGACTAAAAGGGGGAACTTTTGATATGTTCAAATTGATTTGTATGCATGCACAACTGGAAAAAAACAGCTCTAAAATGAAACAAAATGAATGGGAAGCGTACTTTGACTGAAAATTAGGAGTCTCAAGACAAGGCACAGATAAACTCTTTCCCCCAGGAAGTTGGTAAAGAGTTTGAGGCTGTCTCTGAATTAAAAATGGCTTCCAACCCTACTCCTCGCTCTTTCCCAACCACGCCACTCTGTCCCTTATGCTCTGAGCTTTTCAGTGTGGACTTAGACTTATTTTCTCCCCCGCCCTCACCCCCATTTCTTCTCTTCCTCTCTCCTACCTTCACCTTCCCTGACTGCAAAAGAAACTACAAATAGCTGAGCCACGATGAGCTAGAAAGACCAGGCATTCTGGTGGCTCCCTTTAGGGAAAGGCCAGTCCCAGGAAGGGGAGGACCAGCAATAACTTGTGTGACCTCGAGTGGAAAACAATTAAGAAATCTCGCTGGAGATCTTCCCCCGCCCCCTCCACGACCTTCAGATTGCGAGGAATTTGGTGAACAATTAGGACACAGGACCCTGGCTCTTCAGACCTGTCCCAACTGATTCACCTGCTGGTTTCTGAGAGGAAGGCAGCACAGACGCTACATGAGGCTTGTTGGGAAAAGCCTTCGGAAGGCTTGTTGGGAAAAGCCTTCAGAAGGCTTTTTAAGACAGAGACCAGGATGAACGCAGGGAACCAGCCCGCTAGCTTTACCAAAGCCCCTCTTAGGTGCCCCCAAAAGAGACTGGAAGGAAAGCCAGCAATGTAAGGGGAGACCTGACGAAACCAGGCCTGAGTTCTCCGAACACTTTAAGAAAACTTTCAAACAACATTCAGCTTTGTCTCCAGACAACTTTAATAATCACCGAAATTACCCATTTCTCAAGTTGCCATTTTTGGAAGGATTAGATGAAGAGTTTGTAATTCTGCTTGAACAGCATAAATTAAACTGGGCTACTATGCATGCTAATAAGCTAGCAGTTCTGGCTGATGAATTATCTAAAACTATTCAAGAGAAGGAAAAGGAGGAAGCTACTAAAATCATGAATTTACAGCTCCAATAATGAAGCAACCAGGGCAGACCTTCCCACAGGACTCACTGGGGAAAGAACCCATTTCTCCAACAAGCCAGGACATCTGGAGAGAGATGGCGGAAAACCGGAATGGCATTTAGAAAAAAGAAAAGAAAAAAGGGGAACAGAAGCAAGCATAGGGCTGCTCCAAAAATCCTGAGAGGGCATTTCCCCTTCTTACCAGTCTTCAAAGGAAACTGGAATTATCACAAAGGGGGAAATTACCGAGGCCCTTATCCATGCCGGGACTGCTTTATCTGTTTTCAGCCCTACCCCGTCACATCCCCTCTCTCTAGAGTAAAACTTCTAAACAAAGGCAGGGATAGCTAACCAATTAAGTCTTTTTAAGGCAGAATCTGTTCCCTTTCAGCTCGGGAATGTTACGGGGCAACATACATTTTTACTGGTCAAACCTGCCTCAATACACCTGGTAGGACAAGACTTCCTTGAAGCTCATGACACCCACATATCCTTCTCTCAGAAGGGCAAATGTATTTAGAAGTAAGCAGACCAATTGAGAAAGTAATGCTTTTAGAGGCACCTCGAAAAGAGGAAACTGCCCTGGCCAGTGTGGTTCAGTGGGTTGAGCATCATCCCGTGCACTGAAGCATTGCCAGTTTGATTCCAGGTCAGGGCATGCGCCAGGGTTGTGAGTTCCTGCTCCTGCTGGGCTGCATGCAGAAGGTGGCCTGTTGAGGTTTCTCTCTTCCTCTCCTTTTCTCTCTCTCAAATCAATAAAAGCATATATATATATATATATATATATATATATATAATCATATATATATATATATATATATATATATATATATATATATATTATTATTTTTTTTTTTTTAAAGAGGAAACTAATCTTGAGACTGAACATTTATCACAGGATGTCCCCATGAGCTCTGGGATCTTTCAACTCTGGATATTGGCAAGATTAAGTTGGCTACTCCTATCAGCCTAACTATTGACAATACCTTGCTTCTACCTAATATCCTTTTGTCAATATCCTTCAAGACCCAATGCACTGGCCATAGTAAGCCCATTATAAAAGATTAATTAAATAGCGAGCTTATACCTCCATGCACAAGTCCCTGTGAAACTCTCTCCAGTAAAGAACCCCAATGGGAAAGGATGGGAATCTGTACCAGATCTCAGAACTACAACAAAATTGTTATTCCTAGACATCCAGTGGCCCCAAACCCATGCAGGCTCTTTCTGCCATCCTGCAGATTGCCAGCATGTTTCAGTAATAGATAAATGTAGAGACTTTCCAGCATTTCTGAGGAAAAGGACAGTCAATATCTTTTTGCAATTCACTGGGACTGTAATGCCCCCAGGGATGTATAGACAGTCCCACATATTTCTCTCAGAAACTAAAGGTTGATTTAAATGATATTGAATTTCCCGGAGATTCCACTCTGAGCCCATATGTAGATGACTTATGCTCCCAGACATTATTAGATTTCCAAAAGGACACAATCAACTTGTTACAACAGCTGGTGATAACGGGACAAAGCTTCAGTTCTGCTCACCCAAGGAAAATACCTTGGCCATCTTCTAATTTTTTTTTTTTTTTTTTTTTTTATTCTCATACTTTATTAACCTTTACTTTATTTTTTTTAATTTTTTTTATTTTTTTTAAATCAATCTTTATTGTTCATATTATTACAAAGGTTCCTCATTTCTTCCCCCCTCCACCAGGTTCCCACCCCACCCTCTGACCCCTCCCCATCCCCCATTGTCCTCATCCATAGGTGCACAGTTTATGTTCAGTCTCTTCCTCCCTCCCTTTCCCCGATAGTAAATCCCTTTTCAGATAGTAAATCTGTTACTTAGCATTTTCTCATATCAATAATACCTCCACATGCCCAATGATACACTTCACACAAAAGACATTTTCAAATAGGTCAACCAGCCTCATCCAGGCCCCACCCAAGGCACTCACAGATCAACACACCAGCGCTATACTAACTCAACACATCCAGATCTAAGCCTTCATCACTTGATTCAGCAGACCCTCAAGTTCCCGCAAAAGTTTCCAGCCATGTCTGAGAGGCAGCCGTGGGCAGGTACAGGCGAGGAGCGAGCTGTTTCAGGCCTGGCTGCTCCGGGCCTGGCCTCTGTTGCTCTGGTTCGTTCCACAACCAGCTGCTCCGGGTCTGGTCACTGCCGCTCCCGACCTAGTTGCTCTGGACTTGGCTGTTGCTGCTACAGGCCTGGCCGCACCCGACCCGGCTGCTCTGGGACCGGTTGCTCCGGTCCCGGCCGCTCCGGGCCTGGCCGCTCCCAGCCTGTCAGCCGCTCCCAGCCTGGCAGCTGCTGCTCCGGGCCTGGCCACTCCCAGCCTGGCAGCCGCTGCTCCGGGCCTGGCCGCACCAGACCCGGCTGCTCCAGGCCTGGCCGCTCCCAGCCTGGCAGCCGCTGCTCCAGGCCTGGCCACTCCCAGCCTGGCAGCCACTGCTCCGGGCCTGGCCGCACCAGACCCGGCTGCTCCGGGCCTGGCCGCTCCCAGCCTGGAAGCCGCTGCTCCGGGCCTGGCCGCACCAGACCCGGCTGCTCCGGGCCTGGCCGCTCCCAGCCTGGCAGCCGCTGCTCCGGGCCTGGCCGCACCAGACCCGGCTGCTCCGGGCCTGGCCGCTCCCAGCCTGGCAGCCGCTGCTCCGGGCCTGGCCGCACCAGACCCGGCTGCTCCGGGCCTGGCCGCTCCCAGCCTGGCAGCCGCTGCTCCGGGCCTGGCCGCACCAGACCCGGCTGCTCCGGGCCTGGCCGCTCCCAGCCTGGCAGCCGCTGCTCCGGGCCTGGCCGCACCAGACCCGGCTGCTCCGGGCCTGGCCGCTCCCAGCCTGGCAGCCGCTGCTCCGGGCCTGGCCGCACCAGACCCGGCTGCTCCGGGCCTGGCCGCTCCCAGCCTGGCAGCCGCTGCTCCGGGCCTGGCCGCTCCCAGCTTGGCAGCTGCTGCTCCGGGCCTGGCCGCTCCCAGCCTGGCAGCCGCTGCTCCTGGCCTGGCCGCACCAAACCCGGCTGCTCCGGGCCTGGCCGCTCCCAGCCTGGCAGCCGCTGCTCCGGGCCTGGCCGCACCAGACCTGGCTGCTCCGGGCCTGGCCGCTCCCAGCCTGGCAGTCGCTGCTCCGGGCCTGGCCGCACCAGACCCGGCTGCTCCGGGCCTGGCCACTCCCAGCCTGGCAGCTGTTGCTCTGGGCCTGGCCGCTCCCAGCCTGGCAGCCGCTGCTCCGGGCCTGGCCACACCAGACCCGGCTGCTCCGGACCTGGCTGCTCCCAGCCTGGCAGCCACTGCTCCAGGTCTGGCCACACCAGACCCAGCTGCTCCGGGCCTGGCCACTCCCAGCCTGGCCGCCGCTGCTCTGGGCCTGGCCGCACCCGACCCAGCTGCTCCAAGCCTGGCCGCTCCCAGCCTGGATGCTCCGTGCTTGGCTACTGCTGTTCTGGGCCTGGCTGCTCCCAACCCGGCTGCTCTGGGCCGGGCTTCTCCGGGCCCAGCCACTCCGTGTCTGGGTGTTCCTGGACTGGCCACCCTGGGCTTGGCCGCCTCTGCCTCAGGCCTGGCTGCCACTGCCCCAGGTCTGGCTGCTCCAGTGCTGGCCGTTGATGCTCTTGTTCTGGCTGCTGCTGCTCTGGGGCCTGGCCACTGCTGCTCCGGGCCCAGCTGCCACTGCCTTGTGCCTGGCCACTCTAGGCCTGGTCGCCGCTGTTCCAACATTCTGTCCCTTTTTCCTCTTTTTTTTTTTCTTTTTTTAAAAAAAAACAAAACGCATTTATGTTGCAATGTTGGCTGGTGCGTTGAGTTCTGACTTAGTCTTTGATTTTTCAAGATCTTCTTTGTATTCTTTCTTAAGTAATTTTACTATCATTTGCTCTCACTTGATTTCTTCACATTGAGAACTTCTTTGGTTTCTTCCTCCTTGTCCTGGGAGCTCAGCAGGTTGGCCTGTGGCACCCCTTTGTTCTCAGCGGGCTCCCGCGCTGCTCCAGCCTGTTGCCGGGGTCGGCGCCGCCCAGGAAGCAGCCCCCATCCTTGGCTCCGTTGCCAGCGCTCAGCAGTCGAAGGCTCAGGGGCACCCCCCCCACTGGGGGCCCCGTCGCCCGGCTCCTTGTTGGCGCCCGGCTGGCTGGTGTCCGGCAGGGGCTCCTGCTCCTTGTGGCGTTCCTCCAGTCTGGAGCTTTCTTTCTCCCTCCCACTAGGGGAGTCCAGGTTCAGAGTCAACAGACTGTCCTCTGCGCACAGTGTGCGCGACTCCGGGGGCTCGGCCTTTCGCCGCGCTCCCAGGACTCCACCTCACAGCTCCGTCTCCCCCTGCCTGAGCCTGGGTCCCCAGGGACTGGCCCAGACCTGGAGTTCGGGGCGGTCTGGGCTGAGGCTCAGAGCTGCCGCCGGAGGCTTTGTTTCTTCCGGCTAGGGTAATCCAGCATCAGAGTCAACATTCAGTCCTCTGCGCGCCATGTGCGCGCGACTCCGGGGGCCCCGCATTTCACCATCCCCCGGGATTGTCTCCCCCTGCCGGAGCCTGGGTCCCCAGGGTCTGGCACATAACTTGGGGCTCAGCGCTGCCGGTTCGGGGGTTCAGCCCAGGCTGGGGGTTCTATTTCCTTCCTGCTAGGGAACGCCAGGCAGCACCCAGCCCTCTCCTCCTCTCCGGCTGCGACCTCTCCGCGCGCGCGTGCGTGCGAGCGCGCAGCATGTCTCCGTACCTTAGGCTTTTTTTCAGCTCCTCTAATTTTCCTTCTGGTTTTCTCCCTCCTTCCTATTGTAGAGTTTTCAGTCAGTCGACTACCTGTAGCTCTGGGCAATGTCCACTCTACATTTTAGTTGTATTCCCTTGAAATTGTTGTGAGCTGCTGCGGCTAGGTGTATACCCGAGCAGTCATCTTGGATCCTCCCCATCTTCTAATTAACTACTAGTCAACCCTCCAAGACTCACAGCAGTTCTAGTCTTTCCTCTTCCAAAATCTAAGAACAGCTTAGGGGATTTCTAGAGCTGACTGGACATGGTTGCAACTGGGTCTTAAAGTTTTCATTAATAACTCAATCTCTATATGGATTATTAAAATCAGATCAGCCTAGTCTAATAGACTCACCAAGGGAAATGAGCTATAGAAGCTCTAAGGAAGAATTATCTATAGCTCTCCCTAGGGAGACTCTAAGTACAAACTTCCTTTCTTCCTTTTTTACCCATGAAAATAAAGGAAATGCTTTAGGAGCTTTAACTCAGAAACATGGAGATCATTATGGACATTCAGGAATCAGAGACAACAATTAGACTCAGTAGCAAAAGAGCTCCTCCTTGTATGTGGGCCATCCCTGCTACTGCCAAGTTATGCAGAAAATACAGATGGTTATGGGCTCCCTTTAACCATTTACCTTCCTCATGCTGTTGAGTCTTTCCTAAGCTCTTAGCTCACTCAGAAATGTTCTGTCAGCTGACTGACTTCTTATGAAGCACTGCTTTCTGCATCTAATATTCCGTTTGCTTGATGTAACAGTCTTAACTCAGCAACTTCACTTCTTTCTTTATAAAATGAACACCCACAATTGCTCTTAGGAATGATTTGCAGGGAACTCCTGCTGACAATGCTGACTTAATTCGGCTTGCAGAAAGGTCTCATCTCAGAGATGAGTGGGGATACTACAAGCTGGATATGCAATGACTTTCCTGGTGGATATAATGTAGAGTTCTTATTGACCTCAAAGAAGATCTGCTCCAAAAGTTGAAATAAAGGCTCTAACTCAAGTTTGCTGATTGACCAAAGATAAAATAGCGCGCACCCACCCACCCACCAACACACACACACATATATATATATATTCCTGCCTGGCTTTTAAAAATTAAATTTTTTAGGGTGACATTAGTTAATAACATTATATAAGTTTCAAGTGTACAATTCTATAATGCATTATGTATATCTTGCACTGTGTGCTCACCAGTCAAAAGTCCAGTTTCTTCCTGCCGCTATATGTTTGACCCTCTTTACCTTCTTCCTCCTTCCTCCACTCCCTTTCCCCATTGATAACTTTCATGCTGTTGTCTGTTCACTTGTTTGTTAATCTGTGGCTTTCTGTTTTATATCCCATATATGAGTGAAATCATATGGCTCATCTGACTTACATTGTTTAAAATAGCCAATATTTACACTGATAATCACAATGCCTTTTGTGTAGTTCATGACTTTGGAATGTTATGGGAACAATGAGGTTTCTTAAGGTCCTCAGGGCAGCCTACGAAGAATGGATAACAGGTTGCAGAATTATTAGATGGTACACATTAACCAAGACAATTGGCAATTATCAGAATTCTAGGACATTTTAAAGCCGCCACCATGAAAACAAAGGGAATCACGTAGCTGAGGATGCAGCTAGACAGGCAGTATTAAACAATCAAATTGTCCCAACTCGGGAATGTATCTTGCTCCCTATTAAATCAATGGAACACTATCTTTTATAGTTCAAAAGGAGAGCAACAGAAGAAGAAGAAATGGCAACAAAAAGGGGGATCTTTGACCCAGACAAACAAATAGTGTTTGGACCCAATAAAAAGGCTATCTTATCCACAGGGGCTCAACGGCCTGTGCTCTAACATGGACATGAGCTAACAATTGGAGTTCTGAAAAGATGACGTCATGGAGAATGCAATATTATTGGAAACCTTCTCCTACTGCACCGGTAGCTTATAAAGTACCGTATTTTCTGGCGTATAAGATGACCCCCTAATTTTATAGTTAAAACATAGGTTTAGGCCTATATTCGCTGCATAAGACTACCCCCCACTTCCGAGGCAACACCAGTTCTTTTTTTAATAGACCGCCTCTCTGACTCTGGCCAATCTGAGCAGGCTTTTTTTTTTTTTTTTTTTATTCATCCATTGACCAGTATTTATTGAGCAACAACTATGTTGTCCTAAAAAATAAATTTTAAATTATAATAATGGTGCATTTTAAAATTACAGTATAATAGTCATCAGAACCATATACAGAGGTTCCCGTGCAGGTGAAAAACATGAGCATGACCAAGAAGGGTAAATAGTTCTGTAGCGAAGCACAAGTGGTGCTACCAGGTGGCAGTGGAATCACATGGCCTATAAATACTCAGCCCCCAGCTTTGAAAATTATTCATTAAGATTTCCTACTTTTTTGGAATTCATATTAATTTAATTTCTGGGCATATTTTTTATATAATGCTACTACAAATTTGCATACTATCCAATCAAGCTGGTTTGCCAGGTTGCTAGTTGGTTGACTTGTCTTCCCAAAAGTCACTAGATAACCAGATTGTTTCAATAGAGAATCTAATCTGATATTTGTGTTCATATTTTGATATAAGAATCAAAGAACTGTAAGTGCTAAAGCACCATACAACCAAAAATCTTAATGATACACTACCTATTAGAGTACTAGGAACTCACATTTTCCCTTTTAATTATGTTTTCTATGAACCCAGTGTTTAAAGTTTTTTTTTTTTAATATATTTTATTGATTTTTTTTGACCCCCTCCCTCCCTTCCACACATCCCCTCCCTCCCCAGAGTTTTGTGTCCATTGGTTGCACTTATATGCATGTATACAAGTCCTTCGTTGATCTATTTTCTCCCCCAGATCTTCCTCCCCTCCCCGCTGTAATTTGACAGTCTACTTGTTGATATACTGTCACTATATCTATCTTATGGTTCATCAGTTTATAATGTTCTTTATTATCCACAAATGAGTGAGGTCATGTGGTGTTTCTCTTTCATTGATTGGCTTGTTTCACTCAGCATGATGTTCTCCAATTCCATCCAGGTTGCTGCAAATGATGAGAAATCCTTCTTTTTTATGGCAGCATAGTATTCCATTGTGTAGATGTACCATAGTTTTTGGATCCAATCATCTGCTGACGGACACTTCGGTTGTTTCCAAATTCTGGCTATTGTAGATTGTGCTGCTATGAACATAGGGGTGCATATATCCTTTCTGATTGGTGTTTCTAGTTTCTTGGGATATATTCCTAGAAGTGGAATTACTGGGTCGAATGGGAGTTCCATTTTCAGTCTTTTGAGGAAACTCCACACTGTTCTCCACAGTGGTTGCACCAGTCTGCACTCCCACCAGCAGTGCACGAGGGTTCCTTTTTCTCCGCAACCTCGCCAACACTTGTCATTTGTTGATTTGTTGATGTTGGCCATTCTGACAGGTGTGAGATGGTACCGCATTGTTGTTTTGATTTGCATCTCTCGGATAATTAGTGACTTTGAGCATGTTTTCATGTGCCTTTTGGTCTTCCTTCTGTCTTCTTTTGAAAATATTCTATTTAGGTCCATTGCCCATTTTTTAATTGGATCATTCATCTTCCTTTTATTTAGTTGTATAAGCTGTTTGTAGATGTTGGAGATTAAACCTTTATCAGTGGTAACATTTGCAAATATGTTCTCCCACACAGTGGGCTTTCTTGTTGTTTTGTTGATGGTTTCTTTTGCTGTAAAAAAAGCTTTTTATTTTGATGTAGTCCCATTTGTTTATTTTCTCTTTAGCTTCGATTGCGCTAGGGGTAGTATCAGTGAAGAAGTTCTTTTGGCATACGTCTGAGATTTTGTTGCCTGTGGATGCTTCTAGTATTTTTATGGTTTCCCGTCTGATGTTTAAGTCCTGTATCCATTTTGAGTTTATTTTTGTGTATGGTGTAAGTTGGTGACCTAGTTTCATTCTTTTGCATGTATCTGTCCAATTTTCCCAACACCATTTATTGAAGAGACTATCTTGACTCCATTGTATATTTGTGCCTCCTTTGTCAAATATTAATTGAGCATAGTGATTTGGGTTGATATCTGGGTTCTCGATTCGATTCCATTGATCTATATGTCTGTTTTTGTGCCAGTACCAGGCTGTTTTGAGAACAGTGGCTTTGTAATACAGTTTGAAGTCTGGTATTGAGATACCTCCTACTTTACTCTTCTTTCTCAGGATTGCTGTGGCTATTCGGGGTCTTTTATTGTTCCAAATGAACTTTTGGAGAGTTCTTTCTAGGTCAGTGAAATATGCCGTTGGTATTTTAATGGGGAGTGCATTGAACCTATAGATTGCTTTAGGAAGTATGGACATTTTGATGATGTTGATTCTACCAATCCATGAACATGGTATGTTCTTCCATCTGTTTACATCTTCCTCTATTTCTTTTTTCAGTGTCGTGTAGTTTTCCGCGTATAGGTCCTTTACTTCCTTAGTTAAGTTTATTCCTAGGTATCTTAATTTTTTTGGTGCGATGGTAAATGGAATTGCTTTTTTAGTCTCTGTTTCTATAAACTCACTGTTGGTGTATAGAAATGCCATAGATTTCTTGGTGTTAATTTTGTATCCTGCTACATTGCCAAATTCATTTATTAAGCCAATTAGTTTTTTAATGGAGTCTTTTGGGTTTTTTATATACAATATCATGTCGTCTGCAAATAAGGATAACTTTACTTCTTCTTTTCCAATTTGGATGCCTTTTATTTCCTCCTCTTGTCTAATTGCAATGGCTAGTACTTCCAGTACTATGTCAAAGAGGAGTGGCGATAGTGGGCATCCCTGTCTTGTTCCTGTTCTTAGAGGGAATGGTTTTAGTTTTTGCCCATTGAGTATGATGTTGGCTGTGGGTTTATCATATATAGCTTTTATTATGTTGAGGTATGATCCTTGTACTCCCACCTTGTTAAGAGTTTTTATCAGGAAAGGGTGTTGGATTTTATCAAATGCTTTTTCTGCATCAATTGATATGACTATATGATTTTTATCTTTCAACTTGTTTATGTGATGTATCACGTTTAATGATTTGCGGATATTGTACCAACCTTGCATTCCTGGAATAAATCCTACTTGGTCATGGTGTATGATCTTTGTGATGCTCTGCTGGAGCCGATTTGCTAGAATTTTGTTGAGGATTTTGGCATCTATGTTCATGAGGGATATTGGTCCGTAATTCTCTTTCATTGAGTTGTCTTTATCAGGTTTTGGTATTAGGGTGATGCTGGCTTCATAGAAGGAGTTTGGAAGTGTTCCTTCCTCTTGAATTTTTTGGAATAGTCTGAGAAGAATAGGTTTTAGTTCTTCCTTGAATGTTTGGTAAAACTCTCCTGTGAAGCCATCTGGCCCTGGGCTTTTGTTTGCTGGAAGCTTTTTGATGACTGTTTCAATTTCTTCCCAAGTCACTGGTCTATTGAGATTTTTAGATTCTTCCTAATTGAGTTTTGGAAGTTTGTATTTTTCTAGGAATATGTCCATTTCCTCCAGGTTGTTCAGTTTGTTGGAATAGAGTTGTTTGTAGTATTTTGTAACAATCCGTTGTATTTCGGTGGGGTCTGTTGTTATTTCACCTCTTTCATTTCTGATTTTGTTTATTTGGGTCCTCTCTCTTTGTTTCTTGGTTAGCCTGGCTAGAGGTCCATCTATCTTGTTTATTCTTTCAAAGAACCAGCTCTTGGTTTTGTTGATCTTATGTATTGTTTCTTTGGTCTCTATGTCGTTTATCTCCGCTCTGATTTTTGTTATTTCCTTCCTTCTGCTTACACTGGGCTTTTCTTGTTGCTCCTTTCCTAACTCTTTGAGTTGTAGAGTTAGATCATCTGTTACTATTTTTTCTAGTTTTTTGCAATAGGCTTGTAAGGATATGAACTTCCCTCTCAAAACTGCTTTTGCTGTGTCCCATAGATTTTGGATTGTTGTGTTTTCATTGTCATTTGTTTCCAGGATGTTTTTAATTTCTTCCTTGATTTCTCTGGTAACCCAGTCCTTGTTTAATAGCAAGCTGTTTAGTCTCCATGTGTTTGATTTCTTTGGATTATTTTTATTGTAGTTAATTTCCAGTTTTATGCCATTGTGGTCTGAGAAGATACTTGATATGATTTCTATCTTCTTGAATTTGAAGAGACTTTGCTTATGTCCCAAAATGTGGTCTATCTTTGAGAATGTCCCATGTGCACTTGAGAAGAATGTATATTCTGTGGCTTTGGGGTGGAGTGTCCTGAAGATGTCAATTAATTCCAACTGGTCTAGTGAGTCATTTAGGATTGATATTTCTTTGCTGATTTTTTGTTTAGATGATTTGTCGAAGGGTGACAGTGGAGTATTAAAATCTCCTACTATGATTGTATTGCTATTAATCTCTCCCTTAATGTCCTCCAGCAGTTTTTTAATGTATTTGGTTACTCCTGTATTGGGTGCATATATATTTACCAGGGTTATTTCTTCTTGTTGGATTGTTCCCTTTATTATTATGAAGTGGCCATCATTATCTCTTGTTATGTCCTTCACTCTGAGATCTAATTTGTCAGATATAAGTATTGCTACCCCAGCTTTTTTTTCATTTCCATTTGCCTGGAAAACTTTTTTCCATCCCTTCACCCTCAGTCTGTGTGCATCTCTTTTTCTGAGGTGGGTTTCTTGTAGACAACAGATGTATGGGTCTTGTTTTCTTATCCAATCTGTTACCCTATGTCTTTTGATTGGAGCATTTAATACATTTACATTTAAGGTTATTATTGATAGGTACTCATTTGACGCCATTTTTATTCTATACCCATGTTCCTTCTTCACTTCTTATTTCTTTATTTTTACAGTAGACCCTTTAGCATTTCTTGCATTGCTGGTTTGGTGGAGATAAATTCCTTCAGTCTTTTTTTGTCTGTGAAGCTCCTGATTTCCCCTTCAATTTTGATTGATAGCCTTGCTGGGTACAGTATTCTTGGATTCAGACCCTTCCTTTGCATGACTTTGTATATTTCGTCCCATTCCCTTCTGGCATGATAAGTTTCTGTTGAGAAATCAGTTGCTAGTCTGATGGGGGTTCCTTTGTATGTGACTTTCTGTCTCTCTCTGGCTGCTTTTAAAATTCTTACTTTGTCATTGTTGTTTGCCAATTTAATTATAATGTGCCTTGGAGTCTGTCTTCTGGGATTCATTTTGCTTGGGACTCTGCGGGCATCTTGGATTTGCGTGGTTTTTTTCTTTTCTATTTCAGGAAAGTTTTCTGTCATTATTTCTTGAAATACTTTTTACATGTCTACCTCAGTTTCCTTTCCTTCTGGAACCCCTATTATTCGAATATTATTTTGTTTTGTTATGTCCCAAAGCTCCCGTAGGCTCTCCTCCTGCTTTTTAATCTTTTTTTCTAGAAGTTGCTCTACTTGGGTATTTTTTTCCATCTTATCTTCTAGCTCACTGATGCGGTCCTCTGCTTCATCTAGTCTACTCTTGATGCTTTCTATTGAGTTCTTCATGGTAGCGATGTCACTTTTCATTTCTTCTTGGTTCTTCTTCAGTTCCTCATGGCTCTTCTTCATTTCCTCATGGTTCTTCCTCATTTCTTCTTGGCTATTGTCAAATTTCTCTTCCATTCTTTTTAGCCATGCTATGATCATTACTCTGAATTCTTGCTCTGGTAGGCTGCTTACCTCTGACTCGTTTACTTCCTTTTCTGGTGATGCCTGCTTTTCTTTCACGTGCGGACTATGTTTTTGTCTCCTCATCTTTTCAGGAAGTCTGGTTATGTGGTATTCCTTCTCCTGCGTTGATTTTTGAGGTACAAAATACAACACTACCAGGTACAACACAAGAGGCACTTAACAGGAATGTATTTACAATATTAATAACCTCTAATAAAGGTGACCACTAGAGAAAGGCAACTTAGGGGATAGTTGAGAAGGAATGGAGGTAAAAATAAAATAAAGAAAAAATTTTAAAAAAATTAAAATTAAAATTAAAAAAAAAATTAAGTAAATTAAAAAAAAAGAGGGATAAAGAGATAGAAAAAGAAGAAGAGGGAAAAAATAATGACAAAATGAAGTTGGAAAACAGGGAAAAAAAGAAGAGGGAGGGAGGGAGGGAGGGAGGGAGGGAGGGAGAGAGAGAGAGAGAGAGAGAGAGAGAGAGAGAGAGAGAGAGAAGAAGCAAACTAAAAGAGAAATGTGAAACAAACTATATATATGTGGAGAAAATTGCCAAAGAACAACCTCTGGACCCCGCCAATGCCAGTAACAATATTTGGAGATTAATACAAACTACTATATCCACTATTATTAAGTAAGGCTATGATATACAGAAGTAAAAGAAACAAACAAAAACAGAGGATTTTAAAAAAAAATACAAAGCAACAATAACAATACAGGAATAAGCATAACAATTTCACTAAAAAGCATAAAAATTCACAATAATCAACCTTCACACAAACAATGCAAAAAGGATAGAGGGGAGAACAGATTTTTTTTTTTTTTTAACTAGTTAATATAGTGCAGAGATTGGTATTTATACACTTGGATCAGGGGTTGGAACTTAGGTCTATAAGTATAGTGAGAGCTTTAGCAGGGGGTATACAGAGAAAATAGAGGAAAAACTAAAACCAGAATGGGATAGGATAAACTGTAGACTAAAGGGTAAAGTTTAGTAAGAGAGTGATAGTGTAAAGGTTGAGTTGAGATAGGGTTGAATGATGCTATAGTAGAGATTAAAATAGAATGAAGGTTACTCCTAATGTAAAATAAAGAAAAAATTAAATGGTAAGAGAGAGAGAGAGAAAAAAAATAAATAAAAATTTTAAAAAAAATTTGCAAAATAGCAGTAGTAATAGTGGTGATAGAGATTGAAAAATGTAATAATTGAAAAGGTAAAATCAAGTAAGGAAAAAAGAAAAAAAATTGTTTCTTAAGTAAAAGATATGAAAAATGAAAATTAAATAAAAGATGTAAAAAATGAAAATAAAATAAAGAATAGCAAAATTAGCATAAAAATGACCAGTAGAGGTCCCTTACTTCCTCAGTTAATGTATTTGGCACTTCTGATTCTTGGACCAGACAGTCTTGCAGTTCCCAGCTTTCCACTGCACCTCAGTTTTGTAAGGTAATCCTTAATTTTAAGTAGGCTATATCTTAGTTATTTGTGTCCATTTATTTTTGATTAATTAAAAGACAAAAGAAAAGAAAAGAAAAAAAAAAGAAAAAAAAAAGAAGGGCAGTTTGTAATTCAGCTCTTAGGTGTCAGTGTTTCTGGTTTGATCTCCCAGTCTTTTTGGTTGCTCTGGCCTTCTTTCTCTATGGCTCTAGCTGGCAGGGTGCTAGCTGGCTCCCAGACTATCTCTTCTGGCTCCGATCCCTTGTTTCCAGGAAGGGAATTTCTCCCTGCAAATTCCCCGGATATGCCCAACTAGGCAGACCTTCCCTAGTATTCCGAAGCTAGGGGTTGAAGGGGATCAGGCGCCGAGGTGTCCAGATGTTCCGCCCTTGGCGGGACAGCCGTGATTCTTAACACTCTGTCCCGTGTCCCCTGGCGTTTTTTTAAAAATAAAATAAAAAATTCCCGCTTCTGGGGAAGCTTATGCCAAACCCAGCACTAGGTGTCGCTGCAGCCTTCTTAGGGCTCAGCTTTGCGGGCGCTCCATGGAGGCGGGGCCGGAACTCTCAGGCTACCAAAGCTGGCCGTGCCGCAGGACCACGATCTCTCAGGCTTTCCCCGCAAACTCTGACCTTTCCGTGGGTGACCGAAGAACTCCTTTGAATCCACGCGCCTGCGCCAACTCGGGCGTCTCAGCTACTGGATGGACCTCTCCGCTGTGGGCTTTCCCGGCCTCAGAGAAGCCACTCCTTTCTCGCAGCGCCGCCGCCGCCGTCGCCGCCGCCACCGCCCCGGCCAGGAAATTCTGTCCAGAGGATCGCTCCCTAGCTTCCTAGAGACCTCGGCTGCCCCTCAGCTGCTAATCAACCCTCCCTGAGCGACTCAGATGCCACTTTTATCTGTTCTGGGACCAGAGTCAGAACAAGTCCAACTGTTCGGTCGCCATCTTCAAGCTCCGCCCCCTGAGCAGGCTTTTTACTAGAACACAGTGTAGCTTTGGGTACAGAACATGTACACTGTGTTCTAGTAAAAAGCCTGCTCAGATGGGCCAGAGTCAGAGAGGCGGTCTATTAAAAAAAGAACTGGTGTTGCCTCGGAAGTCGGGGGTAGTCTTATGCAGCGAATATAGGCCTAAACCTATGTTTTAACTGTAAAATTAGGGGTCGTCTTATACGCCAGAAAATACGGTATGTAACACATGCTCTATTTGTCAGAATATAACCATGGAAAACCACTCCACTGCCTTATAGGTCAATTTGTGATATGGCAATTGCATTTTATCCAAGTGTCACCATCACAAGGATGAATGGAAGTCCTACAACCAGTGAAGTAAAGTAGAAAGCACACTAAGACTGGTAGGAGGGGTGGGGGTGCAGAATGGGCTGGTCTGACAGCCATGTGTGGTGTATTTTTTAATTGGGAGGGAGATGGTCTCTACAGAGGCTGCTCATGAAGAGCAAGGGTTCCCAACCCCACACGAGACCCCCAGCCCAGGGTTCCAGAGCTGGGAAGAGAAGTGCCCACAACTATGGGCTGTAAAAACCAGCAGGGACACGGAGGCTGCTGGAGACCCAGGCATTCCTTTTAAAGGGCCAGTGCACAAACATACTCAATCCCTCTGAGCTCCAGCACCGAGCAGCTTTGGGGGAATACAGGGATGAACTGGACTGTCTGGCATCGGGGCAGGAACTCAGGGTAGCTTTTTACCAGGTGGGGTGCTCTCAGGAGTCATTGTTCCTGTGCTGGGACCTCCCCTATTGCAGGGCTGACTGGCAGCCATATCTGAATTTCCATCAAGGTGGCCCACATTGTTGCTCTACCCTGGTGATTCCCTGAGATGCTTTCCCATCCAATTTGCACCCCCACCTAAGCTGTTTGCAGCAGCTTTGAATGGTCTGTCCTGGCTTAGGCTTCAGACTTTCCTAAAATCTCTTAAATAAGCTGCAGCTGGTGATGTTGTACCCCAAACCTATCAATAAGAGGCCCAAGACCCAGCACTAGCATCAGCCTGCCTTGCATCACAGCTCGGCTTACCTGGGCACATCCAAGCCCAACACAAATAGCATCCATCTGCAGATACCTCTGTAGCTCCTCTCAGGTAGCCCCAGGCAGTGGCCAACTTCGTACCTCCCAGGAAGCCAGTGCACCAGGTGGACAGATTCAGACATAGCAGATTACAATTCTACACATTCACAAGCGACACACTCAAGAGGCAGACTCAGTGAGCAGCAAAGCCCCATTGAAGCAAGTCCTATTCCATAAGGGTGTCTTCTGCACAACAGCTCTTCCATTGTAGATTCAGCTGGTCATCACAGCCAATTGGCCTGGAGGTCAACTCCTCTCAGTGATGCCAACAGCAATCAAGGCTCAACTACAAGACTGTGCACACAGCCCAAACAGGGGCACACCTAGAATGCCCATCTCAGGTAATTTGGAAGGCTAAGCCTCTAGGCCCTACAGGACCCCTACTACACAAGCCCACTCTACTGATTCCAGGAGACATAACAGCTCATAACCCAATACAAGAAACAAACACAAGGAAGCAGCCAAAAAGCAGAGACAAAGAACACATCACAAATGAAAGAAATGGAAGCAAGCAAACTACTGAATACAGAGTTCAAAACCATGGTTATAAGGTTACTCAAGGATCTTCATGAAAGCTTCAAGGGAATTAATGAGAGCATCAAGGGACTTAGTGAAACTTTCAAGGATCTTGGTGAGAATTTCAAAGACATAAAAAAAGACCAGCCAGAAATTAAGCATACACTAACTAAAGTAACAAATAGTTTACAGGTATTCAACAGTAGAGTAGAGAATTCTGAGAATCAAATCAACAATTTGGAATACAAGGAAGCAAAAAACATCCAATAAGAAGAGCAAAAAGAAAAAGAATCTAAAAATATGAAGCTAGTGTAAGGACTGTCTGGGACAACTTCAAGTGTAATAACATTCACATTATGGGGGTGCCAGAAGAAGAGTGAGAGCAAGATATTGAAAACCAAGTTGAAGAAATAATGACAGAAAACTTCCCCTATCTGGTGAAAGAAATAGACTTACAAGTCCAGGAAGCACAGAGAGTCCCAAACAAGAGGAACCCAAAGAGGACGTTCCCTCTCACCTGGGATGAACTGCTCCTTCCAAAGGAAACCGACAGAGGAGCAGCACAGAAGTGGACGTATTTTGGAACTGTTTTTTTCCTTGCATTTTCTCCATGCTTTTCTTCTCTAAGGGGTTATAACTTTGAATGTGTAGAGAGTGACATGGTGATTTTCCTTTAGGAAAAATGGGTCTGGTGGGCTGGCTGAGCAAGCACTGGCTCCTCTGAGCAGATGCCAGTGTTACCCCTTGGAGGGTGGGTGACTGTTGTCAGGCATAAGAATAAACCCTAGAAGTCAGTCACAGACTTGACTTATATTCAGCAGTCTCCCGGAAAACACATCTAAACTGCAATTCGGCAGTAACTTTAGCTGTTGGGCACTTGGTGCCAGTTGTTTTCAGGATCGATGGATCAGAAGCATTTCCCATCTCCTCGGCACTCTGGATAGACTCCGATTGGGGAGATCAGGAGGGTGAAGCATGTAGTGTGCAAACTGGCCTCGGGTTAGTCACAGAACCTTGGGGCTCCGGTTCCTAGGAAGAGTGCTGGTTTTATTTTCAGTTTATTTTAAGGATTCATGTTCATCTTCAAGGACCTGACTGTTCCCAGGAGAAAGGGGAATAAGCGGTTTTCTCTCTCAGGCATGATCTGAAGATTGGTGCCCTGAGGCCACACTACTAATTACTTTAAATGCTCTCCTCACTCAGAGGACCAGGTCTCACAACAGTTAGCGGAACCAGATACTGCACATGATGTCTAAGCATGGGAGAAAAAACAATATAACGAAGCAACCCTGCAAGATGGTAACAACAATAGAAACGACGACGATAGTATTTAATATACAGTGAATGCCTACAGTATGCCAGAAGCTTCCCCAAACACTTTGCATCTATCACTTAATCCTCAAACAACCTTATCAGGAAGGTGTTATTATTAGTGCCTGTTGGAAAAGAGAAAAACTGAGGGACACAGAGGTAAGTAACTTGCCCAGAATCAACAGCTGGGAAGTAGTGAAGGCAATGTAAGCCCAGAGTCTAAAAGCTTGGCTAAACTAACTCACTTATTAGAAATGTCATCTCTGACTGGCAGAATTCTTTGGTTTGGCACTCAGTGAGTTTGAAGGACATAGGTCAGCGGCTCTCAACGTTAGTAAGATATTAGAATAAACTAGGAAGTTTAAAAAAATATATCAGTGCAACACCACCCCAAACCAATGAAGCCAGAACCTCTGGAGTGGCCCCACTCAGCAATAGGCCTTAACCACCACCCCTTATGCAGGTCTAACCTGCAGCCAGTGGGAACCACTGATAAAGGCAGCTTTATAAGACGTGGGTCCCCAAATTCTTCAGGCTACTGTTGTAAATTAGAGAATAGGCCTGCCTCTGTCCTGTGGAATGTTGGGCCTCGGGGAGCATTTCAGAAGCAAAGTTACAGTTACACAGCCTTCATATTGGGAAAGATTCTGCAGAGGCTCCAGGAACCGCTGGCCCTTCTGTGCCCCCTGGTAAATGCTCACCCATCTGCTGCTAAACGCATGCCCTCTCCTGGCAGAAGTTACCTGTTTGTCAGTGTTAGTACAGCTTTAAGGATCCTCAGGGAAGGAAGGAAGGAGGGAAGAAAGGAAGGAGGAAAGGAAGGAAGGAAGGAAGGAAGGAAGGAAGGAAGGAAGGAAGGAAGGAAGGAAGGAAGGAAGGAAAGAAGGAAGGAAGGAAGAAAGGAAGGAAAGGAGGGAGGGAGGAAAAGAGGGAGGGAAGGAGGAAGGGAGGGAGGAGAAAAAGGTGCTTTTAAGTATCCCCTTTTGGTTGGAAATTTGGTACTTTCCACCGCCCCTTGGAGTGAAATGTTAGGTTCTTAATCTCGCTTCAGGCGATGAGCACTGATTCTGCCCGTGAGCAGCCCACATGCCACAAGGGTCCTCCTGTGAGCAGAAACCCATCTTCCTCTCCCTCCTGTCCCTCTGTCCTCCAGGTCATGTGGAACAAGCCAATCTCTTCGGCAGAAAGCAGCCCAGCACGTGGGAACCTGCCCTGAGCCGCGGCCTCGGATTCCTGGGCCACCACTCGCGCTGGGCCCTGGCCGCTGGGCCCCATCCCCTGCCATGTGGCCTCCCCTTTCTGATGTGATCGACTTCAGAATTCCCAGTCAGGAGTTTATCCGGGTTTTGTGAGCTTTCCCCAGGGGTGGGGGTGGGGGTGCACTGGCGCTGTGGCGTGAGAAGCGGCAGTAACACTGGGAAGAAGGGGTTTAGAATCTGTCGTGTCTGTGTTCAGTTCTCCCTCTACTGCTTTCTGTACCTCTCATTATGCAGACTAGTATTTGGTATGAAAAGAAGCAAACACATTTATTAAGTGTTAGAAAGCATTTGACATTGAAGATAACCTCATTCCTTCCTGCTCACAGGGAACATTTTGTTTCCTTTATTTTAATGCGACCTTCTCTACCTGAATGTCTACTTATCACAATTACTGTACTCACATACACGCATGTATGTAAAGCATACACACATGTGTGTGGGGGACAAATAGGAGGTGTGGAAGTTTAGATACTTAGAGATTAATTTGAAAGTGGAAGAAATAAAACTTGGTCATGCTTGAGTTTCCATGGTCACTCCCAGCTCGACATGAACTAGCTGACGAAGCATTTTCCTGATTCCCAGGGGAGCCATCAACAGGCTCTGAATGGTCACCTGCTCTGCAAATGGGAAACGTCACGTGACAAGTGGAAGGCGTGCTGAGATGGAGAGTTAGGAAGACAGGTGCTGCCGAAGGTCTGCCCACCTCTCCTGCTCCCGCCCCGGGCCCCCGCGGGGCAGGGCCTGGGGGAAACTCCGGGCGCGTTAGAAAGGACCAAGTTTTACATCTTTGTCCTCATGATGACAGCGTTCCAACCCCTCATCGCCACGGCGTCACAGGGAAGCCCGCTCACTGAACAGGACAGTCACCTCTGTCTTGGGGAAGGGAAGGCTAAGGTTGTGAGAAAAAACAGAACCCACTGACACAGGCAGGCTGAACGGACAAGGAAACAGCCCTTTCTGAAATAGGATGAATTCAAATTCTAAGCAAGGTTACAGGCAGAACTTCCTTTTTTTCATTAAAGAGCCAGTCCTATGTGCACTTAGTGGTTATCTCGATGCTGGCCTCGAAAACAATGCTGTTCTATCCAATTAAAAAAATGCACCTGGCATGGTATGGAGACTGTGGGCATATCTGGTCTCTGGCCTGCAAGGTCAGACAGCTAAGTTTACCTTCATCATTCTTCAAACGGGCTAAAGCAAACTAGAAAGCAACATTTTATCTAGGAAGAACAGCAGAAAATTCCAAACAACACTTTGTTGTAGAATGGGGGTTTTTCCTTCTCAGAACCTTTAAAAATAACTACCTGCCCCTAAACCCTCGCAGTCGTGTAGGGTCCACCTGCGTGTGGTGCTCTTGCAGCTGCCCTGGCCAGTTCAATAAATTCTTTGCCTGCTTTTTTAAATTAATCATCAGCCTCCGGTGGTCTTATTTTGAACCCAGGGTTCGACCCCACAACACTTTCCAGACCCCGGACCCGGTCCGGAGAGCTGCTGCCCGGAGCCCCGGAGACAAGCTGGGCGCTGGGCAGTCACCCTGGGCTGCTGTGGAGGGCGTGTCCGTTGTCCCGGCGTTCCCTGGTGACAGGGGCAGACTGGCAGGATGGGGTCTACGCGTAGCTTTGGTAAAAGTTTACGAACTGAAAATGCACCGCCTGACTCTTCCTCCCCAGAGAAGGGAGGACGCAGGACGCCTCGGTGGCGCCGTCTTGTTGGAGCTCCGTCTGGGAAGCAGAGCATGCTTCCACATTATCCCTTTGGAAGCGGAGGGGACACAACCTCTGCCGGCTATTTTTTTTTTTTTTTGCGAACCATTCTATTAATACCAATCAAATTGAGAAAATGATCAAATGAAATTGCATTTTGAGCATCATAAGCTGTGTAATGTCTATTCTGTTAAATTGGGGCCTATAATTGCTTCTCTACTGAAAAGATACAACAAAGACAGCAATCATGGCATGTCATTATCCCAGACTGGAAAACGGCCTTTGCTGGGAGGACTTCAAAGGCTCGTGGTTCTCGAATTGCATTTGGCTGCTATTGTCGAAGCGCAGGCAATCTCGATGAGGTGTTTACACCCAGGCAAGGCAGGAGCAGAGCCTGAGAGCCTGGGTCTAGAGCCATTAAAAAATTGTACATTATGTTCCTCACTTTGATGTGAGGGTTTGTAGGTAGGAAAGCAACTCAGAGTGAGCACAGCTGAGCTAGATTGGCTGCTGCTCTCTCAGAGGAGCTCTCGGCTCCCGGGAATCAGCACCGCGCAGGGAGTGGGTGCTTCGCCGGGAGCTGCATGTGAACCGGTGTGTCTGCATGGACACACGCGGAAACATGTCTAATAGTATGTTGCCACTGGGGTCCGCCGTCACCAGAGAGCTGGCCCCTTCTTTCCTGTTCAGTGTTGTTACTGACCTTCACTCCGATGTCGTGAGGAGCCACACATTGGTAATCGAGGTTCCTTACGATTCTCATTCCTTGATGGCGCGAACTACTGGCACATCTCCAAATAAAGACAGGCCAGATTCTGGTTTTTAAAATGTGGTGTTTGCTTACCATGACTCCAACACACCTCTTATGATTATTTTAATCTTCATTGGGGATATTTTTCCATTGATTTTTTTTTAGAGATTGGGAGAGAGAGAGGGAAAGACAGAAACATCGATGTGAGAGAAACACGTAGATTGGTTGCACGAGCCAGGAACCGAGGTACGTGCCCTTGATCTGAGTCAAACCTGGGGCCCTTCAGTCCGCAGGCCAACACTCCAGCCACTGAGCCAGACGGGCCAGGACGAACACACCTGTTCTTTAACCCCCTCTTCAGGGCTTCCTTGTTAACTTGCCGAACGAGGGTCTGCAGTGTGCACTCTCTGCTTGATTTCTAACACATGATGCATGTTGGCTGGTCCCCAGGGCAGCAGGAGGCCAGGCGGGGCCCAGCGGCAGGAGGCCAGGCGGGGCCGGGCAGGGTGGATGTGTGAGGCTCCGTGTGCTATGTGGCAGCCCTTTGGCTTCGCTGGAGTTTCCATGACTTCCTCAGCCGTGCAGAGGCAAAGCACATGAAATAGTGGGTTCTGCAGTTGGCCACGTTCTTCATCCTATAGAACACGTACTAGGGTCCTCGCAGGCAAGTGCTCCATAAAAACTGGACGGCAGGGAAACCTTTGGCTATATTATGTCTTACACTCATTTTCTACATGAGACTGTCGAGATGTACCACCTAAAGTTAATTATGCAGTCACCGACTTAAAACTTCATTGCTTTTCCACGGCGCTCGTCTTTAAAGATTTAGAAAGCCCCCCTCACACAGCAAACACTTAAAATTAAAAGTGCATCAGGCCCTGCCCCCTCTGCTCTCCAGCCTCCCCCCCCCCCCCCCCAGGTTCTGTGGTCCTCGGTGCTCTAAGCTCAGGCTGATCTTAGTCTGGAACCCCCTCCCCCACTGACTCTGACCAGTCTCGTCCCCCGGTCCAGGTTTGGCTGGAATAGAACTTCCTCCCTGATGCCCGGAGGTTAACGTGGATGCGCCTGAGCCCCTGCCTTACAGGTTTGTGCTTTCCCTTCCGTAACCAGGGCCGCCCAGTCATCCTGCTCGTGTCCCCTCTGGCCTGAGCCCAGGAAGTAGAAGAAGGGACGGACTCTGTGGCGGCTGCTGCGCCTACAGCAGCAGGCATGCTCCGCACACGCTACACAGGGGCTGTGTATGCCGGGCACATACGTGCTCAGTAAGTATTATTGAGTGAAAAAAAATCCATGCGAGTTGCTCACTGAACTCAGAGTGCATACAATCCACTTGTTTATCTGGCTAGATTTTTGTTTGTACTCCAGCCAGGTAGCCAACCGTCAACAACACAAAAGGAACGTAGGGCTCATTCCTCCCCTTGCTCACTGGCCCCAGGCCCTCTGGCCCTTTGCTCTTCATATTTGCTGCTCCCTTTTCCAGAGTGTTCTTTGCGTGGCAAGCTCTCTCGCCTCCTTTTTATTTTCCCCTACGCCAACAGCCTTACCCTCTGCTCGGCTTCATCTCTCTCCTTACAGATCCATCACATCCCAGCGCACCGGTTTTCCTGGGTGCCTATCGTCCAACTCCCGACGGAAGGCTAGCCCCACAGGATCTGGGGTTTTCGTCTGTTTTGTCCAATGACACATTCTAATGATGTGTCCCCGTGCAGTGCCTGACACATAATAAACTCTAAGTAAATAAATGCTAACGATGAAGAAATTAACATTTTCAAAAACACGAGCGAGTTTCCGGAATGTCTCAGGTAACCTGTCTGAAGGTTGATTACAGCAACCTGTGACACAGTGAAGACCACGTGTGACCCGTGGGTGGGCCCAGCACTCGGCCTGCTCCGTTGCGGACATCCTCCGGGGATTCCACATCAGGCCGAGGAGAGGCTCCACCCTTAGCACAGGGCTGTGGCTTCTTTCACTCAATATGACTTTGTGCCGAAACCGGTTTGGCTCAGTGGTAGAGCATTGGCCTGCGGACTGAAGGGTCCGAGGTTCGATTCCGGTCAAGGGCATGTACATTGGTTGCGGGCACATCCCCAGTGCGGGGTGTGCAGGAGGCAGCTGGTCGATGTTTCTAGCCTTCTATCCCTCTCCTTTCCTCTCTGTAGAAAATCAATAAAATATATTTTAAAAAATATGACTTTGTATACAGCAGAGTGGTTAGATAATCATATACTTTACTCACCATTTTGACAGGTATGAGGTGATATCATGGGGGTTTTAGTTTGCATTTCTCTGATGATTAATGACATCAAGAATCTTTTCAAACATCTATTGGCCACTTGTATGTCCTTTTTGAAGAAATGTCTATTCAGATCCTTTGCCCATTTTTAAAATTGGATTTTTTTTGTTTTGTTTTTTTAGTATAGAGTTGTATAAGTTCTTAAAAATTTTTGGATATTAACCCCTTATTGAATATATTATTGGTAAATATGTTATGCTGTTCAGTAGGTTGTCTTGTCATTTTGTTGATGGTTTCCTTTGCTGTGCAAAACATTTTAGTTTGATGTAGTCCCATTTGTTAATTTTTTTCTTTTGTTTTCCTTGCCTGAGGAGAGACATATCAGATACAATACTGCTAAGTTAAATGCCAGAGGTTTTTAAAAAAATATTTTTACTGATTTCAGAGAGGAAAGAAGAGGGAAGAGAGAAATAGAAACATCAATGATGTGAGAGAATCATTGATAAGCTGCCTCCTACACACCCCCTAGTGGGGATTGAGCCTGCAACCCGGGCATGTGCCCTTGATCAAATCAAACTCAGGTCCTTCAGTCCACAGGCTGACACTCTATCCACTGAGCAAAACCAACTAGGGCTATTGTCTATGTTGTCTTCTAGGATTTTTATGGTTTCGAGTCTTACTTTTATGTCTTTATTTTGTTTATTCTTATATATAGTGTAAGAACGTGATCTAGTTTCATTTTTTGCATGTTTCTGTCCAATTTTCCCAGCACCACTTATAGAAAAGACTATTTTTACCTCATTATATGTTCTTGCTTCCTTTGTCAAATATCAATTGACCATATAGGCGTGGATTTATTTCTGGGCTCTCCATTTTGTTCCATTGACCTACATGTCTGTTTTTATGCCAGTAGCGTGCTGTTCTATTACCATGGCCTTGGAGTATAGTTCGATAGAGCGATACCTCTAACTTTGTTCTTTTTTCTCAAGATTGTTGTGGCCATCGGGGTCTTTCGTGGTCCATATAAATTTTTGGAGTTTTTGTTCTAGTTCTGTGAAATATGTTATTGGTATTTTGATAGAAATTGCGTTGAATCTATAGATTGCTTTGGGTATCACGGACATTTTAATTATGCAAATTCTACCAATCCATGAGCACAGTATGTGCTTCCATTTATTTGTATCTTTTTCAATTTCATTCTTTGGTGTCTAGTTTTCTGAGTCGAGGTCTTTTACTTCCTTGGTTAATTTTATTTCTAGGTAGTTAGGTCTTTTTTTGTTTTGTTTTGATGCAATTGTAAATGAGATTGTTTCTTAGTTTCCTTTTCTGACAGTTTCTTACTGGTTTATATAAATGCACCAATTTCAGTTCTAGTGATTTTTTTGGTGGAATCTTTAGGGTTCTCTATATACATAGCACCACATCATCTGAAAATAATGACAGTTTTACTTCCTCCGTTCCAATTTGGATGCCTTTTACTTCTTTTTCTTGTCTGATTGCTGTGGCTAGGACTTCCAGGGCTTTGTTGAATGAGTGGAGAAAGTAGACTTCTGGTCTTCTCCTTAAGCAGTTTACTGGATTAAGCAATACTTTCCAGTCCTCCTTCAGATGTCCCAGAAAACACCCCCAGCGGCGTGCCCCTGGCTGGTCATAGGATGCCTTTGTGCTTCCGTCTCCACCAGTTGTGTTTGCCAAGCGCCTTTCACTTTTGTTCCCGAACCTGTTTGTTCCTATTGAATATACTAAAACTATGGAACTTATTTAAAGATTAGATCACGTGGAGAAATTTTAATGTGAATGGAGTTTTTATTTTCATGAAAACTAAGTTAAATAATTTAGAATGTCTCAGAAGCAAATGGCAAAATAACAGGTGGAGGGGAAAACGGTAAGAGATTGGTGGGAACATTCACAAAAGCCTGTAAAGATGCTGCTCTTAGATTGTTTCCAATGGCTCTTTAAGGTTTCACTTTCCTTTGAGAAATCAGTGTGGGAATCTAGGTGTGCTCAGACCGATGGAGGAAGGACTGCCCGGCTCTGAGCCATGGGTCTGCCCTGACAGAACGGCTTGCCTCCTCAGGAAGAAACTGGCCAGTGCACATATGATGTATTCTAAGTCATATAGTTACCATTCTGCTTTAAACACTTTGTTTGGGTAATTGATTATCGGTTCCTAACCAGTGCGACAGAGGCTCGTGCTCAGTCTGTGTGCTTCTAGCTCCTCAGTATCCCATTCCTGTCTTTGTACCCCGCTCCTGCGCCCCTTGCCTACAACACCTCTGCTGCCCACCTACACCTGTTGCCTTCTCCTTCCTTTTTTTAAAGATTTTTAAAATAAATTTTCTTAGAGAGAGAGGAAGGGAGAAGGAGAGAGAAACATCGATGTGAGAGCCAAACATCCATCAGCTGCCTCCTGCTCACTCCCTCCCTCCCCGATTCAAGCCCGCACACGGGCATGCACCCTGTCCAGGAATCAAACCAGCGGCCTTTGGGTGCACAGGATGTCCAACCGATGGAGCCTCACGGCCGGGGCACCTCCTGCTTCTTTTAAAGAAACAGTTCAGTGACTGCCTCTTTGTCAAGGCCTCTCGCCTCCCCTGACGGATGGAGGCACTTTCTCTCCTGGGTTCATCCTGGGTTCATCCAGCGCAGCAGGCATCACTTGGACCGACTGCTTTCTGCCTGCTCCCCACTGAGCCAGAAGCTCCGGAGAGCAGATTCAGTCTCAGCGCAAAGTGGCCCTCACTGAAGAGGAAAGAGCCCGCCTCCGCTGCAGGACAGTGCGCCCAGGCCGGGGAGCAGCACGGCCGGCAGGGCGCCGGGCACAGTTTTGAGAGCTATCCTTACAGACAATTAAGCACGTTGTTGTTGTGATTCTGCAAAGGCCATGCACTAGTCATGTGGAGAGTTTTCTTTCATGGATCCCAGGCCAGTGATGCCGCAGTGACCAAGTACCGCTTAATCGATCACACAAGTCGGGAGCTAGGCCGCCACGTGCTGAACGGCGCAGACGAGAAAGACCCTTAACAAGTCGTGAATGGAAAATTCCATAAAGTTCAATGTAAATTACGCTTCATAAGTGAGCTCTCTTGTAGCTGCGCAGGGCAGAGAAAACCAAACCCAGGAATCAATGAGCATACACAGCGCACTCACTCTGGAGAACAATGTTTACAAGTAGAATAGGAGAGTCGGGACTCAAAACCCCAGCACGCTGGGAGAATTCTATATTTCCACCAAATGTGATTAGAAAATCATAATTTAGGTAAAGCTTAATTTTATAGTCAACAAAAAGTTTCACCGAATCCAAAATCATAGAGAAGGAGAGCAATGCCTCACTCGGTACATTCCCACACGGTGTCTGGCTTGGTCATCGCCGGCTCCTGCCTCTGGTGGAGGCAGCGCCTCAGGCTGCTCTGGAGGGGAGGGAGGCCCCAGAGGGTCTGGGACTCACTCCGTCCGTCCGTCCGTCCGTCCGTCACAACCACATCAGCAACCGCAGGCCCAGCCAGCCTTCCGGTGACAAACCCCGGGACTTCGTCAACGGCACGAGCTCAGTTAACTCTTCTTATCTTTTTATTTGGAAATAATAAAGTGCTGGGTCAAAGAAAGAATGTTAAAAACGACGCCTCTTTGTCAGAAATAGCACCTACTGCAAGCCGAGCCGTGTGCTGGGACCCGGGGGCCAGTCCATGCCGGCGGAGCTGAGCCGTGAAGCGGGCAGACAGGGGACCAAGCAGTGCCATGCGGTGCCCTGGGGTCTGTGGTGAGGAGGGAGGAGGGAGGTGGGCAGGGAGGACAGAGCATCTTCAGAAGGCAGAGCCTCTGGGCGGCACCGAACAAGCCGGCAAGAAGGGTCCACCCAGGCCAGGGGCCGGCGGGGCCGGGGAGTGAGGCTGTCAGCAGGAAGGGCCCGAGCTCCACTCTGAGGTGTGAGTCTGAAAGACAGCATGCGAGGGGACTGGCATGTGAGGGGGACTGGCATGTGAGGGGGACTGGCATGTGAGGGGGACTGGCATGTGAGGGGGACTGGCCCAGGTGAGGGGGACTGGCATGTGAGGGGACTGGCATGTGAGGGGACTGGCATGTGAGGGGACTGGCATGTGAGGGTCCTGGCATGTGAGGGGACTGGCATGTGAGGGGACTGGCATGTGAGGGGACTGGCATGTGAGGGTCCTGGCATGTGAGGCGCACAGTGTGTGCCGTTAGCAGGCAGCCTTTTGGGAGTCTCCCCTGGAATGGGCACTGGACACGTCGGTGCTGCCCTTTGGGCGACACTGGTTCTCATTCTCCCTGGGGGCCCATTTCTTTCCCCGAAGACACTGGGGCCTAGAAATGAGGCCCTTTGAGAGGGGCCGTTCCCAGAGTGGGTCCCTCTCCGGTTCCCTCTGGGTGTCGGGGCGCCGTGGTCGGGATCGGGAACCCCCAGGGGACACTGCCCGTGAGAGATGACGCCGAGCACGGCCGAGGCCACCTGCCCCAGGTCTGTGCGGCCGTCTCCGGCCGCTGAGCCCGGGCTGCCCCCCCACGGCCGCCTGCTCCTCCCGGACCTGGCCCCCCTCTGGGCCACACCCGGCTCCCCCAGAGCCCGCCCCCCTCTGGGCACACCCGGCCCCCCCAGAGCCCGCCCGGAAGCTTCCCTTCTCGGCTCCATTCCGTGTCACCTCAAATAACGTCAGCGAGCAGCCTCCCTGCCCTGGCCACCAGGTGCCCCGCTCACTGTTAATGGTTCCTCCGGCCCCTGTGCGCCTGCCCTCCCTCCGCCCAGGCAGGCTGCTGGTCAGCGGCTGGAGGTGAGCGCCTCTGGGCCCTGAGCGCCTGGCGGAGGGAGAGCTCCGGGAGGCCTGGCGCCTGCACAGCTCCCCGCGGCCCGGCCCCGCAGGCTTCCACAGCGGGAGGAGATCCAAGACGGCGGTGGAGTAGGTAGACCTTGCTCAGTCCAGGACCAAACGTGAATTAAACTGAAATATGGAATAACCAACCAGAACACCCTGCAGAAGACCAGCTGAACGCAAATCTCATAGCCAAGGATGTACAGAAGCCGCACTGAGATAGTGGGAAAGACGACACATAAAGGGCTGGCCCGCTCCCACGGGCAGGGGCCGAGACTCTGAGGGGCGTCTCCGGTGCAAACGTCCCCCCGAGGAGCGTGGGTCGCAACCCCGTGCCAGGCTCCCCGCCCAGAGCCCCAGCGCCCCCCCACCCCCGTGCCAGGCTCCCCGCCCAGAGCCGCTCCCCCCCCCCCATGCCAGGCTCCCCGCCCAGAGCCCCAGAGCCCCCCCCTCCGTGCCAGGCTCCCCGCCCAGAGCCCAGCGCCCCCCGTGCCAGGCTCCCCGCCCAGAGCCCAGAGCCCCCCGTGCCAGGCTCCCCGCCCAGAGCCCAGAGCCCCCCGTGCCAGGCTCCCCGCCCAGAGCCCAGCGCCCCCCGTGCCAGGCTCCCCGCCCAGAGCCCCAGAGCCCCCCGTGCCAGGCTCCCCGCCCAGAGCCCCAGAGCCCCCCCACTGCCAGGCTCCCCGCCCAGAGCCCCCCCCCGTGCCAGGCTCCCCGCCCAGAGCCCCCCCCCAGTGCCAGGCTCCCCGCCCAGAGCCCCAGAGCCCCCCGTGCCAGGCTCCCCGCCCAGAGCCCCCCCCCAGTGCCAGGCTCCCCGCCCAGAGCCCCAGAGCCCCCCGTGCCAGGCTCCCCCCCCAGAGCCCCCCCCCCAGTGCCAGGCTCCCCGCCCAGAGCCCCAGAGCCCCCCGTGCCAGGCTCCCCGCCCAGAGCCCCAGAGCCCCCCCCCCGTGCCAGGCTCCCCGCCCAGAGCCCCCCCCCGTGCCAGGCTCCCCACCCAGAGCCCCAGAGCCCCCCCCTTGCCAGGCTCCCCACCCAGAGCCCCCCCCCTCGTGCCAGGCTCCCCGCCCAGAGCCCCAGAGCCCCCCGCCCTGTGCCAGGCTCCCCGCTCAGAGCCCCAGAGCCCCCCCCCCTGCCAGGCTCCCCGCCTAGAGCCCCCCCCGTGCCAGGCTCCCCGCCCAGAGCCCAGCGCCCCCCGTGCCAGGCTCCCCGCCCAGAGCCCCCCCCCATGCCAGGCTCCCCGCCCAGAGCCCCCCCCCTGCCAGGCTCCCCGCCCAGAGCCCCCCCCCATGCCAGGCTCCCCGCCCAGAGCCCCAGAGCCCCCCCCATGCCAGGCTCCCCGCCCAGAGCCCCAGAGCCGGGGTGAGGCACCCACATAACATCTGGCTGTGAAAATCTGCAGGCGCCTCTCTGCCAGGGAGAGAGGGGAGTCTGCGAGAGACAAGGGCACCCTTTTAAAGGGCCAGTGCACACAATCTCATTCACAGCCACTCACCCTGGGCTCCACAGAGGGCTGGCAGAGGAGAGACGGGGTTTGTGGCTCTGGGGAGAGAGCTGAGGGGACACAGCCGAGATCCCGCAGACGGAACCATCCTCCCTCTCCACAGACACCATCTTTCTTGGGTGGAGCACTCCCTCCTGCACATCAGCCTGGGGAGGCGATAGTGCACCCTCGGCACCCCTGTGGCCTCACCCTGTGGGGCTGCAGCCTGCCGAGGAGCAGCTGCCTGGGCGGTCTCCTGGGTGTCAGTGACGGAGCTGTGTGGCTCTGGGGTGGGGCTATTCCCCCACATCCCTACGCACCAACTGGTGTCTCTCCCCTGTGGGAGATGCGCTAGCCTCACCCTGCGGGTGTTTGGTGGCCCCACCTTCTTGACTCTTGGTGGCCTTGCCCTGCTGAGGTCTGGGAAGAATCCAGGCCAGAATGGGTTAAGTGGCTCTTGGGTGTGGACGGTCACTCCAGTCCCCCCCACCCCCAACTTCTATGAAATCTGACAGGCACCTCCCCCTTTCCTGATTCCCACTGGCTCTGCCCGGCTGAGATAGGCTCTGGCAAAATCTGGGACAGAATGAATTGTGTGGCTGTAGGATGGGGAAATTCTTCCCTTGCACAACCACATGGTGGACAGCCTTCCCTCACATGTCAAATCTTGGTCTGTTTGAGCCAGATAAACTGGACTCACCCTGACCACTCCCTGAGACCCCAACTCACCACAAAGACATGCAAGCACCCAGTGGGTGGCAGCTAGACTTGGTGTACCCTGCCTGAGCTGCCCACCACTGGCATCCAGTCTAAACCTGTATAGATCTGATGGAAACCTCTTGCAGGGAAGGCCACAAACTATGGATAGCTTTGTAGCTCCAAACAGGTTGTCCAGCACCAGTCACAGGCAGTGACTGCCATTGGACGGCATCAGAGTCTCTCCCAAGGAGCCCCAGACAAACACACCTGTGTCCAGCATCAGACAACATCAGAGCAGGATCCAATTAGGATCACAAGCAGCACATCCACAGGGAAACTGCGGGAGGAACAAGACCCTGCTGAGGCGAAAGCTGCTCTGTGTGGTCAGCATCTGCACAGCACTTGTACACTGTGCTCGGGATAGATCCTCACAGTCAGCCAGCCTGAGATAGATCCTCACAGTCAGCCATGCCTTAATGGGCCAATAGCAATCAACACTCAACTGTAGCAGAAGGTCCCACATAACCACACAAGGGTTATTCATGGAGCACCCAGCACAGGTGACCCAGGAGACTTCCAATGGGTCCCACAGGACTCCTATTTCATAGTCCATCCTACCAAGACTGGTAGTCATAGCAGATCTATTTACTACATCGAAACAAACACACACAAAAAAACAGTCAAAATGGAGAGACAAAGAAACATGCTCCGAATGAAAAAATAGGAGAAAACTCCAGAAAAAAGCTAAATGAAATGGAGGCAAGCAATCTAACAGATATAGAATTCAAAACAATGGTTTTAAGGATGCTTAAGAAACTTAAGTGAAAATGGATGAAATCAATGAGAACTTAAAAAAAGAGATAGATAGTACACATAAAAAGGATATAAAACCATAAAAAAAGAACCAGTCAGAAGTAAAGAATACAATATTTGAAATGAAGAATACACTAGAAGAAATAAAGTTGGGTGAATGAAGCAGAAGATAAAATCAGAGATTTGGAAGACAAAGTAGCAGAAAACACCCAATCATAGCAGCAAGAAGGAAAAATAATTCTAAAAAATGAGGTCAGTTTAAGGGAATTTAGGGAAAATATAAATTCCTAATTCATAAAGAGAAGAGAGAGAGAGCAAGGGATCAAGAAACTATTTGAAGAAATACTGACTGAAAACTTCTCTAACCTGGTAAGAAAAAAGGAACACAAGTCCAGGAAGTGTAGATAGTCCCAAACAAGATGAACTCAAAGTGGTCAAAACCAAGGCCATCAGAATTAAAGTCACACAGGTAAAAGACAAGGAGAAAATCTTAAAAGCAGCAAGAGAAAAACAGTTAACTACAAGGGAGTTCCCACAAGACTGTCAACTGATTTCTAAATGTAAACATTCATGCCATAGTGATTGACATGAAATATTCAAAGTGATGAAAACCAAGGACCTACCACCAAGACTACTTTACCCAGCAAGGCTATCATTTAAAATTGAAAGAAAAATAAAGACTTTTTCAGATAAGAAAAAGCTAAAGGCACCCAATTTATTAGCACCCAATCAATATTAGAACAATTAAAAGATCTTATTGAAGAAGGAGAAGAAGAAAGGGAAACATAGCTACTTAGTTTAAAGAATAAAATGCCAATAAATACGTATCTATCAATAATCACTTTAAGTTTAAGTAGCTTAAATGCTCAAATCAAAAGACATAGGGCAGCTGAATAAATAAGAAAACAAGACCTATATATATACTCTCTACAAGAGACCTACCTGAGAATGAAAGATACTCACAGACCAGCCGAAACCGGTTTGGCTCAGTGGTAGAGCGTAGGTCTGCAGACTGAAAGGTTCGATTCCAGTCAAGGGCATGTACATTGGTTTCGGGCACATCCCTGGTAGGGGGTGTGCAAGAGGCAGCTGGTCGATGTTTCTCTCTCATCGATGTTTCTAACTCTCTATCCCTCTCCCTTCCTCTCTGTAAAAAAATCAATAAAATATATATATTAAAAAAAGAAAGATACTCACAGACTAAAAATAAAGAGATGAAAAGTGATATTTAATGCAAATGAGAACAACAACAAGCTGAGATAGCAATACTATGTCTGACAAAAAAGACTTTAAGACAAAGGCTTTATAGTAGAAGGACACAACACAATGATAAAATAAGCCAAAAGAGGATATAACTCTTGTAAATATATTTAGAGACACCTAAATATGTAAAGCAAATCTTGATAGAGAGATTGACAGTAATACAGTAGGAGACTTTAATATCATATTGACATCAATGGGTAGATCTTCCAGACAGAAAATCAACAAGGAAAGAGTGGCCTTAAATGACATACTAGACCAGATGGATTTGATTGATATCTTTAGAGCATTTCACCCCAGAGCAGGGGAATATACATTCCTTTCAAGCACACAAGAAACATTTTCTAGGATCGATAACATGTTAGGACACATAACAAGTGTCAATAAATTTAAGAAGGCTTCAATTGAAGATGGCTGCTGATGGGAAGGCAGGCTGTAAGACAGTATGTGAATGAGAGGACGAAAGGAGAGGGGTGTGTCTATTTGTGAGTTATATTCCAAGGGACTGTTGGGGATTGCTGGACCGGGCTCCCCTGACTGGGCAGCCTCCATTGCTGCTGAAATCTCTCCCAGAGCTACCGGCTCTGCCGCAGAGACCGCGTCATCATCTTGAAGGGGAGAGTGGCTGTGATCAGAAGCCTAGCCTTACCTTCAACCAGGAAGAATCAGATACCTCCTGGGACCCTACAACCACAACACCAAGGGACCAGCTGTGAATCCATGAACACCTGGTCTCAAGCAGCCCAAATATTCGGACTCCAACAAGCTCTGCACCTTCTCACAGAAAGGTCAGATTCCGCCCAGAGAGAGGTGAGGTCTATGATCCAGGCTGGAGGGAGAAATGTGCACAGCGAGATCTGGAGATTCAGAGCAAGTCTGTGCCCACAAAATCCACGGCCGTTGGGGCCAGGATAGTCCACGAATGTGGAAGGAGGTCTATAAGGCTGCTGACAGAGGGGAACTCCAGAAATCAACCCATAACTGGGTGGGGCACAAAAAGGCAGCCTGAAGTTCTGGCAGTAAACCGCCTGCGTTGTGCCAGGGGAAAAAGACTTGGGCAGAGACATGAGCAGAGTTGCGTGCTGTGCCGGGTCGAAAAAAATCACAAATTTGCTGGCTTACTCTGGCTCTTTTTTCTCTTTAAATCCTTGCTTTTGATTACTAAGCCCAGTGCGTAGGATCACCCAGTTAAAAACACTCTCAGAGACTGCAGGGGAAAGCTGTTTTGTGGAACCTGGGGATCAGAGCGGGAAGAAACTATCAGAAAACCAGCTCTGGGTAAGTCCATTCCCCCAAACCAGTATTATGTGCGGCAGGGAAAATAAATTCTAAATACTGGGTAGAGAGGAACTTATAGCCCTGGATGTCAATACAGACACACTGCAACCCAGGGATTAAATCACAAATTGACTCTTGTGTAAATTTAACTAACGGCAGGCTGAGAAACAAAGAAATACTACCTGCTTGAAAATAGTATTGTGGTTTACAACACAGAGGAACAGTGGAATGCAGGGAACTTCAATACTGTCCTGACTACCTGACAGGAAACAGGTGTGCCAAACATAACAATGGAGGAAATGAGTGACCTTCACTACTGCACATTTTCATTTTTTATTTTTTACTTAAGAAACTAAATTTTTTTCTTACTTGATTTTACCCTTTTAATGACTATATTTTTATTTTTAATAAGTATTATTACTACTATTATTTTACCTTTTTTAAAGTTTCATTTTCTTTTCTTTTCTTTTCTTTTGGGATTAATGTTCTATATTCTATTTTCATTTTTCCTTTAGCATCATTTTACTCTATCTCAACTTTACCTTTATGCCAATGCTCTCTCCCTCACTTTTCCCCTTTGTTGTCCTATTTCTCTTACCCTATAAGATTTTCCCTATTCCTTCTTTTTACC
Organism: Pipistrellus hanaki; assembly: GCF_964339955.1. Classification (NCBI taxonomy): domain Eukaryota; kingdom Metazoa; phylum Chordata; class Mammalia; order Chiroptera; family Vespertilionidae; genus Pipistrellus; species Pipistrellus hanaki. The sequence goes on from NC_140521.1 coordinate 23,716,104, forward strand.
CCATTAAAAATTCATCCTACTAACATATCTAATTTCAAATCCTCTGCTCCAAGTCTATACATACTTCTCTCTTCTCTTTCTTCACTATCCAATTTTCTCTCTCTCTTCCATTTTTTTGTTTTGCTTTTTTAAAATGTTTTTTGTTTTATTTTGTTTGGTTTTGCCCTTCTTTCTCTCTATCCTATTGTTGCTGTTTATTTGATTGTTAATTAGATTTTTTTGTTGTATGTCTGATTGTTCCTCTTTTTTTTTTTTTTTCCTTCTGTTTTTCCTCTCCTCACTTGGTATTAGTTGTTGTTTATAGTTTGCATTCATCTCTGGTGTTAGTTGTTTGCAGTTTTTTTTTTCATTAGTTGTTCTACTGAGTTTTCTCCATATATAAATAGTTTTTTCCCCCTCTTTTTTATTCTCTTTATTTTTTTTCTCTTACTTCCCCCCCCCCCTTTACTCAGTATCATTTTTGCAGTCTCTTTTGTTTTGTTGTTTTGTTTTTTATCTCATAATTCTCTTTTCTTTGGTGATCACATTTATTTGGGATTATTAATATCATGAATACATTTGTGTTCAGTGTCTTCTGCATTTTGCCTTGTTGTGTTGTATTTTGTTCCTTTATGTCAACGCAGGAGAGAGAAAGCTACATAACCAGATACCCAGAGAGAAGAGATCATGGGGAGACAAAGAAACAATCCACATATGAAAGAATAGGAGGCATCATCACTAAATGGAGGCAAGCAATAAGTCAGATAGAGATTTCAGAGAAATGGTTATAAGGTCGCTGAAAAGGTTGGAAAACAAATTCAACAGTATGTGTAAGAACCAAGAGGAATGAAGAAGAACCAAGAAGTGAAAAATGACATCACTGCAATAAAGAACTCAATAAAAAGCATCAACAGTAGACTAGAATAAGCGGAGGACTGCACAGTGAGCTAGAAGACAAGGTAGGAAAAAATACCCAAGCAGAGCAGCATCTAGGAAAAAAACTTGAAAAACAGGAAGAGAACCTAAGAGAACCTTCGGGTAACACAAAACAAAACAACATTTGCAAAATAGGGGTGCCAGAAGGAGAGGAAAATGAGCAAGGAATAGAAAACTTGTTTGAAGAAGTAATGACAGAAAATTTCCCTGATATTGGGAAGAAAAAACCCACGCAAGTCCAAGCTCACAGAGTTCCAAACACAATGATCCCCAAAAGACCAATGCCAAGGCACATTACAATTAAACTGGGAAACACCAACAACAAAGTAAGAATCTTAAAAGCAGCCAGAGAGAGACAGAAAGTTACCTATAAAGGATCCCCCATCAGACTAGTGACTGATTTCTCAACAGGAACACATCAGGCCAGAAGGGAATGGAATGAAATATACAAAGTCATGCAAAACAATGGTCTTAATCCAAGAATACTGTACCCAGCAAGGCTATCAATCAAAACTGAGGGTGAAATCAGGAGCTTCACAGAAAAAAATGACCAGGGGAGTTTATTACCACCAAACTAGCAATGCAAGAAATGCTAAAGGGCTGCTGTAAAAAGAAGAAACAGGAAGGGTAGAAGAAACACAGGCCTATCAATAATAACTTTATTTATTTTAAAAATATATTTCTTTATTGATTTCAGAGAGGAAAGAGAGAGATAGAAACATCAATGATGAGAGAGAATCATTGATCGACTGCCTCCTGCACATCCCCTATTGGGGATTTAGCCTATAACCCAGGCATGTGGCCTTGGCTGGAATCAAACCTGGGACCCTTCATTCCACAGGCTATGTTCTATCCACTGAGCTAAATCAGCTAGGGAAATAAAAACTTTAAATGTAAATGGATTAAATGCCCCAATCAAAAGACATATGATAGCTGAGTGGATAAGAAAACATGAACCATTTAGCTGCTGACTACAGAAAACCCACCTCAGAAAAAAGGACTCACATAAACTGATGGTGAAGGGCTGGGAAAAGGTATTTCAGGCAAGTGGAAATAAAATTTAAAAAAATTAAAAAAAAAAAAGCTGAGGTAGCAATACTTATATCTGACAAATTAGATCTCAAAGTAAAGGATACAGTATAACAAGAGATAAGGAAAGCCACTTCATAATACTACAGGGAGCAATCCAACATGAATAACTCTGATAAACATATACACACCCAATATAGATTTAAAAAAACTTCTGGAGGATATCAAGGGAGAGATTGACAATAATACAGTCATAGTAGGGACTTTAATACCCCACTAACACCACTGGACAAATCCTCTAAACAACAACAACAACAACAACAACAACAAAAACACCCCTGAATACACTAATAACTACCAAATAAATTGAAACAGCGATAAAAAATCTTCCAGCAAGCAAAAGCCCTAGTCCAGATGGCTTTATAGGGGAGTTCTACCAAGCATTCAAAGAACTAAAACCCATCCTCCCCAGACCATTCAAAAAACTCAAGAGGAAGGCACACTTCCAAGCTCTTTCTATGAAGCCAGCATTACCCTCATCCCAAAACCAGATAGACACCACAAGAAAATAGAACTATAGGCCAATATCCTTGATGAACATAGTTGCTAAAATCCTCAACAAAATTCTAGCAAATTGGATTTAGAAATACATTAGAAAGATCATACACCATGACCAAGTGGGATTGATTCTGGAGATGCAAGGATGGTACAATATCCACAAATCAATAAATGTGATACATCACATAAACAAACTGAGAGGCAAAAATCACATAATCATATCAATTGATGCATTTGACAAAATCCAACACCCTTTCTTAATAAAAACTTGAGAAATAAGAACAAAGTTGGAGGTATTATGGTACCTGATATCAAACTATACTACAATGGCATAGTAATCAAAACAGTATGGTGCTGGCATAAAAACAAACATACATATCAATTGAAGAGAATATAAAGCCCAGAAATAAACCCACATCTTTATCATCAATTAATTGTTGACAAAGGAGGCAAGATTATACAATGGGGTAAAGACAATCTATTCAGTAAATGGTATTGGGAAAATTGGAACTAGACCTCCTTTTACACCACCTTGGACAAGGGAAACAAAAGAAAAAATAAACAAAGGGGACTATATCAAACTAAAAAGTTTTTGCAACAGCAAAGGGAACCATCAACATAATGAAAAGACAACCTATTAAATGGAAGAACGTACATCTAATAAGGGGTTAATATCAAATTTTATAAAGAACTTCTACAACTCAACACCAAAGAAAACCAAACAATCCAATTAAAAAATGGGCCATCCCTGGCTGGTGTGGCTCAGTGTCATCCTGGATGACACATCATTTGGAGTGTCATCCTGTACACCAAACGGTGGTGGGTTTGATTCTCATTCAAGGTGTGGGAGACAATGCTCAATGTTTCTTTCTCACATCCATGTTCTCTCTCTCTCTCTCTCTCTCTCTCTCTCTCTCTCTCTCTCTCTCTCTCTCTCCTCCCCCCCTTTCTTCTCTCTAAAATCAATTTTAAAATGGGCAAAGTATCTGAATAGACATTTCTCCATAGAGGAAATACAGATAGATGCTCAATAGACATATGAAAAGATGCTCAATGACACTAATCATCAGAGAAATTCAAATTGAAATTACAATGAGACATCATCTCATGACCGTCAGAATGGCTTTCATCAATAAATAAAAACAAGTGTTGGTAAGGATGTGAAGAAAAGAGAATTCATATGCACTGTTGGTGGGAATGCAGGCTGGTGCAGCCACTGTGAAAAGCAACATGAAATTACCTCAAAAAATTAAAAACTGTCTTCTGACCCAGAGATTGCACTTCTGGAAATATATCTGAAAAAACCTGAACCATTGATTCAAAAGAATATATGCACCCATATGTTCATTGCAGTGCTATTTACAAAAGCCAAGATTTGGAAGCAGCTCAAGTGCCCATCAGGAGATGAATGGATAAAAAAGCAGAATGGAATACTAGTCGGTCATTAAAAAAAAGAAAGAAAGAAAGAAAGAAAGGAAGAAAGAAAGAAAGAAATCTTAACCTTTGCAACAGCATGGAAGTTCCTGGAGAGGATTATGCTAAGTGAAATAAGCCAGTCAGAGAAAGACAAATAGCATATGATTTCACTTATATGTGGAATCTAATGAACAAAATGAACTAACAAAATGCAAACTGACTCATAGATACAGAGAACAGACTGATAGCTGTCAGTGGGGAAATGATAAAGGGTTGGGTAAAAAGGTGAAAAGATTAAGCAAAAACAAGAACAAAACCGCATAGACAGAAAACAGTATGGTGATTACCGGAGTGAAAGAGGTGGGGTAGGTAGGCGAGGGTAAAGGGGGGGTAAATGGTGACAGAAGGAGACAACACAATATACAGATGAAGTATTATATAATTGTACTCCTGAACACTACAAATTTTTTATTGATTTTTTTAAGAAAGATAGGAAGGGAGGGAGAGAAGAAGGGAAAGAGGAAAGAGGGAGGGAGAAAAGGAGAGAGAGAGAGAGAGAGAGATGGATGAGGGAGAGAGAGAGATGGATGAGAGAAACATCGATGAGAGAGAAGCATCGATCAGCTGCCTCTTGCACATCCCTTACTGGGGATCGAGCCTGCAATCTAGGCACGTGCCCTGACTCTGAATCAAACCATTGACTTTTTGGTGCATGGAATGTTGTTCAACCAGCTGAGTGAGCCACACTGCCCAGGGCTGTTCCTTGTTTAGGTTTTAAGTTCTGAAATATATTCAAAGAAACCAATTGAGTCGTTAAGAAAAAGGAAGAGAGAAAAATGAAAGGGCTCTATACGTCTTGTTTTCAGTTACATCCCCTGCCCTGGGGAGAGCTTGTTCGCTGACCCACCTGGTGCCTCAGTAACAGCCTCAAAGGTGGGTTGATCCTCAGAACGGGAAGTGGAGTCTACCTATGGCTTCCTATTGCCTTGAAGGCTAAGGTCTTCTATATCCACATTTGCAAAGTATCTGTAATTTCTTCCCAAGAAATTACCAGGAAAGAGAAGAATAACTCGAGTAAGGGCTGCCTGCCCTTTTTTGAGCCCGCACTAAATTCATCCTCCTCAGTCTGCAGTCACATTGGAATCCAGATGGAGAGGAAGGACATTTTTCAAGACACTGTCTCCTGTAATGGTGACCATAAATTGACTCAAATTCTAAGGGGTTTCAGACAAAGACTTGTGGCGATTGAACAAATCCTAAAGGAGAGCCAGCACGAGCATTCACCAGCAGAGCGACTGTCCAGTGCGATGCTCAGGTGCCCTCTAGTGTGTGCTGGTTTGTGCAGCAGCTCCTTGCTTCACACATCACGTGACTAAGATCCTGTCATGTCTTCAAAGGTGACTTTCCCGGTGCATTTTAGTGTGCAGTCGATAGATCTATGAAAAATGGCCAAAGGATTGTGGAGCAATTGAATTTAAAAATCAATGTTTCTCTCTCTAATTCGTAGGAGCCATTATTTACAGGCAAAAAAACTGCAATTTTGGTAACTGAGCAATCAAGTGGTATGAAGTTACAAGGATTCCTACGAATGTTGTAAACTGTAAATACACAGGCATGTTTTAAACGAAGAGATATTGAAGTGTACAGAGTGCCCCACCTGTTCCTCTTCACCCTATACACTAACCATCAATTATCCTCCCCAAGTTTTTTTTATGTATACCCACCAAATATGACACATATTTTCTCCTCCCCACTTCTTTATACTGTATATACTATATACAAAATATAGTATATACAGTATAAACTATCCTGCACCTTTAATTTCTCTCTTAATAATAAAGCCTGGTATGTTGTCCATAACAGTTCATAAAGATCATCACTTATTTTTTAACAGCTACAGTTGTATTCTATTGTGTGGAGACACTATCATTTACTTAGTACTCCCCAAATGGTAGACATTTGGGTGATTTCTAATCTTTTGTTATTACAAATAAGGATGAAATAAATGATCTGACACAAAAGTTATTTCAAAACTGCACACATATAACTAAGATTAAATTCCTAGGAGTGGGATGTGTTGGGTAAAACAAAATAATAATTGCTAACATGTATATAGTGCTTTTTATAAGCTAGATTTTGATATAAAAATGTGTAGATCTTATATCCCACCCCTTTATTTAACCTTAATAGGATTATTAAGAGCTATTATCCCGTTTTAGAGATGAGAAAATGGAAGCACTGAGAGGTGAGTGAACCTGCCCACAGACAGACAGCTAGCAGGCATTAGCGTCATCCAACCTGTCTCCAAAGCTTATACTCTCAGCCATTATACCTTATTTTCTCAAGGGGTGTATGTGTTTGTATTTTAAATAGATATTAATACATGGCCCATACTGGTATACTATTTATTCTCTCACCAGCTTGACTGTACTCTTTGCCTATCGGTTCATCAAACTTGGAGGATTTTGTTGTTTAGTTATCGGTGAAAAATGGAATGCCAATGTGGTATTAATTTGAATTTCTCTTATAATACCCTGAGATTGGATATATTTTCATATGCTTATTTTGTGTATTTTTATCCTGGAGTATTGGTCTCCTTATTGATTTATAGGAGCTCTTTAGATATTTGAGATATCAGTGAATTGTCTGTGATATAAGTTTAAAATATTTTCCCTAGCTTGTTCTTTATATTTTGACTTTCATAAGCTTTCTTCCTATAGCAGTATTTGATGTTGTAGTCAAATTTACCAGTCTTCTATAGATTATAGATTTCAAATAATTTGAAGATAATAGGATACATTTCCCATTTTTTCATAGTTTTTTTATGGTTTACTTTTTAAAAATTAAATATCTGATCCACTTAGAATTATATTGTTAAATGATATGAGATATGGATATGACTTCATTTTTCTCCAGGTGGCTTACCCATTGTTACCCTTGACTTGAGATACTGCCTTTATCAAATCCAGTTTCAGACCTTACATTCCCATATGTAACTGGGTTTTCTATATTTTCTATTCTGTTCTTCCATTTTCTGTCTGTATATATACAAAATATTACCAGGCTTTATGCTATACTATATTACCTAGTAGGGCTATTTTCTCTAATGATGACTCTTAATTCCAGAGCGCTCTTTTATTATCCAAGCCAATTTGTCTTATGAACTTCATAATCAGCCTGTCAAGTTTTATTTTAAAAATAACTATTAGTATTTTTATTGGGATATTAACTTCTTAGATTTACTTTCAAATCTTCCTGAACACGATACACTCCTGAAGAGCCTTAGTCTGCTGCAGCCTGGCCTGGTGCTTGCAACAAAACCAAGTATTAAAAAGCTGGGTGTTTTGGTTGTGTGCATGGTAATTGGGATTTCTGTATTCATTCAGTTCACAATAGATGCTATTTATCCTCTCAATGTCCCTAGTTGTAAGACATCTGTCATCTCTTTCAAAGACTAGAAGGGGAAACAGATCGTTGGAACGGGAAGAACCTCCAGGAGGAATGCTGCCTCATTGGAAACAGCAGCCTCCAAGCCATTCCTCCTGCCTCCACGCACAGAAGTCCCCACGCTTCGTGCATCACTGCCCCAGGTGGCTTCAGGGCTCTGATAAACGCGTCATGTTCTTTATATCCAGCCCTTGCTCCTCTTACAGAGATGCACTCTTGTCTCAGCCGAAAAGTCTGTATTTCAGGAAGACCCTGGGGAGCTCATAATCATTTTCAAGTTTGAGAAGCAAAAGACTCGTGGTTCTTAAAGTGTGGGCCTAACTGCAGAAGCGGCACGTTCTAGAACAGTGGTCCCAGCCTTGTTTTGGCCATGCCCCGCCGAAGCATCGCTAAAATCCTGATGCCCTCTCCCACGCACCCCCCCACGCACCCCCGTGACACAGAATTCTTATCATTCAAAAAGTGACTCCTATTCATGTAGAGGAAGCCTAAAAGGCCATTAACTTGGTCTCAACAAGCTTCCAAAGAATATGGCATCCATGAAGAGAAAAATAAAAGAACGAAAGAAAAGTTGAAGTACTGAGGAAGAAATCACTAAGAAATTGTTAAAATAATAATAATAATATGAAATGATATAAAAAAACAGCAACTAAAGTTTCAAAACATAAAATAGAGAACTGAAATGCACAAATATGTCACACTATATAGCTGTATACTATATATGAGGCCGCTAGAACCATAAGAAATGCTAAAAAATTCACTGTTAATAACTCATTCTCAAGTTGCCCCCCTGAAGAGCAAATTGCCCCCTTGTGGGGCGTGTGCCCCGCATTGGGAACCGCTGATCTAGAACCAGGAGCAAATTCAAACTCTTGGGCCCACCCTCACCCCCTAAGGCAGCAGTGCCCGGGTTCTGCCCAGGAGTCTGGTCTGAGCAGCCCTCACATGCCCCTCCTGGTGCAGTGACCGAGGCCCATGCTCCAGGTCGGGGATGCGGTCCTGGCCAGCCGCTGGGGTCACCTGGGGAGCTCTGACACACACCCCCCATGCACCCCTAATAAACCACATCAGAATTTCAGGGCTCAGGCCACGGAGTCAGTATTTTTAGTTTCCCAGGTGATTCCAACGTGAAGGCCAGGGTGAGGGCTCTGCTCTGCCTTGAACAATATTCTCGCCCCTGGCTCTCAGAATCGCCGGGGGTCTTCTTTCAAAAGCACTGATGCGGCCCTAGCCTAGAGCATCTGCCTGAGGGCTGAAGGGTCCCGGGTTCGATTCCGGTCAAGGGCACATGCCAGGGTTGCAAGTTCAGTCTCAGTGAGGGGTGTGCAGGAGGCAGCCCATTGGTGATTCTCTGTCATCATTGATGTTTCTATCTCTCTCTCCCTATTCCTTCCTCTTTGAAACCAATAAAGATAAATTTAAAATAATAATAATAAATAAGAAGTACTGATGCTGAAGGTCTCCTTCAGAGATGGAAGTTGGTCTGGATAAAGCAGAGAATCACTTTTTAAAAATGTGGTTTCTTGGGTGATTCTCATATCCAGCCAGGATTTCAAACCACTGCTCTGGAAATACCGTTTTCCACCACAAACTTCCAGTCACACCAAGGAAAACAAAGTTTGGATGCATTGGAAGAGAGGCATTTTCCAATTCTCATATATTTACGGCGTCTGTGCAGTGCCTTAGGCTAGTTACTTAGTTAAAAATAAGTGCAAAGCATAGCTCCTTGCCTATAAGAGAATAAACAACCTGTATTAGCAGAAAAGACTATGCATGTCACATGTAAATAATTATTTAAAGGTAATATATTCTATGCTACTGACTGTAACATAATTTTAAAAGTTACATATATCCTTATATCACTGTTAGGTCAAATTAATTTTTAAAAGAATAGGAGTAAAGATGAAAGAAATATATGTTAGAAATGGTTATGAAGCAATTTTGAATACAATTAGCAATCAGCCCTTAGATATTTGAACCTGAAAAAAGCAATGGACAAGGTCAATGGCCAAAGAATAATTCACGAGCTCAAAGCCAGGATGCGTTAGAGTCTCCTCCTTGGCACAATGAACACTGTGCTATGGCACCACCAACAGTCAACGCGACCCAACAGTGTTTAGTAAATGAAATGGTTTGCAAAGAACTTAGATGCATATATGCATAACCCTTGGACACAGACAATAACTACTAAGATAAATAGCAATTAAGATATCATCAATTAAACAGCTTATATTAAACATTTTCTCTTTTATCATTAGAAATACAACTATTTATTTTGGCCTCTCCTATACCAGCTTCTTTTGAGAACACATTAAAAAATAATGAAAAGTATCCTAGTCTGGGAGAAATAACGAGCTATAAACATTTTTCACATATATTGGACTATAAAATGTATTTATAATTTTAAGTGAGCAGTCAAAACTCAAAATTTCATGTATGTTTTATGAAACAAAAAGTTCATTACACATCTAAAACGGGGTCAAAATGTTGAAGACTCTATTTGAATTCAGCTACTTGTTTTGATAATTCAGCTAAATATACTACACCCACGCCTTCAGTTTATTATTAGCTACAAAGACAGGGATGTGACATATGCTTTAAGACTATAAAAGGATTTCTTTTTCTTTCTTTAAATATGGGCATCTCATTGGCTGTTTTCAGTGATTCGTGAGTTGGGCAGATCCATCTAGCAACGGAAAGGTGTTCCCTTAGGAATTTCTGAATCAAGAAAACAATCACAAACGTTCATCCCCTCTCTCCTGTTCCATTAGGAAGTACAGATTAAATGGGGTACAGCACCTTCAATGACACCAACTTAGACCTGGAGGCCTAAGGGAACCCCATCTAATGTAGTAACCTCTCCTTCGTATTTGAGAATGACCCCCAATAAGGGTGGTGGATACACCAATCCAGCCACACTCTTCTCTTAGTCCACAGACACACTCAATAGGAGGAGGGCTGATGGGTCTTTCTGAGTGCCCATCAGACAACACTGTTTACTGGCTTCCGTCTGAGAAAAACAAGTTTCACATGATCTGGTGTATATGGGGGTGAACGAAACGGATCCAGAGACGCGGAGGCCCGGGACAGACGGATGGGCCTCAGGGGAAGGGGGAGTGGGGAGTGGGGAGTGGGGAGAGACTGACTGAAGAACTCACATGCATAACCCCTGGGTACAGACAATAATTCGGCGAAGGCCTTGGGAGTGGGGAGGGGGGAGAGGGGTAGAGGGGGTCAATGGAGCAAAAAAGGGGGACATCTGAATGCTCTCAACAATAAAGATACATCTTAAAAGCTTACTGGCTTCAATAGATTTCACATCCGTCATCTGGGATAGAATTTATCTTCAAACGGTCAGAGGAGAAAGGGAGAACATGGACTATTGTTCTAACTTTACAGACGGGGAGACGAAGGCTAACAGTAAAGGGCAGTGCTGTGGGTATCCGTGGGGGTTAGAGAGGCTGTGTCTGCCACCTCCCCACGGCCACCCGACCGGCGTCAGCTCTGACCAGTCACTTCTAGTGTGAGCTGCTGTGGGTGAGTGTGTCCTGCCCTCCAGTGTGCTGAGGGCTGGGGCAGGGCTGGGACCCAGGGCTATCTCGGAAACCAAGGCAACCGACATGGAGTCAAACCTTAGTCCAGTTCATCTCCTGGAGCATGCGTTTAAATGCCTGCAGGCCCTGGAATAAAAGCATTTTGGAGATGATGATAATAGAATTACAGCAGTTACAGGCTGTAACCATTCATAACTTTCATTTTGCTCTCAGGAACTTGTGGGATGATTGCCTTCATTCCCCAAAGAGGGGCAAGGGGCAGGGCGTCTGAGTTCCCCCGCCAGGGGTTCACAGTGACACCACCGCCCCAGAGAAGTGCTCTCAGCCATTCAACACAGGGATGCCAGTTAGCGTGTCAGATGACACTGAAAGGAGCTACGTACCTGTTCCGTGTGACTCTCCTCCCTTCTCTTACTGTGAAGCTGAAGATAAGAGTCCACTTTAGGGGTGGGTAACCCCAAGGTCAGCTTGTTTTTTTCCACAAAAAACTGTTTGGCCTTCCTTCGCCGCGGGCCCCGTGACCTGGGCCAGAAAACCTCGTTGTGTGAGCTTGAACTGCGCACGCACTGGGAGAGGTTGCTGGACGTCCCTGCCAGGCCCCGGCCGCTCAGCCCCGAGGCCCGCGTGCTGTGCTGGGCCCCGTGCTCGAGGCTCGGACTCACGAACTCACTCCCGAGCAGAGAGGCGTCGCTGGGCGGGCTGGGGTCCTGCGGGCCGCCCCCCGCCGGCGGGCCCGGGGACGTCTCCGAGGGGAGGAGCGGGCGCCCGTGGGCAGAGCCGCCCGCGGACTCCGGCGACGGCGACGCCTCCGCGGCCGGCGAGTGCCCGCCCCCTCGCTTGCTCCTCCAGTTGGGGTCGTAGCGGAGGTCCGAGTACTTGTCTTCTTTGGACGGTGGGCTGCCCGGAGCAGAAAGAAGTGTCAACACTGGATCAAGATAAATGTGCGCACTATGCATTATGTTCAGTTGATCATTTAATGTGAAATCAACCTCAGCCTTCCTCCTATAACTTTCCTCTTTTTTTTTAATATATATTTTATTGGTTTTTTACAGAGAGGAAGAGAGAGGGATAGAGAGTTAGAAACATCGATGAGAGAGAAACATTGATCAGCTGCCTCCTGCACACCCTCCACTGGGGATGTGCCCACAACCAAGGTACATGCCCTTGACCTGAATCAAACCTGGGACCTTTCAGTCTGATGCTCTATCCACTGAGCCACACCGGTTTCGGCTATAACTTTCCTCTTACTGTCGGCATGGTGAAGACCTCGCCCAGGCTCACACGAGGCCTCCAAGCTGCACATGAGGGTGGAAAGGTCTTCACTATCACGGTTTATTAAAACAGGGGGTGAGCCGGAACCGGTGTGGCTCAGTGGATAGAGCGTCGGCCTGCAGACTGAAGGGTCCTGGGTTCGATTCTGGTCAAGGGCATGTACCTTGGTTGCGGGCACATCCCCAGTGAGGGGTGTGCAGGAGGCAGCTGATCGATGTTTCTCTCTCATCGATGTTTCTAACTCTCTATTCCTCTTCCTTTCTCTCTGTGAAAAATCAATAAAATATATTTTTTTAAGAAACGGGGGATGAAACCAGGCCGGTCAGTCTCTAACGGAACAAGCGTCTCTAACACTAAACCAGCAGCGCCTGAGGCTCAGGACCCTCTCGCTGTGCCCGCCGAGGACTTCCTGCAGATACACTGACTTCTCGCTCCCGTGGGCCAGGCAGGCATTTGGCTGCTTATCCAGGGTGGTGGTCCCCTGGGCACCCGTCTCTGTCTGCTCCCTTTCAGGGCAAAGCCAGATGTATCCCCACCGAGATCCTACTCAGATCCAGCCCCTGTTCAGTGACTGCTTTTAAAAAATGCTTTCAGAGAGGAAGGAAGAGGGGGAGAGAAACAGAAACATCAGTGATGAGAAATAATCACTGATAGGCTGCCTCCTGCGCACTGCCTCCGGGGATCCAGCCCTGGCCAGGAATCGAACCGTGACCTCCTGGTGCATAGGTCGATGCTCAGCCCGAGCCACCCTGGCCAGGCCGAGGATTTTACCTCACAGTGCACCTTGTGTTGGTAGAGTTTGTCAAATGTACCACGTACAGAGAGCCCCAGCCCTGGAGCCAGAAGGCGACTCACTGCAAAGCGCTGGGGCCACACTCAGGCCGTCAGGTCTGAGCACGGAGCCCTCGGCCGACGGGCGGCTGAGCCGGATGCTGCAGGCAGCGCTGTTCCAGCAGAAGGGCCAGCAGGCGGCCCGGCCGAGGGAAGTGACCTGGAGGGGAGGCCACCCAGCCCACCCGACCCCACGGCCTCCCCTGCCCCCGGGCCATCTCAGTGCGGAAAGCTCCTCCGTCTCACCGAGAGGGAGAGGCACGCTGGGGACAGGGCATGTGTAATGGGCCCTTTGATCTTCAAAAGCTGGGGACGGAGAGATTTTCCTCCCGCGAGCTCAGTGCCTGCGATTCTCTAATCCAAAAGAAAATGCAAATCAGCCAGCTTTTATGCCATTCGGTGCTCCCGTCACAGAGGACGTAATGTATGCTGGGTAAACAAACGATGGAGCCCCGGATGCTAATTGCCTCTCCTTCATGTGCCCCAGACTTCTTTGATTTGCTGCCATCGGGGGAGGGGGGGGGGGCCCGCTGCTCTCCTCTGCCATCGGGGGAGGGGAGGGCCCGCTGCTCTCCTCTGCCATCGGGGGAGGGGGTGGGCACTCTCCTCAGCCACGCGCCAGGACGACATGCCTCTCCCCTCTCAGGGCGCTGCCGTCCAGGTGTGTGACTCCCCTCGCTGGGCACCTCGACGTCCACGTCCCTGGGGCGCCCGGGAGGGTCCCCTGTGGCTTCCCGGGACCCGAGCTCACAGCAGTTTGGGGCGCTGCCACTCGCCTGTCCAAGGGCCCCTGGGCATGTGCTAGGGGGTGGAGCGGCCCAGCAGGGCACAGCGGACAGGCAGGGGCTGAGTTCTGGTCTGTCCCTCCGCGGGCAGAGCATGCCACCCCCGAGCCAGCTTCCCTCAGGGTGTGTCACATGTGCTCTGTGGATGGCCCGGACGGCACCCAGGGCTCAGTGTCCATGTCCCTCCTCGGTGCTCCGCTCCTTCCCACCGCCCTGTGGGGACCGGTCTCCTCGCCCAGGCGGGCTGGGCACCAGGACTGGCGTCACCCTCCCTGGCCTGCCTGCCATTCGGCAGGGCTGTAGACGAAGCGTACGTGTTTCTCAAATGATCGAGCCTCTCCCTGTGGCATTAGGCATTCTTTCTTTAAAAGCCGGTGGTAGTGACCGAGAACCTAAACGCGCAGGAAAGTGTCAGGCATTAGTGACTGGCTGAGGGCTCCTCTGGCGCTCAGTGACAGGGTGTGTGTGTGTGTGTGTGTGTGTGTGCATGTGTGTGTGTGCGCGTGTGACGGTGTGTGTGTGTGAGAGACGGTGTGTGTGTGTGTGTGTGTGTGTGTGTGTGTGTACGGGGTGGTTCAGGTGAAAAGGCAAGGAGCGCCTGGGAAGTGAGGGTCCCTCTCGCACTCAGTGACGGTGTGTGCGTGTGTGTGCATGTGTGTGTGATGGTGTGTGTGTGTGTGTGTGTGTGTGAGAGAGACAGTGTGTGTGTGCGTGTGTGTGTGTGTGTGTGTGTGTGAGAGAGAGAGAGACGGTGTGCGTGTGTACATGCGTGCGTGCGTGCGTGCGTGTGTGAGTGATGGTGTGTGATGGTGCGTGTGTGTGTGTGTGTGTGTGTGTGTGTACAGGGGGAAAGGCAAGGAACGCTGCCAGAGACCATTCCTGGGGAGAAGGCGCTGTCCCTCAGACCCGGTGCTGAAAGGAAGGCAGGAGTGGACTTCACCCTCCTCCGTGGTTTGCTGGACGCGGCAGAAGGTGCCTCATCCATTTGCTCACTCAGCGGTTCCACAGCTGTTTCCGGGGTGCACACCGGGCTAGGGGGGTGCAGTGGTGACTCATAGCCACAGGGGGTGCAACCGAGAGCGAGGGAGCCCCGATGAGGGCCTGGGGCTCGGGCGGCACCCAACCCCCTGGGAGGCCGGACTCCGGGAGGCAGCGGAGGCCTGAGGCGCGGAGGGCCAGCCTGAGCGAACAGCGTGTGAAAGGCACGGGGAGGAGGCCAGGGCACTTCCCAGGGACAAGGCCGGCCCGGGGATGGCGGCGGAGGGGGAGGGAGGAGCAGACTCGGAATGGAGGAGAGGTGATAACTTGAGGGGCTGTAAACTCTGTGAGGGGTTTGGCTTGGCCAAGCTCCTATGAGAATTTGATCAGCAAAAATAATTCACGGAGAGCAAAGTGCTAGTAACGCAAATGCTCCTGGTGCTGGGAAGGCAGTATCCACAGGGCCGGGAGGGTTTGGGAGCAGGCAGTCCTCGCGCTGTTTGAAGCAGGCGCTGGCAGCCTTCCGAAGTGGCGGGTCGTTGGAGATCCCTGCCTGCTCCGTAGGCTCCGGCAGGACGCGGAGCTGGCTGGACCGGGGAGACGGCGTATCCCATGGCATGCCGACCTAGGGAATGCTTCCAGCCAGTCGCTGGGTTTTCCTTAGAACAACCCTATGAGGGAGGTGCTATTTTATCCCCATTTAATAGATCAACCTGACAGAGCGCGTGTAACTTTGACAAGTTGCAGAGCTAACGAGCGGAGGGGCTGGGACACAGGCCTGGCCGTCTGTCCCGGCACCGGGCTCCGCGTCCACCCAGTTGCCCTTTCTCAGGCGGCTGTTCCCACGGGCGGTGAAGCGCACGCTGTCCACGGGCCTGCCTCATGGCAGCTAGTGAGCTGCCTGCTCAGGCACGTGGCCAGGAAACAAACAACACTGAGCAGCTCCCCAGCGCTGGCACTGCAGACTGAGGTGCGAGCAAAACAGACGCAGGCCGCGGGACCTTCCCTGCCAGTGGAGATAGGCCTGTTCTACCAACGGTGATAACCAGCTGACAAGTGAGAAACATGAAGAGATACAGGGCATTATGGGTATTTAAAACAGGAGGATGTGTCACTGGAAATGTGTTAGCTTCTGATCCCCAGATTCACTTGCTAAAAGATATCACGAAGTCCATTCTAACGCTCTAGCTCTAGTATCCTATTATAAACTCACAAGAGACTCCATACCTGAGGAGTGTCTACATTACAAAAACTGGCCCTGGCCGGTTTGGCTCAGTGGATAGAGTGTTGGCCTGGGGACCATAGGGTCCCAGGTTCCATTCTGGTAACGGTACATACCTGGGTTGCAGGCTGATCCCCAGTGGGGGGCATGCAGGAAGCAGCCAATCAATGATTCTCTTTCATCACTGCTGTTTCTCTCTCTCTCTCTCTCTCTCCCTCTCCCTTTCTCTCTGAAATCAGTAAAAATATATTTTTAAAAATTAGGCAGTCTTCAGTGACTGACAGAAATGGCTGCCTGACCCCCATCGCTGCAGGAATACTAAAACACTGGCGCTCAGATTGGTCGTCACATTTAACCAGCACTAACGAGGACTGGAGCAATGTCTGCGGCCACAGGGAAGCCCATGGTGCTTTGCTTCTGAGTAGTAATCTGGAGTGCTCGGGTTCTGAGAAACGGGATGGCAGAGTGTCTAAGGATGAGGGTCTGCAACCCACTGCCTGGCTCGTGCCTGATGCTCCCAGGACTGAGTTGTGTGGGCACATTATTTACTGTCTGTGCCTCAGCTTCCTCGTCAACAAAGAGGGATGGGTAACAACAGCAGCTACCTCACGGTGTGAGCGAATTAAGCAAATTTATATAGAGAGGGTATCCCAAAAAATGTATACACACATCCTGAATAATTATAAAGGCAGTGTTCATAAAATACTAGAGGCCCAGTGCATGAAAATTCGTGCACTCTCGGGGGCGGTCGGGGGAGTCCTCCTCAGCCTGGCCTGCACCCTCTTGCAGTCTGGGACCCCTCGAGGGATGTCCACCACGGGAATCGGGCCTAAGCCACAGTCCAACATCCTTAGCTGCGGAGGAGGCGGGAGAGGCTCCACCACTTTCGCTGTCCGCGGGGCTTGTGGCTGAGCAGAGCTCCGCTGTGGGAGCGCACTGACCACCAGGCCGCAGCTCCTGCACTGAGCATCTGGCCCCTGGTGGTCAGTGTGTGTCATAGCGACCTGGTTCTGCCATTAGGGTCAATTTGCACATATCCTTTTATTATACAGAGCATTTCATTTTCAAAATTGAGCTATTGAACTGTGCATACATTTTTGGGGACACCCTGTGCACGCTTAGAACTATGCCCTTCACACACAGTGAGCATCGCCAGGAGGCTCCCTGCTTGGGGCTGCCTGCTCCCTCCCGCTGCCGTGACGAGTGACACTGCTCGGGCCGCGCTTCCTGCTGGGCCCGCACAGGGCTCTCTCCCAGGGCACACGGTGGCCTCCGAGGCACCGAGCGCACATCTGCCAGCAGCCTGTGGTCTGCCAGGACGCGGGCACCAGGAGAACCTGTGTGAACTGTGGTTCGGGAAATGAGAGCAGGACAGGTCCGCGTCCCCCCTCTCCCTTCCCCAATGAAACACCTCAATAACTCGGAACACTGAAGAGGGTAGACTGGCAGAATCACCCGCTTCAGACCTTCCGAAGGAGCGGACTCCTCGCCTCCGCAGAGCTGCTCTGAATGCACAGGAGCACATCACGCAGGGAAGACAGGGCGGAGCGGCCAGGGGAATGCAGACGCTGTGACACAGACCAGACAACATGGGGCCTCGGCTAAGAAAACGCCTCTGAACCGGCTGTCCAACGCGGGGCTCTGCGAGCACTGATGGCAGGGCGCCCCCCCAACCTACAGAGACCCCCCACAATACCACTCCCCCCCAACCCTTTCTGGGTGGAAGTCGTATGTTGAAACAAACGGGGGTTATGTTTTGCCAAACCACGAGCATGGAGCCGAAGCCCTTTGCAGAAGCAGACCCGATGGCTGAGCCTGAAGAGCCATTGTGCGGGCTTGTGCGGAAGCAGCTGATTGTCTGTGGCCAGGTCGGCGAGCAGAGAGAGCGAGGAGTGCTCCTTCACCAGCGCCATCTGCGCGCAGCGCCCTCCCTGCATGAGGACAGTGAGGCCGCCACCCCTTTGTCCCTGCTCAGGCCCCAGGCGCCAGGTGCCCCTCAGGTGCCCCTCAGGTGCCCCTCAGGTGCCAGGCGGGGAATGGGCGTCCTGGAGCCTGTGCCAGGGTATCTGCTGGCCCCAATGGACCCCATTTGGTTACTGACTGTGACAACTTCACACAAAATAAAATAAAATCCCCATTTAATGAAGAGCCTCATCTTCAGCATAGTATTCAATAAAAAAAATCGCTAAAATCAGAGCATATTTCTAGCACAATTAACATGCTTTGCACACATAATAAAATATTCAATAACTGGCCACTTTGCCTGTTGATGAGGCGAAGGAAAGCATTGCTGCTAATCACTGAGCAGTTATTTATTTGCTACTTTATTTTAAGTAGCCGGTTAAATTGAAACTGCACATGTTATTATTGATTGAGGTTTAATTTAATCCTTTTAAACAGAACAATTATTGCCAATTTATATGCCATTAAATCTTTCATGCATATGAACAGCAAATTCAATTTTTATTTAAGTGTAAAGTTTTTAATGGCTCTTTAAGAACTATAAAATTGGCAATTGTTTCCAAGGATTTCTGAATTGTATGCTCATCTTAATCTTTTATCAACAGCTTTTAAGTAAATAAAAACACCAAAGGACTGAAATATCACTTTTGCAAGTATGAAATAAAATGGCTCCTCAAATACACCGGAATGCTTTGGGAAGGTTATCTACAACCCAGAAATTTCACTGAATGTAGGCACTTATTCTGCCAAAAACAACCACATTTTAATAGAAAAAAAAGATGGTTTTATGAACCGAAGGCCAAAGACTGTCTACAGAAACACACTAAACTAGAGGGGCTGCCTGCTATCTGGTGGATGTTATTTATAGCAAACATATAACTTGGATAATTCCAACTGAAGTCCTTTCTTAAAATAACCAGATATTTGCCCCCAATTATTAGAATTGTCAGTAACAGCCGTGGCTCAAGGACAACCTGTGAGTTACATGAGAACGACATGTGATTACATGAAAACAAATGGTCTGAGAGGGCAGGTGTGGCTGCAATGTCACCTTGAGCACCCCCCTTCTGGCAGGTGTGCCTTTTGGGGAGCAAGGACTGCCCACCAGGACCTGCTGTGGCTCACCTGGTGGGAGACCCCGGGCCGCCAGCAGGGGCTCCTGCGCGTCCCATTCCCTAGAGATGAGTCCAGAGTGGGGGCTTAGTAACACTCCGTGTGTTTCACTTTCCCCAGGGAGGACTTCCTGTATTTTCTTTTTTTTTCTTCTTTATATATATATATATATATATATATATATATATATATATATATATATTTTATTAATTTTGTACAGAGAGGAAGAGAGAGGGATAGAGAGTTAGAAACATCGATGAGAGAGAGTCATCGATCAGCCGCCTCTTGCACACCCCCTACTGGGGATATGCCTGCAACCAAGGTACATGCCCTTGACCGGAATTGAACCCGGGACTTTTCAGTCCCCAAGCCGACGCTCTATCCATTGAGCCAAACAGGTTTCGGCTGTATTTTCAATGTCAGACACGCACTCTGGGTTTCAGGGGAGCTGAGATGTCCTGGGACACGCAGGCCGGCCTCTGTGGGAACGGGGGGCGGAGTGTGCGGCTCCAGGCCTCTGGCTCCTCCTCCTCCATCAGCTGGGGCCGGCTGAGGAGCCTCAGCGGCTCTTAAGCCCCCCACATAGTCCCGGGCCAGGCCTTCCTTTCTTCCAGTCCACAGGAAGTGCTGGGAAAGCATTTTCTTTAAATTCAATTCATTGGTGATTCTTGTTATTAAAGCCTCTATATCTTCCAACTCGTCCCGGAGTAGAACTACATTTGAAAGCAGGAAAGGCATGAACTCAACTGTCCCTTTAGGAACTCGGCAGCAACCTTCCCAGCCCTCTTGGTAACTGACTGGCTGGCAGGTGATGTAAATTTATATTCTTCTTGGTAGAGTTTCAAAATCACTATTTCTTTGCTTGTTTCAGCCCGGTGCTGCGTCCCTGCGCTGCTGGAACAGCCAGAAAGAGCTGGTGGCCTCCAGGGCCATGGACCTGCCTTCATCAGACACAACTCCGCCTGGCACAGCTGGTCCTCCCCGCCACTCCTCTGCCGATGGCACCGGGCCTGTTTGGGGGAGGAGTGGGAGCACCCCAGGCTTAGCCACTGCAGAACTTCCGAGCCAGGGAAGGTCTGTAAAGCAGAAATGGCTGCGGCCTGTAACCAAAAGTCACGTCTCCGACATAATGATGCCCACGTGACCTGAAATAAATAACTAAAACGCTGTGGCCATCCCCCTGACACTGTGTCACCTGGAACAGAGTGCCATGTGTGAGCGGCCAGCATTCCAATCCACCTCGGAGACAAGAGAAGTCAGCGGGGAGGAACCCTGCCAGAAACCAGGGAAAGGAAAGCGGCCCTAGAAGGCCCCTGTGGTCCTGACAACACCGTGCTTCCCAGCGGCGCAGCAGCCATCCCTGCGCCTCCGCCTCCGGGGAGCAGCCCGCCCCAGCTCCGTGCTCCCCACGCGCTGCACAGCGCCACCCGCCTGGGACCGAGGGGCGAGGAAAGCGCTGTGGTTGGTCTTTACCAGATCTATTTGGGCTGGCCAGTGCTGCTATTTAAGACCCAGAAATCCTCACTCCCTACTGCACCGGTTCATGTGTTATTAATCCGAAACAACATATAGGGAAGCATTTGAGAGGGAAAATTACATGCCACCCCAAACAGTAAAAATGCACTTATTGCTGAGCCCCTTTCTTACATCAGACAAGCCTGAGGAGTCCACTTATTTCTATAATAGTTCCTCATTGTGCCTCTCCTGCCCGGTCACTTCCGGACAAGGGGGCTTATCGACAGGACACGGGGTCTTCCCTACAGGCTCCGGCCCCCAGTGGTCCGAGGAGGCACTTGCAGACCTCGAGGGACGGGAGCGTTTCTGTCTCTGAGGGAAGGGGGGGCGTGCAGGGACTCTGACCTCGCTGCCCTAATAACCTATCAGTCATGCTCACATATTCCGAGGGCGCCGAATCCTGTAAATATTTGTATGGCTTTAATGAAATATGATTTTACATGCGTCTGTACTCGGGCCTCAGTTTAGTCCACGTTAAATTCATTGTATCTTTATTAGATGGTAAATCGAATCCTTTGTCCGATCAGCCTTTGACCACCTGTCTAGTGACTTAGAGGCTCAGGCTCTGCCGCTGAGTCAGGACCCACACTGGCCCGACTGCCAAAGCTTCACTTCCTGCAGCAAAATGGGGGTAACAGCATCTCAAAGGAAAATGAGATAGTAGGTACAAAGCAAACAGTTTTACAAATGGCACATTACATTTGAGTGGTCTTGTAAACAAGACTACATGCATACACAAGCACACTTCCTCAGGGCTGTGCTGCAGCTCTCGGATGTTCTCAAAGGTTTTGTGAAGGTTCAGCAGGTCCTTCCTAATGCGCTAGGAATGACACTGATCTCTCTCTGCGTCAGCGCGCGGGTCAGGGGCTGGCTCTGGAGTGGGCTTAAGGATGATCGTGTGAAGATCCTCTCTCCGCTCAGGATTCATTCACTGCAGTCAATGCAGCTCCAATTTCCATTAAGAAAAGTGTCTCCTCTAATCCATTCACATTGAACTGGCTTTGGTGAGACACAGGGAGTAATTGCTTTGAGGAGGTGCTAGTAACATCAAAACACAAGAGTCAGGCTCGAGTGACTTATCAGCAGCTTAAAAACGCGTCTAAAAGCCGGAAGAAAGAGATTTCCCTTGGTTTTAAGGCAAGACTATGACTGATGTTTGGAACTGCCAGTCCCAGAATGCCTTCTACCTTACAGAAGGAAAGCATTCCTGAATTTATATTGAAAGACTGGTAGGAATTTGTCTACTTCGTGGCTCAAAAACTCCCAGATCCAAGCAACAATGCACCTGGCCAAGCTTCCCGAGACGCCAGGAGGCAGAGGAAGGGGCATAGCTGCCCCCTCACACGGATCCTGTTTTTGAGGCATTCTTCGGCTGAATGCCATCCTTCTGTTTCCCTTTAGTGGGGAAGTGTCCTCTGATGTTCAAACCATGACCCATTCTCCAAGGCAAAGCCATCGCAGGAACACGGCATTCTTTACGGATCTCTGACTCAGAAGACCAGGGTCCTAACCACCATTTTCACTTTTGTAAATATTATTCTTGATTTTGAAACGTACTGAGTGGGATTCACATTGTCCCTGGGTAAAGGGCAAGGTGAGAGCTGGGTCCCTGCACATCGACTCCAACAGGAAAGACGCAGCTCTGGGGAAATGAGGTCCCTTACTGGGTCCTCGCCTTGGTTTCTCCGTCTTAAAAGTGCAGGCAGGTTGCTGGGCTCTGCAAAGGCCTCCCCTTCCTGTAACGAAGCCGCCACCGCCGTTTCTCACCGGGAGGCCAGGCCTCCCTCCGGCTGGAGCAAAAAGGAAAATGTGGCCTTGGGGTGGAAGAGGGCCGTGGTCGGCAAACCGCTCCCTTGAATAATGAGTTTGCCGACCACTGGGAAAGGTGCTCAATCACAAGGAACAACAACAGCCCGTAATCATTGGACTTGAGAGTCTAGGTCAGTGGTCAGCAAACTCATTAGTTAACAGAGCAGCAACCGCGGCTCACAAGCCGCTTGTGGCTCGTGAGCTGTAGTTTGCCAACCACTGGCCTAGGGGCTCGATGGTGATGGAAAAATCAAATAAAATAAATAAAAAGAAGGCTTAAAGCACAGAGGCAGATTGCCTGCGTTTTCTGCTCCACACTCAGCAGATGTAAGACACGGGTGTAACGTGGCCTCTTTAAGCCTCATCTACGACCTTTCCAACGGTGGGGAGCGTGGCCCCCGCCAGGCTGCCCCGGGCCAGGGGCGTGGCACAGGCGAGGCCTCAGCGCGGCCCCTCACGAGCGCTCTGGCGCCAGCTGCTGTTAGAGCGCCGGTCGCCGTGTCCACTGCCTGTCTCCGAGCCCTATCGGTTCTCCCGCTTTGTATGTGTTTCCCCACTAACCGCAGCTTGTGGGGAAGAGACCGAGACGAACGAAGACTGCCAAGCGGAATATGTGTCGGCTGTCTCTGAGGAGGAAAATGAAAACGTTTCCTGCCACATTGCACGCCTTTAAAAAGTGTATTTGACACAAATGCGGTGTCAGGGTTCTGACACTCTTCTCGGTGCTGTTCTGTAGGTTAGAATTTTGTCAGGGTTTTAAAAAGCACAAGATCAACAGCAAAACAACCGATGTCCCCCCCAGCTCTATGCAGTCAGCGTGAGCCTGACCTTGGCTGTGCAGCGGGAGCAGGCGCCAGGCTCTCAGGGAAGAATGGGGTGAAGCTACGGATGAGCCTGCAGAGAAGCTGCTGCTGCTGTTACAGGTGCCGTGGCTGTCAGATTTTACTGTCTGGCAATCTCTGTCCCTGTGTGGTCTTCCTAATGCAAAGCGTGCCAGCCTGCAGCACCCTGCTCCCCACTGCCCTCCGCCCTCTGCCCTTCCCGGAACCTGCAATCTCCCGCCAGAGCACCGGGCGTCAGCTGAAGCCTTCCCCAGCCCCATGCCCTCAGCCCCGTCGTTCTGACAGCGTTATCACTGTACTTTGAGATCCTTAAAAAGCGTATGAGCATGAATCCACTCAATATTCCCAGAGGAAGACAGAGGATGGAAAGGACGGGAGACTCAGGAGCCGGCTCGATCTGTCTTTCAGAGGAGCCTCCCCGTGCCTGTCCCGGCCGGACGAGGGCCCTGTCGGTGGCCGGAGCTGGTCTCGCACCTGGATGGCCCAGCTCAGGCCCACTCAGCCCACCCGCCCTACACCGCGTCCAGATGCTCTGCCATTGAGCCTGCTCAGTGTTCCTTACTATGCCGCACACCTCACTCTAATTCTGTTCTTCCCTCTTTTTCTTTTGTAATCCTCACCTGAGGGTGTTTCCATTGATTTTTAGGGAGAGTAGAAGAGACAGAGGGCAACAGCGATGTCAGAGAAACACATTGATTGGTTGCCCCCGCAAGAGCCCCTACCAGGACCAGGACTCGGGGAGGAGCCTGCAACCGAGGTACATGCCCTTGATCAGAATCCAACCCTGGACCCTTTGGTCCGCAGGCTGATGCTCTATCCACTGAGCCGAACTAGCTAGAGCTGCTTTTTTTCTTTTTTTTCCTTTTTCTTTTCTTTTCTTTTTTTTTTTTTTTAAATCTTTATTGTTCATATTATTACAGATGTTCCTTTCCCCCCCCTCCGTTGCTCCCTTCCACCAGGTTTCCACCCCACCCTTTGCCCTTTCCCCACTCCCCATTGTCCTCATCCATAGGTGCACAGTTTATGTTCAGTCTCTTCCCACATCCCCCTCTCCCCTTTTCCCCAAGAATCGTCAGTTCACCCCCCTTCCATACCTCTGATTCTATTATATTCACCAGTTAATATTGTTCATCAGATTTTTTTTTTAATTTTTCTGGTTTTTAGATTCACTTGTTGATAGTTACGTATTTGTTGTTCATAGTTTTTATCTTTATTTACTTTCTCTTCCAAAAGAACCCCCTTCAGCAATTCATATAATTCTGGTTTGGTGGTGATGAACTCCTCTAGCTTTTTTTTAATTGGTGAAGTTCTTTATCTGGCCTTCGATTCTGAGTGATAGCTTTGCTAGATAGAGTATTTTTGGCTGTAGGTTGTTGCTATTCATCACCTTGAATATTTCTTGCCATTCCAGTCTGGCCTGCATGGTTTCTGTTGAGAAATCAGCTGACAATCATATGGGTGCTCCTTTATAGGTAACTACCTGCTTTGCTCTTGCTGCTTTTAATATTCTCTCTTTGTCTTTTGCTCTTGGAATTTTAATTATGATGTGTCTTGGTGTGGTCTTCTTTGGATTCCTTTTGTTTGGAGTTCTGTGCGCTTCCTGGACTTGTAAGTCTAATTCTTTCACCAGGTGGGGGAAGTTTTCTGTCACTATTTCTTTCAGTATGTTTTCAATATCTTGCTCTCTCTCATCTTCTGGGACCCCCATAATTCTGATGTTGGTTCGCTTGAAGTTGTCCCAGAGGTTTCTTACATTATCTTCAACTTTCTGGATTCTCTTGCCTTCTTGCTTCTGCGGAGGAGTTTCCTCTGGCTCTTTATGTTCCAAATCTTTGACTTGATTCTTGCAATCTTCCATTCTGTTTTTAGGACTCTGTATAATATTTTTTATTTCAGACAATGTATTCTTTATTTCTTGTTGATCCCTTATTATTTCCAGTTGATCCCTTTTCATATCCTCATAGGTCTCGTTTATTTTATCGGCCTTTTCTAGGAGATTCTTGAACAACCTTATAAGTGTGGTTTTGAACTCTATATCCAGTTGCTTTTTGTCCTCCATTTCTTCCATTTGTGATCTATTTCCTTGTCTTGGCATTTTTGCAGCTTCCCTGATGGGGCGGTTTCAGGGTGGAGCCTACAGCCTTGGCTTCCGTCAGCCATGCCCTATGCAAATTGTCCCCTCGATCAGGAGTTCGACCAGCAGGCAGGCCAGCCAACTGCCTATGTCGCCTCCCCCTGGCCAGGCTGGCCAGAATCACCCATACACTAATTCATGCACTGAGCCTCTATCCTACCTAATAAAAGAGTAGTATGCAAATTACCCATCACTCCATTACACTCACAAGCCACACCCACAAGCCATGCTCACCATCCAATCAGAGTGAATATGCAAATTAACCCCAACCAAGATGGCTACAGTCACAGAGAGCAGGAGGGAGGCTTGGGTTTCCCAGGCAATAGAAGAGCCAAGCTTTCTGCCTGTCCTTGCCCGTCTAGGCCTCCACTCAAGGCTATAGTTTCAATTGTAGAAGGTAAATACATTCCAGATACCAGAGCCTCCGTTTTGGTCGCCAGGGGGCGTGGCTGGCCTGCAAACCACCACAGGCTCCTTGCTCAGGCTGCCCCATGCCCCAAGGGAACCCCCACCCTGATCTGGGGACACCCTTCAGGTCAAACCAGCTGGCCCCCACCCGTGCACCACACTGAGTGGCCAGATTATTATGCATTCAGAGATCATAATAATCTGGCCACTCAATGCATATATATATATTGGCATCATAACTCTGTAAGGTAGCCATTATTATTATCCCATTGTTACTGATGGAGAAACTGAGGCCAGAGAGATTAAGTGGACTTGGCCAAATGTGAACCGGATGGTCTGTTCTAGACTCCATGCACTTCACCACCACACTAAAACCTCTTTCTAATCAATACCTTTTAACTTCTATTCTCTATGATATCATTTATATTTTCATTACAATGGAGTAATGCACAAATTTATTCTTATACTTTTTGGCAGCATCTAGCATAAAGTTAATGCTCCATCAATACTGATTATTAGAAATTGAATCTTTATATGATTCTGTAAGCCCTGGGAGATACTGACATTTATAGCAATCGTGAGAGAGAGGCTGGTTTATTTAACGGGTGAGAAAAAGTGAGATGCGCCCTGGCTGGTTTGGCTCAGTGGATAGAGCGTCAGTCTGTGAACTGAAAGGTCCCAGGTTCGATTCCAGTCATGGGCACCTGCCCGGTTTCAAGCTCCATCCCCAGTAGGAGGCATGCAGGAGACAGCCAATCACTGTACACAACATTGTACACTAAAGAGCAGTGCCTGGCCTGAAGCAAGACCGCCCTCTCCAAGGTGGCATTTTTCTGTACCACCTTCTGGGTGTCTCCAGGGTGAAGCCACAGCAGGGGAGACACTTGGGAGATGGACAGAAAATGAGGAGCATAAGGAAAGCAGACGCCTCTATGAATACTTTTCCTTGTCTTTTGCATATAACCTTCAACAATAAAAATACAGTTATTGCCCTAACTGGTTTGGCTCAGTGGATAGAGCATCAGCCTGGGGACTCAATGGTCCTGGGTTCGATTCCAGTCAAAGGCATGTACCTTGGTTGCGGGCACATCCCCAGTGGGGGGTGTGCAGGAGGCAGCTGATCAATGTTTCTCTCTCATCGATGTTTCTAACTCTCTATCCCTCTCCCTTCCTCTCTGTAAAAAATCAATAAAATATATTTAAAAGTAAATAAATAAAAATGCAGCTATTCTTGCAGGTGATAGCTCCGCTTATTTATGCACTCATTAATTGGTTCTTGTATGTGTCCTGACTGGAGGTCGAACCCGCAACCTTGGTGAATCAGGACGATGCACTAACCAACTGAGTTATCCTGCCAGGCTCCTTGTCTTTTGCATTTTTTTTTTAATTAAAAAAAAAACAACAAAAAAACTGTGGCCGATAACCTGGCCCCCATTGTCCTTAGACCCATCTCACACTGCAGGGTGCTCCCTGTGAGCGCCCTCCTCACCCTGGTGGCACGGTACCTGTCACCACTTAACAACATGCCTCGGAGACCCCACTGCTAACAAGCCAGTTGCTGACCTGCCGCCTGCGCCCTTGTCCTGGGCACGGCTGTCCTTGCTGGCCGCCTGGGCCGCCTTGCTGCTGGCTTCCTCCTCCGTCTCGCTCAGGCTGTCCCCCGGAGAGCTGTCCTCCAGGCTGTCCCGCTCCATGGCGCTGTCCCGGATTTGCGCTCCACGCTCGGCCTGAGAGGAGCCCTCCTGACTGAGGCTCTCCGAGTCGGCTTCCAGGGAATCCTTTGAAATCAGAGGTAAGTCTTCTTTCTTAAAAGGTGATGCTGCGGCCTGGGCCTTCAGGCTGGCACGATGCACAGGAGATCGAATGGACAGCCTGGGAATTAACCTACCATGGCTCATCTTGAAAAAACACAAAAATCACCAGGAAACTCTTGTTGGCAGGCAGCTTCACGTTGTGGCTGAATATTTCGAGCTGTGGTTCACAAGAGCGTTACCTAAAATAGTGATGTTTCTGTTACTCTGTGACTAGTCAAGTCTTTAATCCCCACGGTAGTAACCTGCAGACAGGACAGGAACTGTGTTCTATGGCCGAGGCTTGGTGTGCTCCCTCTGTGTGTGAGGAGGGTCTGTGGAGCCCTCTCTCTCTCCAGGAGCACGTCTGAGGCTGGGCTAACCAGCGAGGGTCAGGGGCAGCTCCAGGGCCCGGGGCCGGCAGGCCTGGGCAGGCCACGGGGTAACTTGGCCAGGACTGTGGCACCTGTTTCTATACACAGGGCACAGATACAAATGTGCCCTATCCCGTTGTATGCCTGGAGAGAGAAACAGGGCCCGGGCTGCATGTGCACAGCATGGGGTGGGGTGAGTGTTTCCACAGCCCTCACTGCCCGGAGGGAAGGATGCTGGGGCCCTGGCCCACGCCGGTGCCTCAGTGGAAGACCTGCTGGTACGCAGGCTGCTGCTGACAGGCGTGTGTAACCAGGTGAGGTCAGCCACGGGATCAACCTCAGCGACTTTAGTAGAAAAACTAGAGGCCCGGCGCACAAAATCTGCACGGGGAGGGTCCCTAGGCCTGGCCTGCAATCGGGGCCAATCTTCCCTGGCTGCCAGGAGCTGGCCCCGCTCCCCACCGACCACATCTGCTACTACCTCCCCTCCGTTCTCCGTTTCCCATCAGGCGATCAGAGCCTGCCGGCCAGGGGCAGGAACCAAGAGCTTGGCCAGCAGGTCCCTATAGGGCAATCGAGGCCTGTGGACTGGGGACAGCTCCTGCATTGAGAGTCTGCTCCCTGGTGGTCAGTATGCATCATACTGACCGGTCGTTCTGCCATCTGGTTGATTTGCATATTATGCGCATATATGTGTGTGTATATATATATATGTATATATATATATATATACATATATATATATGATTCAAACTGTTCAACAGGAGTGTGGCAGGTGTGAATGCCACCGCTGAGTAGTGCAGCGGGGCAGAGGCCGCCTGCTCGAGGCTGCCCTGGGAGTGCTGGGGGACCGGCCTGGATGGCACTGGGATCTGCTCTAATGGGCGCAGGGTCATTCCCCCCACCCCGCGCCCTCCCTGTCTCAGGGCTGTCAGACCCTGAGGCACTCTGGGAAGGCGCTCTGAGTTCCCATCAGATTGAGGAGAGTTTGGAGGTGCTTCCTCCCATCTCACCTGGCACTTCTCCCGGCTGCTAGCTCTGCCTGAGGCCACATTGCTTCCTGCGGGTCAGGGAGCGGCACCTTCAGCATCAGGGTCCCTCTAAGTCGTTTTAAGGGCTTGCTCTTGTGTTTTGGCAGATCCCAATTTTAATGTAAACACACGGCCTCATTCGTAGTCTAGCACTGCTTTGTTGACTCTGTTGCTAGGGAACACCATCTATTCCATGGAGGAAAGCACCTCATTAACAAAACAGACAAAGCCACATATTTACACGTTATTGTCTAACAGCAGACTGGTTTGCTGTATTGAGTCTTATTTTAAAAACACATCTATTTCATTCTACTGTATTATTTTAATGCTGGGAAGCCGATCAACTGCTGCTTTTTAGGATATTTTTACAAAGCAGCAAATGCATCAAGTAACTGGAAGTTTTAAAACTCCAGTGTTACCCTAAGACAGTGTTTTTCAACCTTTTTTGGGCAAAGGCACACTTGTTTCATGAAAAAAATCACGAGGCACACCACCATTAGAAAATGTTAAAAAATTTAACTCTGTGCCTATATTGACTATATATAAAGTAATTCTCTTGAATAGGAATCAAATAAACACAAAGAAAGTATTTTATAATTACTTTATTATGAAATATTAAGTAAACAAAATAGTGAAAAATTATAAATTTCTTGTCTTGTCTGCACCTACGGCACACCAGGCAACATCTCGCGGCACACTAGTGTGCCGCGGAACAGCGGTTGAAAAACGCTGCCCTAAGACTTCAAGTCACTGTACTTGGGATCTTAAAGAAGCTTAAGATAATTGTTACATTTCAACTTGGAAATGCTCCTTCATGAAATTATTCTCTCCAATTTCCCTTCTTTTCTTAAGTGAGATAGTGTCTCCTGAAGTTAATCAATAAAAAATGTCCATGGAAGACCGCACTTTTTGGTTAAGGGATTAGTGAAGTTTGGGAGACACGAGGAGGCAAAGCCAGAGGCTGGCCTGCGGAGGGCTGTGCCTGGCCCCGCTCGGGTGGCGGGGACTCCCCGGGGAGGGGCGGCCCTGGAGGGCAGTGGCTCCCAGCGGGGCACGTTCCCACTGAGTGTCTGACCTTCTGACCCAGAGGCCAGGGAACGGAGGACCCAGGCCGCGGGGCCTCGCCTGGGAGCCGCCAGCTCCGGGCCTCAGGCGGTGCAGCCCGCCGGCCGGCCAGGCTGGGGGGGGGGGGGGGGGTAGACGCCCGCTGCGCTCGCCCTGGGAGCGGAGGGGAGTGGCTCTGCCCCGGACAGGCCCACGCGGCCACCGGCGCTCGGGTCTGTGCGCTCCCTTCACCTCTGATGGGCACGGCGGGCGGCCAGGGCGGCATACGGCCCGGGGCCTGGGGCCGGGTCTGGCCGTGACCTGCCAGGACGAGCGGCTCGGAAGTAGGGCCCCGGAGCCTCGGGCGGGCGGGGTCCTAACGCTCTGAGCCCTTCTCACCCCATCGGTTCCCTCCCTCCGGGCTTCCCAGGGTCCCACCCCAGCCCCGTGTGGCCGCCCTCCTCCCGGGGCGCGCCGCCCGCCTGTTCCGGTGCAACCGCCCGTCACCTGCCCGGCGCTCAGCTCCGGCCGCATCCTCCCGCGCCGCCTGCGGTCCCGCCCCGGCCACGCCCCGCATCCCGCGCCGCTGCCCAGGAGACCCTGCGCCCCGCCCCGCCCCGCCCCGCGCCCCGCTGCCCTGGAGACCGCGCCCCGCGCCCCGCTGCCCTGGAGACCGTGCGCCCCGCCCCGCGCCCCGCGCCGCTGCCCTGGAGACGCGCTCCGGGGAGGGGCCCGCGCGGCCGCCCCGCCCTGACCCCCGCCGTCCGGGAGGCGGGTGGCTGGGCCGCTGCGGCCGCAGGGCAGCCCCGCAGGTGTGGGGGCGGCTGCTCGCCCCGACTTTCCCCGGCGCGCAAGACAGCGGGCCGGCGCGCGGGAGGCGACGTTTGCGACAAACAATGCCGGGATCCGTGAGAACCGCAGGTGAAGGAAACAGTCCGGCGCCAGAATGGGCGAACACTGCGCAGGGACTTCACAAAGAAACCCAGTGACCAGCGAACACTGGCTGCTGATGGTAAAGGCGCTGCACGCCGTACAAACCGGGGAGGACGCGTTACAGCCCCGGGTACCACTCCGCTCACCGAGGGCAGGGGCGTGGGGCGCTGGGCTCCGGGGCTGGGGGGTGGGGTGGTGGGGGCAGACCCTCCACTGCTTCTGGGAGCGGGGGTGCGGCCACTTGGGAAAAGGGTGTGACATTAGCGAGGATATGTGAACCCTGCGAGTCAGTAATCTCACTTCTAGGTACTTACCCAGAAAAGTGTGTGTGCGCCGAAACCGGTTTGGCTCAGTGGATAGAGCATCGGCCTGCGGACTGAGCATATGCCCTCTGGTGGTCAGTGCGCATCAGAGACTGGCCAGACCCGTCGTCTGGCCCTAACGGTCGCTTAGGCTTTTATATATATAGATTGCCTGGAAGGCGTGTCACTAGAGCAGGCCCAGCACTCCCAGTGGGAAGGTGGCCTCACTTATCAAGGTCGTGCAGGACAGAATGGCAGTCTCTACTTTAAAGGGCAAGTGTGTTGGGGTAAAATCAGCACCGGAGCCAGAAGACTCAGGTTCAAGTCCTGGCTCAACACTTTACACCTGTGTGACTTTGGCAACCTCAATCAGTGGGCCTTCATGCCCGTCCTAGATAGGCACAGGCTGGTACAGGAGGCGATCACATACTGGGCAAGGAAGCACGTGGCGACCTGTAAGGTACTGTGCAAAGATCAAATGAAGCAAATCTCCGGCAAATACTCCTAAGAGCCCTCAATCTTTCTAACATTCCTTCTTCCAAACCTCTAAGCCAGTGTTTCCCAACCTTCTCTCATGATGAGAATCACCTGGTGGAGTTGTTAAAACACAGATTCCTGAATCCCAACTAAGAAGTGCTAAACTAGAATTTTTGAGAACATATAGGTAAAATTGCATTCCTAACTTAGTGCTCTGTATATAACATCTGTGTTAGAGCACTAGTTAAGTATACAATTTTACCTATATGTTCCCAAAAATTCTAGTTTAGCACTTCTTAGTTGGGATTCAGGAATCTGTATTTTAACAACTCCACCAGGTGATTCTCATCATGAGGTTAGGAAACACTGCTCTAAGCTATCACAACACATTAAAAACTCTTTTTAAAATTTATTTTATTTTTATTTTTATTGATTTTGTATAGAGAGGAAGGGAGATAGTTAGAAACATCGATGAGAGAGAGTCATCGATCAGCTGCCTCTTGCACACCCCCTACTGGGGATATGCCCGCAACCAAGGTACATGCCCTTTACCGGAATCGAACCCGGGACCCTTCAGTCCCCAAGCCAATACTCTATCCATTGAGCCAAACTGTCTCGGAAAAAAAAAAAAAAAAAAAAAAAAAAAAAAAAAAAAAAAAAAAATCTTAAGTGTTTACTAATGAAAAGAAATGCATCATCTTCTAAGTAGTTTCAATGATTTCCCCTCAGACCGTAGAGTCTGAATCAGAAAATCATTTATATATATGGCCCAATATAATTTCAAAAACTCATCCTAAATCTAATTTACAAATCCCTTCACTCAATGTGAGTGCTTGCAAACTACTTACATTCTTGGAATTTGGGCATTGCAAGAGCAATAAAAATAGATCAATTATTTGCATCTACACTGCGTAAGGCCTTCTATTCCCAGACTGTCAGTTACTGATCCCCAACTCTTTGGTGTTTGACATTAGCATTGATCTAATTATAGAATACTTTAATACCATCAAAGGATACAGCATTTTGTGCATTATGTAAAAAAAAGAATGTCACAGCCCTGGCCAGTTGCTCAATGGTCACAGCGTGGGCCAGTGGACAGGTCAGATCCAGGTCAAGTGAGGTACCTTCCTTGCACGTTCAATTCCCAGCCAGGTGGGGGCGCCTGTGGAAGGGGGCCAATGGATGCTTCTCTCTCCTCTCCCTCCCCCCTCCCCTTCCCACTCTCTAAAAATCAATGGAAAAAACATCCTCACTCCTTGGATGAGGATTAAAAAACAAAAAGAATGCCACGTTTATTTTGGCAAGTTGGTAACGTCTCTCTCACCCATATCCACACACATTACCTGGAGTGTCCCCACCCCGGAAAGAAGATCCCTGGGCCGGAGGGACGGAGGCGAGGCCTCCCAGGGAGACCGGCAGGGTTAGGAACGCAGTCCACAGCTCCATCCTCCCCCGCAGCGCACCCAGGGCGGTCACCCACCCTCCCTCCCCACAGCGCACCCAGGGCGGTCACCCACCCTCCCTCCCCACAGCGCACCCAGGGCGGTCACCCACCCTCCCTCCCCACAGCGCACCCAGGGGCGGTCACCCACCCTCCCTCCCCACAGCGCACCCAGGGCGGTCACCCACCCTCCCTCCCCACAGCGCACCCAGGGGCGGTCACCCACCCTCCCTCCCCACAGCGCACCCAGGGGCGGTCACCCACCCTCCCTCCCCACAGCGCACCCAGGGCGGTCACCCACCCTCCCTCCCCCATAACTCCTCGGGCCGCGCTTTCTGGCCACTTTCTCCCAAAGACACGCTCCCAGGCCCGCGGCCGTGCCTTCCCGGCCTGCAGCCTCCCGCCCCCTCCCCGCAGCCCCTTCTCCTCCGCTTCCGTACCCGCCCGCCTTGTTTCCGGCCAGGACTGCGGCCCCGCCCACGCCGCCTGCGCAGTCACCCTGGCACCAGCGCAGCTTCCTCCGGGAGCGGCCTGAGCAGCGCAAGCAGCCTTCCGGGCGGAAACCGAGACCCTGACTTTGGGTTCCGGGCGCCTGCAGCGACCGGGGAGCCAGTGCTCTTTCCCTAGGCAAAGCCGCCTCAAAGCCGCAAATCCAGGGAGCTGAGCCAATCACACTCTGTTCTTATGGCTCTTAATCCCTTACAAGGAAG
The DNA here is from genome assembly GCF_964339955.1 of Pipistrellus hanaki. Classification (NCBI taxonomy): domain Eukaryota; kingdom Metazoa; phylum Chordata; class Mammalia; order Chiroptera; family Vespertilionidae; genus Pipistrellus; species Pipistrellus hanaki. Next base: position 23,749,996 of record NC_140521.1, read on the forward strand.
ATTGCCGCAAGGGAGCTCTCCACGCTACCCTTGCACGGGGGAGGCACTGGGTTCTGGAGGAAAGAATGCAGGTTGTTGGTTTAGCTCTGCGTTTCTAATCACGGCTTCCCTGTTTCCTGAAGAATAAGAGCTATTCCGTGGTCCAGTTTTTAATGGGATGGTCAAGAAAGGTGACCTTTGAGGCAAGGAAGCAAGAGTAAAGTCAAACATCGGGATTTTTTTTTTTTTTTTTTTTTTTTTAACACATCGAGACTTTTTTAAAACACCGCAGGACTTGGGACAAATTGTTAAAAATCGGGACTGTCCCTCCAAAAGCGGGACGTCTGGTCACCTTAAGCAAGAGCCCTTTTGGGAACATCATTCCATGCAGAAGGAACAGTAAGTGCTAAGGCCCTGAGTCCTGAGCCTCATGCCCTGTCATTTAAGGATCAGCCAGGAGGGCAGTGAGTGGCTGGAACAATGAGCTGAAGGGAGGGAAGAAAATGTGGTTGGGACAAAATATGTTTTAAGGAATTTGCCCTGAGCAATTGGGGAAGCCATTGGAAGAGTTACATGATGTGACTTATGCTTAAGTTACATGATCTGTCTGGCGGTTGTGGGGAAACAGACCAGCCTCTGTTTTGTGGCAAAAGTAGAAGTTGAAAGATACGTCAGGAGACTCTTATAAAAATACAAACAAGTTGTAATGGTGGCCTCAACCCAGGAAAAGTAGTGGAGACAAGAAGTAGACAATATCTGGAAATACAGATTTTGAAGGTAGAGCCATAAAAATATACACTGAGTGGCCAGATTATTATGATCTCTAAACACATAATAATCTAGCCACTCAGTGTGTGTGTGTGTGTGTGTATCCTATATAATAAGGAGGGAATATGCTAATTGACTGCCACACACTCAAAGATGGCAGTGCCTACAGCCACAAGATTTCGGCACCCAGTCCCCTCAGCCCTGCTGGGGTGGCAGGCAACTGCTCTGTGCACCTGCCTTCAGAGTCCTCCAGTCCCCTCAGTGCCCCAGCTGACCAAGGCCACCCAAAGCTCAAGTAACCAGGGCCGGCTGAGGCTTGCACTGCCAGCAGTGGCAGCAGCAGAGGTGTGATGGGGTGTCAACTTCCCCTGATCACCGGATCGCCTCCTGCCCCTGAGGGCTCCTGGACTGTGAGAGGGGGCAGGCCAGACTGAGGGATACCCCACCCATGTATGATTTCATGCACCAGGCCCAGTGCATGAAATCATGCATGGGTGGGGTCCCTCTGGGTGGCCTGTGGGGATTGGGCCCCAGCTTGGGCCCCCAGGTTCATAGCCCCAGCTTGCACCCTCAGCCTTGTAGTCCCCCAGCCCCACCAAGCACTCTGCTGTATCCGGGCACTGCCCCTTCACCAGCTCCACCATCCTGCCATGGTCCCGCTGTTGTTGTTCTGCACACAGCATAGCACACAGCATAGCAAGCAGACGAACTCCTGGTAGAACAATGTGCATATTAGGCTTTTATTATTATTGTTATTTTACATATATTTTTAATTTATTTCAGAGAGGAAGGGAGAAAGAGAGAAACATCAATGATGAGAGAGAATCATTGATTGGCTGCCTCATGCATGCCCCCACTGGGGATCGAGCCTGCAACCTGGGCATGTGCCCTTGACTGGAATTAAACCTGGGACCCTTCAGTCCGCAGGCTGATGCTCTATCCACTGAGCCAAACCAGCTAGGGCTAGGCTTTTATTATATAGGATACTAGAGGCCTGTGCACGAATTCATGTACAGATGGGGTCCCTCCACCTGATTGGCAACTGGGGGTGACTGGCAGGGAGGAGGGACTGAAGCCAGTGGGGGGGGCGGGAGGAGGATGGAATTGCAGGAGGTTGGCTGTGGGTGTCCACTGACCACTAGGGGGCAGCTCCATTGTTGAGTGCCTGCTCCCTGGTGGTCAGTGTGCGTCATAGCTATCAGCTGGTCCGCCAGTTGGCTGGTGGTAACAGTTGCTTAGGCATATAACAAATGTACCTGTCATCCTCGCACAGGGACCATGCTAATCTCTGTATTGTTCCGATTTCAGTACATGTGCTGCCAATGTAATATGTGCTGCTGGCTGGCATGGCTCAGTGGTTGAGTGTCAACCTATGAACAAGGAGGTCATGGTTCCTGGTCAGGGCATGTGCTCAGGTTGTGGGCTTGATCCCCAGTAGGGAGCATGCAGGAGGTAGCCAATCAATGATTCTCTCTAGTCATTGGTATTTCTCTCTCCCTTTCTCTTCCTCTCTAAAATCAATAAAAATATAGTTTAGAAGAAAGAGGAGGAAGAGGAGGTAAGAGAAAGAAAGGAGTCAAGGATGACTTCAAGATTTTGACCATGAGCAACTGTCAGGGAAAGGTGAAGCTGTCATTGACTGATTGTGGGCAGACTGTGGGTGCAACAGTTTGGGAGTGGGGTAGAGAAGGAAAAAAAACAACTTGATTTTGAACATATTGAGTTAATGATATCTAGAAGACAGCCAGGTAAGATGAGAAGGCAATTGAATATCAGAGGCAAATTCTGCATTGGAGTTATACATTTGGGAGTTATTTCTGTCTTGATCGCAAAGACACTAGATGAGATTCCCAAGGGAGTGGCTTTTAATTACATTAAAGACCCACTTATGCCAGGCAGTGTGCCAGCTGCTGGGAAATGAGGGGTGAACGGGTCAGCGTCCCTGCCTTCAGGTGGCACCCAGTCCCACAGAGCAGTCAGCCTCAGTATTTTATCCGGGCGCTAGATAGATGCTCTTCACCAATGGCGTCACCCCTGTCATTCACAGGCGTGGCTCTGTGCAGCTGCAGACTCTCCAAAAACACCTCACCCACCTTCAAAGCGTCAAGGATTGTCGTATGAACAGCTGATCATAAGCCTTTTCTTTTCTACACCACCTCTGATTTTAAATATTGAAATATTATAAAGGGGCAGTATTGAATGTCCAACTCAATAGGAGTTAGTCAAGCAGTGGTCAGCAAACCATGGCTCTTGAGCCACATGCGGCTCGTTGGCCCCTTGAGTGTGGCTTTTCCACAAAATACCATGGCCTGGGCGAGTCTATTTTGAAGAATTGGCATTAGAAGAAGTTTAGGTTTAAAATATTTGGCTCTCAAAAGAAATTCAATCGTTGTACTGTTGATATTTGGCTCTGTTGATTAGTGAGTTTGCTGACCACTGAGTTAGTGCATTGAACGCAAAGAGCTCCAGACAGCAGGGATTGTGCCTTATTGTTTATTGCCATAAACCTAGGGCGTAGAACAGTTCTTAGTTCCTAAGCTGTGATCAATAAATATTTGTTGAATGGGTGAGTGACTTGGTAAGATTTTTATGATGCAATATATTTTAAATAGGTGACATATTTTGATTTGAAACTTTGGGCATGCGGTCACACAGAAGTGAGTCGGGTTTTTGCAGCCATTCCTTAACAAGAAATTGAGTGTTATGAGCAAAGAACATGTCTTCTTAGACTGTAAGACTCAGAGGACTGAGCCAGGAGGGAAGCTGTAGTGTGTATTGCTTCCAACTCAGCTCCTGCCATGTGGGGCCTGTTAGATTGGCGCGGAGGGTTCTTGTCTAATGGACATGATCAGAGCAGGAGAGCTCCGGGAGGTGAACTCTGATGCTGTAGGTAAGAGTCAATGTGCAATACTTCTGGAAAACAATTCAGCTACTTACAGGTGATATGGTTGAGTAACACTGAGGCAATCCCAAAAAGAAAACAACATGGAACTAAAATTAGGACAGAAATAATAAACCCTCAGATTAAGGGATTAAGAGCTCTGAGCCAGGATTTAATTTAATACCAGAGCCTGGTTGAAGGCATTAGCACATCTGAAGGAAGATTGTAAATTGGGAAGATTTGTTTGACTCTTCAAGCCCAACAGCACGAGAACCCAACCACAGCAAAGACCCCAGCACTCCTGTGAGGCCAGGCAGTTAACATACACAAGAGTCCACACTTCTCCAGTGACAGACACAGAGCCCACTAACCACTACACAATTTGCCAATAACTAGGCTAATATTTTAAAATTTTGAGGAGATAAATAAATTCCAGAAAAACTCGTTATTAAAAGGTATGTAAGAAAAAAATAGAAAATATGAACAATCCTATATCTACTTAAGGAATCAACTCTGTAAGTAAAAACCATCTCACAAAGAAAACCCCAATCTTAAGTGGGATAGAGCTGATAAATTCTACCCAAGTCTATTTTCTCTCAGAAAGTTCCAAACAAAAAAATCAGCAAATTGAATACAACTCCTTTGTTGTATTCAGCAATATATAAATAAGATAATAAATCAAAACCAAGTTGGGTTTATTATAGGAATGCAAAGTTGGTTTAACATTACACAGTGATAGCAAATCAAACAAATACAAATAGTGTGGTGCAAAGATAGACCAAAAGATCACTGAAATTGACCCAGAAAGAATATGAGATAACGTGTTTCTAGGAAAGGCCCAACAAAAATTCAGTGGGGGAAAGGATTGTTTTATAATAAATGATTCTTGATCATATGAATTGGGCATTCATATGAAAAAAATATTTCTTTTCCTTTCTCACACCATACACAAAATTAATTTGAAATAACTCATAAACCTACTTGTGGTAAGTAAAGCCACAGAGTGTCTAGGAAAAAAATAGGTAACTATCTTTATGAATTGGGATAGGATAGATTTCTTAAAAAGTTCACAAAGAAGCACTGTCCATGGAATAAAAGATTGCTACACTGGACTTCATTAACATGAAGAACTTTAGTAAGGTAAACTAAAAACTAGGAGAACATATTCACAATATACATATTCAACAAAAGACATATTCATGACAAATAAAAAACTTCTACAAATCAGTAAAAATAATAACCCAATTAAAAATAGGCAAAAGACTTAAAGAGCTGTTTTACAAAAGGCTATCTAAGGATCAGTAAATACATGAAAGAGTGTGACTCAGTTGTTTGGAGTGTCATTCCATACACCAAAAGGTTGTGAGTTCAATTTCCAGTCAGAGCACATCCCTAGGTTTCAGATTTGACCCCTGGTCGGGGCGCCTACGAGTGGCAACCGTTAAGGTAGAATTGAAAACAACAGGAGATAGTCCTGAAAACGGTTATGCAGTTGGATTTATCAGTTTGAGTGGCATCTGGACCCTGTCTGAGGCGTTAGTTGGCTAAGCGTTAAGCACATCCCCGTTAAACCCTCAGCAATCAGAACACTTGCTTCACTAGATTTTGCCAAATGCTGATCAGACTGGACTGAGCTAATCTGCTCTTCCTGAAATGTCATGGCCAACAATGACCAGGACTTCCTGTATCACCAGCCTTGGTGCCGGAGAGATAGGACTCGGGCTCTGATGCAGACGTGCCACAGCGCCTGAGGCTAGTGACCTCGCCTCCTGGGCCACACCAGGTCCCTGGCTCCGGTTTCAAACGGGATCTGGGTCAGGACAGAGGTGAGCACTAGCATCCAGCCAGCAGGTGGAGGCGTGGTCACCACGGATTAAGCAGGATTTGGCCTTGGAACCAGAGAAGAGTCCGAGGGCCGAAGGAACTGAATTTACTGGTTGTGACTGTGGGGCCATGTCTTCTACCCCCATGGCTGGCCTGCCATCCGACATAAGAGTTCACTGGTAGTCACTCCTTTGGACTAAGAAACTGAGTGCAGAGGGTCCTGGTAAAAGGGCGCTGTTACCAGATAGAGCTGTGTGGCCACAGCATGCTCATCAGTGACCCCGGAGCTCACGGTGACCCCAGGGCTCACGGTGACCCGGGGGCTTACGGTGACCCGGGGGCTTACGGTGACCCGGGGGCTCACGGTGACCCGGACGGGGGCTCACGGTTACCGGGGAGGTCACGGTCACCGGGGAGGTCACGGTGACCCGGGGGCTCACGGTGACCTGGACGGGGGCTCACGGTGACCCCGGAGCTCACGGTGACCCGGGAGGTCACGGTGACTCGGGAGGTCACGGTGACCCGGGGGCTCACGGTGACCTGGAGGCTCAGCAGCTCTCTGGGCAGCTCTGAAAGACGGGTTTGCTGAGGCTGCCCTTGGACTGGCAGTGTGTGGGGGTATCAGGGCACTGCTTTGGGAGGAGGGGTCCTTGTGTGACCATCGGGAGGGTGTGGAGCAGCAGTGAGGAGCAGGACACACACAGGGTCTCTGCTCACCGCCCCACTGCCCTGCGCAGTGCCCAGGGCTCTGCTAGGCCGTGCTCCTCCCCTGGGCCCGCCTGTGGCCTGCTCCACCTTCCACTGCAGGGGGGGCTTTCGGAGTCTCCTGCGGTTTTCTGTGCTAAACAGCCTCCTCCCCAGGACCCTCTCCCTCCAGCTCCGCCCACAGGCCCTGCCAAGTGTCTCTGAACAGATGCATTGGGATGTGCGAGATGGTTCTCCCTGGGGCCTCGCTCACAAGTCGGGTTTAGGTCCGGCAGAGCTGGGAACTGCTCTCAAATGCCCACACCTCCAGGTTCTTGCGTGGCTCCCACTTTGAGGCTTCTTTCTCGCCCTGGGCTCACGGAGCCCCACGCTCCACAGGCTCCAGGCCTCTGGGCTGAAGCCCTCTCTTCTGTGCTCAGCCCTGCAAGCTCCTGGGTCTCCAGGTTGCATGCCAGCTTTCAGCGCTGGCCTCGTGGCCGGGATGCGAGCGCCACCTCGTGGCCAGTGCCTTCATCACATGGCGTGCTGACCTTTGGCTAATAGCTGCCTAGTCCAAAGCATGGGAGGACTAGTCCAAAGCCCAGCCCTCCCATCCGATGCATCCCCCCCCCCCCCTCCCCGGCTCCAGGACAAGCCACTGGGGCGCCAGGGCCTCCTTCCAGGGGAGACATGGTTAGCCCTTGGACAGGGCAGGCCCCATTGGTCCCATTCCTGCAGGTCCCGCCCCTTTCCACAGGAGCTGGAAGTTGGCAGTGTTACCACCATGAGCTTGAATAGCAGTCACACATCTCCAGCAAGGTGACCTCAGCCCTGACCTGGATGTCTCCCCTCAGGCCCCTGGGCGCCCTCTCCCCTACACTCACCCCGCCCAGAGGGGTCACTGCAGGCACAAGGTCATGCCCGCAGTGCCCAGTGTCCAGTGCCCAGGGCCCGGCCTCCACCTGGTGGCCTAGGCCTGCTCAGATGGATGTGAGGTGGCAGGACCCTGACCGGGGAGCCGGCAGGCCCACGTGCCAAGAGGCCCAGCGGGTGGGAGGGGAGGCCAGCGCTCCCGTGTCACAAGAGGACTCACGTGTGGAGAGGCCGCGGGACAGAGCTCTGCTTCAGGAGGCGGCGCCCGGCCGGGGCAGAGCTGCGGGAAGCATGCGCCTGCAGGGCCTTGGCTGTGGTGCCGAGGCTCCAGGCCGCATCCTGGGGCGGGAGAGCCAGACCAGGCGGCTGGAGCCTTTCAGCCAGGAGAACAAGCTTGGCTGGCCCCCCATGGACCTGGCCTCCCATGGACCTGGCCTCCCATGGATGCTGGCCCCCATGGACCTGGCCCCCATGGACCTGGCCCCCATGGACCTGGCCTCCCATGGACCTGGCCCCCCATGGACCTGGCCCCCCATGGACCTGGCCTCTCATGGATGCTGGCCTTCATAGATGCTGGCCCCCCATGGACCTGGCCTCCCATGGACCTGGCCTCCCGTGGTCCCAGCCTCCCATGGATGCTCGTCTACCATGGATGCTGGCCCCCATGGATGCTGGTCTCCCGTGGACCCGGCCTCCCATGGACCTGGCCCCCCGTGGACCTGGCCTCCCGTGGATGCTGGTCTACCATGTATCTGGGCCCCCGTGGACCTGGCCCCCTATGGACCTGGTCTCCCATGGATGCTGCCCCCCGTGGACCTGGCCTCCTGTGAACCTGGCTTCCCATGGATCTGGTCCCCATGAATGCTGGTCTCCTGTGGACCCGGCCTCCCATGGACCTGGCCTCCCATGGACCTGGCCTCCAGTGGACCTGGCCCCCCGTGGATGCTGGCCCCCAATGGACCTGCCCTCAGAGCTGGGCCAGGACAGAGCTCAAGCCACCTGCCCAGCCTTGAACCCCTCTCCAGGACTACTCCGGGGAGGAGAGGTGAGCAGGGCTGTGCAGGTTCCCTGATACCCTCTCCTGTGGTGGGGGGGCGGGCGGGGGTGGCGCCAGGCCTCCCTGCCTGGGCCCCAAATGTGGTCCACCATTCCCAGACTTTCTGTAGGGCAGGGGCGAGGCCTGGCCTAGCCAGCAACCACGGCAGTTTGGGGGGCATTTGTCTCAGCGCACCTGGGGCCTCCATCAGGAGGGATGGAACAGGACCCTGGCCTCTGCTCTCCCAGGCCCCAGCACTGCCCCCCGCTGACACCCAGTGCTCCCTCTCAGCCTCCCTCCAGCCATGGACACTCTCTGGTCTGGTTTGAACCCCCTACCGCGCACCCCCCCCCCACCCCCCCCGTAGCTTCCCTCCAGGGAGAGAGAGGTCTGGAAATGCAAGACCCTCTTAAAGGGCCAATGCACAAAATTCAGTGTGCAGCCACTCACCTTGGGCTCCAGCAGAGGGAGGGCAGAGTGGACTGGAACAGTGTAAGCAGAAGCCAGGCTTGGGGGTTCTGGGGTTAGAGGTCAGAAGGTAGACACCCGGATTCCTGTGCTGAGGCACTCTATCCCCTTCAAAGGTCATCTTTCTAAGACAGACTTTGGCTACCAGGCGATTTTTGCCTGGAGGGACGGCAGTTGACCCATCATATGGGAAAACCCCTTGCTCCACAGTGTGGAGTTTGTTAGGCCCATTGAGAAGCTGAGAATAACAATTAGGCTCCAAGCAGAAGCAATTTGCCCAGCCAGTTGGAAAACCTCCACCAGCACCTGTGCACGATTGCCTGAGGCTACTCAAGACTGAATCCAATCAGTCTTCAGGCAGAGGTGGGTTTCTGGAGGCTTTGAGTCTTTGCCAGAACTAATTAGGCAAAAACAGCAATTGACACTGTCCTGCTTTAGAGGTTGGGAGGCATAGCCTATCAGGGGTCTTCAAACTACGGCCCGCGGGCCACATGCGGCCCGCAGAGGAGTCTGATCCTGCCCGCCAGGTTTTTTGGGCAGTGAGCGCAGCCGAGGTGTTACAGTAGGAATTAGTAGTTCATATAGTCCGGCCCTCCAGCTCTCTGAGGGACCGTGATCTGGCCCCCACTTTAAAAAGTTTGAGGACCCCTGGATCTACATCAACTACGGTAATACCTTACTAGGGTGTTGTTCTCAGAACGTCCACAAGAGGGAGCAATTGCAAATCCTCCCTTACTGGGATGATGTTCTTAGCATGTTCACAGATGATCCCTTACGAGGGGGAGGGAGCTGTTCTCAGAAACTCCACAATTAGTAAGGGTGTTGCGACTCCCACCACCCCTTACTTATTATGCTAAGTCATGGTTTTGAATTTTTGCTGAGTCCTGGTTCTGAGTTTTTGCTGAGTGGTGCTGGTGACATGCCAGCGGGTTTTCCTGAGTCATCCATTTCCTCTAAGCCCTCGCTTCATTCCAGAACCTCTCCATTTCCTGAGGTCTCTTGCTTCTTTCCGGAATCTGTTTTTTCTGATTTCTTGTTTTTCTCATAAATCTCTGTTTTCTCTGATCTCTCAATCTTTCCGTATTCTCTCCATTACCTCTGAATTCGTGCTTCCCTCCTGAATCTCTGTTTCCTCTGAAATATCACTTCCCCACGAATCTCTCCATTTTCACTGAACTCCGGCTTCTTACTGCTCTTCTCCAGAATTTCTCCATTTTCTCTGATGTCTCACTTTGACCCTAAATCTGTTTTCTCTGATCTCCAGCTTCTTGCCTCATTGTCTCCACTTTCTCTGATGGCTCACTTATCTCCTCATTCTCTCTGTTTTCTGTGATCACTTACTTCTTTTCTTGTTCTCTCCATTTTCTCTGAACTCTCACTTCTCTCCAAAATTTTGCCATTTCCTCGTATCTCTCACTTCCTTCCTTAATCTCTTTGTTTTCTGTGGTCTTTTGCTTATCTCCGGGATTTCTGTTCTCTCAGATCTGGAGCTTTTCTCCTGGAATTTAACCTCTGACCTTTATCATGTGAACTTTGACTTCCTATCCTAGACTTCTAACCTCTGATCCATGAGCTCTGAACTTCTATCTCTGGCCTTTGACTTTGATGACTAAGCTTTGACCTTTAACCCTAAGCTACTATCATCAGTCTTGAAATTTGAGCTCTGGCCCTTGACCCTTAATACCAAGCCATGAAGTCTGACCTTTAACCTTCATACATTGAGCCTAAATCTCAAGCCTTAGTGCATTTAAATGTTGACCTTCCCTTTGACCTATCACTCTTGACCTTTGACCTCTGACTGAATTTCACTTTTATCCTTGACCATTGACTCTTGAATTTTGAACTTTGACCTCTGACCCTTAAGCTCTGACAGCTGGTGCCCAAGACTTGTGCCTTGGTTTTGAACCCTGATATGACTCTTGAACCCTGATGCTCAATCAAGCCTTGCATCTTGACCATTGACGTTTTAACCATCAGCTTTGACATCTGAACCTTAATCTTTGACCCTTGAACCTTGAACTCTGACCCCTGACTTTTGACCCTGACCATGACCAACTCACTCTCTCCCTCTAAAATTCCAACTTAACCTAAATGGGGATAAATAATATCATCAGAATAAATTAACTATAAAATTATGTAATGATGACACATTTTACACATGAGGAGATGCTCATGTTGGCGAATCAGAGCAATCTCTTCCAAAGCCAAAACAATAACAAATTGATACACTAATGGTTTTTCTTTGATATTAGGATCCTCTATGCACTAAAAGAAGCTACCCAAAGAACAAAAAAGAGAGCCTATGAAATGCACGAAAATAATTACAATAATCTCCAATAACACTTGTTATTCCAAATCAAGAATTTATAAAATGCATGAACAAAATAACAAACTACTGAATTTTTTAGGTGATCTTGAATAATCTTTTCTCCAGAAAAGACACACCACAGACATACAAAACGGTGGCAGGTCTGATTACAGGAAAGGGCACATACAGGAGGCAACCGATCAATGTCTGTCTCTCTCTCTCTCTCTCTCTCTCTCTCTCTCTCTCTCTCTCTCTCTCTCTCTCACTATAATGAACATGTTATCATAGGTGTAAAGGAAAGTAGACAGGGTCATCTAAGGCAAAGGTTAACTTTGTCAGCTAAGTTTCTATCCTATAAGCTGCTTTTAGTTATAAGATTTTAATTTGAGTCCATTCTCAGTGGTTATTTTCGGTCTCTGAGTTAGCAAGGCTGTCATGCAGTCCTGCCCTGAGTTTGTCAGGTTACTATTGGGCCCCCTTTTCATGCATATATTTCCCTTTTGGTAATAAATTAATCCAAAAAAGGAAGAGATGGCCAACCTGTCGGTTTGGTATTGAGGTGCCACGCTGCTAGAAAGGCTTATTTCTGGGAAGTCTCAGTTAGCATTTGCCTTGCTAAGCAATGGGGCCATTCCAGTTAAACGAATATCATAACTTCGGATGGAAGTGAAGGCTGATTTTCTCCTCCAAAATGAAAGGCAGGTAAAGGGGAGGCAGTCATGTCTTAAGGGCCAGACAGCTTCACAGGGGCCAGACACCAAACATTCAAAGAACTAAAACCTACCCTCCTCAGACTATTCCAAAATATTCAAGAGGAAGAGCCTTTTTAAGCTCTTTATATGAAGCCAGCATCACCCTAATACCAAAACCAGATAAAGACACCCAAAGAAAGAGAATTGCAGACCAATATAGCTGATGAACATAGATGCTAAAACCCTCAACAAAATTCTAGCAAATCAGGTCCAGCAATACATCAGAAAGATCATACTCCATGATCAAGTAGGATTTATTCCAGGGAAGCAAGGCTGATACAATATTCACAAATCAATAAACATGATACATCGCATAAATAGAGAGATAAAAATCACATGACCATATCAACTGATACAGAAAAAGCATTTGACAAAATCTAACACCCTTTCTTGATAAAGACTTTCAACAAAGTGGGAATAGAGGAAGCATATATCAACATGATAAAGGCTATATATGACAAACCCACAGCCAAATCATACTCAATGGGCAAAAACTAAAACCATTTCCCCTAAGAACAGGAACAAGACAGAGATGCCCACTCTCATTACTCCTGTTCAACATAGTGCTGGAAGTGCTTGCCATAGCAAACAGACAATAAGAAGAAATAAGAGGCATCCAAATGTGAAATGAAGAAGTAAAACTGTCATTATCTATAGATGACATGATATTGTACATAGAAAATTCCAAAGACTCCATAAAAAAACTACTACACTTAATAAATGAATTCTGCAATGTATCAGGATACAAAATTAACACCCAGAAATCTATGGATTTTTAAAAATACATCAATAATGAACTCACAGAAAGAGAAATTAAAAAAAAATCCTATTTACCACTGCACCAAAAAAATTAAGATACCTAAGAACACACTTAACAAAGGAGGTACAAGACCTGTACACGGGAAAACTATGGTGCACTGAAAAGGAGACAGAGGAAGACATAAATAAATGGAAGAACATATCATGTTCATGGATTGGTAGAATCAACATTAAAATGTCCATACCACCCTAAGCAATCTATAGATTCAATGCACTCCCCATTAAAATACTAACGGCATATTTCACAGATCTAGAACAAACTCTCCCAAAATTCACTTGGAATAAAAATTAAAAAAAAGACCCTGAATAGCTGCAGCAATCCTGAGAAAGAAGAACAAAGTTGGAGGGGTCACACGGGTGGCTCTTCACAACTGTAGGGGATTTAAAAGTAACTATTTACCTCGTACCTTGTAAATCTAACACCTGGGCTAACCACCAAGTTTACATGATCAAATGAACAAGAGATGTGTATGTCAATACACGCAGAGAGAAAACTCACATACAAATGAATGCCAAAGACAATGAGGTAATGTTGGAAATTGGGGAAACAGGGTCTTAGATTGTAGAGGTGAAATGGGTGATATTTAGAAAAAGTACAGGATATGTGGCATTTTAATTTTTGTTGAGTAATCCCAAAAACTATAGGATGGGGGTGAAGGGAGCGGTAAGATAGGAACTTCAAGAAACTCCTGGTGGCCTGACCAGTGTGGCTCAGTGGTTAAGTGTTGACCCATGAACCAGGAGGTCATGGTTCAGTTTCTAGTCAGGGCACCTGCCCAAGTGTCAGGCTTGATCCCCAGATGGGGCGTGCAGGAGGCAGCCGATCACTGATTCTCTCTCCTCATTGATGTTTCTATCTCTCCCTCTCCCTTTCTCTCTGAAATCAATAAAAAAAATTTTAAAAAAAGAAACTCCTGGTGAAGTTCTCTTCCTATACGTATTTTTTCAAGTAAATCTTTTAGAAAGAAATGGGAGATCATAAGTTCTTTGTCATTTTTATTTTTTAACAATGAGCTTAAAATTAGTGTACCCCATGCAAAATTTTGGTCCTTTTCATCCCCACTTTAAAAATTTTAAATACAAGTTTACATCCACAAGACAAATGAGTAGACTGTTCCACATTTCACTGACATATTCATTGAGAATGAATTACTTTACTTCAATTGTTAAATCTTAGTTCAGCCCATCGGTGTGGCTCTGTAGACTGAGTGTTATCCCAGGCACCAAGAGGGCGCTGTTGGATTCCCGGTCAGGGCGTATGCCGGGCTGTGGGTTCAGTCCCCAGAAGGGGGCTTGCAGGAGGCAGCCAGTTGATGTGATACCTCTCTCATTGATGTTTCCTTCTCTCTCCTTTCCCTTCCTCTCTCTTTAAAAATTATTGCTACCATATATTTTTTAAAATCTTAGTTCAGGAAATGATGATGGAAATGTATTTCTAAAATGTCTGATTACTTGCTTATGTGGTGAAGAAACAAAAGTTTAGATTGATTTTTTAGTAATAATCAATAATCTTACTCTTTTAATATATTTTTATTGATTTCAGAGAAGAAGGGAGAGATAACATGCAGATAAATACATATGCTTTAAAACAGCACATGATGTGCCGAAACCTGTTTGGCTCAGTGGATAGAGCGTCGGTCTGCAGACTGAAAGGTCCCAGGTTCGATTCCGGTCGAGGGCATGTACATTGATTTCGGGCACATCCCTGGTAGGGGGTGTGCAAGAGGCAGCTGGTTGATGTTTCTCTCTCATCGACGTTTCTAGCTCTTTATCCCTCTCCCTTCCTCTCTTAAAAAAAAAAAATCAATAAAATATATTTTAAAATAAAAATAAAACAGCACATGAAGTATATAATCAAAGAAAATATACAATGGAAACAAAACACATAAATGCCTGGGAATGATCTTAACAAAAATGCACAATCTGTATAAGAAAACTTTACAATGCTCCCCAATAACGGACACTTGAACAACTGGACAGTATTGTATTCTTGGATAGAATTCTCCTAACGTTGATTATAAATTTATTATGATTTGATTAAAATATCAGCAATATTTTAAAGACCAAAATAAGCTCATTTAAGTTCACATGTTAAAATGAATAACAAAAAAGAAAATTCTGGCCTGGCCAGCGTGGCTCAGTGGTTAAGTATTGAGCTATGTACCAGGAGGTCACAGTTTGATTCCTGGTCAGGGCACATGCCTTGGTTGTGGGTTTGATCCCCAGTGGGGTGTGTGCAGGAGGCAGCTGATCTATGATTCTCTCTCATCATTGATGTTTCTTTCTCTCCTTCTCTAAAATCAATAACAATATATTTAAAAAAAGAAAATTTTGAAAAAGAAAATTAATAAATAAATGATACCCCGGCCAGATAGAATTGTGTATAGTGTTATAAAGCTACAGTAATTTAAAAAAATGATAAATTGATGGAACAAAATACAAAGTCCAGGAATAGACTCAAATACATATGGAAATTTAGTATAATAAAAATGTCTCCTTAGAACAGTGGGAAAATATCTTATATAATAAAAGCCTAATAGGCAAATTGACCAAACAGCAAAATGACCCATGGAACATCTGATCGCTATGATGCACACTGACCACCAGAGGGCAGACACTCAATGCAGGAGTTGGCCCCAGCCACCAGGCCAGCCAAGGCAGGTGCCATCAGGGACCCCTGACCCCCCACTGGTTGCCCAACAGATTGGCAGGGATCGCTGGCCAGGCCTAGGGACCCTGCCTGTGCACAGATCTCCTGCATTGGCTTCTAGTGCTTTATAGAATAAAAGGTGATGGGACAACTGAATGGGAAAAAATTCATTTCACTCATAACTATTATAAAACTGAAAGCTACTGAAATGTATGGGTACAAAGAGATCAAAAGTGAAAGAATGGAAGAAGACTATATTAAGCAATTGGTAAACCAAATGTCAATTACAATAGATGACAGCACTGGAGAAATGAAGGCAAAAAGCATGACTCTAAATAAAGAACACTTCCTATCAGTAGCTCCATTTCACCAGGAAGATCCACATTCACAAGCATTTCATATGTGAGATCAGTACATATGTGAGATCAGTACATATGTGAGATCATTTCATATCTGCTCAGTATACAGAGCAGAGCTACAAGGGAAACTGGACACTTTTATAATCAGAATAAATTTAACACTCTCATTCAGAGACAGAGCATACCTCTGTGAGAACAGCAGCCACCCACAAACACTCAGCAAAGATGTCAAACACTTCAACAAACTGGATTCAACACTCAGATAACCAACAACCTTTCCTGCTGAAAGATACCCACATGTTGTTCCCAAGTTGCACACAAGAAGGCAGCAAAACACCACATTTGGAAATGTTTTTTAAGTGATCACATAAATTTCAAAGAATTTAAATTATATAAGTTACTAGAAGCCTGATGCATGAAATCTGCGCAAGGGGCTTGGCCCCCCCCCCCCCCCCCCCCCGCGGCAGCAGCTGGCTTGGCCTCGGTCCCCGCCACCATGGTGGCCGCCTCTGCCTCAGCTCCTGCCCACCACAGCTTTATTTGGAAGGTCTGGAAGGACATCCGGAAGGGTGTCTGGTCTAATTAGCATATTATGTTTTTATTATTATAGGTATTTCTTGTTCTAATAGCAATTAATCAGTAACAAAAGGTAAGTAGAAAGTTCTTAGATTTTTAGAAATTCTTTATTGTTGAAAGTATTACATATGTCTCCTTTTCCCCCATTGACCTCTCCCCGGCTGCTCCCACCCCCAGCACAGGCCCTCACCCCCCTATTGTCTGTGCCCATTGGTGATGCTTTATATGCATGCCTTTGGTTGACCTCTTAGCTCCCTTCCCTTCCTTCCTTCTTCTGCAGTTTGGTGGTCTGTTTGATGCTTCTCTATCTCTGGATCTGTTTTGTTCATCACTTTATGTTGTTCATTATATTCCACACGTGAGTGAAATTATGTGAGACTAGAGACCCAGTGCATAAATTCATGCACCAGTGGAGTCCCTCGATCTGACCTTCAGGATTGGGCTGAAACTGGCTCTCTGATATCCCCTGAGGGATCCCAGATTTTGAGAGGGCACAGGCCAGGCTGAGGGACCCCACTTGTGCACGATTGGGGCTGGGGAGGGACATAGGAAGTTGGCCAGCCAGGGAGGCGTCAGGGGTAAGCTTGTGGGCATGTCCAGCCCATCTCACACAGTCCCCATCAGCCGGACCCTACCAGTAAGCTAACCTGGAGTGTCTGCCCCCTGGTGGTCAATGAACATCATAGTGATTGATTGAGAGGCCTTAGCATATCATTAGCATATTACGCTTTGATTGGTTGAATGGGCAATCAGACAACCGAACACTTAAAATATTAGGCTTTTATTATATAGTATTTATCTTTCTCCAACTGGCTTATTTCGCTTAGCATAATGCTTTCCAGGTCCAGCCATGCTGTTGCAAATGGTAGGAGTTCTTAAAAAAAAAAAAAAAAAATCCTCACAGCAGTGAGGACTTTAAAAAAATATATATCTTTATTGATTTCAGAGAGGGAGGGAGAGGGAGAGAGAGACTGAAACATCAATGGTGAGAGAGACTCATTGATCGGCTGCCTCCTGCATGCCCCCTACTGGGGATCAAGTCTGCAACCTGGGCATGTGCTGTTGGCCAGAATCGAACCCAGCAGCCTTCATTCTGCAGGTGGATGCTCTATCCACTGAGCCAAATCAGCTAGGGCTTTTTTCCCCCTGCGCCCTCCCCCCACCCCCACCAGCAGTGTAGTATTCCATTGTGTAGATGTACCATAGTTTGTTAATCCACTCATCTGCTGATGGGCACCTGGGCTGTTGTGAATTGTGCTGCTATGAACATAAGGATGCATATACCCTTTCTGATTGGTGTTTCTAGTTTCTTGGGATATATTCCTAGAAGTGGAATCATTGGGTCAAATGGTAGCTTTTTAATTTTTTGAGGAAACACCATACTGTTCTCCACAGTGCCTGCACCTTGAGAAGAGCACAGGAGTCCCTTTTTCTTCACGTCCTCACCAGCACTTGTGTTTGTTGATGAAAGGAAAGTCTTAGTTTTTAAAAAAGTCCTGTAATATACTCCCAAATAACATTTCTTTCAGCCACCCTGTCCTGCTGACATGCACTAAGGTGCAATTCCCAAGATACACACCAGATGGCAGCAGATGAGCACACTTCAGTTATTTTTAAGTGCCCATGCTGTACTCTGAGGCAAGTTTCAAGAAACTTGGAAGAATGGAAACTATATACAGTATGTTTCCTGTTGTCATTGTAATTAATCCAGAAATCAGGAACAGAAGAGAGCTAGACTCCTTATATTTTAAGTTATGAAATATACTTCTAACTCCCCAATACATCACAATTCAAGTTAGACAATAAGTTGAACTGAATGATAATATCACATACCAAAACTTATGAAAAATGTGCAGCCCTATTAATCTCTCCCTTAATGTCCTCCAGCAGTTTTTTTTTTAAATGTATTTGGGTGCTCCTGTATTGGGTGCATATATGTTTACCAGGGTTATTTCTTCTTGTTGGATTGCTCCCTTTAGTATTATGAAGTGGCCTTCATTATCCCTTATGTCCTTCACTCTGAGATCTAATTTGTCAGATATAAGTATTGCTACCCCAGCTTTTTTTTTTTTCATTTCCATTCACCTGGAAAACCTTTTTCCATCCCTTCACCCTCAGTCTGTGTGCATCTTTTTTTTCTGAAATGGGTTTCTTGTAGACAGCAGATACATGGGTCTTGTTTTCTTATCCAATCTGTTACCCTATGTCTTTTGATTGGAGCATTTAATCCATTTACATTTAAAGTTATTATTGATAGGAACTTATTTGACACCATTTCTATTCTATCCCCCTGTGCTCCTTCTTCGCTTCCTATTTCTTTTTTTATCTTCACAGTAGACCCTTTACCGTTTTTTGCATTGCTGCTTTGGTGGTGATAAATTCCTTTAGTCTTTTTTTTTTTTATCTGTGAAGCTCCTGATTTCACCTACAATTTTGATTGATAGCCTTGCTGGGTACAGTATTCTTGGATTCAGACCCTTTCTTTGCATGACTTTGTATATTTCATCCCATTCCCTGGGTTGGTGCTCTCACTGCTTTGGCTGACCTTGATTGGCTGGGTGAGGGCTAGGGTCCAGTTACAAAATGGAGGATAGCTCTGCCCTGCCTCACAGTACAAAATGGAGTCAGGAGTTTGCCTTGCCCCACCCTGCACTCTCAGATGTAATAACTATGGACACAGACAGTAAGGTGGCAAGGGCCTACGGTGGGGTGGGACCAAGGTGGAGTGAAGCTATGGGGGGAATCAGAGGGATATCTGTAATAATCTTAACAATAATGACTATATATTTATATGGAAAAGAAAACAGTCCATAAGTAATCATAAACACTTGACATTCGTGGCAGCGAGTTCCTGTCAGGGACCCTTTTTTCCAGCCAGCTGAAGTGTTTATGCTGGAAGAGTCAGTACTTTTCAAATCAGCGCATCAACATGCACACGGTAGAATACACACCCCCACAGGGCACACACTTTAAGACCCCATCTGAGTGTGCAGTACTGCTATCGGGCCACAGGGACTGGTGGAAGCAGCACAGAGCAACGTACCCCAGCACTGGCACCTGCCTCTAAGCACACCCTCTCACTTCCTAAGTCAAGGTGGACTGCCTTGGCCAGCACCCACCTGGCTCCTTGGAGACAGAGCACCGCACATGTCTGTGTGCAACGCTGCACATCCAACAGCATTCATTCTGATGTGAATGCTGAGCCTGGAGGAGGAGGTAGGAGCAGGGCCAGGTGCGGGCATGGAGCCCTGGGGAGGGGCAGTCGGGAAGAGAGACCTGCCAAAGGCAGACCTGCAGGACCAACAGCTGTGCCCTAGGTGGAAAAGTAATGCAGCCACTAAATGGAAAAAATCAAACTCTGAGGAACAGGAGCAGGAAGAGGAACCCGGAGGGAGGGGCATGGGAGAAGAGTGGATTACAGGAGCTTCTACAATTGTGGGGGCAAGGGAGCCCCGCCACAAAGGTCAGAGTGTCATATGCACGTGCCACTGCTGAAGGGCAAACACTAAGTGCTAGAAACCTGCAGAGAAAGCACAGATGGGCAGGAGGGAACCATGACCTCCCAGAGGCCAATGCCTGTAGATAGGGTATGTTCTTTATTTAATAAATAATAAATGTAATCTGTGAACTCCCTATTGGAGCCCCTCACTAACGATCAACCTGAACAGCAAACTATAACCACGACGTTATGTTCAAATGTAACTTAAAAAAGAGACATTAGCCCAGGGGCATGACTCAATTGTGGAACATCAACCAAGGAACCAGGAAGTGGGGGTTCCATTCCTGATCAGGGCTCATGCCCAGTTTGCAGGTTCAGTCCCCAATGTGGGGTGTGCTGGAGGCAGATGGTCCATGATTCTCTCATCATTGATGTTTCTTTCTCTCCTTCTCTCTTCTTCTCTGAAATCAATAGAAATAGTTTTAAAAAACAAATTAGAATGCTGTAGTCACCAAGAAAAATTCACGTATAAAATGCTGTGGTGGAATGTTTTCAACACTGGAATGGACTGACTCAAGTCCATCAAATTTCCTCAAATGTATTGGATGTGTTCATATAAAATATAACTTAGCAGAGCATTGAAAAGGAGCAATACCATCCATGTTGCTGGAGTTGCATGAGCACACACGGTAATTCCGGCGGGACTCCCAGATCTGCAGAGACCTGATGGCTGATGGATCCATGAGCAGCAGCAGCTCCGTGAGGGCTTGGGACACACTGTGGGTCCCACCAGGCCGATCCTGGCACCACAGACCTGGAGCTCATGGCGCCCCTGGCGTCACATCCGGTGTTCGTCCTGCCACGAGGAAGGCTGAAGGGCCCAGGGGGCAGTGACCTCCTGGGCACACGTCCAGGGGACGCCTGACCTGCAGCAGGTGGTCAGGTCTGTGGCTTTTAATCCCCGTCGGTGACTTTCTGTGAGAGCTGAACCCTTGGGCTGAGGAGGATCAGGTCCCACACCGAGGCCCTGGGCCGAGGAGGATCCTGTCCCACACCGAGGCCCCGGGCTGAGGAGGAGCCGGTCCCACACCGAGGCCCTGGGCTGAGGAGGATCAGGTCCCACACCGAGGCCTTGGGCTGAGGAGGATCCGGTCCCACACCGAGGCCCCGGGCTGAGGAGGACCCGGTCCCACACCGAGGCCCCGGGCTGAGGAGGACCCGGTCCCAAACCGAGGCCCCGGGCTGAGGAGGATCCGGTCCCTCACCGAGGCCCCGGGCTGAGGAGGACCCGGTCCCACACCGAGGCCCCGGGCTGAGGAGGACCCGGTCCCACACCGAGGCCCCGGGCTGAGGAGGACCCGGTCCCACACCGAGGCCCCGGGCTGAGGAGGACCCGGTCCCACACCGAGGCCCCGGGCTGAGGAGGACCCGGTCCCACACCGAGGCCCCGGGCTGAGGAGGACCCGGTCCCACACCGAGGCCCCGGGCTGAGGAGGACCCGGTCCCACACCGAGGCCCCGGGCTGAGGAGGACCCGGTCCCACACCGAGGCCCCGGGCTGAGGAGGACCCGGTCCCACACCGAGGCCCCGGGCTGAGGAGGACCCGGTCCCACACCGAGGCCCCGGGCTGAGGAGGACCCGGTCCCACACCGAGGCCCCGGGCTGAGGAGGACCCGGTCCCACACCGAGGCCCCGGGCTGAGGAGGACCCGGTCCCACACCGAGGCCCCGGGCTGAGGAGGACCCGGTCCCACACCGAGGCCCCGGGCTGAGGAGGACCCGGTCCCACACCGAGGCCCCGGGCTGAGGAGGACCCGGTCCCTCACCGAGGCCCCGGGCTGAGGAGGATCCGGTCCCACACCGAGGCCCCGGGCTGAGGAGGATCAGGTCCCACACCGAGGCCCCGGGCTGAGGAGGATCAGGTCCCACACCGAGGCCCCGGGCTGAGGAGGATCCGGTCCCACACCGAGGCCCCGGGCTGAGGAGGACCCGGTCCCACACCGAGGCCCCGGGCTGAGGAGGACCCGGTCCCACACCGAGGCCCCGGGCTGAGGAGGACCCGGTCCCACACCGAGGCCCCGGGCTGAGGAGGACCCGGTCCCACACCGAGGCCCCGGGCTGAGGAGGACCCGGTCCCACACCGAGGCCCCGGGCTGAGGAGGACCCGGTCCCTCACCGAGGCCCCGGGCTGAGGAGGATCCGGTCCCACACCGAGGCCCGGGGCCGAGGAGGATCAGGTCCCACACCGAGGCCCCGGGCCGAGGAGGATCCTGTCCCACACCGAGGCCCCGGGCCGAGGAGGAGCCGGTCCCACACCGAGGCCCCGGGCTGAGGAGGATCAGGTCCCACACCGAGGCCTTGGGCTGAGGAGGACCCGGTTCCACACCGAGGCCCCGGGCTGAGGAGGACCCGGTCCCACACCGAGGCCCCGGGCTGAGGAGGACCCGGTCCCACACCGAGGCCCCGGGCTGAGGAGGACCCGGTCCCACACCGAGGCCCCGGGCTGAGGAGGACCCGGTCCCACACCGAGGCCCCGGGCTGAGGAGGACCCGGTCCCACACCGAGGCCCCGGGCTGAGGAGGACCCGGTCCCACACCGAGGCCCCGGGCTGAGGAGGACCCGGTCCCACACCGAGGCCCCGGGCTGAGGAGGACCCGGTCCCACACCGAGGCCCCGGGCTGAGGAGGACCCGGTCCCACACCGAGGCCCCGGGCTGAGGAGGACCCGGTCCCACACCGAGGCCCCGGGCTGAGGAGGATCCTGTCCCACACCGAGGCCCTGGGCTGAGGAGGATCAGGTCCCACACCGAGGCCCTGGGCTGAGGAGGATCAGGTCCCACACCGAGGCCCTGGGCTGAGGAGGATCAGGTCCCACACAGAGGCCCTGGGCTGAGGAGGATCAGGTCCCACACAGAGGCCCTGGGCTGAGGAGGATCCGGTCCCACACCGAGGCCCTGGGCTGAGGAGGACCCGGTCCCACACCGAGGCCCTGGGCTGAGGAGGATCCTGTCCCTCACCGAGGCCCCGGGCTGAGGAGGATCTGGTCCCACACCGAGGCCCTGGGCCGGGAACGCCCCGGAGCAGCGCCCTGAGCAGCCCACACTGGCAGAGCAGCACAGGCTCCATCAGCCTCTGCTGGGAGGGTGGCCTGGTGCGGAGGCATCTTCCTCACAAACAAACCCCGACTCAGAGGGCGCCCCCTTGGCCTCTGGAGCAGCAGAGCAGGGCCTGAAGACAGGAGAACTGGGCGCCCGAGCTGGGCAGTGCTCAGCCCTGGCCCCAGGGCCCAGCTGCTCCAGCTCCCCATCTTCCCCCAGAAGCTGACCTACTCCCCAGTGAGTGCTTCTCTCCCCAGGACTGCCCTCCGAGGCCACTGGCACAGCTCCTCCCTGGGCTCAGCCACCAGACCCCAAGCCCACATCTGCCTGCAGGCTTCCTGGCCCAGCAGGGCCTGAGGGCCCTGAGGTCACACAGTTCCAGCCCAAGGAAGCTGCAGTCTCTGAGAGCCTGCAGCTGACTTCCTGGAGGGGCGGGACTTCCGGGCAGAACTCAGAGGGCAGTGGGCCTTGCACTGCAAGGAGCCCCTTTTCACCCCTGCTGGCTGGAGGGGGCAGCACAAAATGCTGTGCTGCCCCAAAGAGTCTCCTGTTAGAGCAGTGTGGAAGGAGTAGGGGTGATGCAGAGATGCGCTCCCCCTTCCTACAGGAAAGCCCTAATGTTTCCTGGCTCACAGGCCTCTTCCCGCCCTGCACGGAAGGGGCCACGCTGGTGGCAGGGCGTACATCTTGACATGCATAGGCACATGGACAGGGAGAGAACAGGCCCATAGGGAAACGTGCCTTGTGCCTGGGCGTGCCTTTGCCAGCATTTATGGGAAATTCCTACTGGGCTTGCTGCTCTGAGATTGGTGTTTCCACTCAGCCCCGTGCCTCAGTGTCTCCCTGTGCCGTGTGGTACCTCTTCTGGGCTGTGTGCTGTGTCCCCTAATCCAAGCGGATGGGACAGAGTGAGCGTGGCCATATTGCGAATAGGGCCTTGGCAGATGTCAAGGTCAGAGTGTGTTTCAAGATCTGGGATCGGTGGGCCATCGCTGCAGTGACAGGTGTCCTCCAAAGAGGGAAATGACCCCTGGAGCACAACCAAATGTGGTGGGCACCAGGACAGATTCCTCAAATTCCGTCTTTATCATGTTAATTGTTCCTGCACTCACCTACCTAAGAGTCCATCGTTTTACTTTTTATCCAATCCCAGAGGTTTCCCACTGCTTAGTCCATCACCAATGAATTTCATGTAACCCACCTATGTCCCTCCTTTGATTGCAATGTAGACATAGAAATGTAACCTGCCATTCTTTGGAGCATTCTCTGAATCCATTGAGGTTCTTCTTCCTGACATATGTTGACAGTTTGGCTCAAATAAACTCACTAAAATTCTTTAAAAAAAAGAAAATTAAAAAAAAAGAAAAAGGAAAACAAAAAAGAAAGAGGGAAATGAGAGTCACTAGCAGAGAGAAGGTCATGTGACTTGGACACGTGCAGAGATGGGTGCGGAGGATGGGTCTCCAAGCCAAGGAACCAGAAGCTGGGAGAGACTTTCCCTTGCAGCCCCAGAAGGACCAGCCTTGCCCTGATCTCCAGGGGGAGCATCTCACAGGCAGAGTGGGCAGCACTGGTTTCTGCCCAGCTGCCTGGTCACTGTGTCCTTCACTCCTGGAGAGAAGCCAGAGGAGAGGAAGGGACTCCCAGCTGCAGCCTCCAGGCTGGGGTTGAGGAGCAGGAGGCGGGGTGCCTGCAAAGCTGGCTCATCCCTGGCTCCCTGGGCACCTCACTGCCCCCACCCAAGTCTCTACAGCTTCTCCCTTCTATCCTCCACCCTGGCGCCCATGCCTCTTCCTCATGCAATGATTTCTCTCTGGCCAATTGGGAAGAAGGAGCCATTCACCCCATTTAACAGGAACTAAATAATGAAACCATTTATTCCCACGAGGTGTTTAGAAGGGGTGTAGCACACAGTAGCTGCTCCCTGAATGAATGCCAGCACCCTCCACAGGTACTCAGGGCCCTTGGTGGGCAGGAAGTTCTGTTTCTCTGCTTCTGGTGAGAGGCCTGGTCACAAACATGAGACAGTCCATGAATGACACACAGGCTGATGGGTGTATACAGGGCAAGTGGTATGGACAGGATGCAGGAGTGTATGCATGTGTGCATGAAAGAGGAAGAGAGAGAGAGAGAGAGAGAGAGAGAGAGAGAGAGAGAGAGAGAGAGAGAGAGGAAGAGAGAGAGAGGAGAACAGAGAGAGAAAGAAAGAGAGAGTTTGCAGGACATGCCAGATTTTCATAGGCTGTCATCCTAGAAATAGCTGAGTGAAAATGTATAGATCTATTTTAATGAAAGGGTGAGTGCAAGTTTCCCAGCTACTTCTGTGCCAGCTCACACTCAAATTGAGAGAGGACGCCTGTTCGCCACCCCCACCTCCTTCATTGACTCCTTCCAGGGTTTTCATTGCCCATCTGGTAGGTGAGAAATCAGCATGGAGATGCCCCATGAGAAAGGAAGGATAATGGGGGACTATAAGCTGCAAGGTCACCCTGACCCTCTTTTCCAGCTCCTTTCACCAGCCAGCCACCAATGTTCTGTCTTCCCTGGTCTCCACCCACTGAGCCTGCGACAGAACATTCCGGAAGGTCTGGGAGCTGCCAGCTCTTCTCCCATCCTCCTGACCTGGGCCCCCTGCAGCCCTTCCCCAGTGCCTCTGGCAGGTCCTCTTTGGTGTGCGCCCAGCAGAGGGCTCACCCTCACCCTCGCAGGCCCCTTCCCTTCAGCTCACCCAGCCAGGCAGTGCCCCTGGCTGTGCTGGAACCAGACTGTGCTGGCTTGGGAGAGCCATGCATGTTTCCAGGGACTTCACGGGCCACGTGATACATCCCACGTGGCTAAAAATCTGCTTATGTGAATGTGGGCTTGAATAATTTATATTAAAAACAAAGGTAGTAAACCTGGCTGGTGTCCCTCAGGGGGTTGGGAATTGATTGTCCCGTGCCCCAAAAGGTTATTAGGTCCATTCCCAGGCAGGGAACAGGCCCAGGTTGTGTGTTCAGTCCCTGGTAGGGGTGTGGGCATGAGGCGACTGGTCAAGTCTCTCTCTCTCTTACTCTCTGTATTCCTCTTTCTAAAATCAATCAAAACATAATAAGGAAACAAAGGTTATAAATTCTCAAAACTTGCCCTTGGCCCAGTTGGCATGGCACAGTGGTTGATCATCACGGTTTGATTCTCAGTCAAGGGCACATGCCTGGATTGCAGGCTTGATCCCTGGGGGTGGAAGTTGGTGGGTGGGGCGTGGGGAGTGGGCGCTGGGGGCAGAAAGGGGAGGTTTGCAGGGGGCAGCAAATCGATGATTCTTTCATCATTGATGTTTCTGTCTCTCTGTCTCCCTCTCTGTCTCTCTCTCTCTGTCTTTCTCTCTGTCTTTCTCTCTGTCTTTTTCTGCCTTTCTCTCTCTGTCTCTCTCCCATCCTCTCTGAAATCAATAAAAATAAATATTTTTACAAAGAAACCCTAAAGCTTTCCACTTGCCATTGTTTCCATGTTACCCACACTCTTGGGGTTACTCAGACCTATTGTACCTACGTGGGGGTGATATCATAGAGCAGGGTTGCACCGCACACCTATTCCCATCTCCCTGCTTAGGGACACCGTGTCACCAGGTTGAAGTGGACACTGGTGGAAATGTTTACACCATAGGAATCGGCCAATGTTACCAAACCAGGACTTGATTTGTTTTCTGCTGTGCCTATTGTCTCTAGATGTGAGAAAGTGATGAAGAAAATGTTCATAGTAAAGATTAAACCTACAAGTGTGTCCTGAGTGAATGTTATGGCACGTAAATGGTCTCCCTGGTTTTAAAAAGATGTCTGTAGGCATTCCAGGGCAAACACATCACAGGAATGGAGGGACTCGGGATTGCACCCAGAAAAGCACTACGCCACTGAGCGGTCACTCACATCGTGAACAAAAGAGTGAGGATCCCACACACACCTTCCGCTTGTCTTACCTGCCAACGGGAGAGAAAGCATCACCCAACCTTCTCGTGGGAACGACACTCACCCGTCAGAGGAGGGCAAGCACAGCTTGGCTGTAAGTACATCTATTTGGTGAAAATCAATGAGAGCTTTCTAAGGGGATCAATGGGCTGCGCATATGTTTATATACGTGTGTGTGCGTGTGTGTGTGTGTGTGTGTGTGTGTGTGTGTGTACATATGAAGGTATTTTCTCCTCTTCCTCTAGTTGTTTGGTAAACATTTGGCTGGATCCTTCCTTCTCGAGGTTTGCCCGACCTGTTCCCATTTTCTCACTGTCCTGCTCTCCCAGGGGAGCCCCTCTGGGGCCACAGGTGACCCCACCCTCTCTGCAGGCAGACCTCAGCCCTGAGCATCACCTGGATGTTTCCCACCCCCAGACCACACAGCTCCCAGCCAGTGCAGGGTGGGGGGGCATGGAGGTCATGGGGGGTGGTTAGGGTGTCCTCTCAGCAAGAGGACCCTGTGGTACCGCCCAGGGGCCCAGCACCTGGGTTCGGTGATCTATGAGTGAGACGTCAGAATTGGAAGCAGCTGAGGGAGTGATGGATGGGACATGGGGAAGAGGGGGGGTGTTGCCCAGCAGGGTCTGGGTGCGGGGGACTAGGTGAGAGAGGAGGCTCACAGAGGCTTTAGTGGGAGGATGGGAAACGGTGTGCTGAGTATTTAGGGTTGGGGGTGACTTGGGACATCCAAGCTGGAACAGGTCTGGAGGCTCCCAGGGAGGCCTGGGCTAGAGGTGCTCCCAGCCTCAGGAAGATTGCAGGGAAAGCTGTGGGAGTGCACCAGCTGGTCTGGGGCTGGGGGAGGGGTGATAGCAGATGAGGTGCACTCATTGGTGAGCCCCATGGAATACTTAGTCTCCAGAGGGATGGGAGTAGCTAGTGTGGAGGCTGAGGGAGGGAAGTTCAAAGAGGAAGGTCACCGGTGGATGCCCAGAGGTGCCATGGGGCTGAGGAGCTGTGGGAGGCAGGCAGACCAGTTGGCAAGTCCCTGCCAAGACCCAGGGACAGGAGTGTCGGCGTACCTGGGATGAGAACAGTCAGCTAAGAGGGTGGCAGATTCCAGACCCATTCCCAGTTCAGGGGAGCTACCACCTGTGGGAAGCAGAGAGAGGAGGCCCCACCCCCCACCTCCTGCACCACAAGCTTTGGGCTTCTGTGATGGACAACTGGTGCCTTGAGTAAGCAGGGAGCCCAGAGGAGTCAGGGGAAGAGGGGGTAGCTCTGGCAGGGGGTCTGAGGCAGCCAACCTCAGGCCTAAAGCTCAGGAGTGGTCAGTGCCAGGGGAGCAGGTGGTCATCCCTGCAGGGGGGGTGGGAGGGGAAATGCCTCCAGGGTGGAACCCGGGAGCCAGCACCCAGGAAGCTTTCAGTGAGTGTCTGTGGATGGGATGGGGAGTGCCCCAGGGGCTGGCCAGTGGGAGCTGGAGAGCTGTCCCAGGTGGGAGATTGTCGGGGACAGAGGCTGAGTGCTCCCAGGGGGGCCTGGCAAGGGTCAGACCTTGCAGCAGCCCAAGGCCAGGGGAGGAGGCCTGCAGGGCCTGCGCTCAGTTTGGGTCCAGCACGGGGAGGGCGGCGCACTGAGTGTGGCTCCCACAGGAGCTGGGCCACGGGAAAGAACGGGAAGGAGGGCGAGGAGGCACCTGCCAGCAGAGGCTGGTAAGGAAGGAAGGGTCACGCAGGTGGCAGCTGGACAGCCCACCATGAGAGTGGGTCTGGGGGATCTCAGGTGCCTCCCTCCCTCCTCTGCCTCTTCCCAGTGGAGTAGCCTTGGAAAATCCAAAGGATGGTCTGGAGCTGAGCTCCTGCTGTGCTATAAACCCTAAATCAAAATGGATTAAACTCATTTGACTTACAACACACCCAGGACTGGGACGGCTGCTGCCTGGTGAACAGGAAGCCTCCTTCCTCATCCTCTGACCGCCTGGCCCCGGGAGGTCTGCATTCCAGGGCCCAGGAACCTGGGGGCTGACTCGGGGAGCCCGGAGCCCCGACATCGCTGCCAGTGATGAGTGGAGAGGAAAATGAGGACTCAATTCTACTCCAACTCACTTTATTAAAAACTCAATTCTACTCCAACTCACTTTATTACAACCCATCCTGACATTAGCACTAATGGCTGCTCAGTACAATCTCCATGCACTCGGAAGAAAAGCCTGTGAGCACGTCCAGTGCTCAGCACATGAGCTCCAAAGGAAACCTCCTTCCAGAAGCCCCTCACCGTGCCGACCCCATCCCAGGAAGAGCACCTCAGAAACAACAGGACCCGAACGTGCAGGCACCCGGCCACAGGCACACAGCAGGTGCGATTCCCCATGGCAAAGACTGACGGGAACTGATGTAAATACAGGCTGTCCCCCAAAACACTAGAAAGCGATGAGACTGCTGCTGGACAATGAGTCCCCACTCAATGTAAATTCAGGCTGTCCCCCAAAACAGGTACAGAGGTCAGATGGAAAAGGACACTCACAGGATGTAAATATAGGGTGTCCCCCCAAAAAGGTATACCAAGGTTAGACACATGGTGGAAATTGCCTCCCACTGAGTGGAAAGGACACATATAGTGTCCCCCCAAAATGTACACACTTTAACAACCGCTAAAGCACTTAATTTTCACTCCTTTTCAAGTTTAACCAACTTGAAGAAATGGGTGAAGACAGACTAAGATTTGGATGAAGAACAATTTTCCAAGAGGCTTTCTACGGGGACACATATGAGTTAAAGTTTAGGGACCCAATGCCCAGCAGGCGAGGAATCGAGGGCAGCTGCTGAAAGAGATGCGCACAAACCCGGAACCGAAGGAGGATTCTTGATGTTTGTCCTCCATGGCCCCGGTAGTCTGGTCCACGCGATGCTGTTAAGGAAGCAATGGAACCGCAAACAGTGAGAATTGCTGCTTTCGTATTTCTGTGCATCCTCTGTCCACAGCGGCCCTGGATGCCTGGACTGTGGTCTGGGCGGGACCAGACCCTTCACCCTGTATGTGTCCCCAAAAGAAAGTCCAGAGGATACATCTTCTTTGTTCAAAGTTTTGTCAGGCCCCACCCATCCCGTCAAATCCGTTAACCTGAAAAGGAGTGAAAATGGAGGTATCAGCTGTTAAACTGTGTGTACATTTGGGGGCACATGCTGGGTACATACATTTGGGGGACACCCTGTGGTACATACATTTGGGGGGGACACCTCAAAACACATAATTTCATGAGTGCCTATATGAGTGTGTAATATGTCATATTAAGTTTGGTTTTCTTCCAGGAAGTCACTCAGAAATAATGAACCACAGTCTCACCCTCGATGGGGACACTGGGCACTCAGCTCCCATACCTGTCATGCCGTACCTGCCTCCCGTTCACGTTCCCCCTGGGCACTGTGGCCACTGCACGGAGGGGCGGGCTTCTCTGACACAGGCCTGGCAGAGCCAATGCTTGTAGAAAAGTGAGAAGGGTGCAGGTCCCGGGAGGCCCAGGAGCCAGCTGGAGAGAGGCAGGGCCTGAGACCACCTGCCTGGCAGGCGCCTGGGCCTCGGCTGAGGGGCATGGGGCCAGGCCTGGCTGGGCGATGCTCTGGGGTCACAGCGAGCCTGATCCAGGGCCACCCCGGGTCTTTGTAGTTTGGCCGGTCTAGGCTTCCCCTGGATTACATGCTTCTGGGGACAGAGTAAATCTTAAGGACCACGAGGGCCCAGCCCTGAGAGCATGCGTGCATGTTTATCTGCTCACTTGCGGCCACGCACACACGCTTTCATGGAGGTCCGGTGCCTGACACGTGGTCTAAGGGGCACGCTCACAGTGTCTGCCTCGGAGAAGTGGGATAGTCATTGTCCTGCATGCAGCCCCAGGCCAATGTGGATTTGATCCAAAGAGACCAGTGTCTGAGGGGCAGGTGCGTGCTGCCATGGTGGGAGCGTGACCCTGGGGTGGCACAGCGCTGTCACTACCAGGCAGATGGAAGCAGCAGGGACCCTTCCTCCTTCCCAAGGCGCTCCCAGCCCCTGAGGTGGATGGGAGAGGGGGCCCAGGTGGTCAGAAGGCTGGTCGGTTGGGAGCAGCCAGGCCAGGAGCAGTGGCAGCCATACCCGGAGTGGCAGTAGTTGGCGTGGAGCAACAGAGGCAGGCCCCGAGCAACAGCAGCCAGGCCCGGAGCAGCCGGGCCCGGATCACCGCGCTCCTCACCTGCCCATGTCACAGGGCTGCTTCTCAGACATGGCTGGAAACTTTTGGGGGAACTTGAGGGTCTGCTGAATCAAGGATGAAGGCTTAGATCTGGATGTGTTGAGTTGTTGTAGTGCTGGGGTATTGATCTTTGAGTGCCTTGTGTGGGGTCTGGATGAGGTTGGTTGATCTATTTGGATGTGTCTTTTGTTTGAAGTGTATCCTTGGGAATGTGGAGGTATTATTGATTTGAGAAAATGCTAAGTAATTGATTTGCTACCTGAAAAATTTAAAGTTCTGAAAGTTTAAGGTCTCTTGCCAAAAAGAGGTTTTAAAGCTAACACCTTAATTTTAATGGAGAAAGGGGAGGACATGCCCTTCCCACCCAGAACAGGTAATCCAACTCCAGCCAGCAGCTATCTTTAAACAATGTGTTTATTTACATTTGAATGGCTACACCCTTTGATAGCCCAAGGGCGAGTTTACATGTAAACAAGTTTGCTTCTCAGTTTCTTGGGCAGAAAAAATAAGGTTTAAAATTATTAGATTTTAAAATTTATTCTTAAAAATATAAAAGTTCATTAATTAAAAAAACAAAGGAAATTAAAAAACCTGATGAACAATATTAAATGTTGATTATAATAGAATCAGAGGTATGGGAGGGGAGTGGACTGACAATTCTCAGGGAAAAGGGGAGTGCTGGATGTGGGAAGAGACTAAACATAAACTGTGCACCTATGGATGAGGACAATGGGGGGTGGGGAAAGGGCAGAGGGTGGGGTGGGAACCTGGTAGAGGGGGATAAAAATGAGGAACTTTTGGAATAATATGAATGATAAATTTATTTATTTAAAATAAAATTGATTTAAAATAAGAATAAATAAATTAATAAATAAATAAAATAAATTTTTTTAAAAAAAGAAGGCTGGTCAGGGCTTCGAAGGTTCAGGAGCTGCAGGCCCAGGAAATGAGTCACTATGGCCACGCTCCATCCTCAGACACTGTCTGCTGGGCCCACGCTGCTGTGGGATTGCCTCCTGCTCTCTGTGTTCTTAGGGACCCTTGGCGGGAAGCCCTGCCACGAGCCCTCTCTGTGGTCCTGCCCTGGACCCGTCACACTTGGAGAGGCTGAAGTCCGCTGGAAAGGGGCCACCGGGCCACTTGCCCTGAGTGTTGGGGCTGGGGCCGGTCCTGGAATCCGGGGCTGTGCGGTGCTGGGCTGGAGCCGCCGCCTCCTGTGGCCATGGCGGGCTGTGGCAGAGGGCAGCAGGGGAGCCAGCCTCTCTTCCTTTGGGGAGCCAGTGAGAAGGGCCTCCGGTCCAAGTGTCAGCATTGGGGCCCAGGCCCTGAAGGACCTGGGGGAGGAGAGGCAGGGGGTGGCTGGCTGGTTCTCTGTCCTCTGAGGCCTCAGAACCTCCGGCTGAAGCGAGACTCCTGTTTGCAGGCCTCTGGCCCGCGGGCCCCAAGCAGCCGGGCGGAGGCCAGGCTGAAGAACCTGTTCAGGGAGGCGCCCGCGGGCAGCTGTGTGGGCGGTCGGGCAGCTGCGTGGCCTATGGCTCTGCCCTGAGACAGGCTCTGGGAGGCGGGGTTGCCTCAGGTGCACTGGGTGGGTCTGGGCCTAGGCAGGTCTCAAGGTAGGCTTCACATACTGCCCTTCCTCCAGCAGCTTCACGGAGGGGCCGGCAGTCCTCCTGCCGGCCCAGAGCTGGAGGCGTCCTCCCTGCTCTCCTGGCAGCTGGGCCTGCTGGCCTCCGGTGGTCAGTGGTCGGGAGAGCGTGGTGGTTCTGACCAGGCACCTTAGCAGGTCATCAGGCAACTGGGAGTTTCCTAGAGAGAAGAGAGCAGGACAGAGAGGCGGGAGTGAGTGAGGACAGGAGTGTCCTTGGAGAGCCTCCCCACCCCCCCTAGGACCGCCCCTGCACAGTCCAAATGGTCACACCCAAACTTCCCTCTCCTGCTGGGCCTGCTCACAGCCCAGCATGGCCCCAACACTCACAGCACCTTGGTCAGGACGCCAGGGCTGGGGCTGGGTCAGCAGAGGCATCTGTGCAGTCCAGGCTGCCTCCCCGGGGGGCGGGGGGTTCCCATCAGTATTAGGTGCCCAGGGCCTGGGGCAGAGAAGGACAGTGAAAAATGGGCTGCCACATCCCATGCCAAGGTGGGCGACCACACAAAGGCCTAGAGCAAAGGCAGTAGGGTACACGGAGCCCGGGACAAAAGTGGGGCTGTGCCTCGCAGCTGTGGTCTGAGCGGGAGGCCCTGGCCACAGACATGAGCCGAGGCCCCTGGAGGCCGGCCCTCACTCTTACCCTCGCTCACAGCACGGGCCCTGAGCAGCTGGGAGAACGTGAAGGAACAACTCACGAGGCTCCACCAAATGTCGGCACAAGGCCAGCACATGAAGTCCTGGGCACAGCTGCTGTGTGACGCTGTGTCCTCAGATCCCTGACCTAATGGCACCCTGACCCGTGTCCGCTCAGGACCACTGAGACCTGTGGGCCGGGCCCTCACGGGCCAGGACGGCACCCTTAGGACTTGACAACCAAGTCTGTGGCCACCCCAACAGCCTTTGGTTTAAGAAGTCCTCATGTCCGCGTGGTGCCTTTACTGCACAAGGAGCTCACCTTGTGTTTTGTGCTTTTCTGCAATCTGTGCATTTAGTGCTCTGAACAATACTCTTATCAAAGGTAAACAGAACCCTAATTTTAAGAAACCCTGAGGGAAAAAACCCTTAAAGACCTCCAGCTACCTCACAATGGGACGGGATGGGCTCTCCGAACACACGTGGCTAATGCATGTGGCTGGAGTTCCAGGAGCAGGAGGACAAGGCTGTTTTGCACAGCGTCAGGCTCCAGGCAGCCTGGGGGGCTGTGGGCCCAGAGCCCTCCCACTGTCCGGATTGCAGGCCCTCTCCTCACTCTGTCAGGACCTGCCCCTGCCCCTCAGCTCCTCCAGGTGTACACCCACCGTGAGGTCGGAAGCACCTTGTGTTACTACTTGAAATCGGGCATCCAGTGCCTCAACTCACCATGAGGAGAGCGAGGAGGAGTTGGACAGATAGCAGCCAAGCCAGAGACACTTCGAGTTTCCCAGTGCGCCCACGGGACCCGGCGGAGGGAGGAACAGGCCGAGGTAGCCCAAGAAGCAGGGCCAGTGCTGGAGTCCAAGTAGAGGACACAGAAGTGATGGAGACAGAGCGATGGGGGCTCCTTTGCTTTGATATGGCCTTGTAGTCATGGCGATAGAGGTTTCCATTTGCTACAGGATCTTTTTTCTTTTCCATAAGTACTGATTTTCTTTGGGCTTGTTTGTTTGTTGTTGTTGTTGATTTTGTTCTTTTTTTTAAGTTTCAGAAATTAAGAGTATATGGTCAAGACAGGGATAAAGGGGAAGGATTATAAATCTTCGGGGTCAGAAAAAAGGGAGAGGCTAGTTAGGAGGTTGGGGGATTCTTATTTCTTGCAGAAACATAGAAGATTAGACAAAGTGGAGCCGGCCCTGGGAGGCTGGTCTTTGACTTTGTCCTTCTTCTTCCTGCTCCAAAAGGCACTCTTTTGTTGTCCGGTTGCTAAATTGTTAAGCCAAGGGAGGAAAGAAAAAAAACACAGAAAACAGCAAATGAATGAATTGAATAATGACAAATGACGCTACGTTCGCTAATTCGCTAAATGTACTTGGACAATCAGAATCCTGTCCGGCCCAGGAGAGATGCCACGTTCCCTAGGGCCCAACTCCGACCAGGACTGGCTTTGTCCCTTGTGCTCTGACTCCACCGAGCTCACGGAGTGCCGCCTGGAGCTGGTGCTCTGCGGAGCTCGAGAGGAGAACTCTGTGTTGCTGGAGGAGATGACGAGTTCGACCACTTTCCCATGTCACCTGGTAACGTTATTGAACAAGGTGTTTATGGATTGAGGGAGCGGCTTTTCTTACTCATCCATGTTTTGGTCCAATGTGTTTTTATTGATTGTCAGAGAGGGGGAGGGAGAGGGAGATAGAAACATCAATGATGAGAAAGATGGATTGACTGTCTTCTGCACGCCCCATACTGGGGATGGAGCCCGCATCCCGGGCATGCGCCCTGACCGGGAATCAGAAGGTGTTCTCCTGGTTCACCGGACGATGCTCAACCAACACAGCCTCGCCAGCTGGGCTTACTCATCCATTTTAGAGACAGGGTCCCTGACAACTTGGCTCACACACAACCAACTCCTGCTCCTCTGCAAAGACCTTGGGACACTTAGGGCATGTTTCTGGCCTGCAGCATGCAGTGACGTAGTCCACCCGAACTACTCAATCATAATACTTTTTTTTAAAAAGACCTCACGGGAAGGTATTGTTTTCATTGATCTTTAAGAGAGAGCGTGGAAGGGAGGGCATAGGTGGAAGGAGGGAGAGAGAGAGGGAAACATGGATGTGAGAGAGGAACATCCACTGGTTGCCTCTTTCACAAACCCCAATCGTGGTTGTGGATCAATCCTGCAACTGAGGTATGTGCGCCTGACTGAAAATCAAAGTTGTGCCCCTTTGGTCCTGAGATGCTAGTATCAGCACTGAGCCACACGGGCAGGGCTCACTCATGATTCTTTTTATTTTTTTTTCAATTTTATTTAAAAAATATATTGTATTGATTTTCCACAGAGAGGAAGGGAGAGGGATATAGAGCTAGAAATGTTGATGAGAGAGAAACATTGACCAGCTGCCTCCTGTACACCCCCTCCCGGGATGTGCCTGCAACCACGTACATTCCCTTAACCAGAATCAAACCCAGGACCTTTCAGTCCACAGACCGACGCTCTATCCACTGAGCCAAACCCATTTCGGCTCACTGATGATTCTTAAACATCTAAGCCTCTATGGCAGGATAACTGGAACATAATAAAAATGTCTATATTTTATGCCCAAACACCCACAAAATCAAGGATTATCGTAGTTTAGATCCTGACGCATCCTCTCCTGTAGGTTTGCCCTTCACAACCTTCACATCATAGTCTCATGAGAGCAGGCAAGGGGTCTGACTTCCCCAACTCGTCATGTACATGAATGAATAGAAGGGATTTATCCCTGTTCTGACTGAGGATTCAAGGGCAAGGTTGTGCCCCTTTTATTTCTGCCACCACAGCACCACCTGCTGGCCACAGCTCACACCAAAGGAGAAGGAACCCACTATTCAGCGCTGGTGCCCCAAGATGATGTAGCATCTTCAGGGACCAATGCAGCTTGACGTGCAGGCTCTGCTCACAGAGGTTAAGAGTTCGGGCCCTAATCTGTCAGACCCAGTTCAGAACCCAGCTCCAACACTTGTCCTCTGGGCCAGTGCTCACGTTTGTCTAGCCTCACCTTCCCGGCTCTGAACAGGGGACAGGAAGCGTGCCCAGCTCACCTGGCAGCTAGTCTCAAGGAGAGGGATTAGGCAGGCCACCTACAGAAAGGCCGCTGAGCCCAGAAAGCACCATTGCTGTTACTAACATCAACCACAGACCTGCTCATCATGGATCCAACCACAGAAGGATCTGTCAAGCAGTTCTTTCTCAGAAAGTGTTGCTAACTCAATTAGGCTGATTATAGCTCACTAATCAATTTAGCCAATCACAGAAGTTGACATGAAACATGTCAAAAAGTTTGAAGGGCCAGTATGAAAACCTAAGGCTACAGAACCCTCTAGATAAAACAATGTCAATACGTCAATAAGCTTCATGATCATTTATCTGCATGTGAGCATTTTACCTAATTCGCCTCCTGAGAGGCTGGGAATGCAAGCACCAGTCCCCAGACAGTGGGTCTGGGACCAAACACTTCATTGCTGCATCTTGAGCCACACAGCAGGACTTGAAGTGGTGACTGCCCCGGAAAGGCTGGTGCGCCAGTCACACTCACAGGGCGGCTTGTCCCAGGCCCTGGGTCCTGTCAGGTCTTGTAACCCCAGCCCCTGGGAGAGCACGAGTCTCAGGCCTGGCCCCATCTTCACAAAGTCCTAATGTCCTTCAGCAAATTGAACTTTCCCAGGGAGCACGTTTAGCGGGTTTACAGGTGAACTAGAGGCCTGGTGCAGCAAATTCGTGCACAGGGGTTGTGTGTCCCCCAGCCCAGCCTGCACCCTCTCCAATCTGAAGATGTTCAACTGCCTACCGGGATCAGCCCTAATGGGCAGTCGGACATCCCTCTCACAATCCAGGACAGCTGACTCCTACTGCTTGCCTGCCTTCCTTACTGATTGCCCCTAACTGCTTCTGCCTGCCATCCTGATCACCCCCTAATCACTCCCCTGTGAGCCAGATTGAAGCCTAACCGCACCCCAGCCAGCCTGGTCACCTCTTACTGCCCTTCCCTGCAGGCCCAGTTGCCCTCAACTTCCCTCCTCTGCTGGCCTGGTCACACCTACCTGCCCTCCCCTACAGGCTTCATTGCCCACAAATGCCCTCCCTTTCAGACATGGTCCCTCCCAACTGCCCTCCCAGCTGGCCATCTTGTGGTGGCCATCTTGTGTCCACATGGGGTCAGTTATCTTTGACCACAATGGGGGAGCCATTTTGGGTGTTGGAGTAATGGTCAATTGGCATATAATTGATTTCTTAGATAAGAGGATTAGATAGGATAGAGGCCTGGTGAACCACTGGGGGCCAGCTGGTTTTCCCTGAAGGGTGCCCCGGATCAGGGTCGTGGTTCCCTTGGGTGTGAGGTGGCCTGGGCCAGGGGCCTTTTGTGGTTTGCATGCTGGCCACGCCCCTCATCAACCCAAGAGGAGGTCCTGGTATCTCCCATCTATTTATCCTCTATAATTGAAACTTTGTAGCCTTCAGCACAGCCAAGACTACTGCTCACTCTGTGGCTGCAACCAGTTTTGTTGGGATTTATGCATCTTC
This sequence comes from Pipistrellus hanaki, assembly GCF_964339955.1. Taxonomy (NCBI): domain Eukaryota; kingdom Metazoa; phylum Chordata; class Mammalia; order Chiroptera; family Vespertilionidae; genus Pipistrellus; species Pipistrellus hanaki. The sequence continues at coordinate 23,787,501 of NC_140521.1, forward strand.
TATAATTGAAATTTTGTAGGCATTAGCAGAAGCCAAGGCAGGCAGAAAGCTTGGTTTCCTCCATTTCCAGAGAAACCCAGGACTTCTGCTCTCTCTGAGGCCACAGCAACCTTGGTTGGGTTAATTTGCATACTTGGACCACATAGGCTGGTGTGTGTGTCTGGCGGGTGTAGCAGAGATACACTCAATTTGCATATTATTCTTTAATTGGAAAGAATTACCAATAAAATGATATTTCCAAGTGGATTTCAAAACTAAACCATGTTTACGGTAATGGCTCCGTTAAGTTGGTTGTAAGATGAACACCCCCCACCACCACCACCACCACACCGCACTTCTCTGAATCCAGGATGCAGCTCAGGGCACTCTCCCAGTCACTGTCAGCAAGCTGGCAATGCTGACCAAACCGTCACTGCCATCGCCCATTCATTTTCTTTTTATGAACACGAAATCGGGCAGCTCACAGCTGCCAGCCTCTTAGGTCCCAGGAAATGCAAGCAGCACATGCAGCTAGAAATCCTCTGGAACCTCTGGCTTACGCCCACCACAGCCCTAAATGTGCAACCCCTGATGGGAGGACTCAGGGCCAGGTCCGGGGGAGAGGAGCACCACACATGCTTTTAGAGGGATGGAAAAAGCAGAGCCCGAGCCTTGCTGAAGACCTGGTGGATGCCCATGACGTGTTACATGCACGGGACCTCCCTGCAGAAATGGCTAATCTGAGGCCTGGCAGAGACCAGAAACCCCATAAACATACTCTCCTGAGCTTGTCTCTGCCGTAACTGTCGGGAGATCCGCTTTGGATATTCCAGGATCCACCACATAAACATTCTCTACTTGGCTGTCCACACACGTAATGGGGCCGATGTGGGTGTGTGCAGAGCACCCTCTTCAGGCTCTAAGCACACGTGTGCGCACTCGGCTGGCTTCTCAATGTTTCTGCCCTGCCCATGAGGGAGGCCTGCCATCCTCCCCTTCACTGCACTCCTGCAGCCAGGCCAGCGCCTCCTACCTTTTGGCTGGGGCTCACTGCGGGCGACTCTGTCTTCCTGCCTGCCTGAGAATGCTGTGGTGGCCTCCTGGGACCCGGGAGTGCTCTCTGGGGGTGACTTGGCTTGTCCTCTTGAGCCTTGTCTCTGGCGTTGGAAGAATCTGAGGAAGCCTACGCCTCGACTCCCAGGCTTTCTCCTATTAGAAGGAGAGGTTCAGGACATGCCAACCCTCACTGCCCCTCCAGCCGGAAAAGTGGCCATTAACCAGGGCTTCTGCACCAGGTTCCCAGGAACGTGTGTCACCAGCACCATGATCAACGCATGTGGCCGCAGGGCATGGGACACCATTTGCAGTTCATTCGCACAGACCCAGGGAGGGGAGAAGCGATCCCTGTGGCAGAAACCACACTAGCCTCTCGGGAACCAGAACTTCACATGCAGCCTCCACTCTGGGTCCCTGGGAGGCACCGGAACAGGTGCCATGCTCATCTATGTGTGCTGGCAATTGTGCATCCAAGGCCCATTTCCGGACGATCAGGACCTCCTCATTTCCGGCAAGAGCTAATAGTAGGTGGGGTCAGGCGGGCAGACTTTGCCCCTTCCCGGCAGTGAGGAATTGGGGTGAGGGGCAAGTGGGCAGGACCCAGTGGGCCATTTGGATGAAAAGGAGTGAACACTGACCAGCGTGCCTCAGGGGTTAGAGTACTGGCCCAAGCACCTAAGGGTCAATGGTTTGATTCTGGGTCAAGGGCATGTACCTGGGTTGAAGATTTATCCCTGGGCCCAAGTGGGGGTGTGTGTGGGCTGGCAAAGAATCAATGTTTCTCTCGCATATTGAGGTCTCTCTCTCTCTCTCTCTTTCCCACCCCCAGGTGAGGTTTAAGAAAAATTAAAATAGCCCTAGCCAGTTAGGCTCAGTGGATAGAGTGATGATGGTCTCTGAACAGAAGGGTTCTGGGTTCCATTCTGGTCAAGGGCACATGCCCGGGTTGTGAGCTTAATACCCTATGTGGGATGTGCAGGAGGCAGCCCATTAATGATTCTCTCTCATCATTGATGTTTCTCTCTCTCCCTTCCTCTCTGAAAACAATAAAAATGTTTTTCTAAATATATATACTAGAGACTCAGTGCACGAATTGGTGCATGGGTGGGGTTTGGCCAGCCCAAACCGACAGTGGGCCCCATTTGGCCTGTCCTTCCCTATCTGGGGGAGGGAACGCAGGCAGTTGGCTGGCTGGCCCTGTTCCCTGGTCAAACTCCTGGTTGAGGCACAAGTTGCAATACCAGCCTTTTATTATAGAGGATAAGTAAAATGAAATAAAAGTAAATAAATGAAAGGATAGACCAGCCTCCCATAAAACTAACTCCCAGTGAATCCTACTCCTTAGCGAGGCATGGACGCCTTCCACATCTCAGTGCCCCCTGCTCCCACCTTCCCTCCTGCCACTGTGTGTGCCTTCCCTGCAACCAGACATTCTGCTCCATCTTCACACCTTCCCACCTCCCGCCCCACTGGTTGGCCCTGGCCCCATGCGGGTCAGCAGCAGAACCCCGACGCTCACCACCACACTTCCTTCGATAATACACCTCCATGGAGCTCCTCACCATATGTCTGCAGTGCACACACTCTGCTCACATCCCATCACCCCTGCTGGTGCGTGGCCACTGTGTCTCAGGTCCTGTGCCCCTCGCAGGGCCTATAGCCAGGTCCGTGTCATATCAGCAGAGGGAGGACAATCACGGTGCACCCACAACCCTCTTTCCAGCTCATTCGAGGGAAATGAGACACAGATAGGGCTCAGCCCGTGACCTGGAACTCTTCCCTAGGTGCCTCTTTTCACCTCTCCTATTTTTTAAAAGGAGCTTAACTCAAAAGCAGAGGAAGAAGGGGCTGGCAGTGGGCCGTGTCTTGGAAACCAGAAAAATGTAACCACCCTCCTTGCAGAAATCTAGACCATTCCTGGGAAAGGCGAGGCGGGGCTGCTGGGAAGATGGTCTGTCCCCTTGCCCTGCCCTGGGGATGCCAGTGCGCCAGGGGGCTTTCTGCCTTGAATGTGGAGGCTGGGCATGGAGTGGGAAGCCCGGAGCCGTGGGGACAGGTGTCGGTCACCCCACCCCCTTACTTATTCTGAGGCCAGGTCCCCGCAGGCTCTTCCAGGAGGGTCTGGTTCAGCTCTTTCAAGGAGTCAATTTGTCGCCACAGTTGCCTTCTCTCCTCTTCCAAGTCCTTCCTATAGCGGGTGAGCGACTGAAACAGAGATCAACAATGTGTCCCACACCAAGGCCGCTGTGGCTCCACTGCTGGGAAAGTGCTCCCAGAGAAGAAAGGCCACGTGCACAAGAGGGCCTTTTTGGCAGGAACCACACCCGTCGGCAGGACCAACACAGCCAATGACATGAGGAGGCCAAGTGCACCGGCCAATCCGAAGCCACTTACCCACGTGTGCCTGCTGAGCACTGAAATGCAGCATCTGAGCTCAGAGGTGCCCTAAGTACAAAGTGTACAGCAGGTTCTGGGGACTTCACAGCCATTTTTCAAAAGAAATGTAATCAATCTCATTAATGAGCTGCCCGGCAGGTGTGGGTCAGTGGGTGGAGTGGCCTCCCAGCACCAGGAGTTCACTGGTGATGTGCCTATTCAAGCAGCACGCCCACGAGGAGCGGTCAATCCCTAGGAGGAAGCCATCACAGATTCTCTCATCATTGATGTTTCCATCCCTCTTACCCTGTTCCTTCCTGTCTCTGACATCAAGGAAAGAAAATACGGGCTGGATAGGAATTTCGGGCTGAGGTATTTCAACTCCTGATTCCGAATATCACCCGGTGGGAGGTGCAGGAAAGCCCAAACTTTGGCTTCAATCAGAGTCCAGACGCACTGCCTAGAGGTCTGAGGACAGGCCCCTTTGAAGCTCACAAAGGCATCGCGAGAATTCAATGTGATGACTGGGGGAGCACAGAGCACAGAGCCTAGCCCAAAGGACACAGAGAAAACTGCACTTGGCTGTCTTCATGCACCGCCTTGACTCTGCAAAAGCAAAGGTCAGGACCTAACCGGTTTAGTGCAGTGGATAGAGCATTGGACCTCGGACTAAAGAGCCCTGGGTTCCTTTCCGGTCAAGGGCATATGCCCAGTTTGGGTGATATCCACCGCTGGGGTGGTGTAGGAGGAAGCTGAAGGATGCTTCTTTGTCATCATTTATGTTTCTATCTCTTTCTCCCTCTCCCTTGTTCTCTCTCAAATCAATAAAAATGTGCTTAAAAAACAAAACAGCAAAGGTCCGGTGAAAGGTCTTTTCTGACACATCCCCACCAGTCAAGGTGCTTGTGCCTGTTAAACGCCTCTGGCTGCCTCCCGGCCTCTGGGTGACAGTCACACACAGTGTTCGGGCACAGACGCCAATGAGGACCCATTTGGACCTGGCTGAGCCCCCTGCGTCAGCGCAGGGCTCAGTCCTGGTGTCCTGAGACCCACCAGCCCCAGTTCTCACCTCGCACTGAACACTGAGCTTTGTCAGAGCGATTTCCTTGGACCGTTGCTCCTCCATCATCATGTGGTACAAGTTCTGTAAGATCTGAAAATTCTGCTGCTTGTTCTCTAGGGAGGCCTGTAGTTCCTGGTTTTTGGTGACCAGCTCCTCCTGCTCCGCCTGCAGCTGCTCGGTCCAGGAGGTCAGTCTGTGGGTGGAGAGCCACAGGGCCCAGGGCTGAGGAGGACTCCCAGCCTCGGTCCCAGGTGTGCCCCTCCATGACACCCACCGCCTCTCTGGGCCTCAGGGTGTCCAATGTAAATGTGGGCTCAGCACAGTCAGCACTTCTCCAACTGTGTCTGCTGGGGTTCTATGTGGCCACCCAGCTGCCCTCTGTGGGCTGGGGACACAGGACAGGCAGGCTCGGACACTTCAACAGAGCAGCCTGTGACAGCCCTTCCCATGGAAGGCTTTGCAGAGCCTCCTCCTTATAAAACGGTTCTTGCACTGAAACACTTTTGGAAAACATGGAATCAGAACATCTTTGCACTGAAACTCTGTCTTTGCCCAGCTTTTCTCCCCAGGCCAAGTCCCTTTCTGATTTCAACTCCTGACACAAATAAAATGTGAGATTCTGGAGCATTATGTAAAGCCACTGACAACAGCGTCATCATCATCATCAACATCATCGTCATAATTACCCGACTGGCTTTCTGAGGGTAAGGCTTATACCTGAAATCTCAATGACCAGAGGTTCACGGACTCAATGTGAACACAGAGGGCCCCTGATTGGCCCACACAACTTTGTTATTTAATTTGAATTAATTAGTTATTCAATATGTTTTTTTAATTTTTTAAAAATATATTTTATTGAGTTTTTACAGAGAGGAAAGGAGAGGGATAGAGGATTAGAAACATCAATGAGAGAGAATCATCAATCAGCTGCCTCTTACACACCTCCTATCTGCAACCCAGGTACATGCCCTTGACCAGAATCGAATCCGGGACCTTTCAGTCCTCAGGCTTCCACTATATCCACTGAGCCAAACTGGTTTTGGCAGTTATTCAATATTTTAAAATGTCAAGTTTCACATCAACTCTCAGCTATCACCATTCTCAGAGGTTGGTGAGAAAGCATAAAGCAAAGTCCCTGGCAGGTGTGGCTCCATAGAGTCAGCGTCAGCGTGTGTATGGAACCACCTCGGGTTGGATTCCCAGTCAGGGCCATGCACGTGACTGTGGGCTTGCTCTGTGGCATAGAGGGGTGTGTGCTATAAGCATCCAGGAGATGTGTCTCTCGCTTTGCTGTTTTTCTTTCACCCGCTCCCTCCCTTCCTTTCACTCACTCTGAAGGGCAGTGCAAAAATTATCCTGAGATGAGGATTAATTTTTGTTAAAAAGCAGAAATAAAAGGATAACCCGGCAGCACAGGCCTACCTCCCAGCTGACAGCCTTCAGAGGGTGTGCATTCTCCAGGAGGCCTGGCCTCCGGCTGACACTCCTCCCTCACCTGCTGGACCTGCTTGCCCCAGCAGGCACCTGAGTTTGTAGCCCCAATATCTACTCAAACAAGGCTGCACAAAGGAGGGCTTTCTGTGGTCAGGCCTCTGGGAGGAGATAAGACCTGGATTTGAATCCTGACTGGCCACTACACTGAGGATTGACCCGAACATCTTACTTACTCTCTCTGAGCCCTTTCCTCATCTTTATGGGGGGGGGGGGGGGGAAGGATAATAACGCAGTCAATTCTCACGATTCACGGGATAATGTCCTATGAAGCCACTGTGAGCACTGAGTCAGTGTAACTGCAACTGTCCCAACAGTTCCTGGAGTCTCTGTGCACATTTTTGTCGATCAATCAAGACCTAATTACACTTTGGTTACTATGCTCATAGCTAACAGCACCATACCTCGGGCCAGAAGGACCCTCAGGTGCCACTCGGCTATTTTCCACAAGGCCCAGCGAAACTTGCAATTGGGGACACTAGACAGCATTTGGGCACTCCATTCGGGGCCATTTCACACAGCAACATCGCCACCGAAAAGCACGAAAATAGAACCCATGGCCCTCAATGGACTGCGAAGGGACGCTCGTTTGCAGTGTTAGAGCTGAAACAGGCAGGAGTCAGAGGCCTCTGTGCAACCGCAGCTGCAAATGTGCACATGAGGCGACTCCCATGTCTCCCCCTCTGGACAGGCCCCTGAGAGGCCACGGGGACCGATGTGGGGGCAACAATGCATGTCAGCCAGGAGGAGAATTCACCCACAGGGAACGCGGGAATGAAATAGAGCAAGCACACGTCCTTCCCGGGATCGCAGGTGTGAGAGGATGAAGGTGCCCATGCCTGACACAGTCATCACCATCGTCGTGTGTGTGTGGGGGGTCCTCCAACACTGAACCACGCTCCATCCCAGCTGTCACTAAGTCCTTCCTTCCCAGCCACCAGCTGGAGGCCCTTCCTCCGAGACCATCAGCTGTGACCATAACGGGAGGTAGAGGGGGGGTGTGGGGGGGTTAAGGAGGATGCGGGGGAGTAAGAGTGCACCCTAACCAGGGGCCTCACTGGAGCTGAGCTCAGCAGGTGTTCAAGAGAGCTGGTGGGAATGAAACCCGGCAGATGCCACTGTAGGGCGGAGGTTGTTACCTGGTCACCTCCTGCCGCAGCCTGCTGCAGGCCTTGGTCGCCTGCTCCCGCAGCACAGCCTTCTGGACTTCAGTCAGCTGCTTCTGCTGCTCCCCCAGCTCCTCAAGCTGCTTCACCTCGGCCCCCTGCTGGTTCACAGGGAAAAGGTGAGGATGCCTCACTGGGTACAGTCCCCGGGGAGCCACACACTCCCCATCCCTGCACACACAAGCCCAGTGAGGGGCCAAGAGCAGGGCAAGTGTGGACCCCAAAAAAGCAGGGACCCTCGGGGCAGGCAACACCCAGCCGTGCTGAGTGCGGTTCTCCCAGCGCTTAAGGAACTGCGCTGGGACGGCCCAGGGCATGAACGGACCATCACATGGGCTACCTGAGTCCCGGGTCAACTCCACACATGGGAACTTTAGGGCACATGAAGCCAGCTCTCTGGATCAGCTCCTTGGCTGCCCTCTTTGACCTCATTTAAAACCGTATTTTTTACAGCACATGGAACCTCAGTAAGGATGCAGAATACCTGGACAACACTAACATCTAATTGACCCTGATATTGACAGAACCACCGTCCGCCCTTACAGCCAGCAGCACTTCCTTCTCGGCTCCCCAGTCCTGTCCATCAACAACATGATGGCCAGTGTCCCAGGGAGGCAATAGCTGCCCTGGGGCCCTGCCACGGCTGAGAATTGCAGGTCTGAGCTGCAGCTGAGCGAGGGAACTGGTCACCGGGAATCACTGATCAATGACCAGGACACGCTGTGATCCTGGATGCTCTCTTTGGCATGCAGGGGCACTGGGGCCCTGCGCTTGGAGGGCCTACCTGCGGTGACCTGGGCAGCGTCTGGCTTTCTACGAGGTTTAACATCTGCTCCAGATCTCCCTCCAGCTTTTCTTTCAGGCTCCTCAAGTGCTCGCTGGTGTCCTTCTCAATCTGTAGTTGGATCCCCAACTTTGCCACCTGCAGAGCCAAAGACCCAGCTCGTGCCAGTCAGGTCACAAAGTGAACTTGGCTTTAAAGCAACCCGCAAGCCTGTTACCCCACTGCACACCCAGCCACCGGCTGGCCCATATGTTGCGGACAAACAAACACACACACTCTGTTACCTGCTCCCTGAGCTGCCGGTTCTCTTTCATCAGCTCCTCACACTTGCTGTTGCTTTCCTGCGGGGCCTGGGTGTCGCCCTGCAGCTCCAGGACTGTGTCCTGAGGGGCCTGGGAATTTTGCCCCAATGCCAAGGTCGCCCTGGAGGCTGAAGAGCAAAGTGGTGTGAGAGCCCCGATCCCAGGGCCTCCGCTCCCCTCTCTGTCTCCGCCTCGGGACGGTCATCCCAAGAGGGTCATCCTCCTGAAGCCTAGGTCTAAAGACCAGAGACGGCCAGCTGGATTCCCTCTGTTGTTCGCAGGGTGCTGTCGCTGTGGGTTGTGGCCCCTCTGCTGGCTCCTCTTGGGTGCATTGGGGAGCCACCCAGAGTTTAAGAAGAGAGCAGGTGACCATGGACAGGCCAATAGAAAAGTTCAAGACTGCTGGAACTGCTGGAACCACTTTTTGCCAAGTTCCAACCTGACTGTCAAAGTCAGGATTTCAGACACTAACAGAGAAGGCAAACACATGGCATGGTCTCTGCCAACCCTCAGAGTGAGGTGTTGGGTAGCTCAGCTGGGAGTGTGGGGGCCACGAAAATTGACCACTATGTCTGTGGAGGGTAGAGCCTCTAGGGCGAGTGTGCCCAGAGCCTGCCACACCTGGGTAAGGCCCTTGGGGAGGAGGGGTCCCTGAGCAGCCAGCCCCGGCCCAGGGAGACAGAGCAGACTGCACCCATCTGCGCGATGAGGACAGGAACTGAGGAAATCAGACCAGCCTGCTGTGATAGTTCAGGTTAGTGAATGCTGGGGAGGGTGCCTGCCATACAGGGCGCTCAGTCCCCCACGGACAGATGTAAGACAGCCTCTGGGGTCAGCGTGCTGTCCTCTGAAGGCTCCTGGGACTGTTCGCATGGGAGCTGAGAACACTGGGAGCACTGACTTTTTAGTCCATGTCCTGACTTCAAGGCTGCCAGACCCTTCATGTTTTCCATGGGGAGAAGGAAGTTGACAGCTCCAACCGGCCCTTGAATCAAACCCCATGGACTTGGGCTGAGGATGGACTGACCCAGGAGATTCAGAGCCAAGGGCTCAGCTCCCTGGCTGAGGGAGAAGCTGCGGCCAGGCCGGCTCCCCAGCGCCAGGGGCTGCTGCCTACCTTCTGACACCTGGCCCAGCTCTGCGCTCAGGTGGTCGGACTCGTTGATCCTTAGGCCCTGCACCGCCTCCAGGGCCATGTTGTCCCCCAGCAGCTCCTCAAGGAAGGGCTGGGGGCTGCTTCCAGGCTCCTAGGACAACAAGAGGGGTCGGTGAGGATGCACAGCAGGGCACCCTTTGGGCAGGACCTGCCCCTTGCAGCTGCCTTCCTTCCCCCTGGATACAGTGCTTCTATGCACCTGCTCACTTCCTAACGCACAGCTGCACAGAAGTGACTCCAACACGGGCCCAGCTGGGACACCTACAGCCACTAAGACATGCTGCCCCAGTGGTAGGTGATGAAGACCCCGAGGTCAGTGATGTCTGAACAAAGTGACGCACAGCACAGAGCTGTAAAGCAAGGATAGGAAGACGGGCAGCTCTGAGGCCCTTAGCTGGTTTAACATGTCTTGGAAAGGCCATGGGGACCCCAATCACAGCTCAATGCACATCCTAGATGCCGGCAGAGACCCTTTTTGCCACATCAGCCACCTACATCCATCCTTTCAGAAAAGCAATACAGCAGCCAGGCCTTATCTATGGTTTTTTTTTTTTTTGGTTTTTTTGTTTGTTTGTTATGTTTTTGTTTTTATATCTATACTAATAAAAGGGTAATATGCTAACTAGACCAGTAGTCTTCCGGACGTCCTTCTAGATAAAGCCAAGGTGGAGGGGACCAAAGCACAGGTGTTTGGGGTATCAGGCCAGCAGGGGAGAGAAGGTAGGAGTGATCAAACCAGCAGCAGGGGAGAGGAGTAAGGGAGGGATCAGGCTGGCAGAGGAGTAGTTAAGGGTGGTCAGGCAGGCAGGCAGTCAGGGGAACAGTTAGGATCCGTCAGTCCTGGATTGAGAGAGGGATGGCTGACTGCCATAATAGGCCTGATCCCTGCAGATCAGGGAGCCTCAGATTGGAGAGGTGCAAACCCAGATTGGAGAGGTGCAGGAGGCCAGGCTGGCGGCCCCCAACCCCAAAGCATGAATTTCATGCACTGAACCTCCAATGTATTTCTTTTAAATATATTTGTATTGATCAGAGAGAGCAAAGGAGACAGAGAGATAGACACATCAATGAGGAGAGAATCACTGACCACCTGCCTCCCACAGGACACCCCTTGGCATGGAGCCACAACCTGGGCATCACACCTTCAGCAGGCCCTGTCTGCTTTGAGGGCCTCTGTGGTGCCCACTTAAGCCGCTGAGCTTAGCCAATGATTCTTGGCTGGCAGCAGGCCCCTGTGTCCGCAGGAGCAGAAAATCAGGGAAGCACACCACATAAACCTAACACTGCCCCATCTCTGGTACCCTGATGTGAGAATGTCTGAGGTGTACAGCCTCGCCTGCTTGGATGAGTGACCTGCTGATAGGTATGGGACTTCACTGAGTCCATTTCCTTAACCAGGAAGGGGTGGGGCTAAGAGCTATCCCGGTTTGAGGGTTGAGCCTTGGCCTCTCAATTCCACGCTCACTCCACTCATCTGGGAGCTGGAAATAAATGGCTATTCAGGCGAGTTGTTGTTAAATACACAGTTCCCTTCTGAACAGGTCATACATGTCCTCTTGGAAAACCAACAGCTCTGGACAGTGTCCCGGAAATGAGGGCTGAGACACAGCAGACAGGACTGTGGGCCTCAGCGTGTCAGGCACATCTGGTGTGGGACGCCAAGGCTGGCCCTTCACAGGCCCCCTCACGGGAGGAGGCCCTAGGGCATATTCCTGTCCCAGGGCTCAGCACACATGGGGAAGCATTTCAGCTCTTTCCCTCATCTCTGCTCCCGCCCAGATCCCTCCCGGAACCACTGGGTGTCCTCGGGGGCTGAGTCTCCCCAGTCTGCCTTCTCAGTTTGGGAACACACATACACGGGATGTGTCCGTTGCTCTCGGTGGGCAGCTTTCCAAGCCTGGCCCCACACACGGTTCTATCAGCTTGGAGGGGGCATTAGCTCCTGCCTTTCCACCTCGTGTTCATTTTACCCCCACGATCCAGAACCCAAGTTTCTTGGTGGAAGGGAAGCCGTGGACCTACTGCCAGTGGGTATGGTTCTGATCAATGCCTGGCATAGGGAAGGGTCAGCTCACAGACTCTGGAGTCGCCTGAGCCCCGTCTCTCTGCCCATCCCCAGCCCCGCGCTCGGTGCCCTCTGTCCTTGCTCATTCAGTCTTCACAAGAGCCCCAAGGGGGAGGCAGGGAGAGTCCCTTCTCACCCAGGAAGAGGCTCTGCACTCACCGACTGTATGTCCACCGGCTCTTCTCACACCGACTTTTCACACCTGCTCTCCACAAACTGACAGTTCACCAAACTACTCCGCACCCTCCAACTCCGCAAAAACCCTCTCCGCTCCCACCAACTCCTCACCACTGACTCCACACCAACTAACTCCACTCCTACCCACTCCACAACGCACCGAACATTCCACTGTCTCCATGCCCACCATGTCAAACGGCACCAGCCCCGCATTCTAAACGGCTCTGCCAGCGGCTCACGCCCCATGCTAACTGCTTTGGAATACACAAAAATTATGCCAAGCTCCCTATAAAACTTCAGATCTAGCTGGCCACATAAAACATAAAGAAACTTAAAGGTTAATTTATACATCCTATATCATTATAAATGGAAACTAACCACTTCATTCTATTATAATATGTCTACCCACGTTTTGAAAAATTACTTTTTCCCCATCAGCCAAATTACAAAGATTTGACACATTCCTTTAAGGCAGTGTTTTCCAAAGTGTGGTACCAGTCCCCCCAGGGGTACGGGAAGAGTTTGGTGGGGATATGCACTGCACCATGCTTCGCTGCGCCTATTTCTACGTTCTCACGAGTACGAGGGGTACTCAGCGTTATGAAAATTATAGAAGAAGTACACGTATGTCAAAAGTTTGGGAAACACTGCTTTAAGGGAGCAACACATTCACTTTATTTTGTAAAGTCTTACCCAGAGAGCACAGCTCGGGAATTCTTCTCCTCATCCACTGTGAAGTGTTCAGACATATAACCCTGAAGTCCACCAGTCAACTGCCTAAAAAACAATTTGACAGATCACTAACCAATATGTATTTTATACCAAAAATGAACAAAGTAATGCTGCATATTTGGAAAATACTGTATTTATTAAAAAATATATCTTTAGCCGAAACCGGTTTGGCTCAGTGGATAGAGTGTCGGCCTGTGGACTGAAAGGTCCCAGGTTCCATTCCGGTCTAGGGCATGTACTTTGGTTGCAGGCACATCCCCAATAGGTGTGCAAGAAGCAGCTGATCAATGATTCTCTCTAATCGATGTTTCTAACTCTCTATCCCTCTCTCTTCCTCTCTATAAAATATCAAATATATATATTTCAGAGAAGAAAGGAAAGGGGGAGAGAGAGCGAGACATCAATGAAGAGAGAAGCATTGATCTACTGCCTCCTGCAAGCCCCATAATGGGGATCCAGCCCCCAACCCGGGCATCTGCCCTGACTGTATGGATCTGTGATCTACTGGTTCATAGTTTGATGCTCAATCACTGAACCATGCTGGCCAGACTGAAAATTAGTTTAACAGTAGGATTTTGTATATAACTTTCTGTGGAAGGAGTACTGAATTAGCCCATGCAAGAAAGACATTTAGAGAACAAATATACAGGTATACTCAGAACAGAATTTAAACATTTAGGCTGCCAATCAATGAGCTAAAAGTGTTTTAATTATTTCTAAACTCCTTAATTTAAGATGAATTTAAATTGTTTTATGTAGATGAAATCTTTCGACTTATGATGGATGTGGGGATGAGTACCAATTATCATTTGTATTAATTATTCCGCTCCAATAACTGTTATGAACCTGCTGACAGTGAAACTGACAACCAATGGGTCCAGGCTGCTGGTCACTACTTGAGCCAATGAAGGAGAGATAGGATTGACTCATATACAGTGGTGCCTCACACAACGAACTTAATTCGTTCCAGGAGCAAGTTTGTTATGCAAAAAGTTCGTTATGTGAAACGGGTTTTCCCATAACAATACATGTTAAAAAAAATAATTCGTTCTGTAGCATAAAATATGCTAAGATGACATAAAAAAGATAAATTTTTTTTATTTAGATACATCTAAAAACATAATTTTTTTTTTTTTTAAAAAAACACACATTTTTTTAATTTTAAGACAGACTAAGTAGAGTCTACCGAATCTTGCACATCTTCATCCATTTTCTGCTTTTTGGCCGATGGTTTCATGAAAAACCTGTCCAAAGTCGTTCGTTTTTCTCTTTTCTCCAACATCTGCCGGAAATAACGGACAAGAGTATCGGAGTAAAGATCGTTGATCCTGTTTGCTTCAGCTGAATCCGGATAGTGGGCATTGGTAAACTCCTGAACTGCTTTCCATTTGACCAGGATGTTCTTGATGTCAGCAGTTGGGATTGGTTGATTGTTTGATTGTTGCTCCTCGTTATCAGATGACGCTTCCCTTTGAGCATTGTCCTGTTGCTGGACCAGAAGTGCTTGGAGCTCTTCAGCTGTCAGCTCTTCTTCGTGTTCCTCGGGCGAAGCAGTTGTGGAAGCTCGGGCAAAGCGGTCGTGGAAGCTTGGGCGACTTCGTTGTGTGAAACGAAGTTTGTTGTATGAATCATGAAATGAAGTTTGTTGTGTGCAGCGTTCGCTGTGCGAGGCGTTCTTTATGCGAGGCACCACTGTATGAGCATTTATTCCATTAATGCAGCAGAATGAGAGAACAGCAGGTCAACCACAAACATCTGTTGTACCCCCTTCTTTCACTCTCCCCCGGACACCTCCCTCTCCATAATCCAGCTGCTTATCTTGGGTAGAAGGACAAAGATCCCACGGGAAAGTAGAAGTACAAAGATCCCCTGGGGAAGTAGGTACAGTATAGTGGTTACAGATTACAGGCAACCAGGCTGGGGAATTGGCAGAGGGCGGGTGGCTCAGGGACCAGATGACAGGCAATGAGGTTGCTAAACTAGGTCTTTCTCAGAAACCAGGCTGTCTGCATTCCCTAATTAGCTCCCAGGTCCCAGGGTTTGCAACTCTCCCCCAGATTAGAGCGTGCTTTCTCTAATCAGAACAGAACAATCATGGTTAGCAGAGCACCATTAATATTCCTTATAATTATAGCTCATCCCCAATATTCTACTCCTGCCTCTAACAAAAGAACAACAACAAAAATCCACCTAGAGGGGTTACTGTTTCATAACTACCTCAATCCATTCCTTGTGTAGAATCTATTGCAAAAATCTAACAGCCTTCATTTGTGGAAAGCATGATGAGATTTAAATTAATGTCCAAGAAAATGAGAGCTAACCTGAAAACAAATTTGTAGGTGTAGTGAACAGAGAACACAGTAAATAACATATAATTTAAAGAATCTTTATATATTAAAAAGTATTTTTCTTATATTATGCAAGTAACAATTTCAAGAACAGTTGAATTGTTGAGCTTACACCAATGAGACAGTAACTGGATGATAAAAGTTTAAACTGTTTGCTCCCAATTTTCAGGGCCAACATTTTGGAGAAATGATGCAAAATTTATCAATGTAGACCTATTTTAACCTGTTAACCTCACGGGACGTATAAATACATCAATAGTAAACAATATCGGGTACAGGTAGGACATAGGAATACGTCCTTGAAATATATGTTGTGCCCTGAAACGGGCAGGACATATATTTCCGAACAACAAAGGTATTAGTCATCCATACATGTCTCCACATGAATTTAAGACACGGAGGGAATCAGTATAATTTCGCTAGTGAGAGTGGTGGACGTATTCAACAAGAATTGTTTTGGAGTTAACACATGACTTACTGAATAAAGGGTATAGGATTTACTTTGATAATTTCTATACGTCAATTTATTTGGCTGAACTCTTGTGTCAAAACAATACAGACATTGTTGGAACAATGAGCATAAACAGAGTCGGGATCCCCAGTGAAATAAAAACAAAAAAATTACAGAAAAATGAACATATAGTAAGATTCAAAGACAAACTTATGGTTTTAAAATGGAAGGATAAAAAGAAGGATGCTCAGTTCTATTCATAATGACGAAAAGACAATGATTGAAAAGAGAGGAAGAAGGCAAGAAAAACCGAATGTTGTCCTGGATTATATAACAAGAATATGGGCGGTGTAGATTTGGGAGATGGAGTTATGGTGGCCTACACCGCTGTCTGTAATAGGATAAAAAAAAAATTATAAGAAAAAATTTTCTAAGATTAAGTGATATGTGCTGCTTCAATGCATATATTTTATAAAAAAAGATAAAGGTCATTTGGATTGATTACACTTTTTGATAGAGTGTGTAGAGAAATTGGTAGATAACAACATAGTGAAAACCCACTCAAAGACATCAACAAGTAGCTCAACATCTAAACCACCACACTTAGTTGAAAGGCATTTTCCAGAACAAATGAAAAGCGTTATAGGAAAAACTAAATCCAGGAAATGCCAAATTTGCTACAAAAAACGAGTTAGGAAAGAATGTACATACTGGAGTCTGGATTATAAGGTAGCACTATGTATCAACAATTGTTTTAAAATATATCACAGGGAAGTTGAGTTTTGAATTTTTACATCTATATTTTAATTTTTTAAACTCAAAATTTCTATTTTACTTGTGTGCTTTTGTTTATTGTTCTATAATTGTTAACTTTTTAATGTTTTCTATTGTGTATCTAAATAAAAATATATAATTTTTGTAATCTTTATAATTGTTTGTAAAATTTATATTTTTTAATTCGATGTTTCCATTTTTTTGTTGCTATTCTTTTCTATTTGTTTGTAATTTTGTATTTCCTTTTCTGCTTTATATATAAATAAACAAAAATATATATATTTCATAGTCTTTCCATTTATTTTAAGTATAAAAAAATAATATGAAATTATATACTCCGGGCGTGACGTACTAACACGTGCTAGTGAAAGAGTACATGCCCATTATATGTTGCGTAATTAAAAAGGGAATTCCCCGGTTAACAGGTTAAGGAAAAGACCTAACAGCAACACAGAAAACGGGATGAGGCCGACAGAAACCACAAGAATGAGTGCAAGCCTGGCACAGCGATGAGCGCTTTGCACACATTGCATCTCATTCAGTCACCAAGGGGTTCCATGAACTCCCACTGGCTGAGCTGTCTGTTGGACCTCGGATACGCACAAATCTTTGGAGTCATATAAGGTTTTGTTTCCTAAATTTGGTCCCATAACCTGGCCGGTGTAGCTCAGTTTGTTGGAGCATCATCTCTACAAGGAAAGGCTGTGGGTTCAATTTCCTGTCAGGGCACATACCGAGGCTGGGCATTCACTCCCCAATAGGTGTGTGTATGAGAGGCAATCAACTGATGTTTCTCTCCCACATCAATGATTTTCTCTCTCTCTCCAATCAGTAAGCATAGCCTCGGAATAGGATTTTAAAAAAATGGGCCTATTATGTCTTAGAAGGTAATTTTCAAATTTTTAGTTATAAATTCTTAACAAATTCCCCAATAGTTTCAAAGAATATCTTAAACAAAGTAAACCTGCAATACCATTCTTTTATTTATACAAGCATTTTTACCACCACGTTAGCCTCGTAGGCCTGGCTTAGTGGTTGAGCGGTGACCTGTGAACCAGGCAGTCATGGTTTGATTCCAGGTCAGGGCACATGCCCTGCGTGTGGCACCCATCCCTAGGGTGGGGTGTGCAGGGGGCAGTGAATCAATGATTCTCATCATCGACCTTCTCCGTCTCCCCTCCTCTCTGAACTCAATATATATAAATTCCCTTAAAAGTTTTTTTAAAGGAAGGACAGAGGCCTCGCCTGACTGGAGAGGGCTGTGGTTTACCCTACTGCCCCACGTGAAAATACCTGGGGAGGTGACGCAGACAAGCTCCTCTCCTGATAGGCTAACGCCTCTGGTCCTGGTAGGGCTTCTTCCAAAGGCATCAGAAGACTCTATGATGATGCTGCTGCCTAGCTGAGTCCAGTCCCTCAGGCTACGTGTGGGGGTGCTTATCTCATAGAAGCTTCCCCCTGCAGAGGGGCCACTCACAGGGTCTCACCACAGAAACACAGCTGCCATTGGATCCCTCCGGACGCTTGCTGAGCAGGCCGGGCACCTGACCCACAGCTCCAGCTACCTCCCGCACTTCCACTGTGGGGCCACGTCCACAGGGAACTTGAAGCAGTTAGGAGTCAACGTGACTCACCTCTGATCTTAGCAATTTCCTCTGTTTCTCTACCGGCTCAGGCTCACGGTCCAGAATCCTCTGCATGACACTGTTCTTAAAGACCAGCAGCCTTTCCAGAATATAGCGAATCTTAAAAACGTAAACAGAAGAAGGAGAGAGCATCATTTCTAATTGTCATCACTTCAACTTGGGAAGAAACAAACCAACTCTGCATGTGGCCATCACTGCTGATAACGCCGATGGTCTCAGGCTGACCATCCTGACTCCATTCTCTGAAATCTTTTAACATGAACCCGGCACTGGACCTACACCAGACTTCTCTGAGCTCTGAATGGGGCTCTCCCTGCCTGACCATTTCTGTCTTCTACATTGTAGACAAGGCGACCATTAGCATGAACCCTTCCCAGGCCATTTCCCCACTCAGAATCCTTCAGGTGCCTCCAGAGTCAAAGCCCAACTCCTTGCAACCGCCTCAGCCCTGCTCCCCTGTGGGCCCCACACGACCTCTCTTCTTGCTCCTCACACACCTCTAGGAGCTTCCTCTCCATCCCCTATCTCTGATCTGCAGAAAAGGAGATGAGGTAGGAGCTCTGCTCAGCCCTGTGTTCTAGAAGGGGAAACTGAGGCTTGGACTACTCAGGTCACATGGCTGTCCAGGGGCTGTGCCAGAAGTCCAAGCTGGCTGACACCTCAGCTCGAGCACATGGCCTTCCTCAGTGAACTTTTTTTTTAATAGATGAGTGTTAAATGAATCAATTCTTAAACTCACAAAATGTCCGTGTTCTCAGTAAAGGAAAAGGTTTGTTCACCTATTAACAATAAAAATATCTTAACCGCTAGAGCAGACTACACAGATTGCTGGGACATGAAACATAACATTCACCCACTTATTTTTAAGTGCTGGTCAGCTTCTGAGCACTTAGCACTTAGGAGGCAGGTCAAGGGATCCATCGTCCCCTGGTCTGGTCCTGGATTGTGGTGTCTGCCCTGCTGGCTTTGGCCCTGGTCTCCGTGATCACTGCCAGGGACACAGCATTGTCTTTTCTCAATGAAAATCCCATTTCTCAGCCTTAACAGGATCAGTTCCTTATCTTTCTCTGTGAAAGTTCCGGTACGTTTTCTCAAAATGTTGAAGATGCGGAGAGACTGTACCTGGTGAAAATCATACAAAAGGGCCAGGATGGTGAACAGGCTGCTACTCCCCTTGTCCTCGCTTCCCTTTCTGTAAACATCATCAAACTTCCTCACCACGTCCTCCAGACAGGGAGCCCCAACCTGCAAAAAGGAAACAGGCCATGCCTTAAGTTGGGAACTAACATGGCGGCATAGGTAAACACCTGTACTAGTATGTGCTGCCTGCCAAAACCACATCAAAATTACAACTAAAATACAGAATAGGAAAGTATATTTAAAAAAAAAACAACAAAAAAAACCCCCCAAAAAACTGGTTGTGGGAAGGGGAAAATATCAAAACCCCCACCACCACCCCCCCCCCCAAAAATAAAATAAAATACAGAACAACTATCATCCAGAACCACGGGGTAAGGTGGCTAGGTGGAAGTACTACAACAAGAGAGGTCAAGAACAAAGCACATTGGGACTGGTAGGATGTGCAGAGGCATGGAATGGGCTGGTTGGTACCCGGGTGTGCTGCTTTTTTAATTGAGGCAGAGCGCCTCTTGGGAGGCCACCTAGAGGAGCAAGTAGCCCCAGATTCCCCCATCCCCCAGCCCAGGGTCCCATAGCTAGGAAAAGAAGTCCCTATGGGCCAGGCCATAAGAACTAGGACTGTAAAAACCGTTGCGGACCTAGAAAGAACTCCCGAAAAATTCATCTGCAACAAAAAAAGACACCGAATAGCCATAGCAATTCTGAGAAAGAACCATAAAGTAGGAGGTATCTCAATACCAGACTTCAAACTGTATTACAAAGCCACTGTTCTCAAAACAGCCTGGTACTGGCACAAGAACAGACATATAGATCAATGGAATAGAATACAGAATCCACATATCAACCAGAATCACTATGCTCAATTAATATTTGACAAAGGAGTCACAAACATACAATGGAGTCAAGACAGTCTCTTCAATAAATGGTGTTGGCAAAATTGGACAGATACATGCAAAAGAATGAAATTAGATCACCAACTTACACCATATACAAAAAATAAACTCAAATGGATACAGGACATAAACATAAGAAGGGAAACCATAAAAATACTAGAGGCATCCACAGGCAGCAAAATCTCAGACAGATGCTTACAGAACTTCTTCACTGATACTGCCCCTAGGGCAATGGAAGCTAAAAAGAAAATAAACAAATGGGACTACATCAAAATTAAAAGCTTTTTTACAGTAAAAGAAACCATCAACAAAACAACAAGAAAGCCCACTGTATTAGAGAACATATTTGCAAATGTTATCACTGATAAAGATTTAATCTCCAACGGCTAGAGACAGCTTATACAACTTAATAAAAAGAAGACAAATGATCCAATTAAAAAATGGGCAATGGACCTAAATAGAATCTTTTCAAAAGAAGACATAAGGAAGGCCAAGAGGCACATGAAAACATGCTCAAAGTCTCTAATTATCCAAGAGATGCAAATCAAAACGACAATGCGGTACCAGCTCACACCTATCAGAATGGCTAGCATCAACAAATCAGCAAATGACAAGTGCTGGCGAGGATGCAGAGAAAAAGGAACCCTCGTGCACTGCTGGTGGGAATGCAGACTGCTGCAACCACTGCGGAGAACAGTGTGGAGTTTCCTAAAAAAACTGAAAATGGAACTCCCATTTGATCCAATAATCCCACTCCTAGGAATATATCCTAAGAAACCAGAAACACCAATAAAAAAGCATATATGCACCCCTATGTTCATAGCAGCACAAGTTACAATAGCTAGGATTTAGAAACAGCCTAGGTGCCAGTCAGCAGATGATTGGATCAAAAAGCAATGGTACATCTACACAATGGAATACTATGCTGCCATAAAAAAGAAGGAATTCTCATCATTTGCAGCAACCTGGATAAAATTGGAGAAGATTATGCTGAGTGAAATAAGCTAGGCAATGAAAGAAAAACAACACATGATCTCACTCACTTATGGATAATAAGGAACATTATAAACTGACGAATAAAAAGATAGATACAGAGACAGTAAAGAAACAAACAAGACAGTCAAATTACAGTGGGGAAGGTAGGGAGATATGGGGGAGATAAGAGATCAACCAAAGGACTCGTATGCATGCATATAAGCATAACCAATGGACACAAAACTCTGGGGAGGGAGGGTAGGTATGAGAGTGGCGGGGGGAATTGGTAAGATATGTACACATGGACGCAAAACTCTGGAGATAATGGGAATGTATGGGAGTGGGGGGGATTGGTAAGGTATGTACACATATAATACCTTTATAAAAAATGCAAGGAAAAAAAAGAAAAAACAAACAGTGTGGATTGGGGCTGAGTGACACACAGGTTGCTAGAGACCCAGCTGCTCCTCTTAAAAAGCCAGCACCACAACTGAATTTACAAGCTCCCACTTGCGCTGAGCTCCAGTGCCTCACAAAGCTCTGCGGACCCAGGAAAATACAGGGAGAAACTGGACTGTCTGGCATCGGGGCAAGAATGCGGGGGCAGCTTTCTTCCACATGGAGATGCTAGTAGTGGTCATTATTCCTTTGCTGGAACCTCCCTGGTGCAGGGCTGACTGACAGCTATTTCTGTTTGCTCTACCCTGAATATTCCCTTAGACCTCTCCTCACCCAATTTACAACCCCAACCAAGCTGTGAGCAATGGCTATTATATATAAATGGCCTTTCCTTTTTCAGCCTAAAACTTGTCTAACAAGCTACAGCTAGAATAGGAAACCTCAAAACTATCAATACAAGTCCTAAGGCTGGCACCAGCACCAGCCTGCCTTGCTTCACAGTGGGGCCTCGACTGGGCACGTCTAAACCCTTTTCAAAGAGGAGGAATCAGCAGATCTCTCTGTAGCTCCTATTGCGTGACCTCAGGCAGTGGCTGACTTTACACCTCCATGGAGATCCAAGAGTCAGTGTACCCAGTGGTCAGTGTGAGACCAGACCAGATTATAACCCTTCACATGCATAAGTGACACACTCAAGGGGCAGACTCAGTGAGCACCAAGGCTCCACTGAAGCAAGTGCTGTCCCATAAGGATGTCTCCTGCACAGCAGCTTTTCCACTGTAGACACAGCTAGTCCACACAGCCAATAGGCCTGGAAGGCAATTCCTCCCAATAATACCAAGAGCACACAACCCACAAAGGGGTGCACCAAGAGTGTCCATTTCAGGTGACTGGGGAGGCTGAGCCACTAGGCCCTAGAGGACACCGACCACCCAAGGGCACTCTATTAACTCAGGGAAACTTAGCAGCTACCCAATACATAGAAACAAACATGCGATAGCAATCAAAATGCAGAGACAAAGAAACATGGCACTAAAAAGTAATGGAAGAAAGCAAAATACTAGATATAGAGTTCAAAACCACAGTTGTAAGGTTTTTCATAAATATTCTAGAAACATCAAGGAAATTATTGAGATCTTCAAAGATCTTAGTGAGAATGCCAAAAAAAAAAAAAAAAAAAAAATGCTAAAGGACCAGTTAGAAATTATGTATAAATGGACTAAAATGAAGAATAATATGTGGAGATTCAACAATAGACTAGAGGACCCCAAGAATCAAGTCAAAGATCTGAAATATGAGAAAGCAACAAACACCCAACTGAAAAATAAAAAAGAATCCAAAAATATAAAAGTAGTGTAAGGAGTCTCTGGGACAACCTCAAGCATACCAATATCCGAATTATAAGGGTGCCAGAAGAAGAGAGAGCAAGATACTGAAAACCTACTTGCAGAAATAATGACAGAACACTTCCCCTACTCAGGGAAAGAAATTGACTTACAAGTCCAGGAAGCACAGAGAGTCCCATGCAAGAGAAACCCAAAGAGGGCCACACCAAGACACATCATAATTAAAATGCAAAGGGCAAAAGACAAAGAGAGATTTTTTTTTAAATTTAATAAATATTTATTGTTCAGATTATTACAATTGTTCCCCCTTCTCCACCATAGCTCCTCTCCACCCGGTTCCCACCCCATCCGCTGCCCTTATGTCTCCTCCACTGTCCTCATCCATAGGTGTATGCATTTTGTCCAGTCTCTTCCCACACCCCCTGAGAATTGTCAGTCCACTCCATTTCTATGCCCCTGATTCTATTATATTCACCAATTTATTCTGTTCGATTTTTTATTAACTCTATTTTTAGATTCACTTGTTGATAGACACATATCTGTTGTTCATAATTTTTTCTCTTTACCTTTTTCTTCTTCCTCTTATTAAAGAATACTTTTCAACATTTCATATAATACTGGCTTGGTAGTGATGAATTCTATTAGCTTTTTCTTATCTGTGAAGCTCTTTATCTGACCTTCAATTCTGAATGATAGTTTTTCTGGGTAGCACTATCTTGGTTGTAGGTTCTTGCTATTCATCACTTTGAATATTTTTTTGCCACTCCCAGCTGGCCTCCATAGTTTCTGCTGAGAAATCAGCTGACAATTATATGGGTGCTCCCTTGAAGGTAATTAACTGTTTTTCTCTTGCTGCTTTTAATATTCTCTCTTTGTCTTTTGCTCTTTGCATTTTAATTATGATGTGTCTTGGTGTGGTCCTCTTTGGATTTCTTGTTTGAGGTTCTGTGCAATTCCTGGACTTGTAAGTCTATTTCTTTCATCAAGTGGGGTAAGTTTTCGTCATTATTTCTTCAAATAGGTTTTCAGTATCTTGCTCTCTCTCTTCCTCTGGAACCCTCATAATTTGGATGTTGGTAAGCTTGAAGTTGTCCCAGAGGCTGCTTACATTCTCTTCATATTTTTTTTTTAATTTTTTAATTTAAATTATTATCTGTCTACATATACCATTCCCCCACTCCATATATGCCCTCCCTCCCCAGAATTTTGTGTCCATTGGTTGTACTTATATGCATGTATACAAGTCCTTCGGTTGATCTCTTATCTCCCCCAGATCTCCCTCCCCTCCCCACAAGCAACAAGCGGACAGTAAAGCAACAGTCCGCTTGTTGCTTTACTGTCTCTATATCTATCTTTTGTTTCATCAGTTTATAATGTTCTTTATTATCCATAAATGAGTGAGGTGATGTGGTGTTTCTCTTTCATTGACTGGCTTATTTCATTCAGCATGATGTTCTCCAATTCTATCCAGGTTGCTGCAAATGATGAGAATTCCTTCTTTTTTATGGCAGCATAATATTCCATTGTGTAGATGTACCATAGCTTTTTGATCCAATCATCTGCTGATGGGCACCTAGGCTGTTTACAAATCCTAGCTATTGTAACTTGTGCTGCTATGAACATAGGGGTGCATATATCCTTTCTGATTGGTGTTTCTAGTTTCTTGGGATATATTCCTAGGAGTGGGATTATGGCTAGTACTTCCAGTACTGTGTCAAACAGGAGTGGTAAGAGTGGGCATCCCTGTCTTGTTCCTGTTCTTAGAGGGAATGGTTTTAGTTTTTGCCCATTGAGTATGATGTTGTCTGTGGGTTTATCATGTATAGCTTTGATTATGTTGAGATATGATCCTTGTACTCCCACCTTGTTGAGAGTTTTTATCAGGAAAGAGTGTTGGATTTTATCAAATGCTTTTTCTGCATCAATTGATATGACTATATGATTTTTATCTCTCAATTTGTTTATGTGATGTATCACGTTTATTGATTTGCAGATATTGTACCATCCTTGCATTCCTGGAATAAATCCTACTTGGTCATGGTGTATGATCTTTCTGATGTTCTGCTGGAGCCAATTTGCTAGAATTTTGTTGAGGATTTTGACATCTAAGTTCATGAGGGATATTGGCCTATAATTCTCTTTCATTGAGTTGTCTTTATCTGGTTTTGGTATTAGGGTGATGCTGGATTCATAGAACAAGTTTGGAAGTGTTCCTTCCTCTTGAATTTTTTGAGGAGGATAGGTTTTAGGTCTTCCTTGAATGTTTGGTAAAACTCTCCTGTGAAGCCATCTGGCCCTGGGCTTTTGTTTGCTGGAAGATTTTTGATGACTGTTTCAATTTCTTCCCAAGTCACTGGTCTATTGATGTTCTTAGATTCTTCCTGATTGAGTTTTGGAAGGTTGTATTTTTCTAGGAATATGTATGTTTCCTCCAGGTTGTCCAGGTTGTTGGAATAGAGTTGTTCATAGCATTTTGTTATAATCCTTTGTATTTCGGCGGGGTCTGTTGTTATTTCACCTCTTTCATTTCTGATTTTGTTTATTTGGGTCCTCTCTCTTTGTTTCTTGGTTAGCCTGGCTAGAGGTTCATCAATCTTGTTTATCCTTTCAAAGAACCATCTCTTGGTTTTGTTGATCTTATGTATTGTTTCTTTGGTCTCTATGTCATTTATCTCTGCTCTGATTTTAATTATTTCCTTCCTTCTGCTTACACTGGGTTTTTCTTGTTGCTCTTTTTCTAACTCTTTGAGTTGTAGAGTTAGATAATTTGTTACCATTTTTTTCTTGTTTTTTTTCAATAGGCTTGTAGAGATATGAACTTCCCTCTCAAAACCCAGTCCTTGTTTAATAACATGCTGTTTAGTCTCCATGTGTTTGATTTCTTGGTGTTATTTTTATTGTAGTTAATTTCCAGCTTAATGCCACTATGGTCTGAGAAGATGCTTGATATGATTTCTATCTTCTTGAATTTGAAGAGACTTTTCCTATGTCCCAACATGTGGTCTATCTTTGAGAATGTCCCATATGCACTTGAGAAGAAAGTATATTCTGTGGTTTTGGGGTGGAATGTTCTGAAAATGTCAATTAATTCCATCTGGTCTAGTGAGTCATTTAGGATTGATATTTCTTTGCTGATTTTTTTGTTTAGATGATTTGTCCAAAGGTGACAGTGGAGTATTAAAATCTCCTACTATGATTGTATTGATATTAATCTCTCCCTTAATGTCCTACAGCAGTTGTTTTTTTTAATGTATTTGGGTGCTCCTGTATTGGGTGCATATATGTTTACCAGGGTTATTTCTTCTTGTTGGATTACTCCCTTTAGTATTATGAAGTGGCCTTTATTATCTCTTGTTATGTCCTTCACTTTGAGATCTAATTTGTCAGATATAAGTATTGCTACCCCAGTTTTTTTTTTGTTTTGTTTTGGTTTTTTTTTCATTTCTGTTCGCCTGGAAAACTTTTTTCCATCCCTTCACCCTCAGTCTGTGTGTGTCTTTTTTTCTGAAGTGGGTTTCTTGTAGACAACAGAAATATGGGTCTTGTTTTCTTATCCAATCTGTTACCCTATGTCTTTTGATTGGAGCATTTAATCCATTTACATTTACAGTTATTATTGATAGGTACTTATTTGACACCATTTTTATTCTATACCCATGTGTTCCTTCTTTGCTTCCTATTTCTTTATTTTTACAGTAGACCCTTTAGCATTTTTTGCATTGCTGCTTTGGTGGTGATAAATTCCTTTAGTCTATTTTTGTCTGTGAAGCTCCTGATTTCACCTTCCATTTTGATTGATAGCCTTGCTGGGTACAGTATTCTTGGATTCAGGTCCTTCCTTTGCATGACTTTGTATATTTCATCCCATTCCCTTCTGGCATGATGAGTTTCTGTGGAGAAATCAGTTGCTAGTCTGATGGGGGTTCCTTTATATGTAACTTTCTGTCTCTCTCTGGCTGTTTTTAAGATTCTTACTTTGTTGGTGGTGTTTGCCAATTTAATTATAATGTGCCTTGGCGTCGGTCTTTTGGGATTAATTTTGCTTGGGACTCTGCAAGCATCTTGGATTTGTGTGGGTTTTTTCTTCTTTATCTCAGGAGTTTTCTGTCATTATTTCTTGAAACAGGTTTTCTATACCTTCCTCAGTTTCCTTTCCTTCTGGAACCCCTTCTAATGTTGTTTTGTTTAATATTGTCCCAAATTTCCTGTAGGCTCTCCTTTTGCAGTTAAATTTTTTTTTTTTCTAGAAGCTGCTCTAATTGGGTATTTTTTTCCATCTTGTCTTCTAGCTCACTGATTTGGTCCTCTGCTTCTTCTAGTCTACTTTTGATGCTTTCTATTGAGTTCTTTACAGTAGCGATGTCATTTTGCATTTCTTCTTGGTTCATCTTCCTTTCCTCTTGGTTCTTCTTCATTTCCACTTGGTTCTTACTCATATTGTCAAATTTGTCTTCCATTCCTTTTAGCCATCTTATGATCATTACTCTGAATTCTTGCTCTGGTAGGTTGCTTGCTTCTAACTCATTTACTTCCTTTTCTGGTGATGCCTGCTTTTCTTTCATATGCGGATGTTTCTTTGTTTCCTCATGATCTCTCTTTTCAGGATGTCTAGTTATGTAGTTCTCTCTCCTTTTCGCCATGTGATGGTGCACTCTTTTGAGTCCAAGTGTTAGTGCTGCCTGGGACTGGTTTTCTGGGGCTCACAGCTGCTTGGTGGTCACTGTGGCTGTGGATATTCAGGCCTCTGCCAAGATCCACTTTTCCATTAAAGATGGCTAGATTTCCCCATCCGAGCTCGTAGGTAGCTCTGGGAGGGGACCCAGCCCTGCAGTGGGTGCTTCTCTGTCAGGGACACCCTGATCAACAGCCCCCCACCTTCTTCTGGAGTTCACCTGTCTCTTAGCTTGCTAACAAACACTCGCAGCACACCTTCAACTGCTCTCTCTTTCTGCTTCGGGATAAGGCTCAGAACCTGTCCATCTAGTCTTCTGCCTTTTTGTGACTCTCAGCCAGGTGCTCAATGTGCAGCCCTAAATTCCCACCGGCTCAGACCGTGGGTGGGTAGGACTCTGGGTAGGCCAAGCCCTGTTGGCTGTGGGTCTCTGGGCCATGGGCTCAGCTGGGCCCACCACCCATGCCTGACACCCCTGCTCTCAGCTACATTCCATCTGAGTTGGGAGTCATTCATTCATTCCACAGCTCTCCCATGGGAGTGAGCCTCACACACCAAGGCCGCCTGCAGATAGTGACAGGCTGCAGGCTCCTCATGATCTCTCTTTTCTGGATGGGCTCTGTCAGCACAGGGCTCTGTCAGCACAGGGAAGCGGCCACACAGCATGACCACTGATACCCTGAGGTGGGGACTCCAGGTTGAGGGGCCAGCCCTGGGGCGAAGGGGACAGTGGGGACAGGGCTGTGGGGGCAAAGCTGTGAGGGCAGGGATATGGGGGGCAGGGCTGTGGGGACAGGTCTTTGGGGGTCAGGGCTATGGGGAGCAGGGCTGTCGGGGCAGGAATCTGGGGGGCAGGGCTGTAGGGGACAGGGCTGTGGGGGTAAGGAGAGTGGGGGTAAGGACAGTGGGGGACAGGGCTGTGGGGGCAGGGTTGTGGGGGGCAGGGATATAGGGGGCAGGGCTTTGGGGGGCAGGAATATGGGGGGGCAGGGATATGGGAGGAAGGGTTGTGGGAGGAAGGACAGTGGAGGACAGGGCTGTGTGTGGCAAGGCTGTGTGTGGCAAGGCTGTTGGGGGCAGGGCAGTGGGGGGAAGGACAGTGGGGGGCAGGGCTGTGTGTGGCAGGGATATGGTGGGCAGGGCTGTGGGGGGCAGGGCAGTGGGGAGCATGGCTGTGGGGGGCATGGCTGTGGGGGGCAGGGCAGTGGGGAGCATGGCTGTGGGGGGCAGGGCTATGGGGGGCAGGGCTGTGGAGGACAGGACAGTGGGGGGCAGGGCTGTGTGTGGCAGGGATATGGGGGGCAGGACTATGGGGGCAGGGCAGTGGGGAGCATGGCTGTGGGGGGCAGGGCTGTGGAGGACAGGACAGTGGAGGACAGGACAGTGGGGGGCAGGGCTGTGTGTGGCAGGGCTGTGGGGGGCAGGGTTATGGGGGACAGGGCAGTGTGGAGCAGGGCAGTGGGGGGCAGGGCTGTGAGGGGCAGAACTGTGGAGGGTAGGGCTGTGGGGGTCAGGGCTGTGGGGAGCAGGGTAGTGGGGAGCAGGGATGTGGGGGGCAGGGCAGTGGGGAGCAGGGCTATGGGGAACAGGGCTGTGGAGGGCAGGGCTGTAGGGGGCAGGGCTGTGTGTGGCAGGGTTATGGGGGGCAGGGCAGTGGGGGGCAGGGCAGTGGGGGGCAGGGCTGTGGAGGGTAGGGCTGTGGGGAGCAGGGCTGTGGGGGGCAGGGCTGTGGGGGTCAGGGCTGTGGGGAGCAGGGCTATGGGGAACAGGGCTATGGGGAACAGGGCTGTGGAGGGCAGGGCTGTAGGGGGCAGGGCTGTGGGGGTCAGGGCTGTGGAGGGTAGGGCTGTGGGGGCAGGGCAGTGGGGGGCAGGGCAGTGGGGAGCAGGGCAGTGGGGAGCAGGGCTGTGGGGGGCAGGGCTGTAGGGGGCAGGGCTGTGGGGGGCAGGGTTATGGGGGGCAGGGCAGTGGGGGGCAGGGATGTGGGGGGCAGGGCAGTGGGGAGCAGGGCTGTGGGGGGCAGGGGTATGGGGGCAGGGCTGTGGGGGTCAGGGCTGTGGGGAACAAGGCTATGGGGAACAGGGCTGTGGGGGGCAGGGCTGTGGGGGGCAGGGATGTGGGGCACGAAAGTGGGGGCAGGGCTGTGGTCCAGGTGGCCTGTGTGGCTGACTCCTCAGGGAGTGGCCCTGGAGCTGGGTAGGGTTGATCTGATGGGGGTTCTGAGGCCAGGGCAGGGGCTGGAGGCTGGAGGGTTTGGGGTGTGGACAGTGCGGATGAGGAGGAGCCTGGACTTTAACCCCTGTGGGGTTGGGTAACATGGGGTGAGGGTGATGTGGTGCGGGGTTCCTGTCTTTAGCTGGGAGGCTCTGGTCAGGCCCTCTAGGGAGCCCCAGGGTGGCCATCCATATGATCCGTGTGGGCCGTGTGGGCCATGTGATCCGTGTGGGCAGTGTGGGCCATGTGGGCTGTTTGGGCAGTGTGGTCCGTGTGGGCAGTGTGGGCCATGTGGGCTGTTTGGGCAGTGTGGTCCGTGTGGGCTGTGTGGGCTGTTTGGGCAGTGTGGTCCGTGTGGGCCATGTGGGCCGTGTGGGTTGTGTGGGCTGTGTGGGCCATGTGGTTGTGGGGGCTGTGTGGGCTGGTGGGCGTACCTGTGGGGACCTCCCCCTGCTCATCCCTGGAGGCCTCACAAAGCCCCACCACCTTCCCTCCTCTGGGCTCCCTGACACCTATGTACCAGAGCTGGCAGGATGCCACCCCAGCTGAGGCTGCCCGCACCCTCGCCACCCAGCCCGCGCCCCCGACCCCGGTGCACCCAGGAGCCAGCCGGGAGCTCATCTTCCCACGCAGGGTGGAAGGAGGTGTTTGCCACGGGCACCACGCCGGCCTTCACCAGCCCCCGCGTTCTCTCCCTGGTGGGGCCTGGCAGCCAGGGCTGTGTCCCTCCCGGTCACCCACCATCTCCTGGGACTCCCCTCTGGGCTCAGGTTCCTGGCATCCTGTCTGATGTGTCCCCCCTCTCCCACAGCCTGGAGGTGCTGTGCCCAGCACAGAGGGCAGCAGAGCCCTGCTGTCCTGGTGCCCCTCTGGAGGGAATAGATACTGAAGGGCACACGCAGGCTGCTGGGCAAAGGCAAGCCCAGAGGAGGGGGACCCGACCTACAAACCAGGAGGTCACGGTTCAATTCCCAGTCAGGGCACATACCCAGGTTGTGGGCTCAATTCCCAGGGTGGGCTGTACAGGAGGCAGCTGATCCATAATTCTCTCATCATTGATGTTTTTCTCACTCCCTCCCTCTTCCTTCCTCTCTGAAATCAAAATCTATGATCTCTGAACACATAATAATCTTGCCACTCAGTGTATATCCTATATAATAAAAGGCTAATATAGAAACTGTCCCCTCAACCAGGAGTTTGACCAGCAGGCAGACCGGCCAACTGCCCATGTCCCCTCCCCCTGGCCAGGTTGGCCAGACTTCACCCATGCACAAATTCATGCACCTGACTAATTGACCATACCTGGTGTTGCAAAGGTACTGTCAATTAGCATGTTACTCTTTTATTAGGTAGACTAGAGGCCTGGTGCAATAAATTCATGCACGGGGGTGTATGTCCCTCAGCCCAGCCTGCACCCTCTCCAATCTGGGACCCCACAAGGAATGTTTGACTACCTGTTTAGGCCTGAATCTAGTAGGCTGGTTCCCAACCATTCACCTGCCTGCCTGCCTGCCTGATTGTCCCTAACCACTTCTGCCTGCCTGCCTGATTGCCCCTAACCACTCCCTTGCCAGCCTGATCGATGCCTAACTGTCCTCCCTTGCCAGCCTGGTTGCCCCCAATGGCCCTCCCCTGCTGCTTGGTCACCCCTAATTGTCCTCCCCTGCAGGCTTGGTCACCCCTAACTGTCTTCCCCTGCAAGCCTAGTTGCCACCAACTGTCCTTTCCTGCAGGCCTGGTCTCCCCAACTGCCTTGACCCTGCTACCTCTCAGCTCTAGGCCTTGGCAGGCTCAGACTCATGATAGCTCCTGATGTTGGGTTTTCCCAGAATCCCCTTCCCTTTCAACAGAAGTCCTCAAACTACACCTGCTTCACGTGGACTGGCTTCAGTGGTTGCTTGTTTCCTAGAGAGCCAGACCAGCCCGAGGAACACAGCCTGAGGTCCTCATTTATAACAGGGGCTGCCCTCCCCTGTGGAGCCGGTTCTGGAGAGAGCTGGGACTTGCCGAAGCCCTTGTTAGCCAGGTGGAGTCTGGCTTTCTGCTCCAAGTGCAACCGGTTTTGTATCCAAGTGGACACTTTCCCTTGTTGTTCAGAAGGACTGAATACTGAATGGCGTAAAGGGCTGTCAGCATTTCTCTATGTGGAGAGGCCATGATTTCCGACCTCAAGGCCGGGAATGGCCGGGCCTGGAAGCAGTCAGGGTCAGAGGGAAGCCTTACACCTGCCCTGCCCTGGCCACGTGCTCCCGCTGCCGGCCGGCCCTGAGAGGCCCCGCTGCCAGCCCCAGGCCCACGTGGGCCCTTAACTGACACCCACCCCACGAAGGCCAGGAACCCTGGGCAGCTTCCGGGGTGGGTCCCCACGGGAAGGCCTCAGCAGGCGGGTGCCTGGACCCCGGGGATCCCAGGGCCCATTGGCACGGGGTGCATGTGGGTGGCAGAAACAGAACTTCCCAGAGAGCGGCTTCCGCAGCCTGGCCGTCCGCTGTCCCTGGAGCAGGAGGCGGAGGCAGGGCGCAGGCTCCGTCCCACAGCTCCGGAGGCACCAGGGCCCAGGCTTTTCCCTCCTGCGGGTCCGGTGTCCGCTGCGCTGGTCGCTGTGGCTGCAGCCTCCAGGGGTCCCAGGGCAGTAAGCGGTGCTCTTCATTCCTCCTCTCCTCTGCGCAGGGAAGCCTCTCCCTCAGCCTCCTGGGGCCTTGCCCCACCCTTCCCCGTCCACGGCTGCGTCCTGTTTCCATGAAAACCCATCATGGGCAACGGGCAGGGGCTCCCCTGGTGGGCTCAGCCACTCGGGGCCCAGCCAGGCCTGTGGAGGGGCCCGTGGTGCCCAATGAAGGGCAGGGCTGTGCGCACCCCAGAGAAGGTAAGTGATGTGGTTGCATGTGCGTGTATGAAGGTGCACGTGTGTGCACATTTGTGTTGCGTGTGCGTGGAGGTGGAGTGGGCAGGGGAGGTGGCTATTGGCCAGGCAGCCAGCACCTGAGCTGCACTCACCCCTCCCTCGCTGTCAGGCACAGCTTTGCTGGAGGCTGCAAGGAGGCCACCCAGCTCTCAGGCAGCAGGGGCAGCGGAGCGGGATCCTCCCTGCAGAGGAGGGGACGCAGCCAGAGGATGTGGCAGAGCCCTCTCTCCATCAGGGAGCGCTGTGTGTAGGGGTGCAGGGGCGCGGGAAGGAGCCCCCTCTCCCAGCATGACCCCCATGGCCCCGGCTCCCTCTTCTCTGGGCCATGCAGGCTCCGGACTCCGGGTCCAACGGCCACGGATCCTCTGGCCGAGAAGGCAGAATGGCCTCCGGGCAGCGTCCTCTGTTTCCAGGAGTCTCACTCAGAAAGGCATCTAAGAGGCACAGAGCGCCCACCTGCCTTTCAGGAGTGTCGCCCTGGGCCTCTGCCTGCCCTGCCCTCCTCTCACCCCTCCTTCTCAGGGTGAGGGCCTTGCTGTGCCAGCCCGGAGGCCGTGAGTGTGGGCCGAGCACCCACACGGCTCTGCCTGCTCCTCCCAGGCCGGCTGCAGCTGCTGGGCCGTGGACTCCGCCTCTGAGGCCCGGGCCCAGGTTCCACGTGGCAGGTGGTCCTGCGGCTGTGGTCTCCCTCTCCCGCAGCTGCCCCCCTGTGGCCTGGCCTGTGGGCCTGGCTCTCGCCCACCTTCCTGCCTGTCCCCCTCGAGGCCTCCGCTGTGGGTTTGATCAGCGCCTGAACACTTCTTTGCGTGGACACACCCTGGAGAGAGGGGAGGTTTCTGTTTCTTTTGGAGGCGAGCGAGTACTTGTGCTTTTTCAAGAAATTGGTCCGTTTCTCCCAGAATGTCAGGTGTGCCACGCTCCGCCCAGGAGCCCCCGTGTGCCTGTGGTGCCGCAGGCCCTGCAGTCACAGCCGCGTCCGCTCCCAGTCCGGTCACCAGCGTCTTCTCTCTTCCTTTCTCATCTTCCAAAGAGTTTGTGGACATGATCCATGTTTTCAAAGATCCAGCTTTTGTTTGTTGGGTTTTCTCTATTCTTTCTGTGTTTCACATTTCACTGGTTTTTGGGTCGTTATTTCCTTCCTCGCGCTTGCCTCGGTTTTATCCTTCCCTTTCCTGTTTCTGGAGGTGGGAGCTGGGATATTAACTGGAGACTTCCTCTTCTCCAGCGTGGCATTCACCTTTCCCCGCACTGCTGCTGTTCCTGCACCACGGGTTTTTACCTATTGTGTATTTATTATATTTGTATATATTTATTTACTCACCTCAATTTAACACTTTTTTTGGGCTTTCTTGTGACCCCGGGATTATTTAGAAATTCGTTGTTTTCTGTGCTGGTTTCTACGTGTCCCATGATTCCTCTATTCCCTTTTCTTTCTACTTCTGCCTTTGGTCGTAACTGAGTATTGTTTGTTTCCATTTCACCCCAGTTCTGGACTCATCAGCGTGCCTCCTCTTCTGTGCTTCAGTGATGGCTTCGGGCAGAGACCTCGGCCTCAGCACCAAGGCCGTCTTGGTCCAGATCCATCTTAGTTGCGGGCTGTGCCTTTAGGACATTTAGCCGTGGGCCTTAGCGGCTGCCCCTCCGTTCTCCTCCTTCTTCCGCCCAGGCCTGTGTCTGCCTGGTTCTTGGTGGCAGATGGGGACAGCTCCCCTGCACCCTAGCCCTGGAGTCCAGACTGAGTCCCAGGAGGGGCCGGCCCAGCGCTTGGTGTGTGGGGGAAAAGCAGCTAGCTGTGCTGAGCTCCTAGGGAATTAGGGTGATTCTGGGAAGGTGCCTGCATACTCCTGAGCTCAGTCCACCAGCATCACTGCCTCCCCCAGACCAAGCCCCAGCTCACTGCCTTGCTTCTGGGACGGTGCCCAGGCCTTACCTTAATCCATCATTTCATTTCCGAGTGAGAAATGCTCTTGTTCTCCTGAAGATGGACACCAACTCTGGGCCTGCCTGGCCTGAGCCTGGCCCCTGGACCTCCAGCCCTCCTGCTCCCACAGGCCCTTCCCTCCTGTTCCAAACCAGGTCCCTCTCAGGACCTAGGAGGTGCAGGGAGGGAGGACGGAGCACGCAGGACCCCCTGATGGAGCTCAAAGCCCAGAGGGAGTGGGACAGGCACAGGGACCGCAGCAGAGCAGGGTCACGTGGGGAGATGTGGCATCCCAGGGGCTGGGGACCCTGAGCGTGGCAGCTGAGCCAGGCAGGGCCTTCAGGGCAGCTCCTCAGAGGAGGTGTCTGTCTGGGGGGGAGGAGAGGAGGAGTGGGTGAGAAAGCTGGGGGCCCTCGATCCCCTCTGTGCATAAGACCAGGCTGGGATGAAGTCAGGGCCATCAGAAGGTTGAAGAAGAAAGAGAATGACTTGTACTTGCAGCCAAAGAGGGCCTTGCTCAGATTCCCAGGCTGAAATGTCAGCCTCCATACAGGACAATAGCAGTGGGAGATGGGGATCCCGGGACTGGGGTCTTTTGAGAGATGTGAGCTCCAGGCTCTAATTCTAGGTAGTAAATCTCACCAGGAACCAGACCCAGACTCCCAGCGGCTCTAGAGGGGCCCAAGGTTGGTGCCAGCTCTGTCCCCTCCCCTGGGTGCCCCTGGACCAGGGGTGCCAAAGCATGGAGTTTGACTCACCCACAGTCCCCTCCAAGTGAAACTGCCTCTGCCTCCAGGGTCAGGTTCAAACCATGTGACTGGCCCCATCAGTCAGAACCGAGAGGCTCAGTGTGCTCCCCTGACTCCACAGCAGCCCATTAGGAGGCTGAGCTGAGATGGGGTAGGCTGAGCCAATCAGATTCTCTCTCAGGAGCTGGAACAGGGAACCCAAGTGTTGCAGGCATTGAGGAGAGATGCTGCTGAGCGGATGCAGAAAGAAAAGCCATGGAGTGAGGTGCCAAGGGACTAGTGACAGTGGGGAGATCACGGTACGAATTATTCCAGAACCAAGAGGAGTAGAGAATATCAGGAGGAAAGAAGCCTCGGCCACTGGGGCTACGTCACATGCATGGCCGAGAATCCTCAACACGATTCCAGCTGCTGAGCCCTGACCCTGGCAGGCCAATGGGCCCTGCTCTTGTCCCTCACAGGTGTGTCTCCCTGCCCTCATGTAACCCCGCCCTCCAAGACGAAACCTGAGGAGAGCAGAGAACGGCCAGGACACATCTCAGACAGCTGGGGAAGAGCCCCGTCCCTGAGCTCGGGCTGCCATGGCAACATACCACCGGCTGGGGGGCTTCCGGGACAGGCACTTATTTCTCACAGCCTGGAAGCTGACAAGTTCACAGCAAAGGTGCTGGCAGAGGCAGTTCCTGGTGGAACCCTCTTCCTGGCTTGCAAGTGGCGACCCTCTCGCTATGTCCTCACATGGAGAGAGAGCCTCCCGGGCCCTCACCACTACCTTCTTACCTCCTCTGAACCTAATGACCTCCCTTAGGCCCAGCTCCAAATGCCAGCACATTGGGGGTTAGGGCCTCAATGAGAACGGAGGGGGAAGTGGGGAGGGATGAGGGGGACACAAGCATTGAGTCCAAGAGAGAGCCCAACTGTGTCTTTAATAGCACCAGGCCGTATTTCCCCAAATAAAATCTTCCTGTGCTTCTATAGCCCCATGGAAACCAGCCTCACTGGCCTGGCTGGTGTGGATCAGTGATTGAGTGTTGATCCATGAACCAAGGGGTCTCTGGGTCAATTCCTGGAGGCTCGATCTCCAGTAGGAAGCGTGCAGGAGGCAGCCACTGATGAATTTCTCCCATTGATGTTTCTCTCTATTCCCTGCCCGTCCTCTGTTTCTAAAACAGAAAAAAAAAAAAGTTAATAAAGGCATATTTTTAAAAACATTAGCCTAAATGAGTATAAAACAGAGTGAAATCAATATTACACCCTCCCCCCCCCCCCTCCCCCCCGCTGGCTAAGCAAGTCCTCTCCACACTACCTGGTTGCTGCTGGGATGATTCCTTGACCTCACTGCCTTTCCTGCTTGCCTCATTTCCATAGAGCCCCGATGAGGTTCCCGATGGTTCGGCCCGATCCTACGACACCTGCTGCCAGGCCAAGTACCGTGCCGAGTACCCTCATGTCCGTCAGCCGGAACGAAAAGGTGAACTGCAGTACAAGAGAGGGGGCGTCAGGCTCCACGTCAGGGCCTGGCCATGGGCACACTCACCAAGAGCCTTCACTCAGGAGAGACCCATGTCCCCTGCAGTGGAACCACAGGGCAGGGCAACAGGCCACCAGGAGAGCGGAGAGGAGGCAGGGAGAGAACGAGGCCAGGGAAGGAGCTGTAAGTGTGAGGGAGATAGCGGCCCTATAGGTACTGAGAGGCTCAGGAAGCCGCGGGCGGTGGGGGTGGGGGTGGGCGTGGGAAGAACACAGGCAGTGCCGGACGCTATAGGTTAGGGCTGGCTACTGGGAGCCGGAGCAAGTTCAGTTCAGAGTTAGGGAACCACTCTGTGAGCTCCCACGACCAGGGCTGGGCTGGGATGGTTCTGGGGGCCCAGGGGCTGAGCGTGGCCTGGGCATGGCGTGG
The DNA here is from genome assembly GCF_964339955.1 of Pipistrellus hanaki. Taxonomy (NCBI): domain Eukaryota; kingdom Metazoa; phylum Chordata; class Mammalia; order Chiroptera; family Vespertilionidae; genus Pipistrellus; species Pipistrellus hanaki. Next base: position 23,824,181 of record NC_140521.1, read on the forward strand.
GCTCCGGTGGAGAAGCTGCGGATCTCGTGTTGTGACTGGGCAGCGGCTTATGGAGTGAGATCACCTCACTCTGCGCTGACCGGGGAGGTTCTGGACAAAGAAGTGGATACTCAGAAAACAGGGATGAGGTGGGGGAGACGCCAGGATGATCCCTGAGGGTCGTGCACTTGGCAACGCCTTGTGAGCCACCCGCTCCCACAGCGCTGTGCTGGCACACTGGGCGGGACTTCGCAGGCACTCAATGGTCTCAATCTACCCCCCTCCCCCACTCATAACCGTATTAGATCCCACTGCACAGAGGAGGAGACTGAGCAGGGACAGTGGGGAGAACTCCCGCAAAGCCACCCCACACTCGGCCAAGTGGCAGGGACCAGGATGCCTGATGTCCTTACCAGCCTACCTAAGCCTCCACCGCCTACAGAAAAAATATGCAAACCAGACCACGTGGCAGGTTTCTGTGGAGGATCGGGACTTGGCGCTGTTGAGCGGCTGGGAAAGGAACAGCCCGCACTGCCCCGTTCACTCAAACGCTCCCACATGCCAGCGATAAGCAGACTTCCCTCAGCTCCACTCTGTCTGGCACAGCGGTGACTGGTGTTTTAAAGGGTGTGCAAAGGAGGGGACACTCGGGGGCTCGGAAGTCCGTGAAATGAAGATTTGGAAAGGGCCGGTCAGCATCAGTGCAGCTGGATGGAGGGAAGCCAGGCTCCATGGCTCCCACGGGAGTGGAGGCAGAGGCCCGGCCCTCCTGACACCGCATTGTAATGGATAGGGACAGCATGTGTGACTATAGGAACAGTGTGAAGGCAGCTTAAGCCAACCCCCAGCAGGGATAGGAGGCTGCTGCTCTATAATCAGTGTAGCCCTCGCTGATGCACTGTGCAAACCCACATCCTGGAACAATAAGTTTGCAGAGGTTTGAATTGAAACCAAGACATAGATGTTTGCAGTGGGAATGGAAGGGTCAAAGAGAATAAAACGGGCAGAGAAAGACTTACTGTGCTTCGCAGATACCTTGCAGAAAGCTTGCGGCCTTGAGCACAGCATAGCTCAGATAACCAGGAGACACCTGGCATGGGAGGAACCAAGGACAGACCGGACCCTTACGTCAGCAGAGCGGCTTGCAGCCAGCAAGGAGGAATAAAAACCTCTCTCTCCCTGCTCTCTTCGCGGATGCCTTTCTCGGTCTCAGCCCACCTGTACTCAGGTGCCCGGAATAAAATCTCTTAATACATGATGGCCTCATGTCATAGAGTGTGACCCCGGCCCCCTCGAACCTTTCATTTGGTGCGAAAACCTGGGGGGGGGGGGGTTAGTGAGGGTCTGATAAGAGCCATCGCAGGGTTCCAGCAACCTGGCACTTGGCACCCAGAGACATGATCGTCCGGCTTCTGAGCTACCCTTGTGTCCTGGGAAGGCCCCAGCCACGCTCCTGCTCTGCTGAACTTCTGCTGAACTCACGACACTGACGTGGGCCCCCCTAGCCTCCCTCCGGAGAGGCCTGGGTCCTGCCCGTGACTGGGGATTGGACCTCTCCTTGCCTTGCCTCCTCCCACATCAGCACCGGACACACATGTAAGGTCACGGGTAAGTGGCTTCAGTCTGTTTTCCTGTTGGGATTGACCTGTCATTTGGGTTTGGAGCCAGGCTCTGGGCTGATACTGTTCAGCAAGCCTCATGGAAATCCAGCGCTGGTCAGGACAAGTCCCGGGGACCAGGTTCCCTCGCCCCCTCTCCTCACGGGACACCTGTCATGGAGGGGGGCTCCATCCGTTTTGGTGAACATTAGGGGGAGGCAGGGGTGCCTTTCTCGGCCATAACTTCATGGAAGCAGACCTTAAGCCACTACCCGTCACCATGGGGAACTGGCAGTCGACCATCCCCGCACCACACCCAGGCTGTCAACCTGAACGCCTCAGACCCTGGAGTTCACGCAGGACTTCTGGCCTCAGTAAACGCTTTCAACTTCCGAACCCCAACCGACCTTGACAGTCCCCACAGGCAGGCAAGTGGTCTGAGGGCCTGTATGTCCAGGCTTTTCCACACTCACATCCTTCTCTCTGTGACAGCTGCTCCCCCAACAGCTTTTCCTTCTCCACTGAGCCCTCAGAGGATCCCAAATCCTCCTCCTCCTTCACCACTTTGATCTCACCAACCATCCCCCCAAGCCCCAGCTAAGACTCCTCAGGCAGCCTGAGAGCCCACCACCCTCCCCAGCGGATCCCACCGCCACCACCCCATCTCACACCCGCTCTGGAGCAGCTTTCAGCTCTCTTCCTCCCGATTTCTGCACTAGTCTTAAAGTGCGCCTTAGAGAGATTGCCTGTGCCAATTTGGCTTCATGCCCAGGGCCACGCAGATACCCTGGGCCAGCAGGCCCCTGCCCTCCCAGACAGAGCGGGTGTGTCCCTAAGAGGGACCCACAATGGAACTATCAGGAAGGGCAGGCAGGTCGCAGGTCTCAAGACCACACCATTCTCTGCCTAAAAGGACTGGGAAATGCAGCCCACAAATATTTAAAATAAGTTAATTGTTTAAAATATTAGCAGAGGTCACCCAAAAAAAAACATGGAAATCCAGCGGTCTTCCTCTCCAGTCTTCCAAGGCCACGAGGAAATACACCAGTCTTGACCCAACAAGCCCAGAAGAAACAATCATACTTAAGATTCAAATGATCTGAGAGCGGGAGTCAGCAAACTATGGCACAGGGGCCCAAGGAAGCCCCCTGCCAGGTCCGATCAAATGAGTGAGCGGATACCCCTTCCCCTGGGCACTGACCTTTAGGCCACATCACAATGGACGTTCCCTTTTGCTTAGACCACATTCCACTTGCTAAGACCATTCTCCTTCCTCTCAGGACTCGCCTAGAGAGTTCTCTGCCCAGAAAAAGCCTGCCTGGAGCCCTTGAAAACCTCTGACCCCCAGTCTCTGGATGCTGGTGCCATTTGGGGCTCAGCCCGTCTGGTTTCCAGGGGACCGAATAAAGTCATAATTCTTTACTCCTCAGGCCTCGTGCATTCTTCCTTGGGCAGTTCTAACACCCACCAGCTGTTTTCATAAAACACTTCTTTAGGAACGGCCTTACCACTCCACTAGGGATCGTCTACGACTGCGTTTCTGTGACAGAGCTGCGGAGTCGGGTGGAGAGACAGAGATCCGTGGGCCAGAGCCCGAAAGGTGTGCCTCCCTCCCCCCAGCCTTTTGCAGAAAACGTCTGTCACCTTTCTCTTCCTCCTCCTGGCTCCCACTTTTTCTCCTCCCTTGGGCTGTCGTCTTGTTGTCCCTACTCCTTGGTCATCTCCAGCTTCAATTTAAAAAAAGAATTAAATCAGATTCAGTGGGCGCTGCCTCTTCTGTGATGCCTTCCTGGATCAGGCACCTGGATTCAAATCCCACCTCTGCACAAGGGCTGTCAGGTGCTCCAGACAGTGCCGAGTGGTTGAATGAGTTTGGGTAAGCTAGTAAAGCCCATGAGCCTCAGTTTCTCCATCTGTAAAGTGGGGATGAAACAACCCTCCTCTGGAGCTATGGGAGGGGCCAGGGGTGACTGTCATGGCTGCGACATCACCCCTTAACCTCACTGGTCTGCATAGCAACACATCTCCCACTCTCATCCATACCCCGACTGTCACTCCCTCGAGGGCAGGGATTCTGTCCCTGCTATTTTGTCTCGTTTATGCCTCCGCCTCCACCCAGGCCGCCTACATGGATGCCCAGCCACTTGTCAGCGGGGCAAGTGGTCTGGCTCCTGGGGGCAGGGACACAGGCTGAGGACGCACCTGGTCACTGCTGGGGACTCTGTAGCGCAGCTCGATCACGAAGTGCTCACAGTTGGCGCTGGTCACATTGTAGAGCCTCTCCTGTCCCACCAGGGACAGAGCCAGCCCCCTGATCTCATTGGGAGGCCGCACGGAGCGCTTCTGGTCATGCTTGTTATTGACACGGTATTGGTCGTTCCCGGCCACCACGGACAGCAGCTCCTTCTTCACTCGGGTCTTCTCAGAACGGACTAACATGAAGCTGTCCGCCCCCGGGCCTGTGACTCCATCTGTGGTTCCCAAAGAGGAAAGAGGGCAATGGTTGGGGCTAAGAGCGGGCAAGCAGGCAGCCCCACTGCCTGGGCGTCACATGAGGATGAGCTGTGGGAAGGCCAGCCCCCTGCCTGGCTTCAAACTCAGACACAGGCTGACCCACACCGGGTGGCCTTGGAGAAGTCTGGCTGCCTCGTTTCTAAAGCAAAGGACATGGGTTCTCCTAAAGGCCCATGTGAGCACAGATGCCTGTGAAAGATGCAGGATGGGCAGAGTGGTACAGCACCAAGACGCCAGGTGCCTGCCCGCCAGAGCGGGAGGGGGACCGTAGCAGCCAGGGGGACATGTGGTCATAGTAGGAAATTTTACTAATTTTCAAATAGTAGCTTTGAGCAAGCCCAGGCCTGACCTGCACACCACACCCAGAGCCTGACCCACCGAGTGGCCTCAGGCAAGTCCCTTCTTTTCTTGGTGGGTTTCCTCACTCACGTATTGAAGGGCCTGGGTCAGGTGACTGCCACACTCTCCCAGCTCTAAATCCTCGGGTTTGCCCCTAACAGGATGCCACCCTCCTGCTTCACCCAGGCTTCTGGGAAAACTGAAATGAGAAGGCAAGTGATGGACCCTGGAACCCACAGGGAGGGGCCGGTGGATCTGCCAGATAGAGCTGGGCTCACAGGAAGCCTGTTGGTATAATGTCAATTATACCAAAACAGCCAGTTCATCCAATGACCAGCTTCCATAGTCACTGACTGTGTGTGTGTGTGTGTGTACACGTTAGTTAGTTCACCAATTCTTATTTTCCCTCATTTTCTTTTTAAAAGGGCATTTGACCCTGGCCAGTGTGGCTCAGTTGGTTGGAGCATCATCCTATAGAGAGTGTGAGAGAGAGAACCGTCTCACATTGCTCTCTCTCTCTCTCTCTCTCTCTCTCTCTCTCTCTCTCTCTCTCTCTCTCTTTCTCTCTCTCTCTGTGTGTGTGTGTGTGTGAGTCTATCTGTCTGTCTGTCTCTCTCTGTCTCTGTCTCTGTCTCTCTCTTTTCCTACCCTCTTTTCTAAAAATCAATGGAAAAAATATCCTCAGATGAGGATTACAAAAAAATAAAACAGTAAGTTATTCCTCAATAAGCCTAATTTTTTTAAAGCCTGCACTTGGCTTTAAAATTCACATGTGTATGCACACACATGCTGAAGCTGCTTGTAATGGTCGCACCATCAGACATGAAATGCATGTCTTTATTTGGTCAGTTCCCTGCTGTTGGTGGTTCCCAAGCTTCAACATTTGCTTTAATGCCACGATGCTCTGGAAGGGAAGGGAGGTTGGGCCAACACCCACCAGGCCCTGCCTGCGCCCGCCATGCTCTCCTGCACGACTGGGAGGTGGGGTTCTCATCTGCTCTACAGAGGGTGCAGCTGAACTCAGGGGGCAAGTCACACGGGCAAGTCAGAGGCAGGCAAACGGAGGCCCCAGGATCCCAAACGGATCTCCTGGCGGGAGGCCCACCCTCCTTCCATGCCGCTGCAGCCCGCTATGCGCTGTGTCCTGATCATGGTGCTTCCCTGGGACAGTGTTGGCTGGAAGTGAACCCCAGCATCGCCTGGAACAAAGGCCAGCAGCCCGCCTCTCCACGAACTCACTGCTGAGGAAGAGGAGCAGCCGCCACAGAGAGCCCCCAGGCCGGGCACCGGGCCGGACAGCCCAGAGTGTGCAGTTGCTAACACCCCCTCTGCCCCGGGGTTGGCGGGGAAGCAGCTTGCCTGGAGCAGGCAGGTGCACCACGTAGCCGTCCCCCACGTAGAGGGCCCAGTGCTGGTAACCAACGTGGAGAATCTCAATCAGGTCTCCAGGTTTCGGTTCGGCCTGTGACTGAAAAACCAGAGAGAGGCTGAGGTTAGTCCTCATGGAACATTCTAGAACCTGGCCTGGAAGGAGCCCAGACCAGCCTGCGAGCTCCCTCTGACCAGCTGCTGCAGGAAGCGGGAGAGGGTGCTCTCCTCGCGCAGACGGAAAGGCCTCCTTTGCTGGGGCTGCTGAGCTGGACCTGAGCTCTCCAGGGACAAAGGAGAGATAGACTGGGTGTCCGGAGGGGAGATGTGGGCCAGGGTGCAGCACAGGGTGTGGCCGAGAGGTATGCAGACATGAGCATGCAGACACAAGTTATGCCACAGCATGTTGGTGTCAGTGAGTGAGTATATGACTCCCAGGAAGTCTCAAATGCCTCATAAATGTCGCCACCTTCGCTAGCCTATGTGTTTCTGAATGATAGATCCTTATCTAGTGAATAGAAGAGAAAGATTGAGACTAGGTCTGCATGTTGCCAACGTTTCATCCTTAACAATCTCAGAGCATCCCAGGCAGGGGCAGGGCGGGCGGTGCTCAAATCTGGGCTCCAGGCCAACACCCAGCTGGGGACCCAGGGCGTAACTGGAGTTGGTGACAGGGCAGTGGACTTCTGGAGTTTGCATGAGCAGGAAGTATGTTGCCCTCATCCCACTGGAAATGAGAGAATGCCCTTATCATACAAGTTCTATTTTAGGATTACTCAGAGGCTGGCCAGCACCTCTCCTCCCCTGACACAGCTGAGCAGGGTCCCAGGGCCCGACCACCATGAGCAGGGTGGGTGGCTGTCGCTGGGTGACGTGAGGATGGCTGCCAACCAGAAGCCAGCTGGGGAGAGACGGTTGAGAGAACGCTCTTGACTAGCGGCATCATGCAACAATCGGACCGAAGATGGAACAATTTGAGCAACAAAAAGAAACACAGCAGATTGTGAATAATGATACCAAAGTGTTCATAATGACATTTAAAATGCATTAGTCACCTTTGGAGGATGCCAAAGAATCGCCATATTATTTCGAAAGCTGGTAAATAAAGGAAAAGATCCAAGCATTTCCTACGTAAGCTGTACTCAGGCAACCAAGTTAAGAATGACCAAAAGCCACAAAACAGCACTAAAAGGTGGCTACACTTCCATGTGCAAAGGACTGGAAATCACCTGGCAGGGCACTTACCGAGCCACACAGGAGGGACTGTGACAAGGAGGGGGGGGGAGGATGTAAGGTAGGGAGGGGGGACGGTGCAGGGGACTTCTGCCTCAATGTTAGGTTTCCATTTGGGTTTGGGGGGCTGACAAGGAAAATGTGCTCACATATTTGTAGCAGAGACTAAATAAAAGCTTTTTGCATGGTGCGGCGAGCATTCGGAAACATGACTGTCCTGGAGCCAGAGGAAGGAGGAACATATTGATGGGGAAGAGAGGGCGGAAAGAGAAGCAGAGGGAACAGCTAAGCTGCTTGGAGATGAGGGTGGACAAGAAGGCCTGCCTGCAGCCCCCCCCTTGGCCCACCCACTGGGAGCCATTCTCCTGGTCCCTCCCCTCCCAGCTCCTCCCAGCCACATAGGCCAGTGTGACCGAGGAGTAGGACTAGGCAGTGGGCAGAGGCTGCCCCCCTGAGCCCACCATTCCTGCCTCCTCAGGAAGCTCTGGGGAGCCCTCCCACCCCAGGAATAGGGACCCCAGGCCTCGGCAAGCATGCATTCCCTCAGTGCCAGAGCTGCGGACCAGCAAGGAGACCCATGTTATCACCACTGACAGGACTGCGGGGTTTGAAATGAAAGCTTTCTGGGGTCTTACCAGAGCCATCCTTCCATGCAGGAGTGTCTGCGTGCTGCTGCCTCAGGACCCAGTCTTTTGTGATCAAGAGTTTCGTTTCCCCTCTGACCCTGCCCAGGAACACAAGCACCTGTACTTAATGCCATGTGACATGCTTCTCTGTGAGTCACGTGTCCCGGTGACCTGCGAGGTATGACTCAGTAAAAGGAGGGTCATGTTTTCCACATTTAGATTTAGCATGTATTACCTTATGCTACTGATAAATACATTTTTAAAAATAGAAAAGCAAATCAAAGATCACACAAAATCCGCCCTTTGTTCAAAGCCGGGCCAAGGTACAGGCCAGGTTGACACGTGGCCTGGAAACCCGCCAGAGAGACATCAAAGTCCACATGTGGAGCCGGAAGGGTTCGATGGTGGCCACGGGCAGCACCCATGGTCATAAGTCAGCAAGTCTCAGGGCCTAGAGAAGAGGAGAGAGGAGCAGCAGTCAGGTGGGTGTGGGGGCGAGGAGGGATGGAGAGACAGAGGGAGGAGCTCTAAGGAGGCCCCAAACATGGGGACTGACCATGACCACAACACACCACCAATTCCTGCAACCTCTAAACAGATTGAACCAGACAAAACGCATCATCAGAGGCACATGCCCCACACTGGAAACGCGCCCCCCCCCCCCCCCCCCCCACACACACACACAGAAACACATCCCAGACCAAGTGGAAATCCAATTGCTCTCCCCTGCAGGCCTGGGTCCGGCCCCCCACCCCCCAACTTCCCTTCCCTGCAGGCCCGCTGGCTCCCAACTGCCCTCCCCTGCTGGCCATCTTGTGGTGGTCATCTTGTGTCCACATGGGGGCAGCCATCTTTGACCACATGGGAGCAACCATCTTGTGTGTTGGAGTGATGGACAATTTGCATATTATTCTTTTATTCGATAGTATTTGTATATATATATATATATATATATATATATATATATATAAATGCATGGGTGGGGTCCAGCCAGCCTCGCCAGGGTGAGGGGACATGGGTAGTTGGCTGGCCTGCCTGCTGGTTGAACTCCTGGTCAAGGGGACAATTTGGATATTAGCCTTTTATTTTGTAGGACTAGAGGCCCGGTGCACGAAATTCGTGCACATGGGGGATGTCCCTTAGCCCAGCCTGCATCCTCTCCAATTCCTCTCACAATCCAGGACTGCTGGCTCCCAACTGCTCACCTGTCTGCCGTCCTGATTGCCCCTAACCACTTCTGTCTGCCAGCCTGATCACCCCCTAACTACTCCCTTGCCAGCCTGATTGATGCCTAGTTGCTCCCCTGACAACCTATTTGCCCCTAACTGCCCTCCCTGCAGGCCTGGCGCATCCCCCCTCCCCAACTGCCTTTCCCTGCAGGCTCAGTTGCCCCCAACTTCCCATCTCCGGTGCCTGAGCTAAAGATCAGACTGACAACAAATGTGCTTCTGGCAAGTTATGTTTCCAGGTCATGGCTCTGCCAGGCATCACTGGATTCAGATGACAATCAGCTCAGTGGCCTTTCCCAGACGCTCTCTTTTTAATATTTTAAATGTAGCCTATTGACATCTAATTGGACGCTTTGGACTTGAGATCACAGGATTTTTCTGCTGACTAAAAGAAAGTAGGATCAAATTAATGGAACACAAAGGAATCCTGTTAGATATGAAGTGGTGTGTTTTAACATATTCCATGGATGAAATTCTTTTAAATCATCCAGCAATTCTTTTGCCAGTTTCACTGGAGATATAATTTCATCATGACTATTCTGAATTGCTTGCACATGTTTGTGTAGCTGCACTAAATCTATACTGATATTATTATGATGCCATATTCCCTGTAGGTGCATCTCGATTTTACTCCAGGCCCATAGCGGGCTGAAGTCACACAAATACCTGTAAAAGCAGCATGGCATTGCAGCTGCTGTCTAATTTGGACACTTTCTAATTGATTGCCTAATCCTATTACTACACCTTTCAAAGCATTTAACTTTGTTGCTAGCTTTTTGATCATGAAATGTAGTTGAGGTGTTCTGAGCCAATTCATTGACAAACTTCATGTTCTGGTTGTTTGGGTCAATGCAAGAGAAGCAGTCACAGCTGATGTGATAACAGTAATTAGGGTAACAATACCAAAAATAATAAGTCCCAAAGCACGCTTCTCCCGGGACAGCTGATTGTGTAATTCCTGCAATGCCAGGAGGCCTCCATCATGATGCCATTTTCCTGTTATGTTGGTGGAAGCATAATACAAGATTGCTCCTTTAAAATTAGTATATCTTCATTCAGGGTATGTCTGGAAGCACAGCTGGTAAGGTTACAGTGATGGCTTTGGACAGCATAATGGGTGCCTAATCTGGTGACGTTCACATATCCAGTCACCAATACATATGGGGGCTGGACACAAGCTGGTAAGCCATAGCAGGGGTTCAAAGAAGATGCTCCTTTAATATCAGCTAAGGAAGAGCCAATAAAATTAAGAAAGTCAAGGGCAGTGGCCAAAACCCCAAAGATCTTTTTGTAAACCTCCTGTTTCTGTAGTCATGGCATTACCCACAAACCCTCCTGGTGACATAGGCTCGTGATGGGGATATTTACATCAAGCCCGTGAGGCCAATCCACAGTCAGAGCCAGAAATATTATGTCTCACTGGTACAGGGTTGGCACAATCTTGCCATCGAGGAAATGCTCCCAGCTCAGTAGTGGTACTGTTAGGGCATGAGAGGAGGGAGGCATGCTTATCAGACAGCCATGGGGTGGCCTTGGAAACTCCAGTTTAGTAACTGAATATTTTTTCCCAAATTCCAGGGCCTGCGATGTTAGCAATGTCTGCGCCTCCATAGGATGTCTTATTTTCTTGGCCAAGCATAAACATCCTGGAGTCCTCTTTTTAAATAAACAAATAGGGAGCTCCTCACTAAAGCCATTCTAAGTATAATCACCTTGGGAAGAAGGGGTTATGTGCTTGTTGGAGCTGCCCCCAACCATATTGGTGTTGTTAGTAAACATGGGCGCTGATTCCCCAGTCCAGGTGGCTGGACTGACCACAGGGGGGTCTGGAACGTATATCCAGTAAGTTTCTGCTATATCCATACTTACCTGGAAGCTGACAAGTACCATTATAGTAACCAAAAGGGTGGAGGAGTTGCCTGAACCCCCTGTTCTTTCACCATTTGCCGAGCACCGATGGTCAGCTTCTTCAGTTGGCCCCATGTGGGGACACTAGCTTCTTGGGTGGCCTTGGTCACCTGCCTTCTGCTCTCCTTCTTCTTTGAGGTTGGTGGATGAGCTGGCATCATCATGGGGGTGTGATCTTCAGCTGTTCTCCCAGGTCCATGGTTGTGATGTACCATTCACTCTGGAACCCAGATGGGGTTAGAAACGCCTTCTGGAAAGATACAAATGTGGTCTCTTCCCCCACATCATTACTGGATCCAGCCCTCTCCACTGTTTGTAAATCCTTCCATTGTGCTATACCGGCAGATGCCACTGCACCAGGAGCTTGATGCCTAAACGGGCAATTGGACATCCCTTTCACAATCCAGGACTGCTGGCTCCCAACCACTCACCTGCCTGCCTTCCTGATTGCCCCTAACTTCTTCTGCCTGCCAGCCTGATCACCCCCTAACCACTCCCCTGCCTGCCTGGTCAACCCTAATTGCCCTCCCCTGAAAACCAGGTCACCCCTAACTGTCCTCCCCTGCAGGCCTGATCACCCTCAACTGCCCTCCCTTGCAGGCCTGCCTGGTCCCTCCCAACTGCCTTCCTCTGCTGGCCATCTTGTGTCCACATGAGGGCAGTCATCTTGTGTGTTGGAGTGATGGTCAATTTGCATATTACTCTTTTATTAGATAGGATTATTATTTATTATTTTTCATCTGCTCTTGTTCCTTTTTAGACCTTTTATTTTTTTTATTTATTTCTATATATTTTATTGATTTTTTTCCAGAGAGGAAGAGAGAGGGATAGAGAGAAACATCGATGAGAGAGAAACATCGATTAACTACCTTCTGCACACTCCCCACTGGGGATGTGCCCACAACTAAAGTACATGCCCTTGACCGGAATTGAACCTAGGACCTTTCAGTCCACAGGCCCGATGCTCTATCCACTGAGCCAAAACAGTCCTTTTCATGGATTCTTCAGAGTAATATTTTTCTAAATGTATTATAACAAAATAGTAACTGTCTTTAAATGGCAAGAAGAAATTCAAAATGTGTCTATATTCAAGTAGACAATTAATAGCTGTCCCTGTGGTAGGGTTCCCCTACTTGACTTGTCCTTAAACTACATATGGTCTCTGGGAGGGATGACTCACCATCTCAGAATGGACTAAGGGAGCTTTCTTCCTTCACAGGGTCTCACATGTCACAGGACCTCACAGGTCTGTAATTCCTGCAACAGAGAGCTGGTACACGCTACTTCCCTCTGTTCCAAACAGGCCTCCCTCAGTTTCCAAAGTTGAGGTTTGTGCCAATCCTGACATGGACATGGGCACACAGGCCTGCAAGACAGTATTCAGGCTGCCAACTGTCTCTCAATAGAGACCAAAACCTGATTGGTATTCCTATTTGCCCATAATGAAGTATAATATTATACTTCACATAATAAAGTATAACATTATAGCAGCCACTTCTGACAGCTAAATCTTCTGCTAATAAATATGACACATGGTAGGGCTATCAAAACATCTTAGGTAGGTGACTAAAGTTTATTTTTACCTTCCTACATAAAGCAAAATTGTCCTTGTCTCTCTGGAGTCATGTCTATGAAGACAAAGGTATCATCTAAATCTATTATACAGTTTTCTGCAGGCCACTGTCAGGGCTATATATGGTAGTCAGTTCTTTTTAGCCACCAGCACAGTCTGTCCAATTTCTCTAAAATGCATTCTAGCATGGAAGAAAGTTGTTTTGCTATAAACAGACAGCTTGCCCCATACATAACTGGGCTTGGACATCTGCCTTGAAAGCTGTAATCAATAAGTTTAACATGTGGCCTTGGGTCCTTCCAACCCAATAGGGTCTCTGCCATTCCTAAGTCAGACTCCTCTCTTGGAAAATCTCAAAGTCCCGAAGGCTCCCTAGTCCAGGGAGAGTGACTTTCCTTGACTTTTTGACATTAAGCTGCCAGTTAAAAACAGCAAGCTTGCAGTATAAAACAGGTTTGCATGTTGCAAAGCGCTCCTGTGCCAGTGGCTTGAGTATTAGGCCCCTGCTTCCACACCCATCCCCTTTGTGGAAGGGCAGCAACAGGCCTCTCCCAAGGGAGTGCACAGGAAGGTATCTCAGACCCTCCATGCCCAGCAAGGCCAGGTGAGCAGCTGGAGACAGTCAGGAGAAAAAAGGGAAGGGGGCCAGGTGACCAGCCTGAAGTGGAGAGGGAAGCAGGAGAAAGGCTGGTGGACAGGGACACGGGTGACCCGCAGGCCGGCCTGCAGGCAGCAGGGACCTTGAGAGGGGTTGGGGGCTTGGGGCAGAGGCCAGGTGACCAGCAGGAAGCGGTCAACGGAAGAGTGGGTTGGGGCGAGGGGCAACAACCGGAAGTGTTCAAGTGGCTCAGGCCCTGTAGCCCAGTGAATGTAGACCAGGGTCCTCAGGGGCCGTAAAAGCCCCACCTTCCTTAGCTCCAGACTGGAAGCCCACAAGAGGTTCCCTTGTACTCAGGGCAGAGCGTTACCCGGGAATGGGGCAGAAATCCGGCCCTCAGGGCCCAGCAAGCAGACCAGTAAGTGCCTCTGGAGGGGCCCGGGCAGTGCCCCCAAAGAGGAAAGTGATTTTCCCCGAACTCACACAGCCCTCTCCCCAATGTCAATGGCCATAGACAGTGCTGTGGGCGTCCCAGGACTCTCTGTGCTGAGCTGCTCCTTGGTGGGAGCTATGGGGGGCTGGGCCTCCCCTAAGGCTCCGGAGGCCAGTGGCTGTCTTGAGGGCGTTTGGGGGAGGGCTGGCTGGTCTGCCCGCGGGCCTGGGGACCTGGGAGGCACCCATTGAGCAGAGGGCCATGTGCGGTTGGTGGATTTAGGCACCAGATTTGGCGCCCAGTTGTGGGGGCTATTCCTCTGTGGGGAGCAGGGCAGCCTGGCAGGAGCTGCTTGGTCATTGGTCGAATGGGCAAGCGGGCGGGGCTTCCGGCACAAGGAGGCGGGCCCACGCCCACACCTGAACCTGGTCAAGTCAACGAGGGGGCGGGGCCAGATGGGCAGCTGGAGCTAGTCAGGAGACAAGGGGGCGGGTCAGGTGACCACCCTGAAGTGGTGAGGTAAGCAGGAGAAAGGCTGGGGGGCATGGACACGGCTGACCCGCGGGCCGGCCTGCGGGCAGCAGGGACCTTGGGAGGGGTTGGGTGCTTGGCGCTTAGGCCAGGTGACCGGCGGGAAGCGGTCAAGGGAAGAGTGGGTTGGGGCGAGGGGCAACAACCGGAAGTGTTCTGGTGGCTCGGGCCCTGTGGCCCAGTGAATGTGGACCAAGGTCGCCAGGAGCTCCAAAAGCCCCACCTTCCTTAGCTCCAGACTGGAAGTCAGCAAGAGGTTCCCTTGTCCTCAGGGCAGGGCGTTCCCCCGGGAATGGGGCAGAAAACCGACCCTCAGGGCCCAGCAAGCAGACCAGTAAGTGCCTCCGGAGGAGCCCGGGCAGTGCCCCCAAAGAGGAAAGTGATTTTCCCCGAACTCACACAGCTCTCTCCCCAATGTCAACGGCCATAGACAGGGCTGTGGTCGTCCCAGGACTCTCTGTTGTTAGCTGCTCCTTGGTGGGAACTTGGGAGGCTGGGCCTCCCCTGAGGCTCCGGAGGCCTGTTGCTGTCTTGAGGGGGTTGGGGGGAGGGCTGGCTGTTCTGCCCCCGGGCAGGGCGGGGCAAGGATGAGCTCCCAACTCCGCCCCGCAGGGCGGAGTTATCCCTAGCCCTCAAAACCCCTGGACTGGGAGAAATTCGCTCTCTTCCGCCATGTTGCCGGTGTTGGTGGGAAGGGCCCATGCTAGCATGGTGAAGGCTCTTTTGTTTATTGCATCGGACTTGGCTCCCTGGTGGTCCTTGGGGGATCACGAAGTCTGGGCATAACATATGGGGGAACTCGTCCGGAATCCCCACCCAGGACCATGAGGGACCCCAATCCGGAGAGTCTGACTGGCCGCGGTAGGTGTGTGAGCGCTCTGGAGGGACGTAAAACCCCTCATGGAATTGGTGCCCGAAAACGCCTGGTGGACGCACCATGAAGGCCACGGGCAGGAGGATCAGAAGACGTTCTGACCTCCCTGGAGGGCCCTAGAGGGACCCTCATGGGGAGAGGAATGAATCCTCTCCAGGACAAGGTGAGCGGCGTGAGCCGTTGCCTAATCTGTGGAAAGTGAGCCTTTCCCAGGTCTGAGTTTGGTATCTGTGGGCGACATGGCGCCCCAGGATGGAGCCGGTGAAGTGTGGCCGGCGTGGTGGTGCGGGGCCCCCTGGCGGCGTTGGGTCGGAGGGGGTGCTCCCGCGGGGCTCAGTCTGCGCGGTGGAGCGCGGCTGGGCAGTGGTGGCCTGGCTCGGGGAGCAGGCACCTGGGTTAATTTGCTGGCTGCCTGGAGAAGGGGAAGTGGAGCCGGGAAGCTGCTGGGGCGACCCGCGCTTTCTCTCTGGGGGCCGCCTGAGTAGCGTGGCTGGGGCTGCAGTGGCAGCAGCCTCGCTCCGGGGGCCTGGGCTCTGGTGGCCTGGGCCGGCATGGAGGCATCTGGTCCCTGGCGACATCGGGTACTGGAGAAGAGCTCAAGGGCGAATCTCTGTGCTCAGTAAAGTGAAAAGGCCAGTTCAAAACGAGTGCGCATAGTTTTGGGCTGTGCTTAAAACTTTTCTGTGTACAGAATGAGCTTTAAAAATGGTGAAGATAACCGGGAGATAAATTAAAACTAGTTTCCCAAGTCATTGTAAGCAGCTTTTGAAATTCCCAGCCTTGAGGCAGAAACTAGATGATAATGGCTGAGAGGCTTCAGGTAAAGAATGTGTTCATTTGCATTTGAAATGCTGCTCCAGCAGCAGGTGATTGGTGGTGAAGCAGCCCACAATGGTTAGTCTTCCTTGTCATTGGTATCAACTAAGCAGAGTCATATAGCTACTTAAGTATGAATTGTGATTGACCTATGATTTTCTGACATTGTCTTAAATCCTAGTAAACTGCCTCTGGTGTGGAGAGGTCTAGGGGAGGCCGGAGAGCGAAAGACTATTAGCTCTCCTACAAAGAGATTGTTAGTGCTTTGTTTGAACTTCAGGAAAAAAAAAATTGAGATCTGAAAAAAACTGTATGATTAGATTTGTTGCCGAAACTTTACCCTAAATAAGCAGGATGTATTAGAAATGTAATGTTATTAATCTAAAAAAATGCCAAATATATTTGACTTGCCAGCTTTAAAAGCTCAAAGTATAAATTGAATTAGGAAGTTAATTGCAGTAACTAGATGCCTAGAATATGGCAGGCTAAACTGTATTATATGTGTTAAGAATAAGCAGTAATGATCAAAGATCTCAAGGGTTGATTTATTCTCATTTGTCAGATGAAAAAGTATGTAATGCTTACACTTAAAAAATTATTTTAAGTCAGTTTTTCTGAAGTAATGTTTAATGTAACATGAAACTTTTATATTTGATTTGTTTTGTTTTGCTTTTCTCATATGCCATTGTTGTTGAATTTGGGCTTGTACCTGCATCTTGTATTTTGTTTAAACTTTGGGAATCATTTTTACTTTCAGTCATGTGTATCTACTTTATAGGTTTAAGTAGACTTCATCACAAAGGTTTATAATTTATTTAGAATTGTGTTAAAACAATGTGAAAACAATTATTTGTATGATTTAACCCCCTGCGACTGCTTGGACAATTTTCACTGATGTTCTGCAGGGGGGGGGGGGGGGGGGGAGTAGAGGGGGCTTAGAAATGCAGATAGATCTGTATCTGTAGGAAAAATGTGGCATTTTGAGTTTCAAGAGGCTGGGGGCCTGGGAACAGGTACTGGACCTGCTCCCTCCTCCCTTGCCTATTCTTTAAAATTTGAGGCATGGTTATGTATTTTCGGAAGATAAGATTTTTATAAAAATTATAAAGATTATGTCCTGGCAGGTTAGCTAGGCGAGGCAAGCCTGTTAGTTTCCTGATGGGCATTGGGGCACCCTATTTAGTCTTGAGAGAGCCAATAGGACCCGTACATCAGCCCAGGAAGCCACCGGACAAACTGCCTGTTTTCCTTGGACATCAAGAAGGACTGTGGTCCTCGGAAGGAACACGTACTGGGGGAATGCAGCTGTTGAACTGGTCCAAAGTGGAACAACGGGTCTTTGAGGAGCTACAGAAGGCTCTCATCTCAGCAGCTGCCCTAGCCTTGCTGGACGACGCGGAGCCCTTCCACCTCTACATGAGTGAGGTAAGAGGCATTGCCAAAGGGGTTCTCATTCAGACTCTAGGTCCCTGGAAGAGACCTGTTGCCTATCTGTCTAAGAGATTGGACCCTGTGGCAGCAGGGTGGCCAGCGTGCTCCCAGGCAGTGGCCACCACAGCATTGCTGGTGAAGGAAGGAGGCAGATAAGCGGACTCTGGACCAGGAGCTAACCTGGATGGGTCAGGCTTTTCTCCTGGACCAGCCCTGTGTCTGGATTCATAAGACTCTGACCATCAACCCTGTCAGCCTGCTTCCAGATGATGATGGGGGAACCCATTCATGACTGCACGGAGGTAACAGACGACAAGGTACTGTTCACGGATGGGAGCAGTTATGTTCAGGATGGGACCTGATATGCAGGGGCAGTGGTAGTCACCTTGGACCACACCATTTGGGCACAGTTCCAGAACTTTTGGCCTTAATCCAGGCCCTTTGATGGAGACACTGTGCCATCCACAGAGGAAAGAGGGTTACCAACTGCAGCCAGAAGGAATTGGCTGAACAGAAGCAAGCCACTGAAGGACCAGATGGTTGATGGACCCTCCAGATGACAAGACTGTTGGTCCCAGAGGCTCTAGGTCAGAGTTGCCCGGTGACACCAGGTTAAGTGTCACCAACTTCTGAACTTCTGTGAGGCAGAGTTGCTAGAAGTACTGTCTGTGCACAGGTAAATGCTAAGCAAGGTAAGGGGATCCCCCCTGGGAATTCAGGTCCCAGGGAACCTCCCCAGGAGAGCATTGGTAGGTGGATTTCAGAGATTAAACCACCAGCATTAAGGTCTAGTTTTTATAGACACTTCAGATTAGGTTGAGGTATACCCCACTGTCAGATAACAGCCCCACCTTGGTAGCTAAGGTATCTCAGAGTATAGCTCTAGCCTTAGGACAGGTAGGTGGGACTCGGGAGGAAGGGGGTTTAACTAAATGTGTCTTAGAATCGGTGAAAATTGGACCAATCCCCTGTCCTTTGCCCTCTTGAGGGCCAGGTGTACCCCTTACTGGGACAAGTTTCCCCTTTTTGGGAGGGGATCATGTATGGTAACCATTTTCTTGCTCAAGTCCTTACAGGCTCTGCAGTTTTCTTGTTCCAGATGCACTGCCAGTGCCCACCGCAGACCCTGTAGCCCCGGAACTCAATGTGGGTAAAGAAATTCACTGCCCAAGGACTCAAAGGGATGCTGCACTGTTATCCTGAGCACGCCCACTGCTGTTGAAGTAGATGGCACCCAGACCTGACTACATGACTCCCAGCTCCTGCATGGCCTGGATCCTGGCAACTACAGGCCAGGAGGAGAACTGATGCCTGCAGGAGGGGAACTGGACTTCAGTGAGGACAATACTGATGGGAACTGTGGTACTAAGGGTCTTGATAACTGTATTTGTTGTTTATGCTGAAAGGAAGTAGGCTGAGTCAATGATTTGACTAGGCACATTAGACAAGGGGGGAATGAGAGGGCAGGGCAGGGCAAGGATGAGCTCCCAACTCCGCCCCGCAGGGCGGAGTTATCCCTAGCCCTCAAAACCCCTGGACTGGGAGAAATTCGCTCTCTTCCGCCATGCTGCTGGTGTTGGTGGGAAGGGCCCATGCTAGCATGGTGAAGGCTCTTTTGTTTATTGCATCGGACTTGGCTCCCTGGTGGTCCTTGGGGGATCACGAAGTCTGGGCATAACAGAGGCACCCTGTGAGCAGAGGGCCATGTGCTGTTGGTGGATATAGGCAGCAGACAAGGCTCCCACAGGTGGGGCCTATTCCTCTGTGAGGAGCAGCTCAGCCTGGCAGGAGCTGCTTGGTCATTGGTCAATGGGCAAGTGGGCGGGGCTTCTGGCACAAGGAGGCGGGCCCACGCCCACACCTGAACCTGGTCAAGTCAACGAGGGGGCGGGGCCAGATGAGCAGCTGGAGCTAGTCAGGAGACAAGGGGGCGGGTCAGGTGACCAGCCTGAAGTGGTGAGGTAAGCAGGAGAAAGGCTGGTGGGCATGGACACGGCTGACCCGCGGGCCGGCCTGCGGGCAGCAGGGACCTTGGGAGGGGTTGGGGGTCTGGCCTGGAGGCCAGGTATCCGGCTGGAAGCGGTCAATGGAAGAGTGGATTGGGGCCAGGGGCAACAACTAGAAGTGGTCTGGTGGCTAGCGCCCTGCGGCCCTGTGAATGTGGACCAGTGTCGCCTGGAGCCGCAAAAGCCCCACCTTCTTTAGCTCCAGACTGGAAGCCAGCAAGAGGTTCCCTTGTCCTCAGGGCAGGGCATTCCCAGGGAATGGGGCAGAAAACCGGCCCTCAGGGCCCAGCAAGCAGACCAGTAAGTGCCTCCGCAGGGGCCCGGGCAGTGCCCCCAAAGAGGAAAGTGATTTTCCCCGAACTCACACAGCCCTCTCCCCAATGTCAACGGCCATAGACAGTGCTGTGGGCGTCCCAGGACTCTCTGTGCTGAGCTGCTACTTGGTGGGAGCTACGGGGGACTGGGCCTCCCCTGAGGCTCAGGAGGCCCGTGGCTTTCTTGAGGGGGTTGGGGGGAGGGCGGCTCCTCTGCCCGCGGGCCTGGGGACCTGGAGGCACCCTGTGAGCAGAGGGCCATGTGCGGTTGGTGGATTTAGGCACCAGACAAGGCTCCCAGTTGTGGGGCCTATTCCTCTGTGAGGAGCAGGGCAGCCTGGCAGGAGCTGCTTGGTCATTGGTCAAATGGGCAAGCGGGCGGGGCTTCCGGCACAAGGAGGCGGGCCCACGCCCACACCTGAACCTGGTCAAGTCAACGAGGGGGCGGGGCCAGATGAGCAGCTGGAGCTAGTCAGGAGACAAGGGGGCGGGTCAGGTGACCAGCCTGAAGTGGTGAGGTAAGCAGGAGAAAGGCTGGTGGGCATGGACACGGCTGATCCGCGGGCCGGCCTGCGGGCAGCAGGGACCTTGGAAGGGGTTGGGGGCTTGGCGCTTAGGCCAGGTGACCGGCAGGAAGTGGTCAAGGGAAGAGTGGGTTGGGGCGAGGGGCAACAACCGGAAGTGTTCTGGTGGCTCGGGCCCTGTGGCCCAGTGAATGTGGACCAAGGTCGCCAGGAGCCCCAAAAGCCCTACCTTCCTTAGCTCCAGACTGGAAGCCAGCAAGAGGTTCCCTTGTCCTCAGGGCAGGGCGTTCCCCCGGGAATGGGGCAGAAAACCGACTCTCAGGGCCCGAGAAGCAGACCAGTAAGTGCCTCCGGAGGAGCCCGGGCAGTGCCCCCAAAGAGGAAAGTGATTTTCCCCGAACTCACACAGCTCTCTCCCCAATGTCAACGGTCATAGACAGTGCTGTGGGCGTCCCAGGACTCTCTGTTGTTAGCTCCTCCTTGGTGGGAGCTTCGGGGGCTGGGCCTCCCCTGAGGCTCCGGAGGCCCGTGGCTGTCTTGAAGGGGTTGGGGGGAGGGCTGGCTGCTCTGCCCGCATTCCTGGGGACCTGGGAGGCACCCTGTGAGCAGAGGGCCATGTGCGGTTGGTGGATTTAGGCACCAGACATGGCTCCCAGTTGTGAGGGCTATTCCTCTGTGAGGAGCAGGACAGCCTGGCAGGTGCTGCTCGATCATTGGTCGAATGGGCGAGGGGGCGGGGCTTCAGGCACAAGGATGTGGGCCCAGGCCCACACCTGAACCGGGTCTTGTCAACTAGGGGGCGGGGCCAGATGAGCAGCTGGAATTAGTCAGGAGACAAGGGGGTGGGTCAGGGACCAGCCTGAAGTGGTGAGGTAAGCAGGAGAAAGGCTGGTGGGCAGGGACACGGGTGACCCGCAGGCCGACCTGCAGGCAGCAGGGACCTTGGAAGGGGTTGGGGGTCTGGCCTGGAGGCCAGGTATCCGGCTGGAAGCGGTCAAGGGAAGAGTGGATTGGGGCCAGGGGCAACAACTAGAAGTGGTCTGGTGGCTAGCGCCCTGCGGCCCTGTGAATGTGGACCAGTGTCGCCTGGAGCCGCAAAAGCCCCACCTTCTTTAGCTCCAGACTGGAAGCCAGCAAGAGGTTCCCTTGTCCTCAGGGCAGGGCGTTTCCCGGGAATGGGGCAGAAAATCTGCTCTCAGGGCCCGGCAAGCAGACCAGTAAGTGCCTCCGGAGGGGCCTGGGCAGTGCCCCCAAAGAGGAAAGTCATTTTCCCCGACCTCACACAGCTCTTTCCCGATGTCAAAGGCTATAGTCAGGGCTTTGGGCATCCCAGGACTCTCAGTTGTGACCTGCCCCTTGTTTGGAACTGGTCTGGGGGTGTCTTCATGGCAACTGGTCTTGGGTGACTCATGGCAACTGGACAGGGGTGTGTCAGAAGAGCTAGACTCGAGTTTCTCCGTGGAAACTGTTCTGGGGTTTCTCCATGGCAACTGGTGTAGTGTGTCTCCATGACAAATGGTATGGGGTGTCTCCATGTGAACGGCATGTCTTTTCTCCATGGGAACTGGCTTGGGGTGACTCCATTGGAACTGGTCTGGGGTGTCTCCATGGGATCTAGACTAGTGTGTTTCCATGGGAACTTGTCAGGGGTGTCTCCAAGGTAACTGCCTGGAATTGTTTCCATGGAAACTGGCATGAGTGTCTCCATGAGTAGTGATCTGGGGTGTCTTCATTGGAACGTGTTTGGGGGTGTCTCCAGTAGAGTTAGACTGGAGTGTCTTCATGTGAGGTGGTCTGGGGTGTATCTATGGCAACTGGTATGGGGTGTCTCCATGAGAATGGGTTCGGGGTGTCTCCAAGAGAACTGGTCAGGTGTGTTTCCATTGAAACTGGCCTCAGTGTCTCTATGGGAACTGGCCTGGGGTGTCTCCATAATAACTGGTCTAGGGTGTCTCCATTGCAACTGGTATGGGGTGTCTCCATGGGAACTTGTTTGGGTTGTCTCCATGAGTACTGGTCTGGGGTGTCTCCATGGCAACTGGTCTGGGGATATCTCCATTAGAGTTAGATTGGGGTGTCTCCATGTGAGGTGGTCTTGGGTGTAGCTATGGCAACTGGTATGGGGTGTCTCATGGGAAGTTGTCGGGGGTGTCTCCATGAGTATTTGTCTCGGGTGTCTCCATGGGAACTGGTCTGGGGTTATATCAATGGGAGCTACACTGGGACATCTCCATGGCAACTGGTCTGGGGTGTCTCCATGTTAACATGTCTGGGGTGTCTCCATGATTACCTGTCTGCGGTGTCTATATGGCAACTCCTATGGGTGTGTCTCCATTGGAACTGTTCAGCGGTGTCTCCATCGCAACTTATCTGGGGGTGTCTCCATGGCAACTGGTATGGGGTGCCTCCATGGCAACTGGACAAGGTGTCTCCATGGGAGCTACACTGGGGTGTCTCCATTTGAACTGGTCTGTGGTGTCTCCATGGGAACTTGTCTAAGGTGTCTCCATGATTACTGGTCTAGGGTGTATACAAGGGAACTGGTCTGGGAGTGTCTCCGTGGGAGCTGGATTGGGGTGTGTCCATGGAAACTGATCTTGGGTGTCTCCTTGTCAACTTGTCTGGGGTGTCTTCTTGGCAACTGTTATTGGGTGTCTCCATAGGAACTTGTCTGGGGTGTCTCCATGTCTACTGGTCTAGGGTGTCTCCATTGGAATTGGTCCGGTGGTGTCTCCAGTGCAACTGGTATGGGGTGTCTCCATGGGAACTGGTCTGGGTTTTTCTATGGCAACTGTTCTTGGGTGTCACCATGGCTAACAGTATGTGGTGTCTGCATGTTAACTTGTCTAGGGTGTCTCCATCTGTACTGGTCTCGGGTATCTCCATGGGAACTGGTTGGGTGCGTTTCCATGGAAACTGGCCTGAGTGTCTCCTTGGGAGCTGATCTGGGGTGTCTCCATAATAACTGGTCTAGGGTGTCTCCATGGCAACAGACACCCTGACCAGTTGCCATGGAGACACCCATGTCCAGCTCCATGGAGACACCCCCAGACCAGTTCCCATGGAGACACCCGAGACCAGTACAGATGGAGACACAATAGACAAGTTAACATGCGGACACCACATACTGTTTGCCATGGCGACACCCCAGAACAGTTGCCGTGGAAAAAACAGAGACCAGTTCCCATGGAGACACCCCATACCAGTTGCAATGGAGACACCACCAGACCAATTCCCATGGAGACACCTTAGACCAGTAAACATGGAGACACCCCAGACAAGTTCCCATGGAGACACCCCATACCAGTTGGACATGGAGCTGGACATGGGGTGTCTCCATGGGAACTTGTCTGGGTTGTCTCCATGAGTACCAGTCTGGGGTGTCTCCATGGGAACTGGTCTGGGGGTGTCTCCATTAGAATTAGACTGGGGTGTGTCCATGTGAGGTGGTCTGGGGTGTATCTATGTTAACTGGTATGGGGTGTCTCAATGAAAACTTGTCTGAGGTGTCTTCATGAGTATTTGTCTCAGGTGTCTCCATGGGAACTGGTCTGGGGGTGTATCCATGGGAGCTACACTGGGACATCTCCATGGCAACTGGTCTGGGGTGAATCCGTGGCAACTGCTATTGGGTGTCTCCATGGTAACATGTCTGGGGTGTCTCCATGATTACCTGTCTGGGGTGTCTACATGGCAACTCCTATGGGTGTGTCTCCATTGCAACTGATCAGGGGTGTCTCCATGGGAACTTGTCTAGGGTGTCTCCATGATTACTGGTCTAGGGTATATCCATGGGAACTGGTCTGGGGGTATCTCCGTGGGAGCTGGATTGGCGTGTGTCCATGGGAACTGATCTGAGGTGTCTCCATGTCAACTTTTCTGGGGTGTCTTCTTGACAACTGGTATGGGGTGTCTCCATGGGAACTTGTCTGGGGTGTCTCCATGTTTACTGGTCTAAGGTGTCTCCATGGGAATTGGTCTGGTGGTGTCTCCATTGCAACTGGTATGGGGTGTCTCCATGGGAACTGGTCTCTGTTTTTTCCACGGCAACTGTTCTGGGGTGTCGCCATGGCAAACAGTATGTGGTGTCCGCATGTTAACTTGTCTATTGTGTCTCCATCTGTACTGGTCTCGGGTGTCTCCATGGGAACTGGTCTGGGGGTGTCTCCATGGAGCTGGACATGGGTGTCTCCATGGCAACTGGTTTGGGGTGTCTCCATAAGAATTTGTCTTGATTATCTCCATGACTACTGGTCTGGGGTGTTTCCATGGGAATTGGTCTGGGGATGTCTCCATAGGATCTGGACTGGGGTGTCTCCATGGGAACTGGTGTGGTGTGTCACCATGGCAAATGGACAAGGTTGTCTCGATGGGAAGTTGTCTGGGTTGTCTCCACGAGTACTTGTCTGGTGTGTCTCCGTGGCAACTGGACAGGGTTGACTCCATGGGAGCTACACTGAGGTGCCTCCATGAGTACTAGTCTGGGGTGTCTCCACTTGAACTTGTCTGGTGGTGTCTCCATGGGAGCTGGACTGGGGTGTCTCCATGGCAGCTTGCATGGGGTGTCTCCGTGGTAACTTGTCTGGGGTGTCTCCATGGCAACTGCTCTGGGGTGTTTCCATGGCAACTGGATAGGGGTGTCTCCATGGGAGCTGGAATGTGGGGTCTCCAAAAGAACTGGTCTGGGGTATCTCCATGGCAACTGGTATGGCATGTTTCCACAGGTACTTGTTTGGGGTATCTCTTTGGCAACTGGTGGGGGTGTACCCAAAGGAACTTGTCTGGGGTGTTTCCATGGGAACTGGTCTGGGGGTGTCTCCATGGGAGCTGGACTTGGGTATCTCCATGGGATTTGGTCTGGGGTTTCTCCATGGCAACTGGACAGGGTTGACTCCATGGGAGCTAGACTGGGGTGTCTCTATGAGTACTGGTCTGGGGTGTCTCCATGGGAGCTGGACTGGTGTGTCTCTTTGGGAACTAACTGATCTGGGGTGTCTTCATGGGAACTGGTCTGGAGTGTCTCCATGGCAACTATTTTGGGGGTGTCTCCATGGCAACTAGACGGGGGTCTCTATTGGAGCTAGACTGGGGTGTCTCCATGGCAACTGGTCTGGGCTGTCTCCATAGGAACTTGTCTGGGGTGTCTCCATGACTACTTGTTTGGGATGTCTTCAGAGTAGGCCTCTTTTCCACCTGGGACCGGGATGCGGGGCCCCCATCCCTGACACCCTGGGCCCCTGCTGGCCCTGGCTGTCTCCCCTGGTCAGGGCCCATCCCCTGTGCTTCAGGCTAACCTCAGTCTCCCATCTGTAAAATGGGAACGAAGGCCAATAACAGCCACTGTGGTTGTGCAGTGAGCTGTGCAGGGAGCTCTGGGCTCCCTGTTCCCGTCACCCTCCAGGGGGCCAGGCTCGTGCCCCCTCCGTAGGCCCAGCCATCAACAGGGTCTATCTGTAGACGATTGTGCTTGTGGCCCACAAAGACATGATTCAAATATACTGGTTTATTTTATGCTCCTTTCTCAGCCCGGCAGGATCCAGGCTGGTTATGAAACCGGATCGCGCTAATGTTGGCATGGGGAGCATCCAACCCCACTGCCCGCTCTGGGCTGCTCCAATGCTCACAGTGGGGACCTTGGGGGCCGGTGGGACTGGGTGGCATCCTGGACCCCCTGCGACCTGCCCACGAGGGGGGCCTGCTCTGTCCCAGCTGCTCCCAAGCCTCTGGCACTGACTGTCCTCCTCCCTGTCAGCGTCCTGCCTGAGGCCTGAGGGGTGGGCATGTGAAGTCCTGGCCCTGCCTCAGGGGGCACCCTTTCCTCTCCTGGTTCTTGATCCTCTGGGCCTCCCCCCATCCAGGAAACCTCCGTCACCAGGAGGCGGTCTCTCTCCCCCAGAGATCTAGGGTCTTCCTGGGCCCCTAAGCCGTGTGGGCCCAGGACAAACTTGAGGTATAAGGACCAGTCCTTCTCCAGCCCAGGAGCCTCTGCCAAACTTCGAGCTCCAGGGCTCAAATGAGAACTGCCTACCCAGGCTTCAGAGCTGGAGACCCAAGGGGAAGGCATGGGGTGGGCTCTGGACTGGCTGCCTCCTCCTGGCTCAGCCTGCTGTGCTGGGCCCCTCATCCTGCCTGAGTTCAAGGTCCCAAGAGGGGCCCAGGGAACTACAGGCCCTGCCTCCAGCTTCCAGCAGCCTGCCCCTGCCCCCAGCAGGGACCACAGGCGCCCTTATCGGGAAGAGGACCTAGCAGCCAGCACGTGCCCTCGGAGAGCTGGCTTGGGCATGGTCCGGACATCACAGGTTCTTGGGGGGCAGCATTCCTAGCCCCTGTGGCCACACCACTTGCCCCCTGAGTGGGTGGTAGTGGCTCAGGACCCTTAGTCACTATGACAATCACACCCCAGGGTCCTGGTCGCCGTGGCCCTGGGGCTACCACCCAGACCCAGTGCCCAGCACCCCCCAACCCAAACCCCCTACCGTTGCCACTCCTCACTCCACTCTCTGCCCTCCTCACCCCACCCTTTGCCCTCCTAACCCTATTCGGCTCTCCCTGAGGCCTCCCAGGTCTGCAGGCCTCCTGGATTCCAGGCCTAGTGCCCATCCAGGATGTGCTGACTCCCCTTCCGGAACCTCCCCTGACCCCCAGCTGCAGGGCCATCCCTGAGCCTTGGTCTCTGGTCTGGATAGTGGGATGGGCGGCCCTGGAGGAGGTGGCAGAAGCAGGGGCCCCATTGGCCTCGCCCAAAGGAGGGCTGCCCCATCGTGGCTGTCTCATCTCCACTGTCTCAGCAACGACTGTCCCAGCACGACTGCCCCATCACCTCTCTCCCATCAGGACTGTCCCTTTGTGGCTGTCCCATCACGGCTCTGGGAGAGTTAGGGGCCTTGTTTTGGGGTCCAGGATGTTACCGTAAAGATGAGCCTCGCCCTGGCTGGGTGCTCATTTGGTTGGAGCATCATCCCTCCCACCAGAAAGGCTGTGGGTTCGATCCCTGTTCAGGGCTCGTGCAGGGGGCAGCTAGTTTCTCTCTCACATTGATGTTCCACTCTCTCTCATTCTATCTTCCCCACTTCTTCTCTCTAAAATCAATAAACATATCCTTGGGTGAGGATTAAAAAAAAAAAAAAAATGGGGTCCAGAGCCTGGCCATGAGGGGGAGCAGCTGGAGAGAGGCCCCAGGTTGGGATCCAGAATCCTGGCATCTGCTCCCATCTCCCTCCACCCCCTTCACTGCCCAGGGTCCTGGCCCACCAGCCCCCCATCCCCATGCCCTGGTCCGCTGTGGGGGGAGGGGTGCGTCAGGCTGGGCTGGTGCGGCACCTGGGGCCAGGCAAGCCTGGGCTGGAGCATAGGCACATTCCTGCCTCCTTAGCAGGTGGGGAGGGGGTTCTCAAAAGCCAAGGAGGCCTGGCCAGCTGCCCGCAGGGGGAGCCCCACACTTCCTGCTTAGAGAGGAGGCTCTGGGTGCAGGACACAACCCCCAGCACAAGAGGCCCGGCCCCTTCCCCCTGGCACAGCTGTACCCATCACCCACCAAGCCTGCCACCCCATGCCCCTGCTCTCAGCGACACCATCCAGACAAGGACAGCAGGTTGGCAGCCCCCTTCTGTTCCAGGATGTAGAGGGAGGAAGGTGAGGAGGCTGAGGCCGTGCAGAGTCTGAGATACTTGGGGACCTCAGCAGTCACATCGCCTGTGGGTGGGGTGTCATCACAACCCACCCTGCGGTGGGGGGGATGAGATCACGTGCTGGCAGGTGAGCTGGCACCTGGTGTGGGGAGTGCCCCAAAGGGAGTGGCACGGGGCAGGCCGGGCGGCACGGATCTCCTTCTCCTGGAGCACGGCCAGTCTGGACTGCTCCAGGTCCCCAGAGAGAGGCCCTGGCCTGCGATGCCCACCCTCTTGGAGCCCTGCTTAGGAGCCCCACCCTCGGAGAAGCCCCTCAAAGCTGTGCTGGCGGCAGGATATCCTCCACAGACAGCACGGAGTCCTGTGTCCTGGTCTGGAGGCCTGGGCTCAGCAGCACGTGGGACCGCCAGGTCTGGCGCTGGGCATTCTCAAAGGGAAAGGAAGCCCGGATGGGGGCCGAGAGGCCGGGCTCCCAGGGGCTGGGGCTGTGTGTCTGGTTCATTCCCTGGACGCTGGAGGCCCAGGTCCCCCAGATGCCAGGTCCCAGAGCAGAAGGGGCGCCCCAGCGAGAAGCCCTGATCCAGCTCTGAGGCCGCAGTCACCTGGCAAGGCTGGTGCAGAATGAGCCTCCCAGCAGAGGAAGCAAGCAAGCCCCACGGGGGAGGAGAGCCTGAGGCCGGATGGTGGATCCCTGGAGTGAGCAGGAGCGTGGGGGTGGGAAGGCCCCGTGGATCTCTGGCCCTGGGCCCGCCCTGGCTCCGCTCTGCTGGTGAGCTGCCCGAGGTGAGCACTGGACGCGGGGCTGTGGGGACGCAGGGCCGTGGGTGGCCTGCCACGTGTTTCTGATTCCTCGAGGCCTCCAGTTGGCACCTGTGCAAGAGGCCTGCTGCCTCTGGCCTGCCCTCTGTCCAGCTGCCCAGGCTGCCTGGCCTGAGGCAGGAGGCCCTGCCTGAGCTATGGCCCCTGCTGCCCCGGGTGTGAGTGTGTGTGTGCATATGTGTGCATGTGTGTGTTTGCACTTGCATGTGTGTGTGCTGGACCCTGGTGGGAGGCTGTCTTCCAGGTCCAGAGGCTCCCGAGGTCGGCAGCCCCAACCTCTGCACGGCACAGACGGGATGAGGCTGCCTGGGTGCCAGAGCCGGTGGAGCGGCCAGCTGAGCGGGGGCTGCCTGCACCCCGAGTGCCTTGCCATGGGCAGGGTCTGGCCTCTTCCTGGGCTAAATCCTGTGTTCCCTGCCTCTTTAGCCCTGGACACGACAGCTCCGGGGCCTTGCCTGGCTGGCATGGGTGGGGGTGACCATCCCTCTGGGGTGGGGGGCTGGGCAGGGGATGCTGGAGGTGCCCAGAGCCTCCCAAGATGCACCTACCCCAACTTCCTCCCCACTTCCTGCCCCCCGAAGGCCGCCTCCCCGCCGGCTCTGCCAGCTGGGACTGGGGGCTCTCAGCTTGTGTGTGCTGTGAACACACGAAGGACCAAGTGAGAGAAGCAGTCTTAGTCTCAGGGTCCACCCACCCCTCTGTCCCCCCCCCCCCCCCCCGGCTGCCTGATGGGCTGGGGTGCTGGGTGGGGTCTGCCCAGAGCCAAAGCCCCTCCCAGCCACCCGCACACCACCGCCTTCTGGAGCTGGCCCTGCGGTGGGCCTGCAGGGGGCAGTCCCCGCTGACACACCCGCCCAGGAGGCTCCCCTCAGCCTCTGTGCGGGCCCAGGGGAGACCCCTCCCTGTGCGGGCCCAGGGGAGTCCCCAGCTGGCTCCATGCACCGCCCAGGAGCTCCCTGCCAGTCTGGCACATGGGGAACCAGTGCCCCCTGGTGGCCCTTGGCTGGCTGTGACCGCCACCCCCCCCTGCACAGGCCCCATGTCCATTCCATAGAGCACCCTGGGGTTCAGGCCCCAGGGCGGCTTGTGCCAGGACAGCCCCCAGGCAGGCCTGCCTGGCCCCAAGGGACACCCCGTGCCTTTGGAGACCTGGCAGGCAGGCCCAGGCAAGGTCACCTCCCCGCCCCCCCCCCCCCCCCACATGCCTCTGCCACCAGTACCCCGTAGCCCTCTGCCCACACAGGAGCCTTCCAGCCGTCCCACGCTCTCCTGTGGAAACACACAGGCAGCCTCTCCAAGCCCCCTTCCCCCCGGCCCCCGAGTGGGCCTGACCCCGGGGAGCCCAGCCCAGACCCGGCCTGGCCAGTGCCTACGGGGCTAAGGAGGGTGCGGGGACAAGGAAGGGGACATGGGACAGGGGACATGGCCACCCCTTGCTGGGCACAGCCTTGCTCCCTCGCTCGCACCGCTGCCTGCTTTCCCAGATGGCACCTCTGCCCCTCTCCCAGCCACTGGGCAGACACCTGGGACCGTCCCGCTCTGCGCCCAGGGCCAGGCCGGGCAGGGTGTTCTCTGAGGGCCCATCCTGGGGAGTTAGGAAGGGGCCCCGAGCCCTTACACCTGAGCCTCGTTGGAGCTTCATGGATGTGGTGCTGCCCATGGGGCCCAGGACATGGCTGGACAGGACTGGGCCTGAGCCGGAGGGGCCCGGACCTGCCATAGACCTTCTGTGGGTGCTGGGGTGCTGCCAGGGCCTGGGAACCCAGCCAGCACCCTTCCCCCGCCCCCCCCAGGAGCCTGGCTGGACCTCTGACCCGCTTGTTGGCGCCCCCCCCCCCCCCCCCCCGCAGGCCTCCCAGCTCAAGGAAGCCAGCCGGGCCCCAGTGGCCTGGGCTCAGAATTTGGGGGTGGGGCACGTGGGTGGGTAGAGTCAGGGGAGCACAGAATTCCAGGGGTCTGGGGACTGGGGGCCGTGAGGAGCCAGGGCCAATGTGCACGCTCGTCCCCAACATGGCCTGTTCCAGCCCAGCTGCCCCATGCTGCCCGCTCAGACCCACCCTCCGGGACGCTCTGCACAGGGACACAGGGCATGTGCCAGCGCTCTCAGGGCACACCTGGCACCTGCCACCCGCAGTCCCCACAGAGACTCAGCCACGTGGCCGGCAGCCCCTGGCCACGGAGGATCTGGCTGAGGGGCGGAGGGCGGTTCCAGTGGCACTCAGCCCCAGAGGGACCCGCTCAGAGGGTGGCGATGGCAGTGAGGCCCACACCCGGGGGTCTCCCCGGGGCCAGAGGCCTCCCCGGCCATGGCTCAGGGAGCAGACGGGCAGAGGGTGACCTCGGCTTGGCGGCCACCATCATTGTGGCTTAGTCTGCACCTGCCGCTGCGGCACAGGACAGCAGGCACCTGTTCCTCCGTCCTGGAGGCTGGGTGTCTGCCACCAGGTGGCGCCAAGTCTGTTTTCGGGGAGGGCTGCTCACTGGCCGCAGCCTGTCACCTCCTCATAGCTCACAGAGAGAGGCGCTGGTCTCTGTTCACCAGGGCCCCTAACCCATCACAGGCCCACCCTCCAGGCCTCATCCAACCGCACTCCCTCCACCTCTCAGCCCATCGGGTCAGGGCTTCCACACATGAATTGGGGGGCACAGAAATTCAGTCAAGGCTGACAGAGTCATGGCCACGGTCCCTGAGTTCTTGCCCCTAGAACTCCCATACCAGGGGCAGGGGCAGCCACCCTTCCCTCCTGTGCATGGAGGAAGGGGGCAGCCCCGAGCCTGGGGGTCTCGCTGCCCAGTGCTAGGGACCTGGAAGGGCCTCCTGGGACGACTCAGCTTCCCCCTTCGGTCTCCCACATCCCCATCCCGGGGCGAGGCCGGTGACGCCAGGGTGTGGAGGCGTAGGAAACGCGGTGGGCAGGAGGCCAGGCCCGCTGACTGCCCGGCTCCGGTCATGCTTACCTGCAGAGGTCCTTGTCAGGCCCCGCCTCCTTGCTCCCCGCTAACGGCTCCAGGATAAACACCACTCAGCACACAGGGCCCCTTTGACCCGGAGCAGCTCCTGGCCCAGGACGCTGCCCCCTGGCCTGCGACAGCAGTGCGGCCAGTCACCCTGTGTGGCCTTCTCCAGGCCGAGGCCTGGCTGGCTCAGAGGCCCTGGGACAGGGCACTGGGAAGCTCTCAGAGGCTCGAGGGGCCTCCACAGCAGCCCTGGCTTTTCAACAGGAGGGGGCCAGGGCTCTCTGCAGCTCTAAGCCAGGGCAGCTGTGAGCCCCCCAACCCGTCATTGCCCCCCTAGCCCCAGGAACCCCCTCTCTCCACCACAGTCATTGTCCCCGTGCCCTCGGCTTGGCGGCCATCATCATTAGTGAGGGGACCTCACAGGCTCTGAAGGCTCCTCAGCGTCTCATCTCCATCCCTTTCTAGGGGTGGGTAAGGTTTGGGGACCCTGTGCAGAGGAGCGGGTGGGTGAGGTTTGGGGTCCCTGTGCAGAGGAGCGGGTGGGTGAGGTTTGGGGTCCCTGTCCAGAGGAGGGGTGGGTGAGGTTTGGGGTCTCTGTGCAGAGGAGGGGTGGGTGAGGTTTGGGGTCCCTGTGCAGAGGAGCAGGTGGGTGAGGTTTGGGGTCTCTGTGCAGAGGAGGGGTGGGTGAGGTTTGGGGTCCCTGTGCAGAGGAGGGGTGGGTGAGTATTGGGGTTCCTGTGCAGAGGAGGGGGTGGGTGAGATTTGGGTCCTGTCCAGAGGAGGGGGTGGGTGAGGTTTGGGGTCTCTGTGCAGAGGAGGGGTGGGTGAGGTTTGGGGTCCCTGTGCAGAGGAGGGGTGGGTGAGGTTTGGGGTCCCTGTGCAGAGTAGGGGTGGGTAAGGTTTGGGGACCCTGTGCAGAGGAGCGGGTGGGTGAGGTTTGGGGTCTCTGTGCAGAGGAGGGGTGGGTGAGGTTTGGGGTCTCTGTGCAGTGAAGGGGGTGGGTGAGGTTTGGGGTCCCTGTGCAGAGAAGGGGTGGGTAAGGTTTGGGTCCTGTGCAGAGGAGGGGTGGGTGAGGTTTGGGGTCCCTGTGCAGAGGAGGGGTGGGTGAGGTTTGGGGTCCCTGTGCAGAGAAGGGGTGGGTAAGGTTTGGGTCCTGTGCAGAGGAGCGGGTGGGTGAGGTTTGGGGTCTCTGTGCAGTGAAGGGGGTGGGTGAGGTTTGGGGTCCCTGTGCAGTGAAGGGGGTGGGTGAGGTTTGGGGTCCCTGTGCAGAGGAGGGGTGGGTGAGGTTTGGGGTCCCTGTACAGAGGAGGGGTGGGTGAGGTTTGGGGTCCCTGTACAGAGGGGATGGGTGAGGTTTGGGGTCCCTGTGAAGAGGAGGGGGTGGGTGAGGTTTGGGGTCCCTGTGCAGAGGAGGGGTGGGTGAGTATTGGGGTTCCTGTGCAGAGGAGGGGGTGGGTGAGATTTGTGTCCTGTCCAGAGGAGGGGGTGGGTGAGGTTTGGGGTCTCTGTGCAGAGGAGGGGTGGGTGAGGTTTGGGGTCCCTGTGCAGAGGAGGGGTGGGTGAGGTTTGGGGTCCCTGTGCAGAGGAGGGGTGGGTGAGGTTTGGGGTCCCTGTGCAGAGAAGGGGGTGGGTGAGGTTTGGGGTCCCTGTGCAGAGTAGGGGTGGGTGAGGTTTGGGGTCCCTGTGCAGAGGAGGGGTAGGTGAGGTTTGGGGTCCCTGTGCAGAGGAGGGGTGGGTGAGTATTGGGGTTCCTGTGCAGAGGAGGGGGTGGGTGAGGTTTGGGGGTCTCTGTGCAGTGAAGAGGGTGGGTTAGGTTTGGGGTTCCTGTGCAGAGGAGGGGTGGGTGAGGTTTGGGCTCCCTGTGCAGAGGAGGGGGTGGGTGAGGTTTGGGGTCCCTGTGCAGAGAAGGGGTGGGTAAGGTTTAGGTCCTGTGCAGAGGAGGGGTGGGTGAGGTTTGGGGTCCCTGTGCAGAGGAGGGGTGGGTGAGTATTGGGGTTCCTGTGCAGAGGAGGGGGTGGGTGAGATTTGGGTCCTGTCCAGAGGAGGGGGTGGGTGAGGTTTGGGGTCTCTGTGCAGAGGAGGGGTGGGTGAGGTTTGGGGTCCCTGTGCAGAGGAGGGGTGGGTGAGGTTTGGGGTCCCTGTGCAGAGAAGGGGGTGGGTGAGGTTTGGGGTCCCTGTGCAGAGTAGGGGTGGGTGAGGTTTGGGGTCCCTGTGCAGAGGAGGGGTGGGTGAGGTTTGGGGTCCCTGTGCAGAGGAGGGGTGGGTGAGGTTTGGGGTCCCTGTGCAGAGGAGGGGTGGGTGAGTATTGGGGTTCCTGTGCAGAGGAGGGGGTGGGTGAGGTTTGGGGGTCTCTGTGCAGTGAAGAGGGTGGGTGAGGTTTGGGGTCCCTGTGCAGAGGAGGGGTGGGTGAGGTTTGGGGTCCCTGTGCAGAGGAGGGGTGGGTGAGGTTTGGGGTCCCTGTGCAGTGAAGGGGGTAGGTGAGATTTGGGGTCCCTGTGCAGAGTAGGGGTGGGTGAGGTTTGGGGTCCCTGTGCAGAGGAGGCGGTGGGTGAGATTTTGGAGTCCTTGTGCAGAGGAGGCAGTGGGTGAGATTTTGGAGTCCCTGTGCAGAGTAGGCGGTGGGTTGGGGGATACTTGTCCAGGGGCCTACGGAAGGAGTGTCAGATGTGTGGTGGGTTGGGAACAGGTTGCCACTTTGTGGTGGGGTGGGAGCTGCATGTCAAGAGCAGAAGCCTGGTCATTCCAAAGAAGGGGCCCAGCTTTGAGTAGCAGGATTTTCAGGGGTCCTGGCCTGGCTTTGAGGGCCCCACCCCCACACCCTTGCAGCCATCACCCTGAGGTTTGGTCAGATTGAGGAGACACAAACCCTGACATCACACCTGCTCTTGGGGGTGCCTTGCTTGAAACAGAAGAAATACATCAACAAAGAGCCTTAATATGGGTTACGCAATGTTTAAATACAGGGAAATCATGTTCAAAGACCAGAGAGGCTAGTTGGATACTGATTACATATGCATTTCTGGCCAATGTAGTGCCTTTTTAAAAAGAATTTTGGTTAAGCATCTAAACTGGAAGGGCTGACGTCATCTAGAGGGAGGGGCCATGTGGACAAGCTCAAGTGCTCAGGTGGAAATGATTTGGGCCAGGGGACATGCTGGGAGTGCTGATGTCATCAAGGTAGGACTAGGATTAGTGTTAGGTTTAGGACTGGGGTTAGCATTAGGTCTAAGATTAAGGTTAGCATTTGGGTTAGGGCTAGAGAT
This sequence comes from Pipistrellus hanaki, assembly GCF_964339955.1. Taxonomy (NCBI): domain Eukaryota; kingdom Metazoa; phylum Chordata; class Mammalia; order Chiroptera; family Vespertilionidae; genus Pipistrellus; species Pipistrellus hanaki. Next base: position 23,858,743 of record NC_140521.1, read on the forward strand.
CAGATTCAGGCTACATTTAGGGTTTAGAGAAGGTTTACATTTAGGGTTAGGGTACAGGTGAGGGTTATAGTGAATTAACATTTGGGATTCAAAATGAATGAGTTTCATTCAAAGGACAAAATTGTGTGTAACACTGAGACAGACAAGGACAGACTAGGAAAATATTTAGAAATGTGCTTATACACTAAAATACATGTTCAAATGGGTTTAATGTCTAAAGGACACAATTTTGTTCCTGGGAACTCGTGTTCAAAGAGCTGAGAAGTTAATGTGGTAATATTGTCATTTATTATTCCTGTCAGAATGAGTAAATACTTAGAGTTCACAATGAATGAGCTTGAACCACTGTAAAAGATGAATCAAACTCTGGAAATTCCCAATGATAACCTAGGGAAATGTATAAGAAAGTGCTTGAAACACAAGGAATACATCAACAAATGCCTTAATATCAGTTACATTATGTTTAAATACAGGGAAATCATGTTCAAAGACCAGAGAGGGTAGTTGGATACTGATTACATATGTATTTCTGGCCAATGTATTGCCGTTTTTGAAAGAATTTTGGTTAAGCATTTAAACCGGAAGGGCTGGCATCATCAAGAGGGAGGGGGCATGTGGGCAAGTTCAAGTGCTCAGGTGGAAATGGTTTGGGCCAGAGGACATGCTGGGAGTGCTGATGTAATGAAGGATAGGTCTAGGATTAAGTTTGGGTTAGGGTGAGGGTTAGCATTATGTTTAGGGTTAGGGTTAGCATTTGGGTTATGGCTAGAGAACAGGCTCTTGTTAGGGTTAGGGTTTAGACTGGGTTTAGGATTAGGGTTAGGGTTCAGGTAAGGGTTATGTTGAATTAACATTTGGAATTCAAAATGAATGAGCGTCATTCAATGGAAAAAATTGAGTGTAACACTGAAGCAGACAAGGACAGCCTAGGAAAATATTTAGAAATGAGAAGTGAGTGTGAAAATATTTTCATTTATTATTCCCGTCAGAATGAGTAAACACTTGGAGTTCACAATGAATGAGCTTGAACCACTGTAAAAGATGAATCAAACTCTGGAAATTAACAATGATAACCTAGGGTAGTGTCTAGGAACACGCTTGGAACACGAGGAATACGTCAGCAAAGAGCCTTAATATCGGTTACACATTGTTTAATGACAGTGAAATCATGTTCAAAGACCACAGAGGCTTGTTGGATATTCATTACATATGTATTTCTTGTCAATGTGTTGCCGTTTTTGAAAGAAGTTTGGTTAATTATCTAAACAGGAAGTGCTGTGGTTATACCAATATTTCAAGGATATTCTGCATTGTAGGAAACAGTTCTAGGCTACTTTTCAGTGAAAAATAGAGTGCTCTTTGCTTTATTTTAAGGATTTTCCGCAACTTAGATTCCCTTTCTTACTATAATCTGACATTGAAAAGTCTTTTCTACTCAATCTATAGATGTTCTCATCTACTGTTACTTTCTATGTATTATTAGTGGTTTCTTGCAGTGTTGTACAAATGGCTTTCTGCTGTAAACTATGGAACTTTCCTACATGTACAAACAACTTCCTTCAACCTAATGTGGTTAAATGTGCTCATTTCTCTATTTCAAGGATAACCCTCATGGTACGAAGTGCTTTCTTTACTATATCTGGACATTTAGAAGTCTTTTCTACTTGTTCTCTATAATTCTAGCCTATTTACTGTTACTTTCTCTGAATTACTACTGCTTTCTCGCAGTGTCCTATACTTGGCCTCCTGCTCTAAGTATAATAATTTCCCACATGTACAAACCGCTTCCTGCACTCTGTTCTGAACTTGAGAAGCTCTGTAACATTGTCTCTCACCTATGTTTTACAGTTTAATGCTACTTTGCAGTGAAGTCTAAGGCTTTCCAAAGCTGATTAAATATGGTTATTTGTCTCTTTCAAGGATATTCTACATTGTATGAAAAGCATTTACAGTTCTAGGCTACTTTTCAGTGAAAAATAGGTTTCAAAGACAGTTTTAATATGTTCTTTGCCTTATTATAAGGATTTCCCACATCTTAAAAACCGTTCTGTACTATATCCTGTTATTGAGAAGTCTGTTCCACTCGATCTATTGCAGTTTCCATCTATTTACTGTGACTTTCTCTGAATTACTAGTGGTTTCTTGCAGTGTCCTATACATTTCCTTCTGCTCTAAAGAATGGGGCTTTTCTGCATGTACAAACAACTCCTTCACTCTTATCTGACCTTGAGAAGCTTTGTAAAATTGTTTCTCAACTATGTTTTACAGTTTATTTCTACTTTAGAGTGAAATCTAGGTGTTTTCAAAGCTGGGTAAATGTGCTCATTTCCCTATTTCAAGACTATTCTGCATTGTACGAAATACTTTTTTTTTACTATATCCTGACAGTTTGATCTCTTTTGAAGGATTTCCCACAATGGATAAAAAAGATTTACAGTTCAATGCTACTTCACAGTGAACAATAGAGGTTTCAATAGACAGTTTTTATGTGCTCTTTGCTCTATTTTTAAGGATTTTCCGTATCTTAGAAACACTTTCTCTACTATATTCTGACATTGAGAAGTGTTTTCTACTCATTCTATAGCTGTTCTCGCCTATTTACTGTGACTTTCTCTGAATCACTAGTGGTTTCTTACCGTGTTGTATAAATGGCCTTTTGCTCTAAAAGCATGGGACTTTCCTACATGAACAAACAACTTCCTTCATCTCTTCTGACCTTGAGAAGCTCTGTAAAATTATTTCTCAACTATATTTTACACTTTAATTCTACTTTACAATGAAGTCTAGGTTTTTTCAAAGCTGTTAAATGTCCTTACTAGTCTATTTCAAGGATATCCCACATTGTAAAAAATACTTTAATATATCCTGACAGAAGTCTTTTCCACTTGTTCTCTAGCAATTCTCACCTATCCACTGTTACTTTCTCCGAATTACCAGTGTTTTCTTTCAGCGTCCTATAATTGGCTTCTCCTTTTAGTATAAGAATTGCCCACATGTACAAACAACTTCCTGCACTCTGTTCCAAACATAAGAAGCTCTGTAATGTTGTCTCTCAACTATGCTTTACACTTTAATGCTACTTTGCAGTGAAGTCTAAGGCTTTCCGAAGCTTCTTAAATGTCTTTATTTCTCTATTTCAAGGCATTGTACAAGATACTTTAAAAAAAAAATCATATCCTGACAGTGTGATGGCTTTTCAAGGATTTCCCAGCATGGATGAAAAACATTTAGCATTCAGTGCTACTTCTCAGTGAAAAATAGAGGTTTTAAAGACAGTTTTAATGTGCTCTTTGCTCTATTTTAAGGATTTCCCGCATCTTACAAACACATTATCTACTATATCCTGACATAGAGAAGTCTTTTCCACTTGTTCTATTGCAGTTCTCACCTATTTACTGTTACTTTCTCTGAATTATTAGGGTTTTTTTTTTTTTTCAGTGTCCTATAAATAGCCTTCTGCTCCAAAAAAATGGGACTTCCCTATATGTACAACTTCCTTCACTCTTATCTCATCTTGAGAAACTGTAAAACTGTCTGTCAACCATATTTTATACTTTAATTCCACTTTGGAATGATATCTAATTATTTCCAAAGCTGGTTAAATGTGCTCATTTCTCTATTTCAAAGTTAATCCGCATTGTACGAAATACTTTCTTTACTATATCCTGACATGGAGAAGTCATTTCCACTTATTCTCTAGCAATTCTCGCCTATTCACTGTTAACTTTCTCCGAATTACTAGTGGTTTCTTGCAGTGTCCTATAATTGGCCTTCTGCTCTAAGTATAATAATTTCCCACATGTATAAACAACTTCCTACACTCGGTTCTGAACTTCATAAGTTTTGTAACATTGTCTCTCTACTATGTTTTACACTTTAATGCTACTTTGCAGTGAAGTCTAAGGCTTTCCAAAGCTGATTAAATATGTTTATTTCTCTATTGCAAGGATATTCTGCACTGTATGAAACACTTTTACAGTTCTAGGCTGCTTTTCAGTGAAAAATGGAGGTTTCAAAGACTGTTTTATGTGCTCTTTGCTCTATTTTAAGGATTTCTCGCATTTTACGCACCCTTTCTCTACTATACCCTGACATTGAGATGTGTTTTCCACTCGTTCTATAGCTGTTCTCACTTATTTACTGTTTTTTTCTCTGAATTACTAGTGGTTTCTTGCAGTGTCGTATAAATGGCCTTCTGCTCTAAAGAACATGACTTTCCTACATGTACAAACAACTTCCTTCACTCTTACCTGACATTGAGAAAGTATAAAATTGTCTCTCAACTTTGTTTTAGACTTTAATTCTACTTCGGAGGAAAGTCTAGGTTTTTTCAAAGCTGGTTAAATGTGCTCATTTCTCTATTTCAAAGATAATCCGCATTGTACGAAATACTTTCTTTACTATATCCTGACAGTTTGATGTCTCTTCAAGGATTTTTCACATTGTACAAATCGCTTTTACAGTCCAATGCTACTCTTCAGGGAAAAAAGAAGTTTCAAAGACTGTTTTAATGTGCTCTTTGCTCTATTTTAAAGATTTCCTGCATTGTACAAAACCGTTTTATTTCTATATCTTGACCCTGAGAAGTCTTTTCCCTTTGTTCTCTAGCAATTCTATTTACCGTTACTTCCTCTGAATTACTTACTAGTGGTTTCTTGCAGTGTCCTATCATTGGCAGTCTACTATACTTATGGGGCATTCCTACATGTACAAAAAAATTCCTACACTCTTTTCTAAACTTGAGAAGCTCCATAAAATTGTCTCTAAACCATGTTTTACACTTAATGGAACTTTGTAGTGAAGTCTAGGACTTACAAAGCGTATCCCACATTGTACGAAATACTTTACTATAACCTGAGAGTGTGATGTCTTTTCAAGTATTTTCTAGATTGTACAAAACTCTTTTACAGTACAATACTACTTTTCAGGAAAAAAATTGAAGTTTCAAAGACTCTCTGCTCTATTTTAAGAACCTCCCTCATGGTACGGAACCTTTTCTATACTATATCCTGAAATTGAGAAGGCTTTTCCATTTGTGTTCTAACAATTCTATTTACTGTTAGAATTATTAGTGGTTTCTCACAGTGTTCTATAATTGGCCTTCTGCTCTACTTATGGGGACTTTCCCACTTACACAAAAAACTTCCTACACTCTTTTCTGAACTTGAGAAGCTCTATAAAATTGTCTCTCAACTGTGTTTTAGTTTAAAGTCTAGGGCTTGCTGAGACCAGTTTGGCTCAATGGATAGAGCGTCGGCTTGGGGACTGAAGGGACCCGGGTTCGATTCCGGTCAAGGGCATGTACCTTGGTTACGGGCATATCCCCAGTGGGGGGTGTGCAAGAGGCAGCTGATCGATGACTCTCTCTCATCGATGTTTCTAGCTTTCTATCTCTCTCCCTTCCTCTCTGTATAAACTCAATAAAATATATTTTTAAAAAATATAAAATAAATAAAGTCTAGGGCTTTCCAAAGCTGGGGAAATGTGCTTATTTCTATATTTCAAGAATATTCCGCATATTATGAAATTCCTTAAAGTTCGATGCTACTTTTCAGGGAAAAATAGTGGTTTCAACAGTTGTTTTAATGTGCTCTTTGCTCTAGATTAAGTACCTCCCTTAGGGTACGAAACGCTTTCTATTCTATATCCTGAAATTGAGAAAGCTTTTCTGTTTGTGTTCTAGCAATGCTCTCTATTTAGTCTTATTTCCTCTGAATTACTCTCTTGTGAACTTGAGAAGCTCTATAAAATTGCCTCTCAACTATGTTTTACCGTTTAATGCTACTTTGCTTTGAAGTCTGGGGCTTTCCAAAGCTGGTTACATGTGGTTATGTCTGTATTTCAAGGATTTCCCTCTTTGTACCAAACTCTTTACTATATCTGGAAGGTTCGATGTCTTTTCCATTTGCTCTGTCACTATTCTGTTCAATTTACTCCTGTTTTTCCAGTCTTTCTTGCACTGTCCTTCAATTGGCTTTCTGCTATACTTACTGGAATTACCTGCATAGTATAAAAACCTTTCCACACTCTTCTCTGAAGTTGAGAAACAATATACTTGTCTCCCACATTATTTTACAGTTCAATGTACTTTTCAGTGAAAAATATGATTTTCAAAAACTGTTTGCTCTATAGTAAGGATTTTTCCACATCATACGAAACCCTTTCTATACCTGACATTGAGAAGTCTCTTCCACTTGTTCTCCAGTAAGGATTTCTCTATTTCAAGGGTATCCTGCATTGCACAAAATAATTTTTACTATATTTTGACACTATGATGTCTTTTCAAGGATTTCCCACATTGTATGAAACTCTTACAGTTCAGTACTACTTTTCAGTGAAAAATAGAGGTTTCAAGGACTGTTTTAATGTGCTCTTTGCTCTATTTTAAGGATTTCTGGGTAGTAGAAAACCCTTTCTATACTATATCCTGACACAGAGAAGTCTTCTCCACTTGTTCTCTAGCAATTCTCTTCTATTTCCTGTTACTTCCTCTGAATATCTAGTGGTTTCTTGCTGAGTCCTATATTTGGCACTCTGCTCTAAGTATTGGACTTACCCACATGTACAAACAACTTTCTACACTCTTTTCTGAATTTGAGAAGCTATATACAGTTGTCTATCAACTATGTCTTACAGTTTAATGCTATTTTGCAGTGAATTCTAGTGCTTTCAAAGGCTGCTTAAATGTGCTTACTGCTCTATTTCAAGGACTTTTTGCATTGTATGAAACCCTTTCAAAACTATATCCTGATAGTGTGATGTTTTTTCCACTTGTTTCACTAATCTTTCCAAATTACTGATATTTTGCACTGAATTACTAGTCTTTCTTAAAATTTCATTCAATGAGTTTTTTCTGTATTTACTGGACTTAATTGCATGTACAAATATCTTTCTACACTCTTCTCTAAAGTTGAGAAGCAATATACACTTTTATCACAACTATGTTTTATAGTATAGTGCTACTTCGCAGTTAGTAATAGATGTTTCAAAGACTTTTAATGTGGTCTTTGTTCTATTTAATAAATTTCTCGTATTGTACGCAACACTTTTTATACTATATCCTGAAATTGAGAAGTCTTTTCTACATGTTCTCTAACAGTTCTCTCCTATTGACTATTTCCTTTGAATTATTGGTGGTTTCACTACTTTGCAGTGAACTCTCATGCTTTCAAAGACAGATTTAATGTTCTCTATTTCAAGGATTTCCTGCATTATAAGAAACCCTTTCTAAACTCTGTCCTGACAGTGTGATGTCCTTTCCACCTGGATAACTATTCTGTCCACGTTACTTTTATTTTGCACTGAATTAGTAGTCTTTCTTGGAATGTCATACAAAGGCTTTCTGCTATACTTACTTGACTTACCTACATGTACAAACAACTTCCTACACTCTTCTCTGAAGTTAAGAAGCAATATACATTTGTATCCCAAGTATGTTTTACAGTTCAATGCTACTTTTCAGTGAAAAATAGAGGTTTCAAAAACTGTTTTAATGTGCTCTTTGCTGTATTTCAAGGATTTTTCACCTTGTACAATACCTTTTCTATACTATATACTGAATTTCAGAAATTTTTTTCACCTGTTCTCTAACAATTCTCTCCTATTGACTGTTATTTCTTCTAAATTATTAGTGGTTTCTTGCAGTGTCAAGTAAGTGGAACTTCTGCTCTACTTGTGAGACTTCCTTACATGTACAAACAACTATCTAAACTCTTTTCTGAACTTGAGAAGCTATATACAGTTGTCTATCAACTATGTTTTATAGTTTTATAGAAATTTTGCTGAGAATTCTAGTGCTTTCAAAGGCTGGTTAAATGTACTTACTGCTCTATTTCAGGGGGTTCCAAGATTGTACAAAACCCTTTCTAAAGTATGTCCTCACAGTGTGATGTCTTTTCCACTTGTCTAACTATTCTGTCCAAGTTACTGCTATTTTGCACTGAATTTCTAGTCTTTCTTGCAATATCATACAAAGGCTTTCTGCTGTACTTACTGGACTTACCAGCATGTACAAACACCTTTCTACACTCTTCTTTGAAGTTGAGAAGTAATATACACTTGTAACCCAACTATGTTTTACAATGTAGTGTTACTTTTCAGTTAGAAATAGATGTTTCAAAGATTTTTAATGTGCTCTTTGCTCTATTTCATGATTTTCCCTCATTGTACAAAACTCTTTCTATACTATATCCTGATATTGAGAAGTCTTTTCCACGTGTTCTCTAACAATTCTCTCCCAATGTCTGTTATTTCCTCTGAATTATTAGTGGTTTCTTGCAGTGTCCTGTAAGTGGCCTTCTGCTCTACTTATGAGACTTCCTCTTATGTACAAACAACTTTCTACACTCTTTTCTGCACTCGGGAAGCTATATACAGTTGTCTATAAACTATTTTTTACAGTTTAATGCTGCTTTATAGTAAATTCTGGTGCTTTTTAAGGCTGGTTAAATGTGCTTATTGCTCTATTTTAAAGATTTCCCACATTGCACAAAACCCTTTCTAAACTATATCCTAACATTGAGATGTCTTTCCCAATTGTTCTCTAACAATTCTCTCCTATTTACTGTTATTGTAGGTGTAAATGACAATAGACAGGTTTATTTAAGGTAAAGATTGACTTTTTCAGGTAAGATTCTATTCTATAAACTGATTTTAGTTATAAAGTTTTAATTTCAGACCTTCCTTTGTGGTTATTGTAGGTCACTTGACTTTCTAAGCAATAGAACCAGTGCAGATGAGTGAACATCATAACTTTGTATGCAAGTTAAGGATGATTTACTAGTATTTTTCTCCAAAGTGAAATGCAAGTATATTGGAGTCAATCATGTTTTATGGGCCTTTGTTGAGAAAAATGTTATGGATTATTTTTAATTTATAAGGTATTATTATCTAGATTTTGTTGCCTGGCTTATTTATATTTTGTATTTACTATATAGTTTATAAATTGAGAATATAACATACTTCTTGTAGCTTTTATAATTTAATTATAAGATGGATTTTTATTTATTATAGCCCATTACCTTTAATTAATATCTACAATTTTAAAACATTGCCCATGGCTTATCAGAAGTGGACACTGAGCATTAGAAACAATTCATAAACTTCCAATGTTTGGGCCACAGAGACCTGGAATATTACTTCTGAATGACCTCACATGTACCCTGACTCAGAGTGAGATAGGACCCGCAACCCAGGAACATGCCCTTGACTGAGAATCAATCTGCAACGCTCTGGTACATAAGATGATGCTCTAACCACTGAGACATGCTGGCCAGGGCTGTAATTCCATATTTTATATATTTTTATTAAAAGTAATTTAATGTATGAGAATTTTTAATGTTTGAAAGTCTCAATTTTCTTTTTTTTTTATTTCAAATCAAATTTTTTTCTTTTCATTTTTTATTAATGTATTATATGTGTACATATTTTTTTAAATATATTTTATTGATTTTTTTTTTTTTTTTTTTTACAGAGGGGAAGGGAAGAGGGATAGAGAGCTAGAAACATCGATGAGAGAGAAACATCCACCAGCTGCCTCCTGCACGACCCCTGCCGGGGATGTGCCCGCAACCAATGTACATGCCCTTGACTGGAATCGAACCTGGGACCTTTTAGTCCGCGGACCGACGCTCTATCCACTGAGCCAAACCGGTCTCGGCTATGTGTACATATCTTACCATTGCCCCCAAACCCCACTCCCATACATGCTCTCACCTCCAGAGTTTTGTGTCCGTTGGTTATGCTTATATGCATGCACATAAGTCTTTTGGTTGATCTCTTATCTCCTCCACCTCTCCCTAACCTTCCCACTGTAATTTGACAGTCTGTTTGATGCTTTACTGTCTCTATATCTATCTTTTTGTTCAACAGTTTATAATCTACTTTATTTTTCATAAATGAGTGAGATCATATGATATTTTTTTTTTCATTGACTGGCTTATTTCCACTTAGCATGATGTTCTCCAATTCCACCCAGGTTGCTGCAAATTATGAAAATTCCCTCATTTTATGGCAGCATAGGATTCCATTGTGTAGATGTACCATAGTTTTCTGATCCAATCATCTGCTGACGGGCACCTAGGCTGTTTCCAAATCTTGGCTATTGTAGATTGTGCTGCTATGAACATAGGGGTTTGTATATCCTTTCTGATTGGTGTTTCCTGTTTCTTAGGATATATTCCTAGAAGTGGGATTACTGGGTCAACTGTGAGTTCAATTTTTAGTATTTTGAGGAAACTCCATACTGTTCTCCACAGTGGATGCACCAGTCTTCATTCCCACCAGCAGTGCATGAGGGTTCCTTTTTCTCCACATCTTTGCCAACACTTGTTGGTTCATTTGTTGATGTTGGCCATTCTGACAGGTGTGAGATGGTACCGCATTGTTGTTTTGATTTGCATCTCTCGGGTAATTAGTGACTTTGAGCATGTTTTTATGTGTCTCTTGGCCTTCCTTCTGTCTTCTTTTGAAAAGATTCTATTTAGGTCCATTGCCCATTTTTTAATTGGATCATTTATCTTCCTTTTATTAAGTTGTATAAGCTGCCCATAGATGTTGGAGATTAAACTTTTATTAGTGATGACATTTGCAAATATGTTCTCCCATACAGTGGGATTTTTTGCTGTTTTGTTGATAGTTTCTTTTGCTATGAAAGCTTTTTATTTTGATGTAGTCCCATTTGTTTATTTTCTCTTTAGCTTCCATTGCCCTAGGGGCAGTATCAGTGAAGAAGTTCTTTTGGCATATGTCTGAGATTTTTAAAATATATATAATAAGTCTTTATTGTTCAGATTATTACAGGTGTTCCTCTCCCCACCCCCAATAGCTCCCCTCCACCTGATTCTCACCCCCACCCCATGCCCTTACCCCTGACACTGTCTTCATCCATAGGTGTAAGATTTTTTCCAATCTCTTCCCGCACCCCTCAGACCCCCTTACCCCTGAGAATTGTTAGTCCAATCCCTTTCTATGTCCCTGATTCTATTGTATTCACCAGTCCATTTTGTTCTTCAGATTTTTTATTCACTTGATTTTTAGATTCACTTGTTGGTAGGTATGTATTTGATGTCTTTTTGTTGTTCATAATTTTTTACCTTTACCCTTTTCTTCTTAAAGAATACCCTTCAACATTTCATGTAATCCTGGTTTGGTGTTGATAAACTCCTTTAACTTTTTATTGTCTGTGAAGCTCTATATCTGACCTTCAATTCTGAATGATAGCTTTGCTGGGTTGAGTAATCTTGGTTGTAGGTTCTTGTTGTTCATCATTTTGAATATTTCTTGCCATTCCCATCTGGTCTGCATAGTTTCTGTTGAGAAATCAGCTGACAGTCGTATGGGTATTCTTTTGTAGGTAACTAGCTGTTTTTCTCTTGCTGCTTGTAAGATTTTCTCTTTGTCTTTTGCCCTTGGCATTTTAATTATGATGTGTCTTGGTGTGGTCCTCTTTGGATTCCTCTTGTTTGGAGTTTTGTGCGCTTCCTAAACTTGTAGGTCTATCTAATATTTCTTTAACTAGGTAGGGAAAGTTTTCTGTCATTATTTCTTCCAGAAGGCCTTCAATATCTTGCTCGCTGTCTTCTTCTGGCATCCCCAAAATCCGGATGTCGGTACGCTTTAAGCCATCCTGGAGGCTCCTTATGCTATCCTCACACTTTTGGATTTTTCTTTCTTTTTGCCTCTCTGGTTGGGTGATTTTTGCTTCCTTATATTCCAGATCTTTGGTTTGATTCTTGGGGCACATTGATCTATAGTTGAGTTTCTGTATATTCTTTATTTCAGACCGTGTATGCTTAATTTCTGGCTGGTCCATTTCCATATTTTTGGTATTCTCATTAAGGTTTCTGAAGGTCTCACAAAGCTTCTTGGAGGTCTCATCAAGTTTCTCAAAGGTTTTTAGAAGATTCTTGAGTAACCTTATAAATGTGATTCTGAACTCTGTGTCGTCCAGTAGTTTACTTTCCTCAGTCTCTCCCATTCATGACATGCTTCTGTGTCTCCTCATTTTGGCTGCCTCCCTCTGTTGATGGAGTGGCTTTGTGTGGTCGGTGACCTATAGGAGTCAGTAGCTCAGCTTCCCCAATCACCTGAGGTGGTTGCTTTTGCTATATCTCTTTGTGGGCTGAGTGCAAAGTCTTGGTGAAATTCAGCCTTTATTGTTGTTGGTACACTGGGAGGAATTGACTCCAGGCCAATTGTCTGTGAGGACCTGCTGTGTCTATAAAGGAAAAACTGCTGTGCTGGAGACATACTTTGTTTCAGTGGGGCTTTGGTGATCACTGAGGCTGCCTCCCAAATGTGTGTGAGGGGTTAAAACTGAGCACTCAACACTGGCTTCTGGATCTCCAATAGGTGCAGTTCAGCTACTGCACTCTGCAGGAGCTACAGTGTGAATCACAGTCCTCTCCTCCTTTGCTAGGTTAAACTGCAACTGAGAGGGCCATTCATATGCAAAAGCTGCTGCTTGGAGGTTGGATGTGTTGTGAGGGGTGGAGTCTCAAGGCAGGGTCTCAGGGCATCACTAGGATGGGGAGTGGCCAACAGCGATGGCTGCCCTTCAGCCACCTCTCGGATCCGCGTCACCATGTCCCCGCGTCTCTGTGTCTCTGCATCTCCCCGCATCTCCTCATTTCCCCATGTCTTGCACCACAGCACAGCAAACAAATATTCTTGCACAAAGCTCTGCAAGCCAGCCACCCTCACTTTCCAACCTGATGGAGACAGTCTAGCCTCTCCCCAGAACCTAGATTTCAGAGAGATTGGGAGCTTATCTCTCTTCGAGTTGAAGAAAGCAATGCCCTCCACCAGCCGGGATCCACCACCAGCCCATATCACATCATGCTCCCTACCTCAGTTTTTCAGCGCTTGTGCCCTGAATTCTCTTCTTTCTCTTTTAGCCTAGTTGTAGGGCTTCCTTTCAGCCAGATTTCCCTTGGGTTTAGGGTAATAAACATTTTATTTTATAGTTGTATATTTGAATTGTTGTGCATGGTAGCAGATTAGGTGTGTTTATCTATGCTGCCATCTTCAATCTCTCTTATGTCTGAGATTTTGCTGCCTGTGGATGCCTTTAGTATTTTTATGGTTTCCCATCTTATGTTTAAGTCCCATATCCATTTGAGTTTATTTTTGTGTATGGTGTAAGTTGGTGATCTAGATTAATACAACCTACAACAACTAATATCAAGCGAGGAAAGGGAAAGCAGAAGTAAAAAACAAACTAAAACACAGCAAACAGGAGAAATCAAGATGGTGGCTTAGGTAAGCACCTAAGCTGTTGCCTCACACAACAATTTCAAAACAGCAACTAAAAGACAGAAGGGACATCATTCAAAACCACAGGAAAGCTGGTGGAGTGGGAAATCTACAAGTAGAAAGAAGGAGAGAGGCTCACGGATCTTATTGGGAGCCGCAAAGCGCTGAGGTAGGTAGACACTTATGTGCAGAAGGACAGCCAAATGCCTGGCTGGCGGGAGGAGAAAGGAAGTTCCCAATTGCACTGAACCCTTTCCAACTGTACTGAACCCCAACCCCAGCTGAAACCCCATGGACCCAGGCTCATATGGGTGGAGTCTGGACTTTAGACAAAGGCACCTGGAGACTCAGAGACTGGGAGACTGGGAGAGCTGGGAGCCACAGCAGACAGGGTATACAGTCATGCGCAAGTGAGTGCACACAGAGAGGTCTGCCCGTGGAGGTTGCTGCGGCCTCTCCATAGCAGAAGGAGTCAGAAGCTCCAGACTACAGAGACCCAACCCAATTCTGGGTGTAGCCTCTGGGACACCCACGCTCTTGCACGAGGAATCTGAATGGTCAGGCGGAAACTCAGGGGAGCCGTGGAAGGCAGAGGTCTGAGGCTTGCACACAAGGGCAGGGCTGATGGGAAGCCAAGACTGTCAGCTCAGCCCTGAGATTCCGCCCCACCCAAGCTGAGCACAGAGGCTTTTGCAAATTTGAAAGTCTGATCCTATAAGACTGTCTTCAACACAGAAGGTATCCTGGAGTAGACACAGCTGATACTCACATCCAATGGGCCTGGAGGTCAATTCCTCCCAGTGATACCAACAACAATCAAATCTTAACTACAACAAGGCTGTACACGCAGTCCAGAAAGGGGAGCACCAAGAATGTCTATCTCAGGTAACTGGGGAGGCTAACCCACTGGGTCATATAGGACACCAAACACACAAAGCGGTCATACCAACTCTGGGAAGCAGCGGAAATGCTGAGACAAGGAAATAGATCTCAAATGAAAGAGATGGAGGAGAATAAAAGACTGGATATAGAGTTCAAAACCACGGTTTTAAGGTTTTTCAAGAATTTCCTATAAAAGGCCGATAAATTTAAGACCCAACTAGAAATTAAACATAAACTGAATAAAATAAAAAAATATTATACAGAGATCCAACAACAAACTGGAGGAACACATGGATGAAGTTAAAGATTTGGAATACAAAGAGCCAAAGGACACTCCTCTGGAGAAGCAAGATGAAAAGAGAATCCAGAAAGTTGAAGATAGTGTAAGGAGCCTCTGGAACAATTTCAAACATACCAACATCAGAATTATGGGGGTGCCAGAAGAAGAGAGAGTGCACGATACTGAAAACCTATTTGAAGAAATAATGTCAGAAAACTTCCCCCACCTGATGAAAGAAATAGACTTACAAGGACAGGAAGCACACAGAACCCCAAACAAAAGGAATCCAAAGAGGACCACACCAAGACACATCATAATTAAAATGCCAAGGGCAAAAGACAAAGAGAAAATCTTACAAGCAGTACGAGAAAAGCAGTTGGTTACCTATAAGGGAGCACCCATAAGTCTATCAGCTGATTTTTCAACAGAAACTATGCAGGCCAGACACAAGTGGCAAGAAATATTCAAAGTGATGAATAGTGAGAACCTACAACCAAGATTACTGTATCCAGCAAAGTTATCATTCAGAATTGAAAGGCAGATAAAGAGCTTCACAGATAAGAAAAAGGTAAAGGAGTTTATCACCACCAAACCAGTATTATATGAAATGCTGAAAGGTATTCTTTATAAAGAGGAAGAAGAAAAAAGATGAAAAATTATCAACAAATACATATCTATCAACAAGTGAATCTAAAAATCAAGTGAATTAAAAATCTGAGGGTCAGAATAAACTGGTGAATATAATAGAATCAGGGGCAAAGAAAGGGAGTGGATTGATAATAATCAGGGGAAAAAGGGTGTGGGGGGGTGCAGGAAGAGACTGGATTAAAATCATACACCTATAGATGAGGACAATGGCAGGCAGTGCGGGGGGGATAAGGGCAGAGGGTGGGGTGGGAACTGGGTGAAAGGGAGCTATGGGGAGAAAAAGGAGAAACAATTGTAATAATCTGAGCAATAAAGATTTATTTAAAAAAATAAAATAAAACATAGCAAAGAAAAACATACAATTAAACAAGAATAAGCAAAATAATCTCACAAAAAGCATAAAACTTTGATATAGTTAACATTCAAACCAACTACAAAAGGACAGAGAGAAAAACAATTATTATTATTATTATTATTATTATTATTATTATTTAGTTAGGACAGCAGAAAGGGAGGTGTGTATGGACTTGGAGCAAGGGTTTGGAAATTATATATACATATATATATATATATATATATATATATATATATATATATATATGTATATATATGTATGTATGTATGTATATATAATTAGGGTGAAATTTTAGCAGGGTTTAAACAGAAAGAATAGGGAAAATCTAGAGCAGGAAAGGGTTAAGATAAACAGGACACCAAAGGGGGAAAGGTTAGGAAGAGAGTGATGGCATAAAGGTAAAGTTGAAATAGAATAAAGTGATGGTGAAGGAAAGGTGAAAATAGACTGTAGAACACTAATCCCGAAGTAAAATAAAGAGCAAATAAAAATGACACTTTAAAAAATAAAAATAAGAAAAGTAAATAAAATAAAAATGTAAAATAGTAGTAGTAATAATGCTGATTACAAATACAAATGTAATAATTAAAAAGGTAAAATCAAGTGAGTAAAAAAAATAATTTATTGAGTAAATGATGCAACTAATGAAAGTAAAAACAAAAGTTAAAAAAATTAAAAAAATAAAATGTGCAGTAGTAAAGGTCATTCACTTCCTCTATTGTTCTGTTTGGCACGCCTGTTTCCCAGTCCGGACAGTATTGCATTTCCCTGTGTTTCACTGCTCCTCAGTGTTGTAGTCCAGTCCTGATTTTTAAGCAGGCGGTGCCTTAATTTCTGGTGTTTTTTTTAATTTTTTTATTACATAGGGTCAATTTTTCATTTAGCCTCTGGGTGGCAGTGTCTCTGGGTTGACTTCCAGGACCCTAAGGCCTCTCTAGCTTTTTTTCCCTCTGTGACATTCAGCCGGTTCGCAGGGAAGTCCAAGCAGACCGCACACCTCTGAAACTCGCAGGCTATCCCTCCGTGTCAGATCAACACAGGTTGCTCTTTAGAGAACCCCCCTGTTAGCAGTTCTGAGGAGTCCCTTCCACAATCACAGATCACACCAGCCCAACAGCCCAGGTATTCTCCATGTAAACACCTCCCTGGTCCTCCAGCTTCGCAGTGCGCAGTGCGCATTTCTGTCTTCCACCAGGACTCACCCCATCCATGTGAAATCTAACCTTTCCATGGTGCAGTGGAGAGCTCCTTTGAGTCCAACTGTTCGCGCCACCTGGGACCAGTGTTCTGGGTGAAAATCTCAATTTTCAATGATAATGAAAAATTAAGCAACTAGTATTTCCTACATTGACTTTTATTAATATACTAGAGGCCCAGTGCACGAATTGTGCACAGAGGGGGTTGTTCCTCAGCCCAGCCTGCACCATTTCCAATCTGGACCCCTCAAGGAATGTCCAACTACCCATTTTGGCCTGATCCTAGTGGTTTTAGGCCCTAAAGGGGCAGTCAGACATCCCTCTCACAATCCAGAACTGCTGGCTCCCAACTGCTCGCCTGCCTGCCTTCCTGATTGCCCTAACTGCTTCTGCCTGCCAGCCTGATCACCCCCTAACCACTCTGCTGCCAGCTTTATTGATGTCTAACTGCTCCCCTGCCCGCCTCTTTGCCCCCAACTTCCCTCCTCTGTTGGCCTTTTCACCCCTACCTGCTCTCCCCTGCAAGTTTGATTGTCCCCAACTGGTCTCCCTTGCAGGCCTGGTGCCTCCCAAATACCCTCCCCTGCTGGCCATCTTGTGGTGGCTATCTTGTGTCCAAATGGAACCAGCCATCTTTGACCACATGGGAGCAGCCATTTTGTATGTTGGAATGATGGTCAATATGCAAATTACTCTTTTATTAGATAGGATAGAGACCTGGTGCAGGAGTGGGGGCCAGCTGGTTTGTCCTAAAGGATGTCCAGGATCAGGGTGGTGGTGCCAGGGTGGTGGGGCAAGGGGCGGCCTGGGCGAGGGTCCTATGGTGGTTTGCACGCCCCCTGGTGACCCAAGCAGAGGCCCTAGTATCTGGAATTTATTTACCGTACCTTCTACAATTGAAACTTTGTAGCCTGGAGTGGAGCCAAGCTTCTTGCTTGCTCCCTGGCCAGCAGCCATTTCTTTTGGGGTTTGTGTATCTTCTAAAATTGAAACTTTGTAGCCTTAAGCAGAGGCCTGGGGCGGCCAGGGTGTGCAGAAAACTTGGCTTCTTCCATTGCCGGGGCAACTCTAGCCTCCCGCTCTTTCCGTTTCAGTGAGTGTTGCCATTTCTGTTTGGATTTGTTTACCTCCTATAATTGAAACTGTAACCTTGAGTGGAGGCTTAGGTCAACAAGGGCTGGCAGAAAGCTTGGCTTCCTCCATTGCCAGGAAACCCAAGCCTCCCTCCTGCTCTCTGTGGCTGTAGCCATCTTGGTTGGGTTTATTTGCTCTGATTGGCTGATGGTCAGGGCTGGTGGGCATGGCTTGAGGGTATAGTGGGGTGATGGTTAATTTTCATATTACTCTTTCATTAGGTATGACTAGAGGCTTTGTGCACAAAATTCATGCATAGGGGGTCCCTAAGTCTGGCCCGCACCCTCTCGCAATCCGGGACCCCTTGAGGATGTCTGTGGGATTGGGCCTAAACTTTCAGTCAATCATCCCTCATCTCCCCTAACCACTCACCTGCCTGCCTAATCACCCCTAACCACTCTGCCTGCCAGCCTGCTCACCCCCAACTATCACCCCACCAGCCTGCTTGCCCCCAACTCCCCCCTCCCAGCCTGATCTTCCCCAACTGCCCCCCATGCCTGTCTGCCCACCCTGTCAGGGCTCTGTGATCAATGTTGCACAGAGGGAGGCCCTACCCACCCTGCTTGGGCTCTGGGATTAATATCAGAGCAGAGGCAGACATTTCCCACCTGGCCTGGGCTCTGCCATTGATCCCCACCCAAATAATGAATTAAAATAGTTACAAACAAGTACTTTAAACATAAATGTATTAATCAATCTAATAATAAGATATCGAATGGCTGAATGGATAAGAAAACATGACCAATACATACTGTGTTTCCCCGAAAAATAAGACATCCTCCAAAAATAAGACCTAGCGCATGGAAAGATAAGACATCCCCTGAAAATAAGACCTATCACAACTTTGGGAGAAAAAATTAATATAAGACACTGTCTTATTTTCGGAGAAACAGGGTATGCTGTATACAGGAGACCCATATCATAACAGGGGACTCACACAGACTGAAAGTGAAAGGATGGAAAAAAAACCTTTTTAGACAAATGGAAATGAAAAGAAAAACTCTGGGGTAGCAATATTTAATATCTGACAAAATAGACCTCAAAGTGAAGGCTATAACAAGATATAAGGAAGGCCATTTCATAATATTAAAGGGACTGAGACAACAAGAGAATATAACTCTGTTAAACATGTATGCTCTCAGTGCAGGAACACCCAAATACATTAAAAAAAAACTTATGTAAAATATTGTAGGAGAGATAGACACCAATACAATCATACTAGAGGATCTTAATTAGACAAAAAAAAAAAAAAAAAAAAAAAATCAACAAAGAAACAGCAATCCTAAATGACTCAGTTGATCAGATGGAATTAATTGACATCTTCAGATCATCGCTCTCCCAAGCTACATAATATATACTCTTCTCAAATGTACATGGGACATTCTGAAAGATGGACCACGTATTGGACACATGCAAGTCTTTTTAAATTCAAGAAGATTAAATCATATCAAGCATTTTCTTAGATCACAATGGCATAAAATTAGAAATAAACTACAATAAAAACAATTGGAGGCTAAATAGCATGTTATTAAACAATAATTGGGTTACCAAAGAGATAAAAGATGAAATAAAAAATTAAAAAAACATCCTGGGAAAAAATGACAATGAAAACACAACAATCCAAATGGGATACTGTGAAAGCAGTCCTGAGAGGACATTTCATATCACTACAGGCCTACCTCCAAAAACAAAAGAAAAACTGGTAATAAATTATCTAACTCTACAACTTACAGAATTAAAAAGAGAGCGACAAGAAAAGCCCAGAGGAAGCAGAAAAAAGGAAATAATAAAAATCAGAGTGGAAATAAAT
Organism: Pipistrellus hanaki; assembly: GCF_964339955.1. Classification (NCBI taxonomy): domain Eukaryota; kingdom Metazoa; phylum Chordata; class Mammalia; order Chiroptera; family Vespertilionidae; genus Pipistrellus; species Pipistrellus hanaki. The sequence goes on from NC_140521.1 coordinate 23,878,302, forward strand.
GACATAGAGAAAAACAAAAACAAAACAGCAAACAAACAAAAAACAAAAAAAACAAAGAAACAAAACACAACACACACACACACACACACACACACACACACACACACACCCAAAATATCAATAAAACCAAGAGCTGGTTCTTGGAAAGGATAAACAAGATTGATGAACCTCTAGCCAGGCTCACCAAGAATAACAGAGAGAGGGCCCAAATAAACAAAATCAGAAATAGGTGAAATAACAACTAACCCCACAGAAATACAAAGGGTTGTGTTAAAATACTACAAACAACTCTACTCCAACAATCCAGACAACCTAGATGAAATGGACATATTCCTAAAAAAAAAATAAAATAAATAAAAAAAAATACTATCTTCTAAAATTTAATTGGGAAGAATAAAAAAAACCTGAGGAGAAGGAATATGGCAGTAAGCAGATCAGCAGTGAGGAAGAGAGTATGAGTGAGGTAGGGAGTGAAAGGGGAGTGTGTAGATGTTTGGTGTGTGTGTGTGTGTGTGTGTGTGTGTGTGTGTAGACATGAGGGACAGTTAGACCCTGTTGGACAGTTGTAGTGGTGGTGGTGTGGGACTGGTAGACCGGGCTATCCTAGATAGAGAGCCCCTGCTACTGCTGAACTCAGGGTGGTTGGTTCAGCAGAAACCATGCCATCTTGAAGGGAGAGCTGCTATGACTAGGAGCCCAGTCTCATCACCACCTGGACTAGAATCAGACATCATCCCAGGCCCTACAGGCACTCTGGCCAAAGAGCTGTTACCTCAGCTACAGAATCACAGACACCGGGATACCATCCTCCCTGGATGTGGGCTCCTGTGGCTCCAGGAGTGCACTCCCCTCCTACCAGCCCACCTCATAGTTTCCAAGCATCCCTCTGGTGATTCTTTTTTCTTTTCTTTTCTTTTCTTTCTTTTTTTTTTTTTAATTTTTTTTTATTGATTTTCACAGGAAGAGAGGAATAGAGAGTTAGAAACATCGATGAGAGAGAATCATCGATCAGCTGCCTCCTGCACACCCCCCACTGGGGATGTGCCCGCAACCAAGGTACATGCCCTTGCCCAGAATTTAACCCGGGACCTTTCAGTCCGCAGGCCGACGCTCTATCCACTGAGCCAAATCGGCCCTGGCCCTCTGGTGATTCTTGAAATGTCCCCCTGCCTGCCAAGCCCACAGCATCACCCCAGCCCTGTGGTCCCTCAGGTGAGTTTCTGGATGAGTTCCCTGCCTCCAAGACTGTGGTGTCAATTTTTGCCTCATGTATCCAGCATGGAATCCTAGATCTGCATTCCCTGCCTGCCAAGCCAGTGGTGTGGGTCCTGGTTGAAGTGTGTCCTGCTGGTAAGCCTGGGACTGTGCTCCCTGTCAGCCAAGACAGTGGCATACGCCCAGCCCTTTGCTTCCCATAGGTGAGTTTCTGACTGCATCCCCTGCCTGCCAAACCTATGGTGTATCTCCAGCCCCCACAATCCAGCAGGTGAATTTATGGCTGAGTTCTCTGCCTCCAAGACTGTGAGGTCAGCTCCTGTCCTGCATGGCCCACAGGCAAGCCTTTGACTGCATCATTCCCTGCCCAGCAAGACTGTGTCCTGGGCCCTGGATCCAGCATATCTAGCTGGCAAGCCTGGGACTGTACTCCCTGTCAGCAGCGTTGGCCTAGCCCTATGCCTCCCACAGGCAAGCCTCTGACTACATTCCCAGCTCACCAAGACCAAGTTGTCAGTCCAGGCAGTGAGATTTGGACCAGTGTTAGCAAAAATGTTGAGCGGGGGAAGGGGGGGAGGGGGGGAAGGAAAGTAGGAATTGCCAGAGAGAAACTAAATGAAACAGAAGCATGCAATATGTCAGAGAACAGATCCAGAGATAAGGAGCCATGGGTCAGACTGTTGGACCTCAAAAGGAGGGTGGGGATAAAAGGGAGAGATCAACAAAAAGACTTATGCGCACACATATGAGCCTAACCAGTGGTCAAGAACAATAGGGGGGTGGGGGCATGAGTGGAGGGGTGGGGGATTGGAATGGAGGGTTGAGTATAAATATGTAATACCTTAATTAATATAGAAATTAATTTAAAATAAAATAATAAAATAAAATACCTTGTGCTTCTCCAAAAAATAAGAGTACCGTGTTTCCCCGAAAATAAGACATCCTCTGAAAATAAGACCTACTTACAGGGTTTCTTCTGAATGAAATATAAGGCATTCCCGAAAATAAGGCCCCCCCTAGGCTAAACATGAGAGATTTGGTCCACTGATTCTGAAAGAAATGGAGTCACAAGAAATTCATCAGGAAATTCAGGAATTGGATTGTTATGATGATGTTCCAGAAGATGATGACATGATTGTCATTGAATAAATGAGCAAATTCTTGATACTGTAGGATTCACAGTTTGGTTTGTGTTGAAAACTACTGTACTACCGTACTGTATACAGGTAATAAATTTCCTTTATTTTCATTTAACAATAAATGTGTACCATATTCTTCTTCATGGAAAAATAAGACATCCCCTGAAGATAAGACCTAGCGCATCTTTGGGAGCAAAAATTAATATAAGACACTGTCTTATTTTCGGGGAAACAGGGTAATAGTCATAAAATTCATAAACCAAATGGATGAGAAAATGAACAATTTATGTAAGATTCAAGAGCAAATAAAAAAGTGATATAAGTACAATAAGAATTAATTAGAAGATAAGGCAGACAAACACACCCAATCTGAACAGCTATTGAAGAAAAAATTTAGGAAGCAGGAGAGCCCAAGAGAGCTTTGGGACAACATGAAATGAAATATATAAATATATACCCTGTTTCTCCAAAAAAAAAAAAAAAAAAAAAGACAGTGTCTTATATTAATTTTTGCTCCCAAAGATGCGCTAGGTCTTATTTTCAGGGGATGTCTTATTTTTCCATGAAGAAGAATACAGTACACATTTATTGTTAAATGAAAATAAAGGAAATTTATTACCTGTATACGGTACGGTAGTATGGTAGTTGTCAACACAAACCAGACAAACTGTGAATCCTACAGTATCAAGAATTTACTTGTTTATTCAATGACAATCGTGTCATCATCTTCTGGAACATCATCATAACAATCCAATTCCTGAATTTCCTGATGAATTTCTTGTGACTCCATTTCTTTCAGAATCAGTGGACCAAATCTCTCATGTTTAGCAATAGTACTGTCTTTAAATGAGTACTTCTTGTCAAGGTAGCCTGCTCGCAGTGCACTTGCAATACAACTGTCAGTGATTTTCTCCCATGAATTCTGCACCCAAATCACAACTTCTTGCAGTTTAGGTTTCACAAAGTATCCACGCTGATTTCTCTCCATTCTATTTTCAATGTAGTCATTAATTTCCATGCGCAAATTGTCTTTGAATGGCTTGTTTATTGCAATATCAAGAGTCTGGAGATAGGCCATCATTCCTGCGGGAATCATTATCTGATCTATTTTTCTTTTGTGAAGAAATGTCTTCATGTCTTTAGCATGGTGAGTGCTGGCTGCATCCCAGACTAGCAGACCTCTTTGGCTCCCTCACATAACAAGCGGCAGCATTAAATCGACCCACTTCCTTATAACTGCTTGTGTGGCTTTTTCAGTTTCAAGAATAAAAATGCCCCAAACACGTCCAATCTTTTCCTTCTTGCCATTAGAAATGATTAAAGGTGGGATTTTAGTGCCATCCAGACGAATTGCCAAAATATAGGAAATACCTGCACTTTCGTAAGCAGTGGAGGGAATGTACACTAAGGAGGCACCCTGATGTTCAATTGTTGTTTGAGATGATTGGCCCATAAACACTACAGTTTCATCCATATCAATCACGTTGGAAAGATTGTATTTAGAGAAGTCAGCATCATCAATAAAGGACTTGAATGCATGGGCTTGCTTAATAACTTGAGTATCTTCCAACCTAAACAATGTTGTACCAATAGATCTTAAAGACAGTTCACTTCGCTGAAGGAAATTATCCAGCCAGTGTTGTGATGCTTTGAAGTCTTCAGGGCTATGTCAAACTGTGGTGCCATTGCAAGGGCAAATTCTTGAATCTGAGCCCTATTCACAACCAAAGCCTTTGCTCTCCTATCAACAACCAATTCACAGATCAGGTCTTCCAGCTCGGAAAATAATGATTGCCCACCTGATCCACACTTGCGCTTTTAGCATTTCCCTTGTCCACTTGTTCAATGAGGTTACCATACTCTGCTCGCCATTTTCAGACCAACCGGATACTCAACATCTTCTCTTTGTAGAAAGAAGTAAGATTTTGGCCCCAAGAGTCTTCCACAATTCCTTTCTTGTACTCCACGGAGCAGCTTTTTCTTTTTGCGCTCATTTCTAGGGGTAAAAAAAGGAATTGGGGTATCAAGGGGGAGAGGGGGATCACTTAAAATGACGCAGGGGGGATCAGAAGGGGGAATCAAAATGGCACAGGAGAATCAGAGGGGGTATTACCATTTTAGTAACCCCTTTTGATCCTCCTGTGTCATTTTGATTGTCCCCTCTGATCCTCCTGTGTCATTTTAAGTGATCCCCCTTCCCCCATCCCTGTGCTACTGAACACCTTCACCAGACATCCCCCCTACCCCTTTATTAGACATTTACCCCCTGGGGCCTGCCTGGTGACTGTCACTGGGCTTGCAGGGGCCTGGATCTGGGCTGGAGCAGGGTCTGCCACTGACTGAGAACCTTCAGTCATCATGATGGGGACCGCAAGCATCAGATAGTGTTACCAGAGACAGACCAGCACTCACCACCTTTGCCTAGTCCCGTCTGCTCTAATCCTCCTGTTCTTCTACACACATGTGAAAGTCTCCTCCTCTCTCCCTCCCCACGCTCACCGCTCACTCAGACCTCTGCTCCATCTCCACACAGCAGTGAGGTCAGGATTCTGCGTAACGTCACTGGTTTCTAGACGCCAGTTGGGGTGGCCCTAGTGACCGGTTTACAGTAAATTAATTTTCATTCTGAGACAGAGCCTAGGGTGGCCTTATTTTTGGGGAGGGGGGGATGCCTTATATTTCACTCAGAAGGAAACCTGTAAGTAGGTCTTATTTTCAGAGGATGTTTGATTTTCGGGGAAACACGGTAGTAACTAGAGGCCTGTTGCAGGAAGATTCCTGCAAGAATAGGGCTTCCTCAAGCCTATTTCTGCCTCAGCGGGCTTCGCTCTTTTCTATGCTGCCTCACTCCCTTCTACACTGTCTCCCTCCCTCCCATCTCTGTCTCCGCTGCCTCACTCCCTTTCCATCACTTCACTCCCTTCTGCAGTGCTAGGCTTCCTTCTATGCTGTCTTCAGTCTTTGCTCTGCACCTGTGTATTCAAATTAACTGCCATCTTTGTTGAGTTAATTTGCATACTTGCTCCTAATTGGCTTGTGGGGGTAGTGGACACAGTCAATTTGCATGTTTCTCTTTTATTAGTATAGATAGGGTTGCCAGAATGACAAGAACAGGAGCAAGGATTAGAAAACCTATTTGAAGAAATAATGACAGATATCTTCCCTGATTTGGGAAAGAAAAAAGTCACACAAGCATGGAGAGTCCAATACAAGACGAACCCAAAGGACCCTCACCAAGACATGTTGTAATTACAATAACAAATGTTAATGAAGAAGAGAATCTTTTTTTTTTTTTTTTTTTTTTTTTTTTTTTTTAATACTTGATTTCAGAGAGGAAGGGAGAGGGAGAGGGAGAGGGAGAAACATCAATGATGAGAATGAGTCATTAATTGGGGATAGATACCACAACCCAGGAATATGCCTTTGACTAGAATTGAACCAACTACCCTTCAGGCCACGGGCGGACACTCTATCCACTGAGCCAAACTAGCTAGGGCAAAAAAAGAAATAGAATCTTAAGGGCTGTGAGAGAGAGACAAAAGTTACTTACAATAGATCTTCCATTAGATTATCAAATGATTTTTCAACAGAAACACATCAGGCCAGAAGGGAATTGAATGAAGTATGCAAAGCATTGCAAAGCAATAGACTGAGTGAAAAAATACTCTATCCAGTGAGGCTGTCATTCAAAATTGAAGGGGATATCAGAAACTTCACAGACAAAAAAGACCAGCAATGCAAGAAACGCTAAAGGTTCTGTTGTAAAAAGAAGAAATAGAAAGGCAAGAAGGAACACAACAACAAAGAATAAAAATGGCAACAAACAAGTACCTATCAATAATACCCATGAATGTAAATGGATTGAATGCTCCAATCAAAAGACATCAAGGGGCTGAATGGATAAAAAAACGTGACCCACATACGCTGAGTGGCCAGTTTATTACGATCTCTGAACACATAATAATCTAGCCACTCAGTGTGTATGGCTGCTTCCCTGTATTGGGTAGAGCTGCTATGTCTCATGGAGTTGTAGAGTGGCCTTGTGTAGTAGGTATCCTAGAGGGTTCATTGGATTAGCGTCCCCTATCATCTAAGTTGGGCACTCCAGGTGCACTCCTTTATGGGCTGTGAGCACAGTATTGTTGTAGTTGAGACTTGATTGCTGTTGGTGTAACTGTAGGAATTCACCTCCAGGCCAATTGGCTGTGTCTACAGTGGAAGAGCTGCTGTGAAGGAGAAACTCCTATGGAGCAAGACTTGTTTCACTGGGGCTTTGGTGCTCACTGAGTCTGCTTCTTGGTTGTGTGGATGCATAGATTTGTAATCTGCTATGGTCTGATGCTGTTCACTGAATGCACTGGCTCTTGGGTCTCCAGGCAGAGTCAACCTCTGCCTGGAGCCATCAGGGAAGAGCTACAGAGAGATCTGTAGATTCTTCCTATTTTTTTTATCAGGTTTGCAAGTGCCCAGGTGAGAGACCAGCTATGAAGCAAGGAAGGCTACATTTTAGTGCTGGATCTTGGGTCTTTTATTGATAGGTTTGGAGCACACTGTCACCAGCTGCAGCTTGTTTGAGAGATTTTAGCAAAATCTGAAGCCTGAGCAAGGGTAGGCCATTCATATGCAAAAGCAACTGCACAGGTTGGGTGGGGCTGCAAATTGGATGGTGTAGGGTCTCAGGAAATCACCAGGGCAGAGCAAACAGAAATGCCTGCCAGTCAGCCCTCCACTGGGGAGGACCCAGCACAGGAATAATGACTTCTGTGAACACCTCTGTCTGGGAGAAAACTGCTCCATAGTTCCTGCCCTGATGGCAGACAACCCAGTTCCTCCACATATGTTTCTGGGTTCCCCAGAAACTCGCCCTGTGCTGTAGCTCAGAGGAAGCTGGACCATGTAAGTTCAGTTCGTGTGCTGGCCCTTTAAGAGAACAGCTGGGTCTCCAGCAGCCTCTGTGTCTCTAAGACCCAGTCTGTGCTGGATTTTACAGCTAGTAGTCATGGGGATTTCTCCTCCTGCTCGGGAAGCCTGGAATGGGGCTATCATGTGGGGCTGGAACCCCTTGGTCCTCATGGGCAGCGCTAGCAGCAGGAACCTCCCTCCTGATTAAAAACAGCACACATGGTGGGAGTTGGACTAGCCCGCTCTGTGCCTCTGCCCTTCCTACAGTCTCAGTATTCCTTCTTTTTTACTTCTTTAGTTGTAGGACTTCCATTCAGCCAGCTTTCCGGTAGTTCTGGATGTTGGTTGTTCTGTATTTTAGTTGTAATTTTGATGTGATTGATGGAGGTGGTGAGTACAGACATTTACCTATGCCACCATCTGGGTTCTCCTGTCTACAGCCTGTTCCTAATTCAGTCATTGGAACTTTTCTCTAGGGCAGAAAGAAAGAAAAGACATGGGACACACCTAAGAAACTACGAGTTCAGTTAACTAGGCCCATCTTGGGCTTCCATGTGCCCATTTTCAGAAGGGCTAACACAATAAGAAAGTGGCTGGGTCAGTAGGGGCAGAGTTAAACAGTGGTCACAGGAATGAAAGAGGCTGTGGCCGAGTGTATTTGACTTCACTATCAGTTCAGGGGTACATGATAATTTGCCTTCTCTTCTGAGGAAGCAGCTTCAAGCTACTTTCCAGTGTCTCCCTCTGCAGGGCAGCTCCCTGCTGTTAGAATGTAGGGAGCCAGGATCAACAGTAATTAATACAAATGTGAGAAGTTTGGTCAGAAGGCTGAATGGGCTTTGATATTCACAGGGCTGAGCATCTGCATTTTATTATCTGCTGCTGACTCAATAGGCAAGGCAACCCCCAAACCTGATGTTCTCTTTATTGTTTCCCTGAACATTACCATTGATATGGCTGTTTGCATTCCTAAAAGGCAATTGTGTATTCTAGTAAATAAAAGGCAGATGGGAACAGAGATTCAGTGGAATTTGGTCCCTCAAAAAAGTTCACAACTGGCTTCCCCCTAATTTCCAAATTTATATTTCTTGTCTTGTGTATTAATTTGCACATCAGCCCTTCCTCCAGGTCTTTGAACCCAGGCCATGCTGGCCATGGCCTCACATCAGAGATCCTGTCAGATGCAAAGTCATCTCTCCTTGTAAAATAACAATATGGACATTTATAAAGCTTTCCCTAGCTTTTAAAAGTCAATACCATTAAATCACAGTGCATCTTAATTGCCAGCCCCCTACCCCTTGCAAAACAATGGCAGCAGTCTGGCTGCTGGCACTAAGCTGAAGGACAGTGAGGTAGTCAGGCTGGGATGTCTATAAAAGTGCCCCAGACAAAACAGGTGTTTGGCTTTCCATAGTGCTTTCTCCAGACTACCTAAAGCTATTTTATATCCATCATTTCCTCCAAGTTTTCCTAGAAAAAGAAGATTTAGAGGTTCAGAAAGAGCAACCCCAAGTTGTGCCTCTGTGGTAGCAGATTGTTTTGAGCTAAAGGCAACTTCAGCTCTAGTAAAGGCTCAAGAGAAGCTTCTGCCCCATCTTAACTACCTAGATGAATTTGAGTAAGGGGTCTTACCCATAATAGAGATTATCTATTGGAAAGGGCAAACTGCTAATAACCGCTTTTTTATTTTCCTGAAATGATCCATCAAAGCCCTCAAGGTACCTTACCCATCCCTAGCTCAGAATGTCCTAGGTACCCATGTTCCCTTTCTGTCTTTGAACCCTGACTCTTCCTCATGCACTTGGGGTTCCCCTGTTGGTTATTTCCTCTTGTGAATCAGTTGCATGTCTACTCGGTTATTAGGAAAGAAACTTGAGGGCAGAAGAAAGCTTCTTTTTCCCACACAAAGACAGTTAATTCAATTTTTCTGAAGAAACAGAGATCCAGCAATTTTGTGTCAAGGGGCATAAAAGGAGTCAAAAGGTGATCATGTTATTTTTTTAAAAATATATTTTTATTGATTTCAGAGAGGTAGGAAGATGGAGATAGAAACATCAGAGATAGGGCATCATTGATCAGTTGCCTCCTGCATACCCCACACTGGGGATGGAGCCTGCAATGCGGGCATGTGACTGGGAATCCAAACAGTGACCTCCTGGTTCATAGGTCAACACTCAATCATTGAGCCACACTGGCTGGGCAACCATGTTATTTTAATGGTTGGTATCTCTTTACCATCATAACAATAGTGGTAAATGGCTGTTTGGACAAACTTTAAGAGTTCAAATCCCGTTTCTACCACTTATTCGACATATGATATTTGACAAGATCTGTTTCAATATATTTGTAAAGTGGCCAGTGATAATATGGTTGTTACTGGTAGGGTGGCCCTACCATTTCTACCTGTTGCAGTCATTTATGTTTACAACAGAATCAACCAGTGGAGAATACAACCCTGAAAGGACACACCTGTTGCAGGTAGATGTGGAGTTCTTGGTTTGCCTCGGAAGAAAGGATTTCCTGAGGCTCCCACAGGAGGCTGAGGTATCATGGAAAGCTTTATTGGTGAGGTAACATCAAGCAGTTCCCTTGCAAGGTCCCACTTCCTTCCCTATGCCATGAGAAAAGTCCCACCTTTTCTTCAGCAAGCTAGAATTAAGGCCACTGCCCAAGCTTCCATTCCATGTCGAAGCACGTCCAATCCAGCATCTTACTCAGCTTGTCTTCCCTGCCATAGTCCATTGAGTGTGGATTCCCCATGGCGCTAAGGCCACATGGTAGGCTAGCTTGGGTCACAGAGCAAGCACCTGCAAGGAAGCAGGAACATACAAGAGAAACAAGAAAGTAAGAATTCTTTGGGGTTTTTAACTAAGAGCTTAACCAATGGATCCTTCGGGGTTTTCTGAGCTTGCAGTGCTCTACCCCCTCTAGCCAATTTTCTTTGTTCCTCAGACCAGACTGACAGACAAGCAGCTTTCCTACATCACCCAGCTTCACTGCACATGCATCCATTTCTCCCCTTATGGGTCCCTTCCCCCAGGGACTTGCAGGGAATGGACTGGCAGTTCCCTGTGGAGTATGATTTATAGTTTTCTGGTGAAGCTACCCAAATAACCATGCTTAAAATGTCTGGCGTCCCATTTGTTCTTTTCCTGTTATTAATATTAGCTAGCTAGTTACAGGAGTGACGTGGTAGGCAGTTGGACAGACATGGGCAGAGCAAGGAAGTGCGCCAGGTACAGAAGGTCATCAGAGTGGAAAGCCCCAGGTGCCGAGCAAAGAACAATGGTGGGGTAGGAGCTCGCCCCCAGGGTGGCCTTTCTCCCTCACATATCACTGGTCATTGGTTTAGACTTCCTGACCTTTCCTCCTCAGAGATAATTAGGCCTCAGTTATATTTCACCTCCAGGTCCAGAAGAGCAGCAAACTCAGACCAGTGTCCTTATGGCTGACCTCAGGACCAGCTGCATTGAATGATGACCCTCTGCCCTGGAAAGCTGCTGAATCTTCTATTCCCCTAACATCTCCACCTTTAAAACCCAAGGCAGACCCTCTCCCTCCGGGAGCACAGCCATGCTTTTCCCTTTCTCCTCCAAAACAACGCCACGCCCCTTCACATTACCATTAGCTTCACTCTGAGCCCCTTCCTTTGACTCCATAACTCATTTCCTCAGCACATCTCTTCTACGAATTACTTCTTCTACCTCTGTAATTTTATAACTGAACATTCTCTTATAGTTGGAGTCTTGGCTTTGAATTCTTTCCTAGCCAGAACCCAAGAACTGAGGATGCTGAACCTAGGTTTGGTCTGACCTCATTGTCAGGCACATGGTGCCCTCCCACCCCTACACCTTATTGAGAGAGTGAGTTCTATCTTTGAGAACCTAAAAGCAGCACTAGCATACAGAAAGGTCTCATTACGTTTGAGTTATGATTTGTGATTTGTGTAGCGCTATGGTTAACAAGAACTTCCACAGGCATTAGTAGCTCTTGACGAGGCTCCAGATCTTGACTCTAAGCCCAGGCATTTGGAAGAAGTTCCCAATATTGGGAAGGTTTGCCATCCTCTACTGAACACATTCCCAAGGAGGATGACTACTAGGTTCTGTCTTCCCAGCCCAGCCCTGTGCTCCATGCCCGGGAAAAGCCCTCTGCAAGGCTCCCCCCAGGAAGTATGCACATTGTTGCTTAAGGCCCAGTAGTTCTTATCTCCCCACTTTCAAAACCTCTGGGTATTCTTCAGAAAACCAATTCTGGGCTAAGAGAATTGAAACTATCATTTTCCCTGGTAAAACTTTTAGATGTCTTTTAAAGCAAAATGAAAAAGCTGCTCATGAATGCTGCTCACCACCCCTCCCCCACACTCCATAAAGGGCCAGGAGCTGACATTTTTGAGGAACCCTGTGTGTGTAAGGAACTATGATGGTACGGGTACAGATGAGGGTGCGGGGCTGAAGAAGGCAGGAGCAACTTGCCCAGCGCACCACTGAGGATAGAAGCTCTGGCCATGCATTTACCAGCTCCACGATCTTCCTCAGCTTCTCCGAGCTGAGATTTCTCATCTGTAAAATTAAGAAAATAATCACACGCATTCCATTGGATCCTTGTAAAAATTCAATGAGTCGGGTCATTTATGTTTAGCACAATGTTTGACACATACAGGAGTCCAGTAAGTTACCCGCGAAAGAGGAGCAGCTTGGGTTTGCTCTGGGCCTTTTCTAAGCGAACCCCTTGTCCCTGACGGAGGAAAATATCATAAGTTACCTCCAAAGGAAAGAACCTTGACAGCTCTGAGCCCAGCTCCTGGGGTGGGCTTGCAGGAGAGGGTACGGGTAGGAAATCCATCTGTTGGAGGTGGGAGTAGTTTTGTCCAACCTATGAAGTAATGTACTGACTCCTCACTGCTGGCCAGGGAGGACCACTCTCTCCGAATCCTTTTATTCACTTGGCACTTTTTCCTTAATGGAATTTGAATACCATTCCTCTGAATATCTCTTCCAGGCTTCTGGGTACCTCCTTCCTCACCCTCCTTCCACTCCCCACTTCCTCCTTTCCCTCCCTCCTCCTCCTTCCTCTTTTCATCTTCTCCTCCCTCTTCCTTTTTCAGCCCTGTGCTCGCCTCCTGCCTCTTCCCTCCGAGACCCCAGTCAGAGGTCCCACTCTGACCTCACTCTCAGTCTTGGAGAGCTTGGCAGGTTTCCAGTGTGACCAACTGTCCGCCGGCTGGAGGAGTCGGTCTTCAATGGCTGTAAGGATCCTCTGTGGTTTGCCAGGTCTTTGGGAAACAAAACCTTTCATCTGGCCTCTGGCTTGGCCTTCTAGTTCATTAAGTCATCCATCAGTTCACTCCATTTCCGTTATTAACCCTATCTAGAACCACATGAAATTCGGGTTGGGCTGATCTGGTGTCTTGCAAGAGACACGGAGACGGTCGGGCGCTGGGAGCGACTGCCCCAAGCTCAGCGCACGCAGCCAGCCGGGTGGGAGCCGGCCCGCCACCCTCGTCGCCCGGCGCGGCCGCTTTAAGGAAGGGAGGCCGGGGCGGGAGGGAGGGAGGCCGGGGCGGAGGGAGGGAGGCCGGGGCGGAGGGAGGGAGGGAGGCCGGGGCGGAGGGAGGGAGGGAGGCCGGGACGGAGGGAGGGAGGGAGGCCGGGGCGGGAGGGAGGGAGGCCGGGCCGGAGGGAGGGAGGGAGGCCGGGCGGCGCCCACGCGCGGCTCGGTCCATTCAGAAAGTGCTCACCGCCCCGCCCGGGAGGGGGCGCAGCAGCCCGCCGCCTTCCGCGCGCCTCCGGCTCGGACGCCCCGCCCCGCCGGCCCGGTCCCCGCCCCCGGACGGCCGGGCTCGCGCCTCCGTGGACCGCGGGCCGCGCGGCGGGGCCCAGCACGCCGGGCGCTCGGCATGGCCGCGAGGGAGGAGCTGTACGCCCAGGTGGCCCCGCGCCGGAGCCGCCAGCCGCGGCCGGGCACCGTGAGGCACGGATCGGCGCTGGACCTGCTCCTGTCCATGGGCTTCCCGCGGGCGCGCGCGTAAGTGCGGCTGCAGCCCGTCCCCCCGCCGCTCCCCGCCGCTCCCCGTCCCGGGGCCGCCGCTCCCCGTCCCGCGCCCCCGCCTCTCCCGGTCCCGGGGCCGCCGCTCCCCGCCCCTGGGGCCGCCGCCGCTCCCTGTCCCGAGGGGCGGGGGCGCCCGTGTGGCGGGGCGGGGGCGCCGGCAGGGATGCCCGAGGGCGCGGGCGCGGGGCGGAGCCCCTGGTACTTGCCCAGAGCCTTTCCGCTCGCGGGGCTCAGCCTGTGTCTCAGCTGGTGTGTCCGGGCGCCCCCAGGTCCCCAGAGGCTGGGCCGTGGAGGGCCGGGCCCTCCGGGACCGAAGCGCAGGGGTGGTCGGCCCGGTGTCCGGGGGCGGGAAGGGGCCGGGGCTGCGGGCCGGCGCTCCTGCCGCCTGGGCTCCAGCTCCGAAGCCGCTAGGCTCCGTCCCCTTCGAGTAGGAGGAGCGGCGGGTGGGGCTGCGTTCCCCGGTGGGGAGGAAGGGACCGGGAGAAGCGCTTTCTCGGGGGACCTGGGGGCTCGGTTAGTGGTGGATGCCAGCGCTGACATGGGGTGTTCGAGAGGAAGGAGGGGAGCGGACCCTCTGTCCTGGTTCCCCGGAGGGCGGGTGGGCAGGGCTGAGCGCGCAGGTGGCCGCCTTGCAGCCGGTGAGAGGCCTGGTCTTCACAGGGGCAGCAGCAGGAGTCTCTGGAGCTGGGCATCCCAGATTGTGGGCTGGCACCAATTCTAGGCGGCCTGCTCCCTGGGTGCCTGCAGCTCGTAGGTGGGGACACTGCCTGGGAGCCGGTGGCGCTGCTTCCGAGAATTACATCCCCTGAAGGGGGAGCTGGCAAACTTCACTGGGAAGGCAGAGGCCATGAAAAGTGCCCTCCCCTGCAGGGTGCCCTCTGGCAGGCCTTGTTTATTCTTTACTAAGCTGGCTGCAACCTCTACATAAAAGCAGACCCTACTTTTCCATTTCACCCTCTTGCTGGGAAGCCATGGAATGGACCCAAGCTTCTCTTCCACTGGCCTCCAAGCACTGGGCCTGGTCCTGATGCCGGAGTTGTAGGGACAAGATGTGGGCTCTGCAGGGGAGTGTCCTGTGGGATGATGGATGCAGTGCGCTGTCCTCAGGAATGGGATGCAGGGGCCGGAAGTCTGCTGGACAGGGCTGCAGAAGTAGCACCGGCAGGGGCATTTTCCCTTCAAGAAATGAGGCCAGTGTTAGGACTTAAATTGTTTAGTCAAGGGAAGAAATACTTAACTGCTCAGACCATCATGTTTGCCATTCAAGCTGGCTTTAAAGGGATTTCTTCCTACTGTTCTGGGTCCAGGAATCTGGTCCTTGTCCTGACATTCGGATGATGGCTTAATTTTTACTTGCTCACCCCCTGAGATCTCATAGTAGTTAGCATTCACCAAGAACTTTCTATGTCCAGTTCTAACTTTACCTGTTACCATTTTATCATCTTAGTCACCCAGTGAGAAGGGAAACTATATGCCCGTTACATGAGTTGGGAAATGGGTTTTGAGAGGTTACATACAGCGTCACAACAGGGAGCAGTGCATTGGGGATTCACACCAGGCAGTGTGCCTCATGGCCAGGGCCAGGATAGAATGAGTGAATGTGGATAAATAGGTACTGAAAGGCCTGGTACAGAGTGGGCAGCCATTAAATGTCAGTTACTACATCCGTTTCTGTGGCTTCTGTAACAAGCTACCACAAATTGGGTGACTTAAAACAACATACATTTATTCCCTCATAGTTCTGGAAGACAGAGGCCCTAGATCAGCATCACTAGGCTGAAATGAAGGTGACAGCAGGGCTGTGCCCCACCTGGAGGTCCTTGAGGAGAATCCACACCTTGCCTCTTCCAGTTCCTGGGGACTGCTGGCATTCTTTGGCTAGTGGCCACATCACTCTGGCCACATCTCCATGGTCACATTACCTACTCCTCTGTCAGTCAGATCTCCCTATCTCTTTCCTAAAAGACACCTGTGAATATGTTTAGCATCTTCCTGGACGATTCCACATGTCACAGCTACTATTATTGCTACTAGCACTGCCTCTCTTTACTGAAAAGCTGAGAGTGTTCTGTCTCCTTCAAATTCTCTGCCTCCATGTGGGCTGAGCCCTTGGCATCCCTGACCTAGTTCCACTCTCCACCTAGGCTGGTATCGCTTCCACTGGCCTCCAAGCACTGGGCCTGGTCCTGATGCCCGAATTGTAGGGACAAGATCTCTTCTACTCCCCCCAGAAAGGCCGATGTGGTCAGCCTTCTTAACAAAACTCAGGTCAGTGAGAAGGGACCACCGAGATTTCAGAGAGTAGACTGTTAACTATTTTACACGGTTGAGAAGAAAGAGAGCAAGAGTGTTAGGCTTAGCTTCCAAGAAGCCTCCCTTTTAGGCCTTAGGCATGGAGGAAGGAGCAGGATGACATGGAAGGCAGGAGAGAGCGGAGAGGTCTCCTGGGATGAGGATGACTTGGCAGTGAAGGGAAGGAGGGATGACTCTGATGGAAGAGAGCACAGTGGCAGCCAGTGCTGTCAGAGAGCTCAGGAGCCAGGCCCATTCTAGTCGAGTGGCCGGTGGTCTTGGAAAAGCCACTTGCCCCCTGGGCCCCTTGGCCTTCTGAGGGGCACAGTGTTGATCTATAGCTGCTTCTTCAGTGCTTGTCTGAGCAACAGGGAGGAAGACCTGAGCAGGCAGGGGGACCTGGGCTATGCTCGCTCCAGCTCCCATCCCCTTGGACCTGTGCTGACTTCCTCTCCACCTTAGGACTTTTAGCTCTGCCCAGACTGTGCCGGGGAAGACCGGGCCTTGGGGGAGGGGAGAGGAGTGGTGTCTGTGTGTGAGCAGTGGAAGGTGGGGGTGGGGAGATCTCAGGAAGAAAACTTTCAAGGAGTCAAAATAGCCTACCCTTCTCTTTTTCTTTTTTATCTATGTCCAATAGTCTGTTCTGTTCTAAAAGTTCTAAAAATAAAGGCCCAGCTTTGTCAAGGCTGGAGCGAGGTTGGTGGGAAGGAAAGGACAAAGGCTGAGGTGGCTGCACAGGAACTGTGGAGAGTTGTGGGCATAGCCCTCTGTCAGCCCTCTCCCCTGCTTGCCTTCGCACTGCCTGGGGGTGAGGCTCTCATCTCTTATCTCTTATCTTGTCTCTTCTGTAGTTTGTGGCCCACTGTGGAAGTGAGTCTCTGAACAATGTGTTTGTGGAGTCCTGGCTGATACAGCTCTGCCTTTTGTTGATTTTTGTTTGTTTTTGATTGGGGTTTGAGGCTACCCCTGGCTGGTACTTTATCTGTAGCCAAAGGCTTTAGCATGTTTCCTAATGATTGAGAGATATAATCTCTGAGAGATATAACCTTGCAAAAGGATATTGTAACCCAGGGTCAGATGACCTTCCAGTTCAGCTTCTGTCTGACTACTAGCTGCTTTTAAGTATTCTGTTCAACGCCTTTTTATTAATATGCTGACCAGGCATCGCAATACCTGTCTTCAAAAGGCTTTGAAAAGACAAAATGATATCAGGGCAGGAAAGGACTTGGAGAAGTTAAAAGTGTAATCTGGGTACAAGAAGCATGATTATGATATTATTGTGCTGGGTTGGGTGTGAGGGTGGTTGAGATCCTCAGCCAGGAGTCCCAGGTGCTGTTCTTTGTCGTTTCTCCTGCTGAGAACATCTGGACAGCGCCCAAGGCACGAGAAGACCACTACAGGAGAGAGTTGGAAGAAGTGCCTTTGACTTTACCCTGGACAGGAAGCTGCTTTAGCTGCAACCCCTGCCTGAAGATAAAGGAGCTCGAAGCTGGCTGTGCAGGAGTTGAGAGGAACTTGGAGAGCCCATGAGTAAAAATATCCAGTGTCTCTGGCCTTCTCCAGCTTATCTGGCAATTGACATTGGTTCGATTCCCTGAGAATACTTGGCCAACTCGGCATTTCTGAATTGTGGCGGATTCTGGGTGGGGCTACAGCTGCTTTCCCAGGTGGGTTGGATAGAAAGAGGAGACAAACCATGGCGCCCAGGCGCCCAGGCACCCAGGGGATCTTACAGGTGGGTGCAGCAAGGAAGTCTCCACCCAGTGGCCAGCTGCCCACAGCACTCCCTTCCATTTGTGTTATTTTACAGTTGAAAAATTGCTCTCATTCACTGAATATCCCTCTTGATCAGCGCAGCAAACCCACGAGGTAAAACTCACAATTAGAGCCTCATTTTAAAGATGAGTTGAGCTGTGATCGGTTTGACTCAGTGGATAGAGTATCAGCCCATGGACTGAAGGTCTGGTTTAATTCCAGGTAAGGGCACCTACCTTGGTTGCAGGCTCCATCCCCAGCCCTGATAGGGTTTGTGAGGGAGGCAATCAATTGATGTTTCTCTCTCTCCGTCTTTCTCCTTCCCTTCTACTCACTCTTAAAAAAAAAAAAAAAAAAAAAAAAAAGAAGAGAAGAGAAGAGGCTCTGAGGAGTGAGGACATACCCAGCCTGGGCTATGTCTCCGGGCAGCCTTGGGCTACAACTGTAAGTCCCCTAGACCCGGTTCCAAAGGAAATACCTTGACCTGTGCTCTTTCCCAGCTTACCCAGGTCTCATTTACATGCTATATCAGCCTATTCAGAGGGTGGTCAGTTCTGATAGATGAGCACATGAGGAATCAGCACCACAGACGCAGTATGTGCCCTTCACCCCTAAAAGGTTTCTCGTGCTCCTTTGCTGTCAGGCTCTGTGCACCCCATCTCGGGCAGCGACGACCCAATTCCTTCCTTCTAGATTAGGGGGCATTTCCTAGGCTTATGTGTAAGTAGAATGGCGCCGTGCTCACTCCCAGGCCTGCCTGGCTTCTTTTCTGATATTTTTGAGACTCGGCCGTGATATTGCTGCATCCGTAGCTTGTTTCCTGTGACTCATGCGTAGATCCTGACGTATGTTAATATGATAGGAACATAATTATAACCTTTGTACAAATTCCTATGAAAACTTCCTATTACATTCCATTTTTTTATTGTTTAAAGTATTACATATAGTAGTATATATATATCTCCTTTTCTTTTTCCCCATGGACCTTCCCCCAGCCTCCCCCACCCCCTATCCATGCCCTCATCCTACCCACCCAGAGTCTTGTGTCCATTGGTTGTGCTTATATGCATGAAGACAAGTCCTTTGGTTGATCTCTTTCACCCCTGTCCCAACACTCCCCACCTTCCCGATGTAATTTGACAGTCTGTTCGGTGTTTTACTGCTTCTGTATCTATCTTTTTGTTCATCAGGTTATAATGTTCTTTATTTTCCATAAATGAGTGAGATCAGGTGGTATTTTTCTTTCATTTTCTGGCTTATTTCACTTGACATAATGCTCTCCAGGTCCATCCATGCTGCTGCAAATAGTCAGAATTACTTTTTTATAGCAGCGTAGTATTCCATCTTGTAGATGTCCCACGGTTTTCTAACTCACTCATCGGCTGATGGGCATTTATGCTGTTTCCAAATCTTAGCTATGGTGAATTGTGCTGCTATGGACATAGGGGTGCATATATCCTTTCTTATTGGTGTTTCTAGATTCTTGGAATATATTCCTAGGAGTGGGATTATTGGGTCAAATGGAAGTTCCATTTTCAGTTTTTTGAGGAAACTCCATACTGTTCTCCACAGTGGCTGCACCAGTCTGCATTCCCACCAACAGTGCATGAGGGTTCCTTTGTCTCCGCATCCTCGCCAGCACTTTGTTGATTTGTTGATGGTTGCCATTCTGACAGGTGTGAGATGGTACCACATTGTTGTTTTGATTTGCATCTCTCGGATAATTAGTGACTTTGAGCATGTTTTTATGTGTCTCTTGGCCTTCCTTCTGTCTTTCTTTTGAAAAGATTCTATTTAGAATCTTTCTCTTATTAAGTTGTATAAGTTCCCTGTAGATGTTGGAGATTAAACCTTCATCAGTGATAACATTTGCAAATATTTATGTTCTCCCATACAGTGGGCTTTCTTGTTGGTTTGTTGAAGGTTTCTTTTGCTATGAAAAGCTTTTTATTTTGATGTAGTCCCATTTGTTTATTTTCTCTTTAGTTTCCATTGCCCTAGGAGTGGTATCTATAAAGAAATTGTTTTGGCATATGACTGAGAATTCTCTGCCTGTGAATTCCTCTAGTATTTTTATGGTTTCCCATCTTATGTTTAAGCCCTCTATCCATTTTGAGTTTATTTTTATTTATGGTTTAAGTTGGTGGTTTAGTTTCATTTTTTGGCATGTATCTGTCCAATTTTCCCAACACCATTTATTGAAGAGACTGTCCTGATTCCATTGTATGTTCATGCCTCCTTTGTCAAATATTAATTGGGCATAGTGGTTTGGGTCGATATCTGGGTTCTCTATTCTATTCCGTTGATCTATATGTCTGTCCTTGTGACAGTACCAGGCTGTTTTCAAAGGCCTTGTAATACAGCTTGAGTTCCACCTACTTTGTTCTTTTTTCTCAGGATTGCTGTGCTATTTGGGTTCTTTTTTTTATTCCAGATGAATTTTTGTATAGTTCTTTCTAGGTTTGTAAAATATGCCATTGGTATTTTAATGGGGAGTGCATTGAATCTATAGATTGCTTTGGGTAGTATGGACATTTTAATGATGTTGATTCTACCAATCCATGAACATGGTATGTTCTTCCATCTGGTTATGTCTTTCTCTATCTCTTTTTTTTCAGTGTCCTATAGTTTTCTGCATATAGGTCTTTTATCTCCCTAGTTAAGTTTATTCCTAGGTATCTTAATTTTTTTGGTTCGATGGTAAATGGGATTACTTTTTTCATGCCATAAATTTCTTGGTGTTAATTTTGTATCCTGCTACATTGCCGAATTCATTTATTAAGTATAATAGTTTTTTGATGGAGTCTTTTGGTTTTTTTATGTATAATACTAGAGGCCTGGTGCACGAAATTCATGCATGGGAGGGAGTGTGTGTCTCTTAGCCCAGCCTGCACCCTCTCCAATCTGGAACCCCTCGAGGGATGTCTGACTGCCCGTTTAGGCCCGATCCCCATCGGATCGGGCCTAAGCGGGCAGTCGGACATCCCTCTCACAATCCAGGAATGCTGGCTCCCAACTGCTTGCCTGTCTGCCTGTCTTCCTGATTGCCCCTAACCCCTTCTGCATGCCAGCTTGATTGATGCCTAACTGCTTCCCTGTTAGCCTGATTGCCCCTAACTGCCCTCCCTGCAGGCCTGGTCACCCCTAACTGTCCTCCTCTGCAGGCCTGGTTCCCCCCAACTGCTCTCTCCTGCAGCCTGGATACCCCCCAACTGCCCTTCCCTGCAGGCCTGGTCACCCCCAACTTCCTGCCTCTGCAGGCCTGGTAACCCGTAACTTCCCTCCCCTGCTGGCCTGATTGCCCACAACTGCCCTTCCTTGCAGACCTAGTCTTTCCCAACTGCCCTCCTCTGCTGACCATTTTGTGGTAGCCATCTTGTGTCCACAAGGGGGCCACCATCTTGTATTTTGGAGCCAATTTGCATATTACTCTTTTATTAGATAGGATAGAGGCTGGTGCATGGAATGGGGACCATTTGTTTTGCCCTGAATGGTGTTCTCTATCAGGGTGGGGGTTCCCTTAATGATGTTGATTCTACCAATCCATGAACATGGTATGTTCTTCCATCTGGTTATGTCTTTCTCTATCTCTATCTTCTTTCTCTATCTCACGGGGTGGCCTGGGCAAGGGGCCTGTAGTGCTTTGCAGGCTGGACCCCCCCTCCCCTCCCACTGGGGACCCAAGCGGAAGCCCTGGTATCTGGGATTTATTTATCTTCTATACTTGAAACTTTGTAGCCTTGAGTGGAGGCCAGGGCAGGCCAGGGTGGGTCAAAAGCTTGGCTTTCTCCATCGCCAGGGCAACCCAAGCCTCCTGCTACTCTGTGGCCATAGCCATTTTTGTTGGGATTTATTTATCTTCTACAATTGAAACTTTGTAGCCTTGAGCAGATGCCAAGGCAGGCTAGGAAGCTTGGCTTCCTCCATTGCCGGGGCAACCCTAGCCTCCTGCTCTCTCCAGCTCCATGGCTGCTGCCATCTTTGTTGTGATTTATTTATATTCTATAATTGAAACTTTGTAGCCTTGAGAGGAGTCCAGGGGTGGCCAGGGTGTGTGGGAAGGTTGGCTTCCTCCATTGCCAGGGAAAACCAAGCCTCCTGCTGACTCCGTGGCTGCAGCCATCTTGGTTGTGTTAATTTGCATACTTGCTCCCGATTGGCTGGTGGGCATGGCTTGTGGGTGTAGTGGAGGTATGGTCAATTTGCATATTACTCTTTTATTAAATAGGATCATGTCATCTGCAAATAACAACAGAGTATATGCTATACTTCTTCTTTTCCTATTTGGATGTTTTTTATTTCTTCTTCTTATCTAATTGCAATGGCTAGTACTTCCAGTACTATGTCAAACAGGAGTGGTGAGAGTGGGCATCCCTGTCTTGTTCCTGTTCTTAGGGGAAATGGTTTTAGTTTTTGTCCATTGAATATGATGTTGGCTGTGGATTTATCATATATGGCTCTTATTATGTTGAGGTACGGTCCTTCTATTCCCACCTTGTTGAGAGTTTTTATCAAGAAAGGGTGTTGAATTTTGTCAAATGCTTTTTCTGCATCAATGGATATGACTATGTGATATATGTTGGTCTTTTGGGGTTCATTTTGTTTGAGACTCTTGAATTTCTTGTATTTGTGTGGGTTTTTCTTCCCTATCAGGGAAGTTTTCTGTCATTATTTGTTCAAACAGGTTTTCTATTCATTGCTCAGTTTCCTCTCCTTCTGTGACCCTATTATGCAGATGTTTTTCTATTCTGTGTGTTGTCCCAAAGTTCCCTTAGGCTCTCCTCCTGCTTTTTAATTTTTTTTTTTTGTTTTTTGTTTTTGTTTTTGTTTTCTGGAAGCTGCTCTACTTGGGTATTTTTTCCTACCTTATAGTTTAGCTCACTGGTGCAGTCCTCTGCTTCTTCTAGGCTACTGTCCATGCTTTCTATTGAGTTCGTTAAGCATCAGTGCATTTTTCATTTCTTCTTGGTTCTTCATTTTCTCTTGGTTCTTACACATATTGTCAGATTTGTCTTCCTTTCTTTTCATCCACCTTATGACCATTTCTCTGAATTATTTCTCTGACAGGTTGCTTGTCTCCATTTTGTTTACTTCCTTTTCTGATAATGCCTGCTTTTTTTTTTTTTTTCCATATGGGGGCTGTTTCTTTGTCTCCTCATGATCTCTCTTCTCCCAGTGCCTGGTTATGTAGTTCTCTCTCTCCTTTTCCCAGGCAAAATCTGACCTTTCCATGAGGGCTTGTAGAGCTACTCTGAATCCGCGTGCTTGCACTACTTGGTGACGGGTGTTCTCCTCAGCTCCCAGGATTTGCTGCAACTCTTCCTGTTACATTCTAATGATACCTTAGCTTCCAGACCCCTTTAGTGATCACAAAGCAGATTTATATACATAATTATAGTCAAGTTTAAGACATGGTCATGTCATGAGAAAGCTGAGTTTTGGAAGATTGAGTGTCACATAGTATCCTCTGGCGTTGCAAACTCTAGTTGCTTTTCACCGAGTAGACAGTAATTCTCAGAGCTGAGGGTTTTGCTTTTCAAAGAGACAACAAAACTAGAGTATCCTATGTCTCCTGCCAGCTGTGCTCCTGCCAATGACAGTAGTGGTGGGTCTGTCAGCAGGCATCTGGGGGGGGGGGTGTGGGGTCAGAGTGGCCCTCTTCTCGACACCTGGAGAGACACTGTCATCACCTGCCTGATACCCTGAAGTCTGAACTTGTGACAGCTATTTACACAGCTTGGGTTCAAATCCCAGTTCTGTCTCTTAGCAACTGTGTGACCTTGGGTGAGTTGCTGAATCCACTGAGCCTCAGTTTCTCTGTCTGTAAAGCATTGACGATTTTAGTCTAACTCAGCATTATTGTGAGGCTCAGGGTGCTGTTTTATGCAAATAATTGGGGAATGCCTGGCGTTGGGAAGCCCAGTGAGGAGGCAGGTGTGGCTGCTCCAGTGGCATTTTATTCTGCCGGCTCCCTGTGTGCCTGGATTACCCTCTACTCTGACAGCTCCCTCCACCCACTGCACTATGCTCAGGAAGTAGTGTGGGTAGAGGCCTCTGGTAGTGCCCTTGGCACGTCAGTCCTTTCTCCAGCCCTGTTCTCCAGAGCTTCTCGCTGTAGGTGCCTGACGGTGCCAGGCCTGGTGATGCAGAGCTGGCTCCAGTGCCATCCACGCTGCTGACGGCGATAAACAGCCTGGGTTGGGGATTGGAGGAGGGCCATATGGTTGTTTTCTTATTAGTCTCAAATGGAATCGGAGTCCAGCCCTGGAGAGGAAAAAAAATAAAAACACACTATGAATGGCTCCTCTGCATGGGGGAAGCAAAATCTCAGCAGATGAGAAAATGCGCTTTAAATGGCAGTTTTACCATTTATTCTGTTCATCAGAATCAGAGGGAAGACGTAAGTGGGTTGCATGAAAGTCATTGGTGATAAGTGTGGGGGGGGGAGTCTCTGGAGTTGGATAGAAAGTAAAACGGATGTACACATATGTTTATGTGTAAGGTGGGTGTCAGGGGGTTGACAGTGAACATGTTAACAACGAGGGGACTGGGTCTCTGCTCGGTGCAGTGGTGGTGCTCTGAGGGTGGGAAAGGAGGAACTTACTTATTCCAAAGGCATGTCATCAGGCATGTTATTGTAGATGCAAAAAGATGACAGACAGGCTTAGGTAGGGTGAAGATTGACCTTTGCAAGTGAACAGTACTGGCCTAGGACATATCTAGCTGCTTTTAGTTTTAGTTTCAGACTGACCTATGGGGTGACTGTAGGTCTCTGAGTTTGTAAGGCTGCACACAGGCCTCCCCTGGGTGTGGTGGGTTACTGTGTGGTTCGTTTTTTTTGTCCACAGTGTACATAGATCTCCCAAATTCTTCCCAGTAATTGGGAGGAGAAGAGGGTGTC
Source organism: Pipistrellus hanaki (assembly GCF_964339955.1). Taxonomy (NCBI): domain Eukaryota; kingdom Metazoa; phylum Chordata; class Mammalia; order Chiroptera; family Vespertilionidae; genus Pipistrellus; species Pipistrellus hanaki. The sequence goes on from NC_140521.1 coordinate 23,902,557, forward strand.
TAGTTTCAGGTCTGGCCCTTGGGAGCCAGCCGTCCCATTGGCCCTGCTCCTCAGGCCACTCAGCAGTGACACAAGGAAAGCAAGTGGTCAAGTCGTCCCTGCTCCCTCGGCGCTCCCTGTTGCGCGCCCCGCCTCCCCCCCCCCCCCCCTCTTCTGCTCCCCTGGCTCGCAGTGTGGGGCTGTTTGAACTCACATGGCCTGGGTGCGCCTGGTGCAGGGCTGACATCAGCCGCCGCCTCTCAAGGGCCTTGCGCGTTGGGTGCCGTGGGGGTGATGTGGGCAGGTGTTTGGGGCAGGGGAGAGGTATATACTGCTTCAGGTATACTTATCTATTTCAGAGTGTCTGGCTTTTCTGTTTTAATTTTAATTTTATTTTGTTTTTCCCTAGAGATTTATTGTTAAACAAGAAGCCCGGTGCAAAAATTTGTCCACGGGGGGTGGGGGGGTGGGGGCGGAGAGGAGGGTGCCCCTCAGCCCAGCCTGCACCCTCTCCAATCTGGGACCCCTCGAGGGATGTCTGCTGATCCTACTGGGATTGGGCCTAAACGGGCAGTCGGACATCCCTCTCACAATCCAGGACTGCTGGCTCCCAACTGCTGCCTGCCTTCCTTCCTGATTGCCCCTGACCGCTTCTGCCTGCCAGCCTGATCACCCCTAACCACTCCCATGCCAGCCTGATTGATGCCTAACTGTTCCCCTGCCAGCCTGTTTGCTCCCAACTGCTCTCTCCTGCAGGCCTGGGTCCCTCACAACTTCCCTTCCCTGCAGGCCCGGTTGCCCCCAACTTCCCTCTTCTGCTATCCTGGTCACCCCTAACTGCCCTCCCCTGCAGGCTTGATTGCCCCCAACTGCCCTCCCCTGCTGGCCATCTTGTGTCCACATGGGGGCAGCCATCTTGTGTGTTGGAGTGATGGTCAATTTGCATATTACTCTTTTATTAGATAGGATTCTCTTCTTCCTTTAAAGAAAACTCTTCGGAACCGTTGCTATTCCAGAGTAAAGAAACAGGAAGAGTCAGACAGAGGCAGCAGCTACAGGAATGGCTTCCATGGGAGGCATTCGTATAATTTTCCAATCGGTTCATAATGTCTTCCTCGCCAATATGACTGAAGTGCTGGTTAAATGGGAGGAGCTCAGTGCCTGGATTCAGCTCTTGGAGGTGCTCCCGGGCACCTTTTTAATTAGAGGGCCAGCCCCTTCGGCAGGGCCACCAGCCGTTTGTGTAACAGCCTCATGTGGCCTGTGTCCCATTGGAAACCTTGTACCTGGAGCACAGTGGCAGGGAGCTCCCCCAGGCTCGGGCCCACCCCGGCGGGAAGCAGCTGTGTGAGTCCGGGCACAGCCACAGAGGAGCTGACAGCACGGTGGCCAGAGGCAGCCGCGCGTCAGGTTTTGCCGGATAACCCTTCTCCACAGTCAGGCAGCAGCCTTGTTTAGAATCTTGCTTCCGAGTTGATTGAGCCTCATTCACAAATATTTACTGTGAGCATGCGTTCGCTCCTGTTTGTTCTCTTCTCATGGGTAGGAAGCGCTTGGAGAGGAGAGCGTGGGCCAGTTGCTGCTGCGTGCAGTCTGTCTAAACAGACAAGCTCGCCTGGAGCTGCAGGGCCACTCTGTCCCCTGGGGCACCTGTGTGCACTCCTCACCAGCCTGAAGCCTGCCCTCCCTCCTCCTTTGCCTCATCAGAGTTTGCCTAACGTGGAGGCCAGTGCAGCCGGAATTCGTTTGGCTTCCCTTCGCTTTCCTTGTCGGTTCCTCCTCCCGCCTCCGTCTTTTCCCCATCCCTCTCCCCGAAGCCTCAGTACGCTTCACCAGTGAGCCAGCGAGGCGGTGCGACGGTCCCTAGCTGCCTGCAAAGGGCCTGAGTTCGGGTCCAGGGTCTTTAGCCACCTCCACGCACAGCGATCTTTTCTCCTTGGAGCCTCTTACCTTGACAATGGAAATCTTCAAAGAGCAAGACAAGAAAAACAAAGCAAAACATGGTATCTGTCTTATCTCCCTGGCAAGTTCCTGGTGCTGCCTTTTTTCTTAATGCACAGGCAGTCACCGTGAATTTACAGGCAGCTAGTATAGCCCCTCACAGTAGGTGGGGTTAAAAAGATAGTTAGGGATGATATCTGTCCTCAGGGCTTCTTGTAAACTAGTATCAGAAACAGAGACTTATCATACAATGTGGTACCAAAGACAGACACAGTAACCTGTGAGGACATGAAGAGGGTAATGCAGCAGACAGACCTGAGGTAAGTGTTAAAGTGCAAATAACACGAGAGCAGTGTCCTTCATAAGCTTAAGAAGTATGAGCTTGGGAAGATCAGAGACAGTTCAGGGTAAGATAGAGGCAGACTGCAATTTAAACGTGGGCTTCTTGAATCATCCTGATCTCCTCCCACCTCAGTCTCACCACTGCCACTGCGCCCAGAGCAGCGAGTCCCTAAGGTCCTATGCTGTGATCTGGTTTAGAAAGAAAAAGAGACATGTTGGATATCACACACACACACACACACACACACACACACACACACACCTGGCCATACTTGGGCCTGGGTTTAGATTGGACATTATTTTATTCATTCTCCCATTAGACAATTTACTTGGTGCCTTCGTCACATGCGAGGAACTTGTTAAGGATGTGAAGATTGTCTTTCTTTAGAGGTGCTCAGCCTTCTGAAAAAGAGAAAAACATCTACACTAACAAAAGGGTAATATGCTAATTAGACCAGGTTGACTGGACATCTTCTAGACTTCCAACTTCCTTCCGGGCAAAGCCATGGTGTGGGGGCTGAGGCAGAAGCAGTTAGGGGTGATCAGGCTAGCAGGGGAGCAAGCAGTTAGGGGCAATCGGGCCAGCAGGGAAGCAAGCAGTTAGGGGGCGGCCAGGCTGGCAGGGGAGCAGTTATGGGGTGACCAGCCAGCAAGGGGGCAGTTAGGGGGTGACCAGGCCATTAAGCAGAGGTAGTTAGGGGCAGTTAGGCAGGCAGGTAGAGTGGGTAGGGGTAATTAGGCAGGCAGGCAGGTGAGTGGTTAGGAGCCAACAGTCCCAGATTACAAGAGGGATGTTCGACTGCGAGATGGGGCTAAACCAGCAGTTGGACTTCCCCCAAGGGGTTCCGGATTGGAGAGGGTGCAGGCTGTGCTGAGGGACCCCACACACCTCCTGTGCATAAATTTTGTGCACAGGGCCTCTAGTAGACCGTAGAAGTGATGCAATATAATTAGTGTCATAGAGATTTGAAGGACCACAGGAAAAAATGATTCATGCAACCGGAAGCTGAGAAGGTGATAGGCAAGAAAGTCGAAGAATTGATGTTCTAGGACAGGCAGAAGGGCATTCGGTCAGAGAGGACAGTGCAGAGTTCACTGTGAGAAGCCCGCAGAGGCAGTGGTCTCGCCCTTTTTAAAAGCATGTGTGCTTGTGGGCATACCACCCCTCTTGTGCCACACGATGAGCAGACGGGCACAGGACTGTGCGCAGGAGTTAGTACAACAGCAAGTCGCTGCTGCCCCTGCTCCTCGCCTCCGCCCGCTGCTGCATGGAAACAGGCAGGGTGCTCCTGCTCCTGTGCGAGTGTGGGCCTCCTTGGGCAGATGCACAGGCATTTGCCTGGTACTAGAGTTTGTGGTCAAAGTGATGTACATTCAAATGCCTATTCCATGTTGGGCAAGTTACTAAACTCTAAGATTCAGTTTTCTCATCTGTTAAATGAAGGTAATGTATCGGCCTCAAGGGCTGGTTATAATGATTGAGATAATAAATATAAAGTAGTTAATGCAGAGATAACTCTTTTTTAAAAAAATATATATTTTAAAAATTGATTTTAGAGAGGATGGGAGAGGGAAATAAAAACATCAATGATGAGGGAGACTCATTTATGGCTGCCTCCTGCATGACCCCTTCTGGGGATCAAGCCTGCAACCCAGGCATGTGTCCTTGACCAGAATCGAACCTAGGACCTTCAGTCCACAGGCCGACACTCTGTCCACTGAGCCACACCGGCCAGGTCAGAAATAACTCGTAAGTGCATAAGTAGTGGACATGGTGGGTGATCGCAGGGTTTAGAACTGCATTCTGTGGGGCACAGAGGGGACTCTGGGTACATGTCTTTCTAAATCTTTGGTGAGTGTTGCTTCTAAGTTCTTGCCCAACCTCTTTAAGTCCTGGGGCTTAGGGATAATTTAAGCAGCGTTCCACTGATTGGACGTGCATTCTGGGAGGGACGAAGAGGCGGGGGAGCTGTGAGAATGTGGACGGGCTCTCTTCCTCTTGCAGAATCCTTGGTGCCACTCCTGTCTGCCTGGCCTCACAAGTACCAGAGCTGCTCTCCTCATCGCAGTCCCTAGCATGCCATCGTGCAGTAATGAAGATTGGGGGGGGGGGGGGGGGGAGCAGGTCCTGAAAATCCGCTGATTGACGCCAGCCTCAGGGGATCTCAGACCTCACTCATGTGGGTGGCACTTTGTGTGTCAAGACAGAACTTCTGAAGTTCTTGCCTTCCAACTAGTGGCCCTGGGCGTGGATCTGTGCCCATTGAATGGAAATTAATTAGAAGAAACATTTTAATATCTATTCGCCATTTCTCTATAATAGAGGTGTCAGAGATGAAAGAAATTTAGTAAAATGTATATGAGAATAATATATAAATTGATTAATAAATAAACAAAAACAACATAACAACAAAGACAAGATATAAAAACAACAAAAACATAATATAAAAACAACATTGATAAAAACAATGACTCATAAATTGATTAAACCTATTCTAATATCTCTGTATACCGCATTAGGAGTGAAAACACTTTGAGAGTGCTTGACTAATTTCCCTTGAGATGAAGTATTTACAGCTTTAACTTTGATGTCACATGCTCTTCGAACTGTAGAGAAGAAACATACCAGTCTAACTGACCATGTCTGAAAACGGGTTCAGGTGGGAATGTTCCTTTCTGTCTAGAGCTTGTCCCTGTGATTTATTAACAGTCATCTCAAATGCTGGCATCACAGGAAACTGTCTTTGGATTAATTAAAATGGGAGGCCAGTGTCAGATGGGGACAAATCAATTCTTGGAATCAGAACAACCGAGAACTTTATATTGTATCGTGCATGTGCGAGACAACATTTATTTTTAAATTGCCACTGCTCCTCATATGTACCAACTGGTCAGTTGGTTGGACATACATATGTACGCCCAGTCACCTAGCCTTTTATGTGTGTGTGTGTGTGTGTGTGTGTGTGTGATCACAGGCTTAGAGCTCTGAGACTAAATAGACAGCCATGCCCTTTTGCTGTTCAGCTGCTTCTGGCTCCTAGTTGTCTGGTGTCACTTCATGGCCAAGACTTGGAGGGGAGGGGAGGTGGTAAGTGTGGCTGTCTTTATGGCTGGGCTGCCAGCTCTCAGCAGGTGGAGGGGGAGGTGGGCTAGTGAAGGGAGAGTGATGGATGCCAGCAGCACCCTCCAGCGAGATGGCCTGTGTGCCAGGCCCTGGGGAAGGCATTCCCATGAGTGGCTCTTGGGAAACCTGAGCAAATATAGAAGGCCGCTGCTTGCCGGGCAGCTGGCTGTGAAAGGTGTGGAGGTGAAATCTCATTTGAATTTTTTAAAAAATGTCTCCTTTCCATTTAAGCAACCTGTAGAACTAGCTACTGCTTCTCTGAGTTGGCCTGGGAAACAGGCAGTGTGAGGCTAAATATGTTTAGTCAAAAGAGGACTTCAAGGGATAAGGAAGCAGCCCAGGCAGGGCAGAAAGATCCTATTCGTTCAGCCAACTTGTCCTGAGCATGAATGGCTCTGCCGGGCACTGAGGGGTGGTGCTGAGTGAGGGACAGATGTGAGTGAGACCGGGCTCTGACCGCAGGAGCTCCATGCTCTTGAGGCAACAGCCTCAGACAGTGACGTCAGGGGCCGTGCTGAGGAGATGGGCAGGGGGAGGCTCTCTCCTCTCACGGCCGGAGGGCGGCCCTGTGCACAGAGGACGCTTCAGTGGTGGCTCTAACTGCTGGGGACACAGATTTCAGTTTCCCAGGAAAAAAAACGACAGTTGGAAATCCTGGCCCAGCGGGCGCTCTGCCTGCGGAGCCGCGCTTCCTGCCCGGCCCGGCCCGGCCCGGCCCAGGGTCCTCAGCGGCAGCGGGCAGCCCGGGAGCAGCCTCCGGAAGGAGAAGCGGCTGAGGATGCTCCTGGGGAGGGGCTTTCAGAGACAGGACTCCACAGCTCTGACAGGAAGCAGATACGCCTTTCTATTTAAAAGATTAAAAAAAATGGAAGTTTACGGGAGGGAAATGCACACGAAGCTACTAAATGGTACAACTAAGCAGTCCCAGACCAGGAGTGACCAGACAGAGATCACAGATTCTGCAGGGCCACAGAGGAGGGGCTGCGGGAGTGAGACCCCGGCGTGGGCCTTTCCCTCCCCCCTGCTGGTTCTCAGGGGTCCTGTGCCAGCCTCTGGGACTCCCAGGCATCGCTGAGGGTAAGGCCACCAGGGCTGGTTAGGAGTGGATGGGCCACACAAGAGTTGACGGGCTGTGTAGCGCTGAGCTGAGGGGGTGAGCAGGAGCCTCAGTGGGTTGGACCTTGAGCATTCACTTGCTGGGCCGGCACACACAGATGGGGACCAGCCATTGCCGGGTTCTGGACCAGGGGCCGTGGTGGTAATAGCTTTGGGCCGGGAGGAGTGGCGGCTGGAGAAGCAGCGCAGAGTGAGCTGGGGTGAAGGAGACACCAACAGCGCCCGCAGCCAGGGCGGGCAGCACCGGAGCAGGAAGGCACCCCCGCTCAGGGGAAGGGGAATGCAGAGGGTGCTAAGCTTATACTGTACGCAGGGTGTTGGCGTTTTCAGCAGGAAGAGGAACAGCCTGAGTTTAACGCCTAAAATAGAAAATTCCGGAAGGGCTGGTGTTCTTTCTGTTGTCACTGTAATTTCTGATAATGAGGAGTATGCACATTGCGACACTTTTTGCTAAAGAATCCAAGTCCAGTTCCCTGTTTGTCCTCTGTGCTCTGGAATTGCTTTCCTACAAAGGGAGTGTTCTTGAAAGAAAAGAATGATGGTGATGGAGGCGGAAGTGCCGTCATGTTTCCTCAGCTTTCCTCTGCTCGCTGCTGGAGCGCGGCCGTGCTGGCGCGCCTTTGCAGAGCTGTCGCCAAGGCTCAGGTGCCCCTCCCCCACCACTCATCTCCCAGCACATTGATTGGGCCTGCACTCTGCTTGGATTAAAAGCAACAAATGTGAATAAAGAATGATCTCTGTCTTTTAATACGTCCAATACAGAGCTGAAAATGGCATTTTCTTTTTTTTTAAAAATATATATTTTTTTATTGATTTTTTACAGGGAGGAAGGGAGAGAGATAGAGAGCTAGAAACGTCGATGAGAGAGAAACATCGACCAGCTGACTCCTGCACATTCCCCACTGGGGATGTGCCCGCAACCAATGTACATGCCCCTGACCGGAATCCAACCTGGGACCTTTCAGTCCACAGACCGATGCTTTACCACTGAGCCAAACCGGTTTCGGCTGAAAATGGCATTTTAATAACCTTACATCTTATGTGGCAGTCACCAGCCCCAGTACCTCATGTTATTGGTGAAAGTGAGGTACCTCTCTCCCCCCGCCCCCCGATGGTGGGGGTCTGATCCTTATGATATCTCAAGGAAAAGAATTTTCTGAGATTTGCACAGAAAGAGGAGTAATTTTCATTTGTGTGGAATTGCATCCTTGGGGTTGCAAAGTCCCCTCTTCCTGAGTCCTGTCCTGGAAGAGGTGCCGCTGGGGACTCAGTAGAGCTAGAAGCAAAGCCAGTGTCCAGAGCATCGCAGCCGGTCCTCTCCAGCCTCAGGCTGTGGTGTCCACCGGTCCATTGTGTGGGGGCCGCAGGGCTGTGGCCATGTGGGCGAAAGCAGGAGTGTGAGCCCACCCCCTGCCGCAGAGTCCCAAGAGAAAGGACAGCGAACTCCTTTGTGGAGAAGATTAAATACCTTCAGTCTTCCCACACCTACCCTGGCCAGTGACCTGTTTCCAGGTGTGACTGACAGGCACGCATTTCCCCCTGTCCCCCAGCCTCTTTGGGCCTGTGTCCATCTTCCCCGTCCAGCTCCTGGCAAGGCCGCACAGATGGCACGCCCCTGAACTTGGCCTCCCATCAGCTCGGCTCCTGTTACTTGTAAAGAGGTTAAGTTACCATGCTGCCACTTACAAAGACTGTGCCACTCAGGCTTCACCGAGAACTTGCAGTTAAGCATTAATAGATGCGCTTTCAAATGAGGAAGCAGAGGCTCAGAAGGGTGTGCATCCAAGTAAGAGGCACAGCTGGGTTGCTAGCCCCAGTGTTTCGGATCCAAAGGCCTTTGCATTAGACCCACGGTCGTTGCTGCCTGAGTTGCTGCCTCACTGGTTTATTTTCATGCGTGGATCACAGCTTGTGATTCACACACACAGCTGAGCACGCTGACTGGCAAGCAAATGTTCTGCAGCTCGGCAGCTGCCGCTTCCTGTGTTTACAACCACACTGCAGGGACGTGCTGGAGAGTATTTCAAAGTGTTGTGTCTGCTCTCCATGTGGAAGTGCGGATGCTGCTTCGGAGCGGAGGGTGGCACGGGCGCTCAGTGCTGGGTGGCAGCTCCCGTTGGTGGGGGTTGGAAAGGAATGTGAATGCCGCTGGATGAGGTCAGAGCCTTTGTTTGGTCTGGGCCATGTGGCTCAGAAATCAATGGGCTGTGAAGTCAAAGTTCTAGAATAAACTCGACTGCCAGTCTGTCCTGTCCTTTGGCTAAGACAGTTTACATCTGCTTGCACATCTGTGCACTTTAGTTCTCCGGTGAGCCAAGCACTGTGTAGATCCATGGGCCTCTGCATTCCTGACTTCTGTGAATCCTTGGGATTAGGAAGGAGGCAGGTAGGGCTAATCACCAAATGAGGGGGTAGCCTTGTCAACCTGTGGTCCTTGGTGCCAAATCAGTGCAAACAGGAATCCTCAAGTTGGGGTGTGGTGAAGAAGGAAACTATTCAGTGCAAAACAGCCACCCAGTGTGACCCCGCAGGGAAAACAGCACACAGGAGGTGGCCCCAGGGCCCGGCCCTCTGCTCTGGGCTGTGCTATCTGCTGAGGCCTCTTCCTGGCTCACAGGAGACAGTGCTCAGTCTGGTGGAAAGGGGAAAGGCACTCCAAGCCAGAGGGGAACTGACTTATATGGACCGAAGGCCCACTCCTGGTCCCTGATTGGTCTGTCTGCATGCAAATGTGACTCTAAAACCTCACAGTTTGATTGGTCCAAAGGCACTGTCCTGATTGGTCAGAATAGAACTGCTCTGATTGGTCAGAATTGTGCGTGTCCAATTGGATGGGGAAAGCCTCAGTCCTATTGGTTACAATAGGATCCCAGGAACTGCTTTATAAGGACTGCTCAGTGGGCAGAAACAGCGCAGGCAGGCAGTTCAGCACAGGCTGCTCCTGACATGCAGTTTGTGTGAGAGGCCTCTGTGCAGAAATGTCTGCTAGGCTGTTTTATTTTATTTATTTTTAAAAAAACATATTTTATTGATTTTTTACAGAGAGGAAGAGAGAGGGTTAGAGGGTTAGAAACATCGATGAGAGAGAAACATTAATCAGCTGCCTCTTGCACACCCCCTACTGGAGTTGCGCCTGCAACCAGGGTACATGCCCTTGACCGGAATCGAACCTGGGACCTTTCAGTCTGCAGGCCAACGCTCTACCACTGAGCCAAACTGGTATTTTATTTTATTAATTAATTAATTTATTTATTATTACTAGAGGCCCGTTGCATGGCATGAAGAGATTTGTGCAATAGGCCTTCCTTCCCTTGGCTTCCAGCACCGGTTTTCCTCCAGCACCCTGGTCCCAGACCTTTGATCTGGCCGGAGTCTGCCTTCTTCATCTTCGCTGTTTTGCTGCAGACTCAGGACCTTCCGTGTGTCATCACATGGCCCTTGGGTGGTTGTTTGTGAAGAAAGAGAAAGCAAGTTCTCTGGTTTTTCTTCTTGTAAGGACACTAATCCTATCAGATCTGTGCCACCCTCATGACCTCATCAAACCATGAAGCCCTCCCAAGGGCTCCATATCCAAATACCATGATGGTTAGGGCTTCCACACATGCATTTTTAGGAGACAATTCAGTTCAGTTCATAGCAACCAGCAGTGACCTTCGGAGAGAAGACCTCTGAGTTTAATAAGAATTTCCAGCCAAGCGGAGGAGGGTGGGGAGGAGGCCACATTGAGTAAGTGGGGGCATAGATCAGGGAAGATTATGGCTCCCTGTACATATGACCCCTCCCACCCCTCCCTGTGCCCTGTCCCTTTCAACTGGCTGGGCTGCCAGGGGGTCACGCTCACTGCCATTCTCTCTGTTGTGGCTCTCAGCCCGGGTCTCTATGGCTGAGCCATGTTCCTCTGGGTCCAAGTGACCAATAAGGAAATAGACGCCTTAAGATCCGAGAAGGGAAATGCCTGCCCCTCAGGGAGAGGTGGTGAGGGCAGCGTCTCTCCCAGGCGTTCTCCTGACTTGCACGCAGTCGGTCCCAGAACGACCAGGGCCGTGGCACTGAGGCCAAAGGTGTGCTTTCAGGAGCTGCCGCTGGCGCAGAAGTCCTCCGAGCCCCCACGGGGCAGCCAGGGGAGGGCGCCATCCCAGCCCCTGACCGCCCAGAGCACAGCCTGCGTCCTCTGCCGGAGATGCCGAGCACCGGCTCCTTCCTCAGGACAGAGGCTCCATCCCTGCGGCATGGCTGAGGGGCAAGAAAATGCACACCAGGACACAGAAGGTGTGGGCTCTGTCCCTGGATTCCCGGGATTTTCTGGGTGCTCCTGGGCAATCCATTGGCTCCGTTCTAAGTAACATGAGTTCTACCCCTACAATGTACTAGCCAAGAACTGCTTGGCCAGTGGGTGTGTAGGAATAAAGAAGATGACCTCTGCTTTACGGACCTCCATGCCCTTGGCCTTGTGGTCCAGGATGTGAAGGGGGCCAGAGGTACTAAGGGACCTTACCAAGGGGCCATGTAGCCCCGCCTCGGGATCTGGAAGGCTCCTTTAGGAGGAGGCACCATGTGGCACGAAAGACAAGAGGTTGGACATGCTGAGGGTGGAGGGGTGTGGTGAGGAGGGGCTGTTATAGGCAAGGAGGTTAGTGTGGTCAGGGGCACAGGATTGAGAAAACGGGCACCTCCAGGAGTGGAAGGGCATGTGGGGGACCTGCATGTGTCTGGTGTGTGGTGGGCAGGGAAGCGGGGGGGACTATCAAGAAGCACATCACTGCGGAGCCTCAGGCTCTGGACAGGCCCCGAGGGTGCGGAGCACGTTCACGGCATCGCCAAGTGTGGTCCCCAGACAAGCATCTGCGGCACCACCGGGGCTTGCTAGGGTCACAGCTCCACCCAGCCCACTGACTTAGAGTCTACATCTTCATACGCTTCCTGGGTGGGCAGAGGAGCCGGAGATGCCAGAGCTATGGTATGGGACAGCAAACTTCGTGAAGAGCCAGAGAATCAATATTTTAGTATTTGAGGGCCTCATGGTCTCAACTTCATGTGGTAATGCAAAAGCAGACAGACAACATACAAACCACTGAGATGGCTGTGTGCAATAAAAGCTTCTTTATGACCCTGACCTTTTAATTTCATGTAATTTTTACCTTTCACAGAATATTCTTATTTTGAGTTTTCTCAACCACTTAAAAACATAAAACACATTCTTAGTTCACAGGTGGTACAAAAGGTAAGTAGCAGGTGGGTGTGGCCATGGGCTGTAATTGGCTGACCTCTGATCTGTAGGATTTGACCTTCAGATTGCAAATTAAGCCCCTGACCTTTGTGCTTTATTGTGAGAATCAGATGAGCTGCGAGTGACATTCAGAGCAGCCCCTTATGTGTCAGAGGAGGAAGTGGAGGCCCAGAGTGGGAGGATGAGTTGCTCAAAGTAACATTGCTGGTTTCCACACAAACCTGGTCCCTGCTCCAGGGACGTGGCGCTGATTTGAAAGCGGGACAACAGTGCTGTCCTTTTCCCCCATGACTGCAACAGAGGAAGGCGTACTTACAAGGCAGATGGGCCTTTTCTTTCTGCTCAGTTGCAAATGATTAAGAAGGGCTTCTCATTGTCAAAACCAGATGCCTGATGCACAAAATCTGTGCAAGAATAGGCCTTCCTTCCCTCGTTTGCTGGTACCAGCTTCCCCCGTCTGCTGGTACCAGCTTCCCCCGGCACCCGGGACCTGCACTGCCTCTGTGCTTCGTCTGGAAGGTCGTCCGGAAGGACATCTGGTCTAATTAGCATGTTATGCCTCTATTATGATAGATGCTATAAGTAGCCTGTCCTAGGAAAATGTGTTATTCACAGCAGGACCCAGGGTTTCCAATGCCTGAAATAAGATGCCAGAGCTGTTTTATTTATTTATGCCTGTGCTTTATTTAAACCTTCATCGCAGTTATAAGTGAGTTGTTAATTATAACCTTTATTTAAAAGCATCGGAGAATGAAGCACATATTCCATTTCTTTTCTTACCTCAAACTGGAGGAAGCCTAAGAGAATCTTATAGCAAAATCTTATGCAACATCCAAGACATTGTAGATTTAAAAGTCCATTGATAAATTCTATTTTCTCAGGAAAATATATCCTCACCTTTTTCGTTTTCCCAGCCCGACTCCCAGTTAAGCAGCAGCTGATCACAGAGGAAATGTAGTGTGGCCTTTGCTTACCTCCTGCAGAGTGTCTTTGGACTCAGACAATGAGATTCAGAATATGGGTTCTGGCTTTGCCACACCCCATGTTCTGCTCTGCAGTCACCTGCCAGGGAGGTCCTTGGGGGCCTGGAGAAGCTGGCCTGGGACTGGGGTCCAGGCATATTGTCTGGGAGTGCTGTTCCTGGGACCCTGTCCTGCCACCAGGGCTCTGGGACAGTGCACTGCCCCATGGAGGCAATGGGTGCAGGCTCATATGCATCCTCGCACACACATCCTCGCACACTCTTGCTCCTGCACAGTTGGGAGAAAATGAGCTTCTGCTTGGAGGCCGAGAGGCTGGGGGTTACTGAGTGCACAGGGAGGGCAGGCAGTGGCGTGGGCAGGACATGCTCCAGGGGTGCTGAGCATGGTGCTGAGCGTGATGCCATTTGGGGGGCTCAGGGGTAAGAACAAGCCTGGTCCATCCATGTCCTCCTCGCCGGGATGCTTGAAGGGTTAGTGGGGAGGACAGCCAAGTGCAAATTCTTCTTAGTAGTAGTACCCTGTCATCTCACTTTGAGGCCTTGAACAAATTGCTTTGTTTTAAATAATTGATTGTGACAGTTTTCATTTATTTATGTGGAGGGTACAACAGAGCCACTGTTTAGACCCAAGTCTCTGACCTACTGTACCATGCCACTTCTCATCCTGCCACATGAGATCTCATCTTCACAACAGTTCTTTGATATGGATGGTAGTAATATGCCCATTTTATAGATGAGAACATTGAGGCACTGAGAAGTTCCCTTCCAGTTGTTGGGCAAGGAGTGAATCTAAAACTTCTGACTCCAAAAATCCCATATTCTTCCTGGTCTGCCTCCTAGAGCTTTTAATTTTCCATACGAGAATCTGAGAAATACTTATTTCCCCTTCCTCTGATTCCAGAGCCTCTAACCAGGATCTTCTCTGAGGAAGACGTTGATCAGAACGCTGGTGGGCGAGAGGACTAGCCCAGCCTGCAGCCTGCCCTCTCCTCCCAGAGCGGCTGCGCCAAGCACAGTACAAACTCACCTATCACCCTATAGTGAGAGGACATTTAAAAACTAATTTAGAAAAACTAATGGAAATTTCCAACTTACATAACAGTAGTAAGAGTAGTATAGTGAAATAACATAGGTATCAAGTTATTCCTGCCTGATTTTATTTCATCTGACATGCACTTTCCTGTCTACTTCCCACCATCATTTCCTCTAAATATCCTGTATGTGTCTATAAACTCTTACTGAAATGGAACCACAGGGTCAGTGATCACACATGAAAAATAAATAATTATGTGATATCAATATCTATTTGGTGGTTATATAGTACTAGAGGCCCGGTGCATGAAATTCATGCACTGGGGTGGGGGGTGTTGTCCTTGAGCCCAACCTGCACCCTCTCTAATCTGGGACCCCTTGGGGGATGTCCAACTGCCTGTTTAGGCTTATCCCTGTGGGATTGGGCCTAAACAGGCAATCAGACATCCCTTTCACAGTCCAGGACTGTTGGCTCCCACCTGCTAGCCTGCCTATCTGATTGCCCCTAACTACTTCTGCCTGCCAGCCTCATCACCCTAACCACTCCTATGCTAGTCTGATCAACACCTAATTGCTCCCCTGCCAGCCCATTCATCTCCAAATGCCCTTTCCTGACAACCCGGTCACTCCCAAATGCCCTCCCCTGCATATCCCCTCTTTATTAGATAGGGTTTTTTTCTTTAACATATTGGACAGCCCTAACTGGTTTGGCTAGGTAGGTGGAGCATCGGCCTGCAGACTCAAGGGTCCCAGGTTCGATTCCGGTCAAGGGCATGTACCTTGGTTGCGGGCACATACCCAGTGGGGAATGTGCAGGAGGCAGCTGATGTTTTTCTCTTATAGATATTTCTAGCTCTCTATCCCTTTCCCTTCCTTTCTGTAAAAAAAAAAAAAAAAATCAATAAAATATATTTAAAAAATAAAGAAACATTTAAGGTTCTTCCATATCTGCCTGGCTGGTGTGACTCAGTGGTTGAGACCCCAGGCTGCAGCCCCTGGCAGGGGATTGCGCCATGGGGGTGCGCGCCCCTCCCAGGCTGAGACCCCAGGCTGCTGCCGCTGGGAGGAGATCAGGCTGTGGGGAGTGAATTTGTTTTCGATTTTTATAAAGGATCAGGAGGGTCTCTGGGCAGCATTCTACCAGGCTGCTTACTCTGCAGGCTCTCAGCGGCAGCCCTCCCTGAGACCGGGGGACTCGGTGGGGCTGAGAGGATTGGGCGCCACCATCTTGTGGCTATGGGTGCTGCCATTTTGTTGTGGAGTGATGGTTAATTTGTTGGCAAGAGCGCAGTGGGCAGGGAGAAGGAAGGGGACTCCTTTTTTCACCAATTGTGGGTCTAATCCTTGGATTAGCACCGGGTTTGCAGCCAACATTTTTGCAGCCTCAGAACAGGAAGATGGAGAAGGTGGACACCAGCTGTGTCTGAGGGGGAGGCCCCTCCCCTGGGCTTTGTTTGCTGATCCCCTCCTGCTCCCAGGAGGAGCTTCCTGGTGCCAGGCCTGCTGTCTCCGTCCCCTGAGCCAAAGGGTGCCCCTGCTCTTCCTACCAGGCTGCTTGTCTCTGAGCGCTGCTTCCTGTGAGTGCTGCAGCTTACACACAGCAGCGCGCTTGCTAAAATGTGGAGAATAACAACCAGACGCATTCCCGACAGCCCCTCGTGTTACAGCACATCACAGTCACACAGGCATTTCTGTTTTCCTGGTCTTTGCTTGGTCTTCACAGTAGCCTGTTAAGGTGGTGGCCAACGGTTACTGTTGTCTCCATCAGTGGGTGACGAAACCGAAGCCGAGAGGCTGGGTGAGTTGCACAAGGTCATTGCACAAGGCCGCAGGGCCCAGGAGGAGAGGCAGACCCTACTACCAGGTACCTGGGCCGGCTCCCTGGCCCAGCAAACAAGCCGCAAGACCACAGGCCCATCTCTTTTCTCTGCTCACGAATAGGAAGACCAACCAGGAGGTCCGACCCAGGCCTCCAGAGAGGCTGGGGGTGTGGACCCACTCTGAGTCTCTGGGCTCCGGCTCTTTAGCAGCCGCTTGGGTCTCTGGCAGAAAGTCTCAGCTGCGGCCCACGGACCAGCGGAGCAGGCTCTTTCTCCATCCAGCTGAGTTGTGACAAGGCAGAGACGGATGTGTGGAAGGAAGGAAGGGTGTGTAAGAAAACGAGTAGCATGTGGGCAGTGTGGAGCCAGCAAGCTCGTGTGCAGGGCGAGGGAGCCAGGCCCACGTGACCTCAGGCCGACTGGCAGCAGCATTGCTCCACACGGAGCCGGGTACAGGAGCTGTGTGTTGGCAGTTGGCAGATATAGGAGAAGGGTTGGGATGGTGCTGGAGCAGCCTTAGATGGTTAAGAAGCCAAGTTTACAAAACATTGGGGCTGGGTCTGTGCAGGTGAGCATGGCCCTCGGCCTTGACCTGCAGGGAAAGGATGGTCCCAGCAGGAGGAGGGGGAGAGCAGGGGGAGGGCAGAGCAGACGTGCCGTCTCCTCTCCTTGCCTGCACTAATGCTTCATGGGAATAAAGGGGGCACTGACCCCTTCCCTTAAGCCCCCTTCTTCCCTTTCTGCTCATGTGCCAACTGACCTCAGACAAGTCCACCAGTCTCTGAGTGAGCCCTTCTTGCCTAAGTAAAATGAAACTAGTTCCTATTTTTCTATACCTCCAGTGAAGTGAGGTTCAGTAAATATGAAAAATTGAAAGTTTATCCTAAGCCACACAAATGGGAGATGTTTTTGTTATCATCATCTCAAATACTGTCAGGGCCTAATAAATAACATAGGGTTATGGTATCTTTGGGTATATGTAGGTGTCAATTTGTTCGGGATCTTGCCTGACTCTCATTTGGCAATAATGGTTGATTAAATGGCTTGATGCTTTGATTCAAACCTTCCCTTTGAGATGGTGCCTCACCATACTGGGTTTCAGGGTGTTTGCTACTCCTGTGAGGGGCGAGTTTTAGAACCTGAGGATGGAGAGCAGGTGTGTGTGTGTTGGGGAAAGGCTGTGTGAGGAGAGGCTAGGAGGAAGATGTTAAGAATAAACATGTCCCCTACTACATGCCTCCTTGCTTCTTTCAACAGCCCTATAAACCCATTTTACAGATGAGAAAGTTAAAAATTTTCCCAGGGTCACTTAGTAAATGGGGTCAGGATTTCGTTTTGTTTTACTAGATGGTTTATTTTGGGTTCTCTGCTGACTTCTTTTGGGCCATTTGGCGTGGTAGTAGATGCAACCTTAGAGAGATAACTGTTCGTCTGGCTTAAAATCCCCCTCAGTTCCTCACCTGTGCACTGCCTGCCTCAGGAAGAAGTGGGGAGCTGAGGGCATCTCTTGGTTCTGACCGGGAACATGTCCTTGTTCAGAAACCTCCAGGATCCACATACCAACAGGAACGGGGGATGGGTTCTTAGTTATTTCTTACAAGCCTTTAAATAGCCCTATAATTTAAAATACAGGGTATGTTTATTGTGTTAATTTGGGAAAATATAGGAAAAAAATACAAAGAGCAAGCAAATGCCATCTAGAATAGTAAAGCATAATACGTAAATTGACCAAACAGCCGAATAGTGGAATGACTGTCTGGTCAACCTTCTGGAGGAAGCTGGGGCTGCAAGGGCCTCCTCTTGCATGAACTTTGTGCACCAGGCCTCTAGTCTGTGTGTGTATATATATATATATATATATATATATATATATATATATATACACACACACACATATACACACACACACACACACACACACATACATATATATATGCCTAATATGCTAATTGTCCCTCTGACCATCAACCAGTCGCTATGATGTGCACTGATCACCAAGTAGGTTAGCTTGTTGCTGGGGAACAGCTGATTGGGACGGGAAGAGATGGGCTGGACACACCCTGGAGTCCTCCCACGGTCCCTCCCCAGCCCCGATCTGGTCTGGACCCTCTTGCAATCCAGGACCCCTCGGGGGATGTTGGAGAGCTAGTTTTAGTCTGATCCCCACAGACCAGGGCCTCTAGCATTACATAGCCTATATAATAAAAGGCTAATATACAAATCGACAGAATCGGGGAATGACCAGATACTATGATGTGTATGAACATTGAGGGGTGCTCAATGCAGGAGCTGCCCCCTGGTGATCAGTGTGCTCCCATAGGGGGAGCACCGCTCAGCCAGAAGCCCTGAGCTGGGCTCACGGCTGGTAGGCACAGCGGTGTGGTGGCAGCCTCTCCTGCCTCCATGGCAGTGTGAAGGTTGTCCAACTGACAGCATAGGGAGCAGGCCTAAGCCATCGGTCAGACATCCCCCGAGGGCTCCAGGACTGCGAGAGGGCACAGGCTGGGCTGAGGGACGCCCTCCACCCCCTGAGTTCATGAATTTCATGCACTGGGCCTCCAGTAATTATATATAAATTAAACAAAGCTGGGGTTATTATTTAGCAATTTGTTGTGCACATTTTTCTGTGTCATTAGTTATGCTAACTTGATTTCTCATAGGCCACTAGATGAATTTGCCATGCAACAATTCCCAGTTTTTGGAAACCTGGGCCATTTTGTTATGCTGGACATTCTTACAAATAAATGTCTGTGTCCTAGATAGCAGACTGAGATTAAAAGCCCAATAAATTCAATTTAAAAAATAAAAAAGAAAGAAAAATATAATGCAAAAACATTCTTTTGAAAAGCTTTGGTCTTATCTTTGGTAAAATGGAGGTGATACCTTTTCAGAGCACTGTCTGATGCTCTAGGAGAGGACGTTAAGTACTTAGCACAGTGCCTGCACACAGCTAGGTCTCCGTGTGCAGTCACTGTTACTAGCTTACTGTGTGTCCGATGGTTTTAAGTGTCAAGAAGTAGAATTATGTCCTCAAGGTTTTGGAGAACGGTGTGCTTTGACTGTGTGAGTCAATGTGAAGGTCAGTAGAAGGCAGATCAGGTGAAACAGAAGCCACAGGACAGAGCAGCTCAGCTCTGGGTCACGCCTGTCAGGTACTGCGGCCTCGATGGGGTCATGGCCGTCACTGGGGCTGTCCTGACATATCCCTGTGTGGCCCAGCAGCTGCTAAAGTGTAAAGACACACCCAGAAGAGCCAGGGGAGCCTTTCTCTCCTCGAGACTCGTCCTTGTGCCCTCATTGCTCACCTTCGCGCCTGAGCTGGAGGGGATGGTGGCTGAGGGTGCTGGCTCGGGGTCCCCTGGGTGCTGCAGACCCGTCACCTTGCTCTGCACGGCGCATGGCCTAACATCAGAGCGCCAGCGATGCTCGGCCTGTGGGAGGCCGAAGCCAGAGCCTTGAAATGATTCGTTCAGGGCCCTAAAACAATAAGTGGCAAAGCCTGAACCAAAGCCCAGGTCATGTGGGTCCTGCCCCCACAGTGTTTTCTCCCTGGACATGCTTATTTCCAATAAATGAGAGAGAACCCGGGGTTAGAGGTCACGGTTAGGCTGGACAGACATGTCTGCCTCCCTTTCCTGAGAGGTTCATCCAGCAAAATGGAACCGCCTATTTTCCTGCCCTCGGCCAGTGGCGGCCCTTCCCAGGGTTTCCGTTAGCTTCACGGAGAAGCCGGAGGCGCGCCATCAGGCGCCTCGTTTCCCTGCTTGCCTCCCACATGTCACTCCGACACTTGAAGCTGTTTCTGTGGGACAGAGGCACTGTTTCTGCACAAACACGTCGACAGCCACGCAGCTGCAGCGTTTGTCTCCCTTCCCAGGTGCGAAGTAGAGGGAACTGGCCCTTGACTCCTCGGCGGATTTCAGCCCGGCCTGGGCGGGGAAAGCGGGCAAGGTCCCTCCATGCAGAGCCGGTTTCAGAGCTGCACTGAGGCCTTCTTCCTCTGGGGCTTCTGGACCTCACGGAGCTCCTCTGTCAACTTAAAGTTTAAAATATTTATGAAAAAAGTGTTTTTATTGAACTTTCAAAGGCACCGGTTCACCGGGTACTGCAGTAGCCACCTACCACTGCAGGAGAATGGCAAAATGCCATGCTGTGGGCTAGGGCACACATGAGAAAGGCTGCCTTGCTGGGGAGAACTGTGTGCCATGTGTGGCTCTGGCCTTTTGCGAGTCCCACGGGTCCAGCCAGAGCCCCTGGTCGCTGTTCTGTGGCCGGGCCAGTGCTTCAGGTGGGCCAGCCTGGTGGCTAGGCGTGCTTCCAAGGGTACAGTCACAGCTACCCACAGCAGGCCTGTCTGCCTGCCAGAGTCGGCTTTGATCATGAAGGAGGGCAGTAGGCCAGACAGAATAAGGTCACAGACGAGGCCAGAGTGGTAGAGAAGGACATGGAAGTTTTCCAGGCCGGGTGCATTTCTTGGCTCCACCATTAATGTGACTTAATCTCCCTACACTCAGATTTCCTCATCTTGGTGTCAATAGGAGTGCCCACCTCACACTTCGGGGATAATTAGATGGGATGATGCCTAAGAAGCACCGGGGTAGTCAGTGCTCTGCAATGTCAGCCATCAAGTTAATGTTTTTACGCTTTTACTGACTGTGACTTTGGGTACTTTTAGAATTGATGAGAGGAGAGAGGCCAGTAGGAATATTTTCCTACCACACAGTCATGTATTCCTCCAGAAAACACCCAGCGACACTCGCAGCCAGCAGCCCCGGCCGAGGAGCTCCTGGTGCACCAAACCTGGGCATAGAGTGGACCTGCAGGACGTGGGGCAGACATGAAGGGATCGTGGCAGCAGTTGGCATGGGAGAGGGCACTGAAGGCTTCTCAGAGAGGGCGGGGAGGGGAGTTTGCATATCGTCCCAGGCAGAGGCTGTCCACAGACGTAGAGGGGGCAGCGTGTTGGTCACAGCTTTGGGGAGTAGCCAGGGGTGCTTCCATTCAGCAGAGAGAGGAGACACGTTTCCTCCTTCAAGGAGTCTAGGCACAGTGGGGAGAGGTGCCCCCGCAAATGAGTGATCTGTGAAACCGCCCTCGGGCCCTGAGGCCCAGGGCATCCTGGGAGTGATGGCTCTTCTCCGCCAGAGCATGGGGCAGTGGTGGAGGGAGGATGACAGCCTGAGACGGGCAGACGTGAGATTAGCCA
Organism: Pipistrellus hanaki; assembly: GCF_964339955.1. Classification (NCBI taxonomy): domain Eukaryota; kingdom Metazoa; phylum Chordata; class Mammalia; order Chiroptera; family Vespertilionidae; genus Pipistrellus; species Pipistrellus hanaki. The sequence continues at coordinate 23,923,326 of NC_140521.1, forward strand.
GCTGGAGGAGGGTGGGGGAGAAGGGAAAACATTCCACAAAGTGTCCGAATGGACAAGGGCGAGGAGGTTTCCGACTGGGTGCCGTCACTGGAGCCAAAGCCAGGCTGTAGTGCGGCTGCAGGAAGGAACACCGAGGGCCAAAGAGGCGCACTCGCTCTGCAGGCAGGTCTTGCCCACCCACCGTGTTCCTCAGGCCCAGGCCCAGGCGTGAGGTGTCAGCGGCTGTGGGGACTGATGGGGGTGCTATGCACACGTGGCATTAATAAACAGGGACACACCGTGGCCCATTCTGCTCAGTGGATAGAGCATCAGCCTGCTGACTGATGAGTCCGATTTGATTCTGGTCAAAGGCACGTACCTCAGCTGCAGGCTCCATCCCCGCCCTGGTCAGTTCATGTGGGAGGCAATTGATGATGTCTCTCTCTGTTTCCCCACTTCCCGTCCACTCTCCAAAAATCAGTGAAAAATATCCTCCAGTGAGGACTAACGAAAAGGAAAGAAAACAGGGATACACACGGTGAGCAATTACTATTTTTCAATTCTGATTACAAGACAGGTTCAGCTAAGCTAATCAATGTTTCCGTGTTTAATAACCCCTCTTATTTAACCTGTCTTTTTAACAGGGAGCTACAGGCTTGAGGCTCAGCACTCTGGCAGGCAAGAGTGTGTAACTAGAATTTAGTAAGGTTGTTTTGTTTCCCGTCTTTTAAAGAAATTGGGAATTTTCTGTTCATGGTGAGTGGTATTAATTTTTTATTTATAGAAGTCATATAACTTTTTCTTTAAAATATATTTCTTTAAAATCTCTGGGACCACATCCACGCCCACATGTCACCCGCTTGTGGTGATTAGGTGGACTGCTACTAGACATTAGGCAGTACATGAGTTCAAGTACATGCATTATTTTAAAGAAAAATACTTAAACATGGTGGGGTAACTGATACAGATGTAGCAAAACCCAGGCATTGATAAGGCTGAGCCCAGGAGCAGGGCTTGTGACTGACCCGGATGAGGAAGAGCGGCTGGAGGAGTGTTTGGCGGGTTCCTTGGGTGCCAAGGCCATATACTGGTATCATATACTGGTTTGAAGTCCCAGCTCCCAGCCTAGAGCTTGGCATCAGCCTGTGGGTCTCTCAGGGCGTGCCATTCACAACCGATCTCCAGAATTCAGCGCTTGCATTTGTTTTTCTGCTCCATCTACGAGGGCCATCGCTGGCATGCAGGGGTCCTGGGAAGGAGTGGGGAGCGCTGGTGTTAGCTGACAGGAGCCTGCTGTGCTTAGGAGGCCCTACGCTGGGCTCGGCTGGAGAGTGTGAACGCCTGGGTCCTCCACAAGCACGAGGACTTACCCCACTTCGTGGGGTGATGACACCCCCTTCCTGGGACCAGAGTCCCTCTAAGCGTCCCTCGTTCTCAGAGAGATGGCAGCCAGAGATGGTAGATGTTGCTGAGTGTCTGAGACCGTTGTCATCAGTAGCTCTAAGAGATGCTATGGTTCTTTTTTTTTCTCCTTTAAAAGATTTTTTTTTTTTTTTTTTTTTACTACTTGTAAGCATTTATGCATATCACGTTGTATACAGTGTGAACTTTTTAGTACTTGGGTATGTGGCTTGCGCCCTCATTACACTGTCCCTGTCTCTGGAGGCCCCTGGCGCTCAGGAAAGACAGGACACCTCAGCCGGCCAAAGGGCTTTGAGACGAAGTGTCCACGGCACTGCTCAGAGCTGCCCAGCACTATGCTGCCGCGGAGTCACTGAAAAGCCACGTTGGGTATATGGTTTTGGCCTAATGACCAGTTTTTAATGTCTCATTACTGAGCAGATAGAATTTTAACCTAAATGATATCTCTACACGGCATTCTGTCTCTAAATATATGTCTTTTAAAAGGCAGCTGAGGGCTAGAATGAGTCAGTCGCATGTTTGGCCACATCAAGTCTCCCAGCCTATGGGCAGCACTGCAGGCCACAGGGCACAGAAGCAGCCCCGCTGGGATGGAGGCCCCACTGTTGACAGACCTTCCTCTTTATCTTGTTTTCACATCAGTTGCAACTCAGGTCTGTTCAGAACAAGTGTGGGTAGGGGTTCCTCCCACGCTGCCCTCCGCTAACTGTTAAAGCAAGAGGGTGCTTTCATCAGGTTGTTTTTCAGTAAAGATCAGGACGTTAGTTGGTGATTGCAATCTCTGGGGCCACATCCACGCCCACATGTCACCAGCTTGTGGTGATTAGGTGGACTGCTACTGGACATTAGGCAGATCTCAAAACATCTAAATTACATTTTCAAACTCAAATGATTGGACAGTTTTTCAAATCAATTTCTAGGAATGATAGCATGCAACTGACCAATAACATTCCAGTTGCAGTTTTCAATCCATGAAGCACTTTTACATATATGATTATTCCCATATTACAGATGAGAAAACTGAAGCTCAGAAATATTGAAAAAAAATTATGGCAAATAGTGACTGAGGCAGCTATAAACCAAACCCCGGTCTCCTCCCAGTTCTGAGTCTTCCTCTACCGTCCTGCCTCACATTTATTTCCTGTCTTTTTGTCCAAATTTAATTCTCCACTTGCTGTGTCAGCATATAGCATCTCAGGCCTTGCTATTTGGGTTAGGGTTGTGGTGCAGGGGGTGCAATACAGACATGTAAAACAATAGAGATTAACACACTGCATCGTTTACTAGTAGATCCCTAAGTTTATAGAAATTTAGAGATAACTTCAAGGAAAGCACTAGTGTTTGCTGAGCAAGCAGTCACTATGTTGGGAGCTTCCTGGGCCTGCCATGCACAAGGGCACAATTTGCACACCTCCTCCCAGCGCCTGCGTCACATGGCAGACGATGCATTGGAGCTTGGAGATACAGGGAACTCGCCCAGGTTGTGTAACAAGTAGGTGGCAGAGCCTGAATTTAAACCTGGGCTCGCCTGATTCCAAAGCTGGCCCGTCTACCCCATTCCGTGATGGGGCACCATGGCGGGATGACCGCCATGGCCTCAGCAGCACTGCCCAGTCCTCTGCCCAGCACACCCGCAGGCCTCGGTGCCAGGGGTGGGTTCTCTGTCCTATCAGATGACATCTGCCATTTCTGCAGGCAACTCTCTTCCCTCACCTATGCCCCTGAGGTCATGAGAAAGTTTTGTTGCAATTCACTACAGCCATTGAATTCTACTTCCTGTTGCTCTCCACTTTCCAGAATTCTCCATGCCCCTCATCTGGGCTTTGGCAAAAGTTGTTGACAAGTAACCTAATTGGATCCATTTGATCAGTATGATTCTTCCTATCCTATCTAATAAAGAGGAAATATGCAAATTGACCATCAGGCTGTAACAAGATGGCTGCGCCCACAGCAGAGGCTGGAATTCCATAACACAAGATGGCTGCACCCACAGCAAAGGCTGAGTTTCCATAATGAGCCTTAATGAGCTATCAGCAGGGACCTGAGGCTCTAGCACTGGGCAGGGGCAGGGGACCTGAGGCTGTGCCCTCCACCTGGTGGGACTTGGCAGGGGACCTCAGGCCATGCTCCTAGCCCCAGTGCCAGGCCAGGGGACCTCAGGCCGTGACCCCCCCCCCCCCCCCGGTGCCAGGCTGGGGGACCTCAGGCTGTGTCCCCTGCCCAGCAAGGCTTGACAGGGGACCTCAGGCCATGCCCCCACCTCAGTGTCAAGCCAGGGGACTTGAGGCTGTGCCCCCTGCCCGGTGGGCTTGACGAGGGTGGGACCAGCCTTGTCTGGATCTAGTGCGATTTCAAGCACATGTGAATGGGCAGGGGCTTGGCTCTGGTTCCCGTGGTGCACCCCAGACCCTGACAGGAGGAAGATTTTCATCTACATTTTACTAATTTTCTTTCATCTCTGACACTTCTATTATAGAGAAAAGGGCAAATAGCAATATTAAAATATTTTCCCTTTCAATGTGCACGGATTTTGTGCACCAGGCCACTAGTCTTCCAACAAGGTACATGGGATGGCTTTGGAGACTACAGAGAAGTAAGAATTGCTTCAGGCTGAGGTAGAGGAAGGTGTGCAGACACAGTGGGAACAGCGCCCACCTGCGTGCAAGCTCAGGCATGTGTTCGGCGGCCACCAGCTCCGAGGTACTGCCACCCAGGCCCGGGGCACCCTGGCTGCCATGTGCGGGGGCTCCCTGGGTTCCTGCAAAGGCCAGCACCTAAAGCCAGCTTACCAACCCAGCGTTCACACCTCCACCCGACTCTCCTTACCCCCTCACTCCCCACCCCTTTGGCAATGTTTTGCTTCTTTCTCCACTGATGCTCATTTTAACTGGAAGTTATATGTATAGATGTGTAATATATGCAAACCATCAGTTCCAAACCTCTTGGCCCCACAGGCCTCCTGACCAGGAGAGGTGGAGGGTTTCATGGGAGGGACTCTCGATGAGGTGCCTGCTCTACAGAGCTATACTATGTGACCCTCACAGCAACACTTCCCTTGCGGAGAAGACAGGCTCACGGTGGGAGGCCACGTGCTCCCGGTCCCCACAGCACTTCACAGAGCAGGAGCAGCGTCCAGCCTCTGGGGTGCATGCCCTGTCCGCTGTGCTGTGTGCCACCTGCAGCAGAGTGCTGCCTCTCAGCTCACCCGGGAGGAGCACGTGGGGCACAGTCTGGGTTTGAATCCCAGCAGCATCCTAGGTCCCCGCCATTCATTGCTCTGTGCTGCCTCCTACTCTGTAAGTAATAGCATCTGCCTTCCATAATGATTGGGAAACACAGCAGATGACAGAGTTTCCATGTTTTGTGATGTATTAAGCTCCGCATAAATGATGTTATTTGATTTTGGAAATTGATTAAGGAATTGACAATGGTACCCACAGGCCTGTGGTAGCCAATTAGGAGCTTCCAGAGGGTTCCCCGGGGCCGTCGGCTTGCATTTACACGCACCCCTAGAGCACCCTGGCCAGCCCACTGCTGCTCGCCAGTGGGAGGGCTAGGGAGCTGAGAATAAGACCAATTCTTCTCTCTGACTGGCCAGTGGATATGTCTCTGCCTCCATCTCAACCTTTCCTGACACCTTCGGCTCAAACACAGCAGGCCATCTCCCCCTCCGAGCTCCTCCGAGCTCCCAGGGCCTGTGGCCTCCCCTTAGGAGTTGTGCCACCCCCACGGTGTGTGTACCCCTGATGCTGGGAGCCCATATTCCTCAGACCTGACATGGGCTCACAAATACCAAAGTGTACACTCAACAGAGATGATCACCAAACACCCCAAGAGGAAATGTGCCATTCATTCCTCAGAAATGAACTTATTTGCTTTAAGAATGAATCCAAGTCCAACATAGTGAGGTGCAAGGAAATATTTCATCCCAGACACCGAGGCATCGGCATGGAGAGATGGGAGAGTGTAAACTAAAGATCTGTGGAAAGTGCTCGAAGGCGGGTGGGAATGTCATCATGTAGTTCACTTCTACCCCATTGACCTGTTTTCAAAGTAATTGGTCCATAAAATGCAAATATCTATCCTGAGAGAAGACCCTACATCCCTATTCTGCAGGTTTTCAGGTACTTTCTTCCTGCCCCTGATGGAATATTGTAACCTTTCCTAGTCTGTGCCTTCGTTGTTTGATGCCCTCATTCCTAATCTCTTCTCTTTGAAAAATTCTAGACACCTTGCAAGAGAATTAATTTGATTCTTCCTCCACTGGACTGCCTATGGGCCTTGTCCATATTTTGTTATGATGATAAATGATAGTCATTTGGATGAACTTTTTTCTCACTAAGCTGTGAGAAATTTCAAAATTAAGAAGGTATCTTTTTTTGTCCTTACTAAGTACAATGCCTGATAAATAAATACTAGTACCGAAGGCCTGGTGCATGAAAATTCATGCACTGGAGGGGGGTCTCTCAGCCTGGCCTGCCCCCTCTCATAGTCCAGGAGCCCTCAGGGGCAGGAGGCAATCTGGTGATCAGGGGAAGGCAACACCCCCATCACACCTCTGCTGCTGCCACTGCCAGCAGTGGAAGCCTTGCCCAGCCCTGGTTATCTGAGCCTCAGGTGGCCCTGGGTGGCTGGGCAGCCGTCATCCAAGACTTGTTTGCACCTCGGGCTGGCCCTGGGCAGCTGGGGGGCTGAGGGAACCGGGTGCTGCCATTTGTGGCTGTGGGTGCCGCCATCTTTGAGGGCGTGTCAGTCAATTAGCATATTCTCTCCTTATTGGCTGTGGGCACTGCCATCTTTGTGAGGGTGTGATGGTCAATTAGCATATTCCTTCTTTAGTAGATAGGATATATTTGTTGAACGAATGAACATCCTAAATCAGGTTGCAGTTAAAGCCTATTGACTCATTGATCTCCTTGAGTAGCAATAAATAGCTAGTATCTTATATTAAAACTAGAGGCCCGGTACATGAATTCATGCACAGGTGGGGATCCCTCAGCCTGGCTGGAGGTTGAGGCCTACCAGGGGGTGGGCCGGCCAGCCAGAGGGAGGGGCTGTGGGAGATTGGCTGTGGGAGCACACTGACCACCAGGGAACAGCTCCTGAATTGAGCATCTGGCCCCTGGTTGTCAGCGCGCATCATAGCCATTGGTCGGCCAGTCGTTCCAGTTGTTCAGTCGTAATGATCACTTAGGCTTTTATATCTATAAATTCTCATTATTGAATAGTGTGATGGGTGCCCTCTTTGACCATCTCTTCTCCTGACATCATAACAATACCAGTAGAGAACGGTGGGCCAGGAATCTGAAACCTGGGCTCTGGTTCTGACTCTGTCCCAAGTCACTTTCTCTTTGATCTCACAGGTCCTCACCATCCTCTACAGACTAGAGAGGAGAGGATGGAGAGAGGGCCCTCAGATGTGAGATGCATGACTTGTCTCTCGTGAACTTTACTAAATTATTTAAAAATTTATTTTCATTTGATTTTTGGTAACCTATTTGTACATTCAACAAATTTCATTGCCAAGTAAATAGTAACATTTACTTGTACCTCTCAAAAGACCTAGAAGCTGAGCATCTCTTTGTTTGATGGTGGTTTGAGTGCTGGTCTCAGAAGGTAGGGATCTAAGTTGTTTTTGCTTTATGTGTTCATTGATTGATTGATTGATTGATTGTTCAGTTGCCTTAGATTGAAAGAACATTCTCAGAGATTTAAGATAATGGAGAATAACCTGACTGGTGTGGCTTAGTGGTTGAGCGCTGATCTATAAACCAGTAGGTCACGGTTTGATTCCTGGTCAGGGCACATGCTGGGGTTGTGGGCTCCATCCCCAATAGGGGGTGTGCAGGAGGCAGTCGATCAATGATTTTCTCTCATCATTGATGTTTCTCTCTCTCTCTCTCTCTCAGATAAAGAAAAATACTTTAAAAAGATAATGGATGCCCTACCTGGTTTGGCTCAGTGGATCGAGTGTTGACCTGTAGACTGAAGGGTCCCATGTTTGATTCTGGTCAAGGGCACATGTTGGGATTGTGGGCTCGATCCCCAGTTGGGGGCGTGAAGAAGGCAGCTGATCATTGATTCCCTCTTATCATTGATGTTCTCTTTCCCTCCCTGCCTCTTCCTTCCTCTCTGAAATCAATAAAAATATATTTTTTTAAATAAGATGATGGAGAATAAATGATGCCACCACAAGAGTAGAAGGTAGCAGAAGTTAGAATGTCCAGGTGAATGTGCCGAAGGAGGTCAGCAGCAGCAGGAGGAAGAGGAGTGAGGGAGTGTGTTGACAGTTGACAGTGAGGGAGTGGGGGGGGGGGGGCAGTATTATCCGCCAGGCATGGTGCTGTCTTTTGCATATATTATCTCCCTCTACGTCACAGCCACTCAAGAGGGCTGCAGTCAGGTGGCAGCTGGCCCTGACACAGCACAATGGGCAGTAAGGGGGCCCCGGCAGAAGTGGTAGAGGGGGCAGCGGCTGACCCAAGCGCGCAGACTGGGGGAAGCCGGGGACAGGAGCCTGGAATGCACCTCCTTCCCCAGGGTTTGCTCTCATTCCGAGGGGAGCGGGAGGGGTGGTGGAGAGGTCAGGGGAATAGCTCACTGTCCACCTTACGTTTTCCAGGGCAATCTTAATTTTGAAATCGTTCCTTTAATTGACAAGTCATAGGCAAAACATTGATCTTGACTCTTGTTTTAGAAAATAAGGCCACCAGGAAAGGCCTGGGGTGAGGAAGTGTGGGAGCTCTGTCGCCTGAGCGCATGGTTCCTGGGAAACAAGGTCTGAGCACGGTGGACTCCACTCTGCGTGCCGGCGGGGTCCCCGCAGCCAGCCCTGACGGGGCCCCTCCACTCCCGAACGTCACTGACCGGGAAGGGGCTCAGCCTGCAGTTCAGACTCAAAATCTCCGAAGCAGATATTTCTTTTGGGAAGGAGACCCCACGCCCTGGAATTCATCATCTTTTTGGTGCTTTGTGTTTAAGAAAAAGGAGTGGTAATTGAATCCCATTCAAAACTCCATCTCCTTCCTTCCTCCTTCCTTGCCACTCTCTGGGTCGGCGTGCCCCACAAAGGTCACCAGCCCGAGTGGTGGGCAGCTCCCAGACACAGGCAGGGGAGAGCCGAGCTCAGCCCCGGGTGGCTTGGCTAGAGGTCTGAGTGGCCGGTGAAGAAGGCCGGGCACCGGACCACTCAGTGCCTCGTGAGGACCCACACAAGCAGGAGCACACGGCCTGCGATTCTCCTGAGCCAGCTCGGCCTTGGCCTCCGCACCCCCTCCTGCGCTCTCGACACGGATGCGTGTGGGCAGCGAGCGGAGTTTCCTGACAGGAGTGGTTTTCTGTGTCGACACCGTGAGGACAAGGAAGGAAAACAAAGCATCGCAAAGCTGACAAGCACCCAAGGTGATTCTGTCCCTTTGTCACCGCACACAACAGTGCCCCGTGCCAGGAGAGACAATGCCTGGCAGAGCAGCCACCTGGGCAGGGGCCTGCAGCTCCCCTGGGTGGAAGCCAAGTTGGAAGTTGTGACAATTTTTCTTCTGTTCTTTCTTTTTTCCCTCTCCCTGCATTGCTGTTCATCATCAAGTAATTCAGGCCATTTGGGGAAAAACAGTTCTCTGAAAATGAGGGAGTGATTTGCAGCATCTGTGACTTCCTTTTTAATGAGTCTGCTCCTCTCAGAGCAGCAGCGAGTGCCGCGTCAGCAGCGGGCTGTGCCGTGCGTCTGCAGGCGCTGGCGATGAGCTGATGTGCTCCGTACAGATGCAAATGGAATGGCAACCAGATGCCACATTGTCCTCACGACCCTCTGGAGGGCAGTGGCTGATCTCAAGCTCTGGGGTGAGGAGGTGGGGGGTCAGCTAACTTTCCTGAGGACCTGCCGTGGGCGTGCACCCCCAGGGTGGGCTTGGAAGCTTCTCCAGAGAGGGGGTCCTGTGACAGGGACTTTCCCGGGAGCCTGGATGGACCTAAAAGCTCTCCTGCCTCCTTCCCTGCGCCCAGCACAGCGGCTCAGTTGGCTCCCATTTTTGCTTTCTCCAGCCTGGCTGCGCGCCAGGAGGGTGGCCAGGGGGAGCTGTGCCCTCCCCAGAGGGTGCCCTGGTTCCAAGACCTAGTGCTGGCGGCCAGGGGAGCAGTCGGGGGGTTCACAGGTCTCTTCCTACCCATGGTGCTAACAAAACAAACAAAACAGCCCCTGAAACATGTAAAGCTCCGTGGCTCCAGCGCAGCTTCTTAAAAGCAGCTGTTTGCAGGGAAAATGGGGGTTTTTCTCCCGGATGCCTGAGCAGCGGCGATGCGGGGACGTGCACTGCTGAGCGGAGGCCGGAAAGTTGACTGGATGCTCATCTCCATCTCAGAAGCGCCTCCTTTCTGAGCTTCATCATCAGAATTTGGAGACTGTGCTGTGCCAGCCTTCCAGGCTTCTGTGGTTCTCCTTAGGCTGTGCGACTGGTCAGGCCGCTGTCCTCTGGCCCTCATCAGGCCGGGCAGCGGAGCCCCGGTGGGTGCCCCTTGGGCACGGGGCCAGCGCCGGCATGCAGGGAGGCCTGGGTGTGGGAATGAAGGTCTCTGCTGGGCCGTGGCACCGAGTGGACGCGCATAGAAGCACGGAGAAAGGCTGCCCGCGAGGTGCGGATCTGCAGGGCGGAAGCCCTTGGGAAGGAATGTCCGGTGAAGATGGAGGACAGAGCGCGTTGGCCTCCAGGGGGGGTGTGTTATTTGTCGAATGAGATAAGCTGGTTAGCAAATACAAATACACATCCTACGTTTTCTGAGAGCCATGCCTGAGTTCTTGCTTAGAGCTTTTCAGAGAATCATATTATTTTGTTTGGGGGATTGTAGAGACTTTCTCCCAAATGTGCCGCCTGCCGAGACCGCCCGGGAGTTTAAAGAAAAGCAGCGCATGGACATGCAGAGTGTGCTCTGAGGGTCCCGTGCTGCCAGCGTGGCGAGCCTGAGGCCGGGGGTCCGCACTGTTTCTGAGCTGCCCCAGCGATGCAGCCAGCGTGGAGAGCTGCTCTGTACCTCCCTTTCGATGCTGGGATCCATCAGAAACCACTGGCCGGCTGGTCAGCTCACAGACCTGTCCTGAAGCCTGGGTACCACGCTCTGGAATCAAGCACCAAGGACACTGCCAACCCCCTGCCCCCCAACACACACACACACACACACACACACACCCCTTGGGGCGGGCCTTAAGGGTATCCGTCCTTGATGGGAGCAGCCGATGGGCCAAGTCTGGGTCCCCGCCTGGGTGTGGTCTGGCAGGAAGCTGAAGAGAACACTGCCCGCAGGCTCCCCGCTGCTGGATGCCAGGGAAGAGCCAATGACACGGGCCCACAGCAGCCCCTCAGCGCCCAGAGGGCTGCTACCGAGAGCAAGAGACTGAACTCCGTCCTTGGGGATCTTCCACCTTCCAGGGCCGTCCATGCTGTCTGGACGTTTGGTGATTAGAAAGTTCTTCATAAATCTGCTTTGAAACTGCTCCCAATGGCCCTTAGTTTCAAGTCTTTTCCGAAATCCCAGCTAAACATATTGGTGAGGCATTTCAGCGCAGCCTCTGGCTCCTCTTCCACCTGAGGTGACGTCTGAAGCAGCGAGAGGCAGACCACTCCCGGGCTGTCCAGAGCAGTGCGGGAAGCGGAGAAGCCAGGGCAGCCTGTCAGGGTGTGTGGCCGTGCTTGTTACCCACGGCCCGTGGTTTCCTCACCAGTAGTACCAGAGGCACTGATGGGCAGATAATTAAGTTAAAACACCTTATAGTTGCTACCTCTGTCCAGCCTTGTGTGCAGGCAAGCAGTGCCCAGGCATGGAGGTAGCAGTGCCAGGCGTGGGGGGGGGGGCGGGGAGGAGGGAAGCAAAGCAGTGCCCAGGCACGGGCGCAGGGAGAGTGTAGCTCCAGTGGATGACCAGGCAGACTGCTTGGAGCCGGGTCCCATCACCACCCGCATGATTGTTTGCAGATCACAGGGCCTCTCCTGCCGGCCTGTGAAGCAGGGTGTGCGTGCAGGGGCAGCACTGAAGGCTGAGGAGCTCAGTGCCACAGGCTCACGTAGCGCTCGGTACACAGAGCATGTCTGGTCGCTGTTGGTTGGCAGGCCGGGGGACTCCTGGCTGTGTGGGGGAGGGCTGCCTCTCAGAGCAGTGTCCGCTGCCAGGGCCCCGGAGGGGGGACTGAGGCAGCTGTGCTGTGGCCAGCAGAGCAGCCAGGAAGCTGGCTCCCCAGGCCCTGCGATGGCGGAGCCACAGGAGTCTGTTCCCCACCAGTCGCCAGCAAGACAAGAGCTTGTGAGAAACACTGACCAGCAAGTCCAGTGCTCTCCTCTCACTGCTGTCCCCACCTCTCAACGCACACACAGACACACCTGGGGATTTTTCAAAATGAAACCCAAACATCCCACAAAAGTCTCAGAGAGCACTGCCGGCCCTGCAGCCCCAAGGAGACATTTGGGGGTCCGGAGCCCATCCACAGTCCCGGGCAGTTTGCTCGGACCCTGGCTCCGGGCTTCCTTCTGATGGCCGCTCTCTGAGGAGGCGGGTCAGGAGCTCCGCTGGGTAAGATGCCTGTCTGTGCACCAGGCCCAGCTTTCAGCACCGAGGGTGTCGGACCCGGTGGGAGGGGCGTACCGGTTTGCAGAGGCTGGAGGGGAGGAAAGGCCCCCTCCCCACGCAGGCTCTGGGCCTGCGGCTCTGACCTCACATCTGCGGGTCACAGGAGGATCCGGTCACTGCTGCCTCTCTCCTCTCCCTCCTCCCCAGGCACTGGGACGCCTGCCTGGTGTCCCCTGGCCCAGCAGAGGACACGGCATAACAAGCTGGGGAGGACCTGCCCCGTGTGTGGGACCCTGGCTGCTCCTCCTGAGTTTCCCTCTGGGCTTCCTCTGGCTGCTCTGTGAGGAACACCCCCCCCCCCCCCCATCCCTGTCCCCAGGCCCCAAAGTAAGCCGCACACACAGCCAGATGCCGGGAGGCCCAGAGACAGGGAGCGGCTCCTCCTTCCCCTGGCAGTGCCAGGAGCTGCCCCTGGAGAGGGGATCCTGCCCTGCAGGTCTCCCCCCCCCCCCAACACACACACACACACAACAACCCCATGGAGCCAAAGTGCTGGAGCCCTGTGAGATGGTCTGGGAGGACCTGGGGGTGGGCTGAGGGTCTCCTCGCCCGCACGCATGTTTCCTGAACCGTATGTACTAGGCATGGCCATGGCTACAGATCAATAGGGGAGAAACACTGCACTCAGCACAGGCTTGTGGATGCCAGGTCTCAGGGGCTGGGGGCCGGGTGGTGTACTTAGCTTCTCCACGACTCTGCTCAGGGCCCCTTGGAGACCATGCTTCCTCTGCTGTCTCCCCTCTCACCCCCCCCCCCCCCCATGTCGCCACAGGGGCCTCTGCTGACCCCGAGGTTCTCGTTCTCCAGAGCTGCTGTGACTGTTAGTGACAGCTCTGTAAGGAGAAGTCACAGGGGGTCTGGCCTGGTCAACCACCAGCAAATGATTTCCTGTTTCCTTCCCCTCCCCTCACGGCCCAGCCCAGGAACACCAGGGTGGCAATTGCTTGATAAGAAAGAATTCAACTGTAAGTGGGTTTCTCACCCCAGTTCTCAGCACCTCCCAGAGGCAGGTGCTAAGCACCTGGTCAATTCAGAGGGAGCTGCTTTTCTTATTCCCAAACCACGAGGCACAGAGGTGGCTGGGGAGGCTGGGGAGGCCGGAGGCCTGGGGCTGCGGGAGGCCCAGGCTCTGTGTCCGATGGACTCGGTTTGGGTTCCAGCTCCGTCACGTTCAGCCACAGCTGCTTCCCTTTCAGCAGCGCCCGTGACCTCGCCGGTGGGGTAGTTCACTTGCCTCGTGGGCCTGTGACGCATGCAAAAGCAAATGCCATGGAGCTCATCAGCCCCTCGAGAGCAGTGCTTTTCATTTTAAAGGGAACAAAATGGAATAAGAATATTTTTATTACAGCAACAGAGGGATAACAGAGGGGCAGAGATTGTCACTTATGTGCAAGCCTCATGTCACCGGAAGGATGAGGACGTATGTCAGGATTCATATCAGCATGTGGGTGATGGTCTGCCTTCGCCTTGCTGCTCCCACATGACACAAACCTCTGAGGGGCTTGTGCAGCAGAACTGCGCCCTGCATTTCCGACGTGCAGGCGCTGTCCTAGGACTCTCACAGCCATGCCCGTCTTACCCCTCAATCCATCCTGCTGGGCGGGTGTCCTCACAACTGTCCATCGTACAGATGGGCTAACGACACAGAGAAGTGAAGGGTAACTGCCCAAGACCACCGGCCCATAACTGGAGGGCGAGCCAGAAAATCAGCGCTCCTCTAAGCTTTCCCTCCCCCTCCCTGGTCGGGTTGAGCCTGCAAGCTGGGCACGTGCCCTGATGGGAACCAAACTGTGACCTCCTGGTTCCTAGGTTGACGGTCAACCACTGAGCCAGGCAGTCTGGGCGCTTGCATTTCTTTATTGTCATTTCTCTCCTTGAGAATATTAAGCTGTTGAGGGTGAAGATTCTTGTATGTTTTGTTCACTGTTTTATTCTCAGGCCAGACGATGCCTGGCATCTGGCAGAAGTTCAGTGAATAGTTATTAAAAGAATGAATGATTCTGCTCAGTTTCTCAGCAGGTTCTGAGCAACCTGCCAAGCTTGGTGGAACTCTGTTCACTTAGCGCAGTGACTCTTCCACCGCGCCGCTGGGGTAAGAGTGGGAGCACGGGGGCTGGGAAGGCTACGAGATCTTTTTTGCCTTAAACCCCCTTTCTGCCTTAAATTTCTTTCCCCCCTGATGGTATTTGCTATACCAGGATTTCAGCACCAGCTCCGAGCTTGCCTAAGGGTATATCACGGGGATGAACTTGCCTGAGGATTAAATGATTCTTAAAACAGTTTTCCTGAAAGAATCCTGTTGTAACACCCTCCCTTTAAAAGTCCTCAATCCAGACGCCTGTGCTGTGGGCGTTCTCAGATGCATTATTTGAAGTTATTTCCAGTGGCGTGTGGGTGGGAGGTGGGTGCTACACTTGTTACTTGGCAGTTTTGAAAAGCCTTCCGGATCTCCTTCCTCTCTACCCCAGAGTGTGCTCACCATGACCTTTCTTTTCAGAGTCACTGCACATAGTCTAGGCTCTGCTGCTTGCTGGCGGGCCTCAGGCACGCCCCTGCACCGCCATCTCTTAGTGACCAAAATAGGAACAGACCGCTCCGGCCTTCTGGGGTGTCTCTTAGGAGAGGGCGTTGCTGGTTCTTAGGGAGTCAGAAGCGATACTTGTCCTATAGAGGACACTTGTTTTCAACGAGCCAGTTCACAGACCTGCTCCATGTTGGGGGCTCAGTGGGCCAGCGTGATACTGTTGGAGCACAAAAGCATTCACTGTGCCTGCATGACTGTCCACGTTTTGCAGCCCTTCACACCCGTTTTCTCACTGGAGGCCTCTCATAGTAGACAGTTATCTCCACATTTGACAGAGGAAAGCCCGGGGGAGGGGAGCTGCGCTCCTGGTAGATGGGCCGGTCACCCAATGTCTCCTGGCAGCGGTGGCTGCCCCTTGGTATTGGGGCGTGTCCCCCCGGCTCCCTGCCCTGCAGGAGCTGAGGTTCCTTCTCGGATCCATCACGGTTGTCCTTCATTGCAGGCGTCCATGTCTAACTTGCACATCCTGCTTCTGTTGCTAGGCCGGGAGAGAAGGAATGTCCTTGTCTGTAGTCTGGGCCTGTTCTTTCCCTGGAGAATGCTCAGAGGCAGGAGGTGCCGTCCGTGTTTCCACGGAGAGCGGCCGCCTGAGTTCTGGGTCCCCCGGAGGAGTTGGGTTCTTCTCTGGGGATCCCCTATGGAGCCCCATCCCTTCCAACTCCTCCACTGGAAGTCAGGCTGCCCTGCAGGGCACCTGTGACCTAATCCCTGGCATTGGTTTCACCACAGATGTGCAGCGATGCCAGCATTTGTAAAGCAGACTAGAATTACTGGACTCTTTTTCCGGAGATGCTAATTTAGTAGTTTTGAGAAAAACCCAGAAATCTGTATGTTTTTTCCATCTTGATGAATTTGACAATGAGCCCGGCTTAAAAATCACTATCTAGGTTGCAGGCCCTTTTGTCTGTAATGTTCCATTTGTTCCCCACAACACACGAGAAGGCTGTTACCCTCAATTGCAGATGTGGCTCAAATCAAGTACGTAACTTATTCTGAGTCTCTAAGTCAGGGGATTGGAGCCAGACTTCCAGCCCAGGCCTTTGTTCCAAGCCTGAGTCCCTTCCCCCCATAGCCTTCCTCCCGGCTCACCCCGGCTCTCAGCTCCCTGGGGTGTTGTTTCTCTTCCTACTCTGGTTGTACATCAGCATTCTCCTCACCAGGCCCAGCTCCTTCTCCAGGGGCAGCTTCGCGTAGCTTGGAGAAGACGTGGAAATACAGGAGGAGGCATTTCGACTGACCTCTGGGTCAGAGAGCTCGGCCTACCCGGCAGCAATGACGGCCAGGCCAGACTCGCTGCAGGGGCACAGCCTGGTGAGCAGTGCAGGGCCCACGACCGGCTGTGCCCCAACCAGACTTTCAGCCCCGTTCTGAAGAGCACAGGCAGACACGCCTGCCCCCGGGTGGGAGGGTCAGTGGGAAATCTTCCTCTTTCTGTGCCCATGGTGTTGGGAGTTATATCATCGTGAAGAGACCTCACAATCTTAAGTCCTTGTGATGAGAAGGGTGCGGTGTGGCCTGGGCAGGGAACTCTGAGTGGTTTTTCTGGTGCTTGTCGCGTGAAGATGCCAGCGTGACCACATAACTAGAAGGCAGAGCTCCTTGGTCCGCAGGCCCTGGGCCCGGGAGCCCCTGAAGTGGAAACATGGTATTGACTTTGGAGGGTGCCCTCCTCAGTGCAGACCCTGGGTGGTGGCTGCTCTTAGGATTTCAGAAACTGGAACTTGGGGGCCTTAGGAATGGGAAGCAGACTACCTGGATTCAGAATCTGGCTGTGCCACTTAACAGGCTGGTAATTTATGTCATGATGACTCAGTTTCCTCATCCGTAAGATGGTGATCACACAGGTACCTGCTGCGCAGGGCTGCGGGAGGACTAGGTGAGTTGGGGGTGGGGTGCTTGGGAGGGAGGCAGGCACCTCGCCGGAGCCCGGTGCGGTGTTCACTGCAAAGGTGTCTTTCTGTTCCGAGCAAACTGCGGCGGCATGCAGAGCAGCCATGGCCCAGCGTGCGGGGCTCACCGTTAGCCGGGAACAGAAAGTGTGTTGTGGGAAGCACGGCAGCAGAGGAGCAGCCAGATTGCCATGGAGCAGACCAGCGGCTGGCTGTGCGGCTGGGCGGGCGGGTGGCTTCCTTGCGGGGACAGAGGCACCGCCTCGTAGGGCAGCAGGATCAGCAGGTGGAGCAGGAGTTCCAGGTGGAGGCAGCAGCAGGCGCAGGGCCCCGGCCTGTGGGAGCTCGGGCGTGTGCAGGAGATGACAGGAACGTGCGGGGAAGGCGAGGCATCAGAAACAGTGGCCGGGCTGCTGGAGGGTGGTGAGTGCCCTCGGGAGGAGGACGGGAGGAGTGCTGCGGGTCTGGCCTTCCCCTGGAGGAAGAGCTCTGGGAGTTCACGTTCATGTTTTAATAAGATCAGCCTGGCTGCTTTCGGGAGCAAACCGACTGAACGACTGGAGTCTCCCACCCTCGTTACTGTGAGTGTGGGTCACCCACCCTTTCTCAGCGGGCTCAGCACCAGCTGTGGCCAGCGGGCACGGGCTGGAGAACCTGGAGCCCCTGCGCCCAGGCCCGGGGGAGGCCTGCGGGTGGCCGGCTCCTGTTTGGCCTGTGGGCCCGTGGCCTTGTGATCTCGTCCACCTCCGGTGTAGATGAGGCGTCTGCCCAAGAGGACGCTGGGGCCAGTGCTCGTTCTGTCTGCCTGTGGAATGTGTTTGTACTTAATTTCATTATTAAGAGGCAGAGCCCTCACAATTCAAAAAGCAAAGTGATAGGAAAAGGAATACATTCCATATCTCGCTCCTGCACATGCTCCCTCCCTTGCCCCATTCCTGCCACAGGAAACCTCTCTTGATGGTGTCTTGGGTATCCTTCCAGCATTTATTTATGCAAATAGGAGGAAAGATGAGTTTGGATTCTTCCTGTGCCCATTTCTTATGTAAAAAAACACGGGCACTTTAAAAATTTGCCGAAACTGGTTTGGCTCAGTGGATAGAGCGTCGGCCTGCAGCCTGAAAGGTCCCGGGTTTGATTCCGGTCAATGGCATGTACCTTGGTTGTGGGCACATCCCCAGGGCGGGGTGTGCAGGAGGCAGCTGACGGATGATTCTCTCTCATCGATGTTTCTGACTCTCTGTCCCTCTCTCTTCCTCTCTGTGAAAAGTTAATAAAATATGTTAAAAAAATATAAAGCATCTCTCCTCAGGCAGCATATCAACAAGCTCTTTGAAAAATAAAAACCGCACTCTGAGGGACATCCGACTAGTCCGCTGTCCCTTCTGGAGTGGAAGAAGAGTAGAAGCTTTGGTGCCACTTCTCTGCTCCATAACATACAGACAAGGTTCCGCCCAGCCCCACTCCGTGTGGGAAGCTACAAGGACTCTCCCGTTCACAACTGCTCTGCGCCCCCTCGTGTGGGGGGGTGTCACGTGGCCGTCTGCATGGTTTCCAGTGACATCGCCTCCTGCTCACTGGCCCCAGGACCTATTGAAAAAGCAAAATTAAACTCTAATTGTTCACAGGTTGTTGGGTCTTTCCTTCCCTCCAGCTTTTCCCCTTAAAACTTACGCGCCATAGCATGTAGTCCCCACCCCTGCTGGGGCCGCAGAGTCCCCTGCCTGCACTCCTGGCTCTCAGTGCTCCGTGTGGGATCTGCTGCAAAGATTTCTATTCATTCCACACGTGCCGAGCCACACAGAGGCCTACGACCCCGCTCACACCCAGAGTGAAGCAGCGCTGGTGTACAGAGACCTCACAGCTTCCCGCCTTCACGGCCACGGGAAGGTCCTGCCCTCCTCAGGGGTTGGGGGAGCAGGAAGGCAGTGGTCTGGACTAGATGCCCTCGGGGTCTCTTCAGTGACCTCAGAGGCTGCCTGGCCAGCGTCCCCTCCGCACGGAGGCCTCTGAGCTGCGCGCCAGGGGAAAAGGGCCATGATGCTGCTGACAGAACCACAGATCCCAGGTCATCTTCCAAAGGGACTAGGGTTTTATTTTATTGGAATGTTTCCCGGAAGTATTCTCTGGGGCAGGATGTTTATGTCGGTTCTCAGGTAGAGAGGGCGCAAGGCCATTGTCTCAGAAATGGACTTGGGGATGGGGACCTTAATTTTGGGTCATGATTCAAAGCACTGCCAGTGCCAGCTTCATGAATACAAGAAATCTCTCTGCCACCCAAGGACCCAGAGGGACCTTGAGCAGTCAGCGGGCTAGCTGGTGTTTCCTTCCCCACGCTGAGGGCTCACCCCTCACCCAGAGCGAGTCCAGACGGCAAGCCCCCGCCCCCTCGGTGGTTTAGCCCGCGGTGAAGAGGAAGCGCGCTGTCCGGTGGGCCCTGGCTTCAGGCTGCGAGGACTCTGAGCTTACTACGGAGCCTCGGCGTGCCCCGTGCCCCTTTCCGGAGCACCGGCCCTGGCAGGGCAGGGGCTGCTTGGGAGAGGCACTTCCTTTTGGATAGGACCACTCCCCGGGTTCCTGTTGGAGCAGATGGGCATCAGCTTGGGAATCAGGGCTCGCAGACATGGGGCCAGCCGCCCCCTAGCTCTCTCCTGGGTCTGAGGCTTGAAGACCAGTGACTTCTGTTACAATTAGAGCTTTTGTCCCCCACGGACAGCTCCTGATAAGCATGAACCTCTCGGGAGGGTTGGAGCCCTGGTCTAGGCCAGGGTCAGGCTCATTGCGAATACTCAACCATTTGCTGTTGGATTAGGTGCTTCATTCACTAACACTGAGTGCCAAATATGGACTAAAAACAGGTAGTGCCAAAATAAAATGCAGCCGCTCTCTCTATAGAGCTTATGATGTAGGAGGAGAGGTGTCTGTGTCCTGCAGCATCTCTCGTGTGGGAGCGTGGTGGCCACGTGGTGGCTGAGTTAGAATGATAGGGTGCTGGGGCCGCAGAGTCTCCCTTCTGAAGTGAAGGAGCCGATTGACACCATAATCAATAAAGAAATTTAAATTAAAAAAAAAAGGAAGCTGATTGGTGAGAGACTGGTGTTCAAGGCTAAGCAGTCAGGCCAGAGAGAGATGGGTCTGCAGTCCCTGCTTTCAGCTCCGTGCAGCACCTCATACGCTTGCTTTTGGCCTTTAACTAGAAAGATCAAATCCTGAAAAGCATAGGCAGTACCAGGGAGGGCAGGAGCTCACTCTCACCACCCACAGCCACTCTCAGTGACCTAAATCCTGTCAGTGCTGCAGCTCTGGGCGCTGGCTCTCAGACACGGGCTGCAGAGAGAACGACTGGAAAGCAGCGGGACCCAGCTGCCCACGGCTCCCAGCAGCCTCGCCCTCAGAGGCCAGCCTCTCCAGCTGGCTTGCCTTCTGATCGTGCGGCTCTGGGCAGCTGCGATGCAGGATGGGTTTCAGGAGGAGGTGTGTGAGAGGTTCTGGTTCTTAAACCACATGAAGACCTTTCCATCCTGCTACAGGAAGTCCAGGGCCCTGGCTCAAACAGATGTAAAAAGACATTTTTGAGACACTCAGGGAACAATGGATGTGGACCTGATATTCAGTGATATTAAAGAGTGGTCATAAATGTGTGATAGGGTACTGTTAGTCATCAGTTGGAGAAGCACAATGATGTTAAATACATGAGGACGAAGAATGTGGAGTGAGATGTTACTCTGTCTGGGATTTGCTTTAAAATATTTATTCCAGAAAAAAAAAAAAAAGTTGAGGAATAGATAAACAAGTTGATAAAACATTGATCCTTGTAATTACTGAAGCTGGGCCACGAATTGGGAGGTGGGCTGTCACACCAGGCGCTTTGCTTGTCTGTGTTTGAAAACTTTCAGCATAAAATTAATAAAACACACACACATATTTTATTGATTTTTACAGAGGTAAGAGAGAGGGATAGAGAGCTAGAAACATCAATGAGAGAAACATCAACCAGCTGCCTCCTGCACACCCCCTACTGGGGATGTGCCCGCAACCAATGTACATGCTCTTGACTGGAATCAAACCCGGGACCCTTCAGTACGCAGACCGATGCTTTATCCACTGAGCCAAACCGGTTTCAGCCAGCATAAAAGTTTTAAAAAATAGGTCCATGGCCACCAGTGAGCCTTCCTGTTGGTGCTGGCAGACCAGCCAGGCCGCTGCAGGCCCCAGGGGAATTGGCTTGAACTCCTAGTTATCTTGGAGATGCATGGAAGGACTGGAACACCTCCTTTATGTTATTTATTTTCTCTTTGCAGTTGATGTACATTATTATACTAGCTTCAGATGTCCAGCATAGCGATTAGGCATTTATAGGGTGGGGAAAAAGTAGGTTTACAGTTGTGAGCTTGTGAAACACAGAGTTTATTCTTATATTATAATTTATTAATTACTGTATTATTTTTCCATAGGAACAACTGTAAACCTACTTTTGTTCCACCCTGTATTTAATTTACAAAGTAATCACCCAATAAACTAGTACCCATCTGACACCATACATACTTATTGCAATACTATTGACTATATTCCTTATGCTGTACTTTACATCCTCATGACTGTTTTGTAACTGGCAATTTATAAATCTCAGTCCCATCCTCTTTACACTCATCCCCCAAGCCCCTCCCATCTGGTGACCATCAGTTTGTTCTCTGTATCTGTGGGTTGGTTTCTGTCTTGTTTATTCACTTGAGATGGAAGTTCCTGTACCATCCTGCTCTTCTGATCTTCCTGTGGCCATGCCCTCCATGCAAAGTACAGAGTCCTTAAGTGGATGGAGACATACTTACCTAGATCCTGTGTAACCTCCCCCCCCCCCCCCCCCACACACACACACACTAGGTATTGGGGATCCAAGTGATGAGGAGACTATGTCCAGTGCCCCTTTACTCCCCCGCTTCCTACCCCCCCACCCAGGCGTGGTGGGGCAGGCCACAGGGAGAGGGGTCGGGCTGCCGTGCTGTCTCTTTCCAAGCTGCCTCGCTCTCTCATGGGACGCCAAGGAGTCTGGGAAATTTAACCAGGCCTTTGGGAAGGTAGCTTTGTCAACTGGGAGGATAAAACCCATTTCATTTGCCAGTTTGTTCACTTGACTTGTTACTTGTGAACCTGCAGACACTGGGTGTGTGGGCCTTCCTTTATACTCTTGCCCATTTTAGGTGTCTGTGTCCTAATTGCTCCTGGCTGGACTTCACTTCACCACCAGGTGAGCGGAGGTCGGCCCGTGGTGCGGCCTGCAGCGTGTGAAGTCCCGGGGCGGCACCCTGGCCCGGGTTTATAATGGAGGGGAAATCGCGGATGGCCTTCCGCCCGCCACTCACTCCCAACAAGCCTCCATTCCCTACGCTCACAAGCTTTTTTAAAATAGCCCTCACGTGGGGTGGCTTGTGGAGTGAGATGGGCCTGGCAGTGTTCTGGGCTCCATTCAACAGTTATTATCCTTAAGACTCAAAAAGCTATTCTTTAAATTATAGTTTCTCAAAATGGCTCCTCCTCTTCAAATAGTGTCTGAATTCTATCTTCCCTCCCTCTCTCCTTTCTTCCCTCAATGAGACGATTTCATTTCCCCAATGTGCTATGTTGGCATTCCTGATTTACAGGGGTACACCTGTCACTACACCCATCACTACACCCATCACTACACCTACATAATATCAAAGAGAAGTGTAAAGGCCTTTGGGGTATTCCAACTCAGTGCCTCCCACCTGCGTTGGGGATGTGATTGGCCTTCTCGTGCTGGATAGGAAGTGAGGAAGCACCACAGCTCTGAGCTCTGTGGCGTGAGTGGAGGGTTGGTGAACAGTGACTCCACACAAACAAAAAACATGCAACCTTAGCAGCTTCCCACTCAACCCATCTCAAGTCCCAATTAAATTTTAATCCAAATCATCACGAATGCAAAGTGCTTTCTTCAAGCTCCATTACTTCCAGGCTCCCGGTCCGAGTTTAAGCGCATCAGGGAAAGATGCCTGGCATTGACCGGGTAAAGGGATTGTCTTTGGAAAGAGGAGTCTTAACATCCTCAAGTGTGCCTACGATTAGTCACTGGAAACATCCCAGCCATCCAGGTGCTTGTTTATGCAGCTCGGGCATCTTGCCACTGAAGCTCGGCCCAAGTCAAGTTTCACCTTGGCAAGCCTTGCCATTCACATGCTTGGCTCTTGTCTTTAACTGGGTGTCGACAGACGGAATCTCCTTTTCACAATCCTCCTCCCTTCAGCTGTGCAGCATTCATACTGTTACCTCACAGAAGCGCACTGAGTGGCTCGTGGTAGTCTTCGGGGAGGGAAACTGGTTATGATGCAGTGCTTCGCTTAAAGACGCCGGTGTATATAAGCAGGCGATCACAGTGATGAGAAGCGTGTATGACGAAGCGTGTACAGAAACCTAAGGACACAGGGGTAGTGTCCTCCACCTGGGAGAACTGGGAGGTGTCAGAGGAGGTGACATTTGACTTGAATCTTAAATGATGCAGGGGAACAGGGACAGCTGATGCAGCAGCTGAGATTTAATGTCAAGTCTTTTGTTCTTCATGAGCCCAGAAAGAGGGATGGAGCTTTGCCTAAAGGTCTGCTAGAGGCCTTGCCCAGTGACAGTGAAGAGAGAAAGAACTGGAAAGTGTTTAGAATGCAGAGCCTGGGCAGACAGGGATTGCCAAGGAAAAACGGAAGGGCTCAAGGGTGACCCCGCCCTTTCGCTTGGGTGATATTCATGGCCCTACCAGTTGTTGAGGCTTCCAGGATGCCCCTGGGTTGGGAACCAGCTGTCCAGAAAGGCCAGGGACAGGGTCAGCACACTGCTCTTTGGCTCAGCTCCGCCTCCTGAAGATAAGGCCTCTCCACATGCAAAGCCCACTGCAGCCTCCACGGTGATTCACATCTTGAAATAACTCCTCACCGAGCGAGTATTCTAAGACACAGCTTTCATCAAGAAGTTTCCCTTATAAGTGTACTGATTGTGGGAAGCTGTTCAGTCACAGGTGTTCCCTCACTACACAGAGAGTTCACATGGGAGAAAAGCCTTCCAAATGCAGTGAATGTGATGGTCAATTTGAATGTGGAAAATCATTTAGTCAGAGTTATCACCTCTTAAGCCATAAGAGGGTTCACACTGGGGAAAAGCCATATCAATGTAGTGATTGTCAAAGCCCTTACCTCATTGAACACTTCAAAGTTCACACTTCAGAAAGACCATATGAGTGTAGTGATTGTGGGAAGTCATTTAGGCAAATTTCCACTCTCATAGAGCACCAGTTCACACTGGAGAAAAGCCTTATGAATGTAGTGAATGTGGGAAATCATTTAGGCACAACTCTGCTTTCACAAAGTAGAAGGAATAATCATTTTCTTCTCATCAGACATACTGGTCTTACAGAATTATGATGAGTTCAATTCTCTCTTTTTCAGCCCTATCTTAAAAAAAACAACAAAAAAACAGGAACAGACTGAGGAATCCCAGAAGGAAGAGGGAGGGAAGGCAGGAAGAGATTAACCAAAGAACGAACATGAATATATGCAGTGCCCATGGACACAGACGTGGTGGTGAAGGACAGGGGTGGTGGGAACCGGTAGAAGGGGGCAATGGGAGGAAAAGAGGACCATCTGTAGTATTCTCAGCTATACACTGAGTGGCCAGATTATTATGACCACCTGACGTTTGTAGGCAGATTAGCCGTACACTGCATCCTATGGGATATGGAAGCTGAAGGCCTGTTTGAGCACCTTTGCTGTCTGCAGTTACCAAGATAAAATGTCTCCAATTCGCACAGGAATACAAGGATTGGACAGTTGAGCATTGGAAAAAAGTCATGTGTCCAATGAACCACATTTCCAGTTGCATCATGCAGATGGCAGAGTGGGAATTTCGAGGAAACAACATGAAAACATGCATCCCACATGCATGAGTACAACCCTTCAAGCTGGTGGGGGCAGTGTTATGGTTTGGGGTATGTTTTTCTGGCATGATGTGGGCCCTTTAATTCATGTGGAGCAATGTCTGAATAGCACAACATACCTAAGTAGTGTTGCTGATCAAGTTCATCCTATCATGTTGATGGCGTATCCCAATAGAGATAGCTTCTTCCAACAAGACAATGCGCCATGCCATGGTGCTCGTATTGTGCAGGAGTGGTCTCAGGAACATGAGGGGTACTTTACCTTGCTTAGGTGGACCCACAATCACCAGATCTCAATCCAATTGATCATTTGTGGGACAAAGTTAAAAGCCATCAGGCAGCTGGTTCCACAACCATCAAATCTCACAGAACTGGACAGTGCTATCCATGAGGCATGGCCTCAGATTCCCTGCGTCACCTGTCAACATCTCATGGAGTCAATGCCAAGAAGAATTGCCGCAGTATCGAAGGCAAAAGGTGTCCCAACGAAGTACTGATGGGTGGTCATAATAATCTGGCCACTCAGTATGTGTGTGTGTGTGTGTGTGTGTGTGTGTGTGTGTGTATGTGTATATATACATACACATACACATCTGTGTCCATGGGCACTGCATATATTTAAAGAGCCATCAGTGAAAATTGAGGTTAAAAGAAAACCCCTTTATCTGCCCAAACGTTTCCCTCTGCATTTTCAGATCTGTCTTTTCTGGCAGGCACTGCTCTATGGCTTCCATATCGCACTTTTTTTTTTTAACCTTCCTGTTTCCCATCAAGCTTTACATAAACTCATTTGGTCATTGTTGAGCTGTTCAGGAGGGGCCTTTCCCTTTGTGGAGCCAGCACTTCTTCTGCTCTTTCTGAGTCACTGCCCACGCAGGTCACAATTATTGCCAATGTTTTGACAACCTTCAATTATTTGCACTTAGGGAGTTGAATAGAGAAGGGGAACTGCATCAATTATCAGCAAAATAACATTACAGCAATGACATAGATAATAACCTTAAGATCTTGTTTTTGGCACACCAAACTGTGTTAATTCCCAATTCTTATGTGAATTGTAGATGTGCAACACAATTTGGTTGGGTAGCCCATCAATGTGTGGGTGACAGAAAGCTAGTGTAATACGACTCTTCTCTAACAAGAACAGATCATCACAAAGAGAGGCTAAATATACAATCTTCTAGTTAAGGAAAGAAACAAAAGCCTAGACAGACAGGAAGGCCTATCCCACCATCCTGACTCCAAAGACTAGACTGCATTCCTTTATTTAATCAACATTTATTGAACACCTAGTGTATGATAGGCTCCAGAGATTCAGAGAAGCAGAGGACATTGCCCTCTCTTCTTGGGTTCAGTAAAAGAAAACACAGCTTGACAGATCTCCAAACAGATGGGCGAGTCCCGGTGGGGCACTGTATGGGGGAGACACAGAGGAGAATGGGGAGACGTGTATGGGCGGAGACGGGAGGAGTTCCAGGCAGAGGGCCCAGCATGTGCAAAGACTACGAAGGAAGGACTGTCCTAAGGGAGAGAGAGTTTGGGTTTTTGGGGTGTAGGGGTGAGAGGGGAAATGACAGGGTGGAGCGTAGGAAGGTGAGTTTAGGCACCATGAGGGAGTACTTTGGATGCCAAGTGGGAAAGATTTATCCTGCAGGTAATGGAGTCTCTGAAGGCTCAAGTAGAAGTAATATGGCCAAATATGAGTTCTAGAATAATGACTGACAGCATTGTGGATGGTATATGAAAGGGACAAAGACTGGGGCAGTAGTCAGCAAATTGTGGCTCTCAAGCCTCATGCTTCTCTTTGGCCCCTTGAGTGTGGCTCTTCCACAAAATACCACGTGTGGGCAAGCAGTGGTATCGAAACTTCGTGGCCCATGCACAAAACAGTGCGATCGAAACTTCGTGGCCCATGCACAAAAGTCGGTTTTCGGCCCTCCAAAGAAGTTTCAATCATTGTACTGTTGATATTTGGCTCTGTTGACTAATGAGTTTGCCGACCACTGAACTAGGGGAACCAGAATAGGAACGCCAGGTGAGAGATGAAGATCTGGGATAGAGGAGGTGCAGACGGAGCAGCGAAGGCAGCCGGCCACATTAGGATGCTTTGGTGCCCAATAGAGGAAGGGGTGTGAGAAAGATGGGGAGGTTGAGAATGGTTCCTCATCAACAGATTTCAATGTCATGGCCATTTAAAAAATGTGTAGATAAGCATGTCTCACAGCTAACACACAGTTCCTGCTGTTTGTCCCACTCCATCTCTGTTCAGAAAAGGCCGTGCATCCTTCGTGCTTAGGAGACATCCTTGACTCTTTTAGGCCTTTTAGGATTTATAATGTGTAAGGTTTAGGCTTAGGCTGTTTCCTCTTTAAGCCAGTGAACAACATTGTCGTTGTGCTAGGAGATGAGTCATGCAGAATGGAGACCTAGACTTTTTCCTCAAGAAGAGCATAAGCGAATGGAGGAGGAAGTTAAAACATCTGCTAGCCAAGGCAGGATGCAAGCCAGAGGGCCTGGAGGCGCGGAGAGGAGCAGGGAGGCAGCGGCTCACAGGGGTCACTGGGACGTGACCGTGAGCAGCTGTCCCGTGGGGGATGGAGGAATGCTCCCGAAGATACAAGCTGTGTTCACATGCAGTTGTGAGAAAGTGTAGCATGTTACCATCCACAAGAAACAGAAGGAAATCTGTCATGACGAGGGCAAATAGAGAAGAGGGCGTGGCCCAAAATTAGGCTAGGAGGCCCAGAAAATAGAACCTACTGCCTGGTTAGCCATGCATAGGTTTTGGGATTTTATCCTAAGGCAGTGGTTCTCAACCTTCCTAACACCGCGACCCCTTTAATATGGCTCCTCATGTGGTGGTGACCCCCAACCATAAAATTATTTTCATTGCTACTTCATAATGTAATTTTGCTACTGTTATGGATCATAATGTAAATATCTGTGTTTTCCGATGGTTTTAGGTGATCCTGCTAGCGGTTCTAAACCTGCAACCTGTGGGTCAGGACCATGGGAAAACACAGATATTTACATTATGATTCCTAACAGTAGCAAAATTGCAGTTTACGAAGTAGCAATGAAAATAATTTTGTGGTTGGGGGTCACCACCACATGAGGAGCTGTATTAAAGGGGTGGCGGCGTTAGGAAGGTTGAGAACCACTGTTCTAAGGGAAGCAGGAAGCTGTTGAGGGTTTAAGCAGAACAGCAGTGTGATTATTGCTTACTTAGAGACTAAATTGGAAAGGGCGGGACTGGAAGCAGTGGATCTGTTTGAAAACGGTTATATAGTCACAGAGAGAAGTGACAGTGGCTTAGCACGGAGGGGAGATGGCAGGTAGGAGAGAAAGGGGTGGAAGGAGTGAAGGCATACTCGGACAGGTCTCAGAGTTGGGTCTGAGACGAGAGAGAGGCAGGGGAAGTCAAGGGTTGACCTTAAGTTCCTAACTTAGGAAACTAAAAGGATGGTGTGTCGCCGAAACTGGTCCGGCTCAGTGGATAGAGCGTCTGAAGCCGGGGCGTCTGGCCTGAGAAGAACCCGCCATCCGTCACCCGAGGGTCGGGATGCTGGTGGTGCTCGCTGAGAGCTTAGGTGTGCCTGCAGGGTGCTAAGTGCGTTAGGTTCTGTGTGTGTGTGTTTTATTCACAGAACAACCGTATGAGGCAGGTCCTAATATTATTCCATTCTACTCAGGAGGTGGCTGAAGCTTAGAGAGGCTGAGGGACTGTCCCATGATCACAGTGATGCAGCTGTGATTTGAACATACGCTATCTGATCCAGCACCCTGGGCTCTGTACCAGTCCATGAGCTGGGTGCTGGGCTCTGGGCGCTGGCCATGGCACAGAGGACAAGGGACGGCAAAGGCGGGGGTGTGGGGAGCATTAAGAACAACTCTGAGATACTGAACATTAATGCGGGGTTAGTGTTACCGGGAAACCCCTGGGTGGGCTCAGGCTGCCTGTCGCTGTGTCTGTTAGTGAAGGGGGGTTGAATCATATTAGGCGCTTTTTGAGAAGGCTAGCCAACCAAGAAGATGCTTACAAGCATCAATCCTGCCTTTCCGCAAGGCGCAGGGTTACACAGGGAAGGGGCTGGGGTGAGGAGTGCAGCTGTGTGCAGGCCTGGGGGTCTGAGGACCTCAGCTATTGTAATTAGTCATCAGGCGATGAGATGATGTGGATGAGATGATGTTTCGACTCCTGGTGGATCATCTGACTGCTTATCGGTTCTGCTTGTTGGATTCACAGCTGAGTCACTTCCTCAATCGCTTCGCACAGGCCTTGAAAAGGAAACTTTGAGAAAACGTAACCCCCATTCGTACATAAGAAACGTAACCCCCTCTGCACATACGTATATGTATTCTAATATTTAAAATAAAATGATGGCTTTTCAGCTGAAGTCAGGTTCTCTACTAGATTAGAAGTCCCCCCCTATTGGTCCCCCCTCTGATTAGATTGATTGATATATATTGACCTTATACTACACTAGATTTTATTTTGAAATTTATTATATTACTGTAGTACTACTAATTTTGCCCCTGCTACATGTGATTAACCCTTTTAAGTCTGGTGACTGGAAAAGAACCAAACAAATTAGTTTACTTTAGATTCATTTACCTAATTAGACTTATTATTCGGTCTGTCTGTAATTTCCTTTTAAGATTTCTCTTCACAACCCTTCTATGACTTTCATAAACCTTTCCCTTCAAAATGCATCTCTATGCCTCATGCTTTCTATTAAGTACTCCTACTCCAATACCCTTTCTTCCTGTAATATCCCTTTCTTTATGCCCCTCCTCACCATTTTTACTTCCTCAACTGTAATTCTTTACAGACCCTCTGCAACTTGCACGTACCTTCTGCAGTTTGCCTGGTGCCTCTCAGTTTGTTAATTAATTCACTTTCTTTTTCCTTCATTTTTATACCTTATGTCTTCTATTTCCCTGGAACCATAAATCCTCTCTAATTAGTTAGAATTAAGAGCCCACAGGCTCTCCACTGTGGCTGCAGAGCAGAGGGAGTGTGAGAAGCGCACCTCAGGCCATTTCTCCTCCAGTGGACTCCTCCTCCTCCTCTGGGTCTGACTGCCCACCACACCCCCTCAAGGATGTCGGCTCTGAATTCTTTCAGGGAAAAGGCTTTGGATCCCTAACTGCTTCCTGCTGATGGGGTCAGAGGTTTCTCTCGGAGCCAGAGACCCTTGCTCTCTGTCAGAGGGACGCGGAGGCCTGGGCACAGGCGGGGGCAGTGGTGCCCGAGGTGGCGCTGCCTCGAGGGAGTGGGGCTTGTCACCTGGAGGAGACAAACTGTGTTAGAAAACTTAGTCTGTTGGGCACTAACCCAGGAACAGAGGACAGGCGGCACAGGCGAGCGGGTTAGACAGCTCTGAGGTACTGAACACCGATGCGGGGAGAGCCAATAGATGTTTGTGTTTTATAAAATTTAATTGTGCTACTTTTGAAGTGAAATAGAGCCCGTTATTTAGACATGTTTTTCAGCAGAAGGCCTACATGGAAGATAATAATTGTGTAAATGAGACAGGAGGGTTAGGAGGAGAAATCTAACTGAAAACCCAATGGTTCTTAGGAACTTTAAGTCCTGGTCACTTGAAAAATGCACACTGATACTTAACTTGATTTTCAGTCATCAGAGTAAATCCCAATAACGTAAACCCTGATAATAACATAAACCCCAACAAAGTAAAAGCACTTCTAAGTCAGTCATTGTTTTCACCTTGAAAACGAGGCGGCTTATTTTCTATTAAAAATTAAGTGATGTAGACTGGCTTAAACCTTCGTGTATTTTAAAGACTGAAGTTGTTATGTAATTTAGATTTCTATAGGAACAGAAAAAAAATTCTTCAATTTACTTACAGTTCATAGAACATTTTTTGTTTGTTTCTGTTTTTCTTCTCACTGGAGGACATTTTTTCCATTTTTTTTTTTTTTTTTTTTTTTTTTTAAGAGAGTAGAAGGGAAGAATGGAAGAGGAAGGAGAAAGAGAGAGCGAGGGGGGAAGAGGAGACAGAGAGACATCAATATGAAAGAGACACATCCACCGGTTGCCTTCTGCCTGGCCCTGACTGGGGATAGGGATCGAGCCTGCAGGTACACACTCTTGACTGGAAATCTAACCCGAGACCCTTTGATGCATGTCCGATGCTCTAACCACTGAGCAACAGTGGCCAGAGCTCATAGAACATTTTCATGTTCTGCTTTTTTCCCCCTAAGTGAGTTTTAAGAATTATTTGATTTTTGTGAAAATATATTCATGAAGCGTTTCAAAAAGCAAAAAGAAACCCCAAAAACAAAAATGTAAATTAACCACAAAAATAGCCCATGTGCTGCTTGTTTAGTGATAAAGCATCATTTGGGTTCATGTCAGAACGTAGCTGGTGAGCATAACCTGAGGTCAGATTTGCTTCAAGTCCATCCCTGTGAAATGAGTCAGTTCATGTGGTGGTTCCTCGCTCCCCACACCCGGGCTGGGGCTGCTTGAGCATCCACCCTCTGCCTCTTGGCTGGCCCCCTGGCCTATTTGGATTGAGTCCCATGGTGCTTTGCTCGGAAAAGCAGACCCACAGCAAGGAGCCCAGCTGCTCCCCTCCGCAGGGCCCTCGCGAGGCCCATTCCCACCTCGGTGGCCGGGTTACTAGGGCCTCTTCTCGAGCCAGCAGCCCTGTGTCCCTCCCGTGGCTCCTGCTTCCTGGAAGCTTTTGCTGAGCAAGGAAAGCAGCCAGGCCGCCAGCTGTGCTAGGACAGTGCTTCCGGGCCCACTGCGGGGCCTCCTCACAGCCGGGGCTCGCTCACCGTGAGCCCCCCAGAACCCTGCCCTCCCGAGAAACAGCAGGGACCGCGCATGGCGGAGGGGTGGAGTCCAAGGTCACCTCAGCCTCTGCTTTCTCACTGCCCTCAGCGGGACTCCACCGGTCACAGTCTCTGACCTCAGGGGCCTTTGAACCCTGGACGGGTCAGAAGAGGCATTTCAGAACTGGGCGGGACCTGGGGAGGAGGAGCTTTGGACAGTGTTTCAGAGGAGAAGCCAAGCGAGCCAAGAAGAACAAGGAATTCTCTCTCGCTCTGCCCGGAAGATCTGCAGGAAGGAAGATCCCAGGGCCTCCCCAGACCGAAGCCACCCCCTTCGTGGCCTCGATGCCCGTTTTCTAGTCCAGCTGTGAGGGGCGGGCAGCCTGCAGGAGGGGACCCTGAGGAAGAGCGGTGGGACCGAGGTGCCAGCCTGCAGGAGCCCCGTCTGGCGTGGTTTTCTGTTCTCTCTCCCCCTC
Organism: Pipistrellus hanaki; assembly: GCF_964339955.1. Lineage (NCBI taxonomy): Eukaryota > Metazoa > Chordata > Mammalia > Chiroptera > Vespertilionidae > Pipistrellus > Pipistrellus hanaki. Next base: position 23,955,021 of record NC_140521.1, read on the forward strand.
CAGCCTCAGAGCACTGTCCCTGGGCTGCTGCTCCTGCGCTGGTTTGGGGAGCCACCTGCTGACACCCCTTCTCCAGAGACCCTTTGTCAGTCACCAATGGAGTGCAGAGGGAGCGTGTGGCTTGCCCTCTGCCAGCTCTTCTCAAGGTCACTGCTGCGCGGAAACGTTTTTAATAATCTCTGAGAGAGAGAGAGAGAGAGGGAGAGAGAGAGAGAGAGACCCAGAAATGTCATTCACCTCCAGCCACGTCCTCTCACAAGGCTTCCCCTCAGGCTTTCTCATTAAATGGCGGGATTCAGCCCCAATTACTCGGACAATTAAAGTACAAAGGATCTCCCCCCGCCTCCGTGCCAGGTGCCTCCGTGCCAGGCCAGCAGCCGCTTTCGGTGTGCGGTCTGGTGAGTGTGCACGCGGTGCCAGAGGAGGCGCCGTGCCAGAACAGGCCCTGGCCTGGCCTGTGCCTGCCCTTCGGTCTCCTCTCCTCTCAGGGCCTCAGTGGCCTCAGCGTCTGCGCTGCTGCTCTGATGGACCTGCTCATCTCGGACACCCACGTCCAGCCGGGGCCGTGTGAGAGGGATGCTCCTGGAAGCGGGGTGACAGCATCTGCTCGCAGCCCAGTCACCTCGCTCTCAGCTGCCTCGTCTGCTAAGGGGGTACACCCCCACGGGAGTGAAAGGGGACACTGGTTGTGCACTTTGTGACGTGCATGGTGCTCACAGGTTGCTGTTACAGAGCATTGTGCCACAGGGGGGCTTGGGACACACACAGAACAGAAGGGGTGTGACTGAGCCAGCAGCTGAGGACCGGTCAGGGCTCAGGACCGGTCAGGGAGGGAGCTCGAGCAATAGCCCCTGAGGCTCCTCTGAAGAGCTGGTTTCTGGGAGCGGGGGCTCCACAGGGCGGGCAGGAAGGGCAGAGCTCGCTCCCTCCCTCCCTCCCTCCCTCCCTCCCGGCGAGCCCCTGCCAGGAGGGACAGCAGCAGGCTGATGGGGCCATCTTCAGCGCCCCCTGCCAGCTGTACAGCCAGGACCAGGCTGCCAGTGGCCTGGGCAGGATGGCTGCTGGGAGAAAGCTGGAGAGGGGGTGCTGGCGCTGGGGGCGGGGGAGGGGGTGGCCTGGCGCTGCAGCCAGACCTGCCGGGAGGGATCCGGCTTGCACCTGGCCCTTCACACTGCTCTCCTCCCCTCTCTGGCTTCCTGTTTTGAAGCCACTGAGAGATGGAAAATGTGAGTGGTGTCACCGTAATGGCTCAGGCTGTGGATGAGGGTGTGAGAGGCCTGGCTGCGTGAGAGTGTGCAGGATGAATGTGTGAGCTTGTATTGTGTGTTAGATCATGTATGTGTGCATGTGAGCATGTGTGAGGGTGTAATCATGTGTGACGGTGAGGGTGCGTTGTGTATGTGAGTGTGAGCATGTATGTGCAGGAGCTGTGAGTGTGTGGGACCGAGCAAGCTGGGGTGTGCGGGCCAGGCGCTGAGGCAGCCTTTTCAGGGGCCTGTGGGGGGTGGGGGGGCAGGAGTTGCACCCTCCTCCTCCCAAGTTTCCTCCCCGACCCCTCCCCTCCCTGCCCCCCCCCTGCCAACCCCGCTCCCCCCCCACCGCCCCCCCCGCCCCAGGAGGCAGCTGGAGGAGCAGGCTACGTTGTAGGGGAGCTGCAGGGCCTGCCAGCTCGAGAGCTCATCTCTCAGGTGTGGACAGGTCTTTTTTTCAGGCTTTAAAACAGAAATAACTTTTTACCAAAAGCGGCTTCCTCAGGACCCATGTCATAGCCGCGCTCGAAAGGCAGGAGGTGTGGCTGGTTCCTTTCTGCAGCCCCAGAACCTCCAAGGGCTCCTGCAGGCAGCAGAGGCCCAGCTCCTTCAGCAAGTGGGAGGGGAGCTGCTGATACCGGAGGCTCAGGCTCCAGCATGGGCCGGTGGGAGCCGGGCCCGGGCTCCCGCCCTCCTGCAGGCGCCGCCCGCGGTGTCACAGACAGGTGCTGGGAAGGGCATGAGTGCGGATGCTCTCACAGCTCCGCCTGTGGCTTTCGGCGAGGCTCTGCTTTGCCGGCTGTCACAGAAGGAAGGCCATCATCACCCACAGCCTGGAGAACAGTACCGACCCCTGTCTTTTGGAATAGAATCTCCCCTAGTGAGGAAAGGTACCTGAGGGAGGTTTCCCTCCTACATGCTCTCCACCACCGTGGCCACTGTGGTGCTCGCTCTCGGTCCTCCCACCTTTCCCCTCGCACCTCCTGCCCCTTCTCCCTGCTTGTCTGGGTGACAACACTCGGCTTCTCGTGCCTCAGGGCGCGGCTCAGATGCCGCCCGCCGTGTGGCCGAGTTCAGGCTTCTGCTGGCGACCCACCTGGACCCAAAAGGACCAGGAGCGGAGCGGGCATGTCCAGACGTTGTGATTATTGCCCCAGATTTGTGCTTGTCTCAGCGCAGCTCCCTGCGGCCAGTGACTGTGTTTTGTCTGTGGCTGGATTTCCCCGAGCCTCGCACAGCCCTTCTCCGGTGCCCGGCACCCCCGGTGGGTGAGAGGACGGTGAGAGGTGCTCCTCAGCCTCTGCAGGCCAGCCAGGCTGAGCTGTGCAGACCGAGGACACCGTCTTCCTCATCAGCTCAAATGGCACCTCCTTTCCCCGAAGAATTCTCCTCTTTGGGTCCAAACTACTGAACCCAGAGCGGCGGCTGCAGGACCCCGCTGTGCTGCAGAGCAGGGAGAGCAGGATGGGGTCAGGCGGAGCGGGACTGTCACAGAGCCCCTGCCAGTGCCCCTCCAGGCTGGAGTGAAGCAGCGCGAGGCCGGGGCCATGAGAGGAAGGGCTGGGCACGGGGGCTCGGCACGGGGCCTGCCTGCGGCGGGCTTTGCATTGCAGCGGGCATGGTGGGTGTGACTTCTGCTCTGGCCTCTGGCATCAGACCCACTGAGGATTCTGCATGACCTCCCGCCCTCCCTTGCAGGGCACCCCCAGAGGGCCTGCTTGGCCCAGAGGGCTCCAGGCTGCCTGCAGCTGGTACCAGTACTACAGCCCCAAACCAGTACTGCACCTGGTACCTCTTCTTTTGAATCCCTCATTACCTCCTAAGGTTAAACAAACAGCCCACTTCCTGCCTGGCGTGTGGAAGCCAGGAGAACCCACAGGGAACTCACAGGCAGGGGTGTCGGAGGTCCCTGTAGGCCCTTTCATTTCCCACGATGCCAGGAAGTTCAGGGACTTGCCCAGGTCTCACGTGACGGGGGATGGAACCTGGCTTCACCGCCAGTGCGTCCCTGTTCCGGACGCACGCAGACACCGGTGGGAGGAGGCCTGGGCGGAGCGGGAGTAGACACATCCCAGGGACTCGAAGCCAGCCGCACACCAGCTCATCATGGCCATAACCAAGTCCTTTCCTTGTCTGAGCTCGCTGCTGGTCTGTAAAATGGAGAAGTCAGAGCACGTGTCTCTTCGCCTTCACCCTCCAATGGTGCCGGGTTCGCATGGGTTTCAGTGGAGCACATTGGAGGCAGCACATATGTGCCGTCAGCTCAGTGCTCAGGCCCAGGAGCCCGCAGCCTCTGTCTCTGTCTGCTCACCAGCTTTCCATGGAGCAGCTCAGATAACCCAGAGGGAATCGGCCTTTTGACTTGACCTCTGGAAAAGGCCTGAACATTTTATAGTTTTTTTTTTTTTTTTTTTTTTTAAGGAAAGTGAGGATCAGGTTTCGGTCATGCGAGGCATGGAGGGCCACTTGGAGTGATGGTCTGGCACCAAAGGGCTTTGTCCAGCGGGTCCGGAGGCCCAGAAAAGCTCCCCATGGCCACGAGAGGCGTCACAGAGCAGGACGTGCCCTCAGCTCTGACCCAGCTCCAGGGCGGCCTCCCCTCCTGTCCCGAGGGCGGCCCTCTCCGCGGAGGGGAAGCAGGGCCAGAGGAAATGGTTCACTGAGGACCCTCTGAGCTGGGGACAGTCAGCTTGGCCTTTGTCAACTTGGCTCAAGGTCCTACAATCCTAGGACTGGATTTACATTTAGAAAAAAAGAAACCAGGCCAGAGAGCTCTTGAAAATCTCACAGCGAAAGATGACCCGTCTCACAGGGAACTTGAGTGTCATGTGCGTTGGCTTTCTCACTTGCTGGCCATCAGATGACCCGCTTCCTGGGGTTCGGAGCTTATTACAGACATTGTTTGTATCCAGACCCTCAGAGCCCCCCGCCCCTGGAGAGGGTGCCGGTCACAGGAATTGGACAGAAGGAATCGAGCTGGGTTTCAGGCATAAGCGTGCCGGGCGTTGGCCCAGAGGGCTCAGACCGCTGGGCCGGGCGCCTGCATGTGGCAGTGAGAAGGGCTGTGTGAAACGCCCCCGCTTTTGGCCTGGAAAGCCACTCAGCAGTTACCCGGAGCTGAGCCAGGCCCCCTGTGCACTCTCCTCCCTGCACTCCCCGCTGCGTCCCGTCTGTTTCCCAGTCCAGTACCTCGGTCTCAGGTGAGCCCCTATTAGCAGACTCCCCTTCCTTCATCCTCAGGGTTACAGCTGGCCCCCAGAGGCTGCCATGCCTCAGAGGGGAGGCCCACGGTAGGCCAGGAATGCCCAGGGGAGAGGCAGGAGGTAGGTCTGGGACGCGGGTGTGTGTGTGTGTGTGTGTGTGTGTGTGTGTGTGTGTGTAGGAGGTAGGGCCTGGGTCACCCGGGGCGAGGAGGCCTGGTGCAGGAGATCACTCTGGCAGAGGGAGCTTAGCGCTGCCTCTCCACGCTGCTCCTGGGAGGGGGGGGGGCGGTCTTAAGGCTCCCAGCACATTGGCCTTCCTGGAGTCAGGAAGGGGTGCTAGGAGGGGTGCACAGACACCCTTGGGAACGCGCCTGGGACAAGGGGGAGGCGGGTGGGAGGAGAGAGGGGCGGCAGCCACCAGCCTCTGGGTGCGTCCAAGGAGCCGCACAGCAGCAGCCTGTGGCCTCGGGACCCAACTGTTGTGGGAAGAGCTGGCCCTCAGCTCCACCACGCTGGCCGCGGCTGCTCCTGCGCAGCATGGGAACTGAAGTGAGAGGCCGACCTCTGTTGTGAAACCTGTGGGTGTTCTCTGTTGCATCGGAACCATGTGCTGTCAGCAGATCCTGGCGTCGCAGGCTCGGCTCAGGGACAGGCTGGCAGGGAGGGCATCGGTGGGCGTCTTATAGCCTGGATACTCCAGGCGGTGGGGCAGCACACAATCAGGTGTGTGTTCTGTCCGTCACATGACCCCAGTCACCACCTTCCTGCCGTTTCCTGAGTCTGAGGGCAAGGGCCCCTGAGATAGAAGGGCTGTACGCTCTCAGAAGGCCATTTTTTAAAAAGAAGAAAAAAGCCACTCTGAGGGAGCACCCTCAGGGTCCCCGGAGCCCGGAGCCGGGCCCAGGAAGGGGCCAGCCTGCGGGAGTCGGCTGCGGCAAAGGCAGCCGGAGGTCGGGGGCCTCCCCCGTCCCGGGTGCTTGGTGCAGTCCCGTTTATTAAACAGAAAGCGCCCGTGAAAGAGGAAGCAGTAAGTCACCTCAGGAAGCCGCCTGACTGCTCAGTAGCACAGCCTGTGGAACCCCGGGGCCCTCAGCTGCAGCACGTGCCCTTGAGGACTCAGTGGAGAGCGGGTTACAGAGGGTTTCACGCAGGGAAAGGGGTGGGGAGACAGGCCTGGCCAGCTCGCAGCTGGTACTTCCTTATGCCATTTCTCATGCCAGGCAGGGCAGTGCATCAGCCTCCTCTCAGGCAGGGGCGGAGCCAGAGAGGGGTCGTTTCAGGAAGCCTGCAGCTTCATTCTGTCTGACTCTAGGTCTGTGTCCTGGTCACTCTCACCATGAATCCCCTAAGTCAAGTTCACCCGGTGGCAGGAATGAGCTGAGGAGGAGTTCACACTGAAGGCCTGGGATCAGCTGTTTCCATTGATTCTGGACTGGTCCTTCCATCTCCCTCAGAGAAGGCCTGTCTCACTCCTTAACTCTGAGGTTATTCACCAGCTCATCGGGCCGCACAATGTTATCGTCCCGTCCGTTTCCCCTTTCCTGAAAAGCTGGTGCATGCCCCCCATCCTATATTAAAAGCCTAGGTGGCGCCATGCCCTTGCCCAACACCCTTGTGTGACATCATCACAAGATGGCTGCCGCAAGATGGCTGGTAGAGAAGGGTAGTTGTGGGTGATCAGGCTGGAAGGGGAAGGTAACTGGGGGCCACCAGGCTGGCAGGGGAGGGCAGTTGGAGGTGACCAGGTCTTCAGGGCAGGACAGCTGGGGGCGACCAGGCCAGCAGGGGAGGGCAGTTGGGGACCATCAGGCCAGCAGGGGAGGACAGGTGGGAGTGATTAGGCTGGCAGGGGAGGGTAGTTAGGGGTGATTAGGCTGGCAGGGGAGCAGTTATGTGTAAATCAGGCTGGCAGGGGAGCAGTTAGGGGGCGATCATGCTGGCAGGCAGGAGATTGGTTAGGATCCAGATTGTGAGAGGGATGTCCGAGTGCCGGGCCTAAACTGGCAGTCGGACAGCCCCCGAGGGTTCCCAGATTGGAGAGGATGCAGGCTGGGTTGAGGGACACCCCCTCCTCTGTGCACGAATTTCGTGCACTGGGCCTATAGTTAATCAGTATTAGAACTTAGTGACTTAAAACACATACATTTGTATTACATGTAACATTATTATACTTAAAATTGTTTTTCTTGAAATATTAATGTTTATTGCATGTAACATATTTAAAATCGTTTTTCTTCAAAAAAATCAGAAAAAACGAACAAACAAACAAAAAACACCTACATTTGTATTCTAATGGTTTCAGGAGGCCAGGAATCCAGGCTCAGCTGGGTCTCTCCTCGGTCAGCTTGCAGTCAGCTCTGGCTTCTCCCCTGGAGACTCAGCGAGGCTCCCTGGATGCTCCCTGGAGAGGCCACAGACGTGGTGCTGGAGCTCAGGGCCAGCTCTTCAAAAGACAGTGAGGTCCCGAGGCCACATGGCTGCTGCCAGGTGGCTCCTTGGGCTGCTCAGAGCACACGGCTTCAGGCAGGAGCGTGCATCGCTCAGAGCCTCGTGTTTGCAACAGTGAGTCACAGGTCCAGCCCGTCGCCTCCGCCTTCTCCTGCAGGACAGAGCCACATTGGTGCTGCCTGCGTTCCGGGGAGGGCACACAGAGGAGTGAATGCCAGGAGGTGGCATTTCTAGGGTGTCATTTAGGGCCTGTCTGCCACACTGGCTGTACCTTTAACATATTCATAAGGTTCACTTTGAAAAGTTTTAGCACCGTGCTTGCTTTGGCAGCACATACACTAAAATCGGGATGATACAGAGATTAGCACGGCCCCTGCGCAAGGATGACATGCAAATTCGTGAGGAGTTCCATATTTTTATAAAAGGAGAAACAATAAAGAGATAAATGACAAAAAAAGTTTTAACACCTACTATGTGCCAAATACTATGCCAGCAATTCTGGCTAAGAAAGTGTCTGCTTGAAGTGGCTCCCAGCGGCTGTGAAGACAGGTCATGTGACAGGACGTGGACGGTGCCGGGAGGCAGGCACAGGGCATGGCCGGGGCCCAGGCCAGGCAGGCACAGCTCTCCCAAGGAGACACAACTGTTAAAGGCGGGAAGAAGCCCGGTCCCTGGGGGTGCAGTTGGCCCTGCAGGAGAAGGAACAGATGGAAGAAAGGTTTTGAGTGGAGACAGGAGCCAAGGAACAAAATGCTGGGAGCTGAAGAGGAGGCGGGAAGGAGTCTACGGCGCTGGCCCCGAGAGCTTACAGACGGGAGGGGCGCCTGTCCTGAGCCAGGATGGCAGCGAGTGTCTAAGGGAGCCAGCCCCTTTACTCTAAATGGCACGCATGTAACTAGGCCCAGCATTCTTTTTTCTGGTTTGGGTTTTTGTCTCCATGGAAATCTCTTGAAGTAAGTGGCCAGCAGCTTGGATTTGACCTTGAGACTACTTGCTTCGTAGAATTTGCTGCAGTTACAGCCTTCAAAGGTCTACCCACTCCTCCTTGATAACCATCCTCCCGGGAAAGAGCTCTCAGTTAATTCTTCAAACACAGGACTCACTCTCACTCGCCGCACACTCTCACAGGTGTTCCCTGGAGGCGGGGGTCTGGCGGCCCCAGGAAGGTGGGGACCTGGGTTTGGAATCAGGCCTGGAGTCAGACCCGGTGTGATCTCAGCACAGCCACTGCGAGCAGTACCCCGTGCACCGGAGCCGCGTGTTTGAGCGTTCCACACATCAGTGTCATCGTGCGGAACAGGCGGCACTGTGTTGGTTTAAAAATTAAATAAGATGGTGCCTGTCAATCCAGAGCACATAGTATGCATTCCATCAATGTTGGCTTCTTCTCTTTCCAACGGCTGTTTGTCAGAGTGGCCCTCTAACGACTTCCCTTCAGGGCAGGGACTGCCTCTTCTGTCTTCATAGTCACAGCCCTTCATCCAGCGTCTGGCAACAGTGGACACAAAGGAACTTGTTTATGGAACACGCGGACACTGCCACGAGTTGAGTGAGAAAGCAGGGAGGTCATGTTTGGTAGCAAGTTTCCAGGGATGCGTGTTGTGGCACTTGACCTCTCTGTGGTCCAGAAACGCGGCCACGAAGGACACGCGGCCAGTGGCTATGCTCACACATCAATGCTGTGTCGTCTTCCCATTGCGGGGCCTGGCCAAGCTCTGCACTCCCTCTCAGCCTCACTGTCCTCACATGTTCAGGAGGGAAATGATGGCACCTGCCTTTCAGGGGAGGACTGAATGAGAGCAAACATAATATAAAAGTATAATATGCTGATTAGACTGGACATCCTTTTGGACAACTTTCAGGATGAAGCTGGGCTATGAGGGAAGCCTGGGTCCCCGGTGCCAGAGGGAAGCCGGTGCCAGCAGCGGGGGGAAGGAAGCCTGCTCTTGCATGAATTTTGTGCATTCTGGTCTATATATAAAAGGCTAATATGCAAAGTGTCCCTTCAGGAGTTCAACCAGGAGACCAGGAGTTTGATTGCTCGCTATGATGTGCACTGACCACCAGGGGGCAGCATGGAGAGAAGAAAGGCCCTGGCCAGCAGCTGGAAGGCCCCAATTGGCCTTGATTGCCGGCCAGGCTTAGCGACCCTACCTGTGCAGGAATTAGTTTGTATTTAAAATGTTTAGTACAGTGCCACCCTTCTCAGCACATGTTTAGCTAATACATCACATATGCACGCAGGTACATGTTAGCTAATACATCACGTATGCACAGGTACAGACGGTGACAGTGGTGTGCTGGGTCAGGTGCTTTCCTCTGACCCACACAGGCTGTGAGTCAGTCGCTCAGGCAGCTTTGGGCTGAAACATTGCAGAAGGACTAACAACATCTGTGTTTAGGGACTTTGGGCTGGCTGTAGCGGTTTAGTGAGGAAGGAGATGGGAATTAGAAGAGGAAAAGCTTAGTCTCTGCAACATGAAATGACGCCTCGTCTTCCCCTGTTTCTCCCAGGCCCTCCGGTGGGGCTGAGGGGCTGTTCCCTCTCTGGATTTTATTTTATTTTATTTTATTTATTTATTTATTTTTAATTTAATTTAATTTTTTAATTTATTTATTTTTTAAAATCAATCTTTATTGTTCATATTATTACAAAGGTTCCTCATTTCTTCCTCCCTCCACCAGGTTCCCACCCCACCCTCTGCCCCCTCCCCATCCCCCATTGTCCTCATCCATAGGTGCACAGTTTATGTTCAGTCTCTTCCTCCCTCCCTTTCCCCGATAGTAAATCCCTTTTCAGATAGTAAATCTGTTACTTAGCATTTTCTCATATCAATAATACCTCCACATGCCCAATGATACACTTCACACAAAAGACATTTTCAAATAGGTCAACCAGCCTCATCCAGGCCCCACCCAAGGCACTCACAGATCAACACCCCAGCGCTATACTAACTCAACACATCCAGATCTAAGCCTTCATCACTTGATTCAGCAGACCCTCAAGTTCCCGCAAAAGTTTCCAGCCATGTCTGAGAGGCAGCCGTGGGCAGGTACAGGCGAGGAGCAAGCTGTTTCGGGCCTGGCTGCTCCGGGCCTGGCCTCTGTTGCTCTGGTTCGTTCCACAACCAGCTGCTCCGGGTCTGGTCACTGCCGCTCCCGACCTAGTTGCTCTGGACTTGGCTGTTGCTGCTACAGGCCTGGCCGCACCCGACCCGGCTGCTCTGGGACCGGTTGCTCCGGTCCCGGCCGCTCCGGGCCTGGCCGCTCCCAGCCTGTCAGCCGCTGCTCCGGGCCTGGCTGCTCCCAGCCTGGCAGCCACTGCTCCTGGCCTGGCCACACCAGACCCGGCTGCTCCGGGCCTGGCCGCTCCCAGCCTGGCAGCCGCTGCTCCGGGCCTGGCCGCACCAGACCCGGCTGCTCCGGGCCTGGCCGCTCCCAGCCTGGCAGCCGCTGCTCCGGGCCTGGCCGCTCCCAGCCTGGCAGCCGCTGCTCCTGGCCTGGCCACTCCCAGCCTGGCAGCCACTGCTCCTGGCCTGGCCGCACCAGACCCGGCTGCTCCGGGCCTGGCCGCTCCCAGCCTGGCAGCTGCTGCTCCGGACCTGGCCGCTCCCAGCCTGGCAGCCGCTGCTCCTGGCCTGGCTGCACCAGACCCGGCTGCTCTGGGCCTGGCCGCTCCCAGCCTGGCAGCCGCTGCTCCGGGCCTGGCCACACCAGACCCGGCTGCTCCGGACCTGGCTGCTCCCAGCCTGGCAGCTGCTGCTCCGGGCCTGGCCGCTCCTAGTCTGGCAGCCGCTGCTCCAGGCCTGGCCACACTAGACCCAGCTGCTCCGGGCCTGGCCGCTCCCAGCCTGGCCGCCGCTGCTCCGGGCCTGGCCGCACCCGACCCGGCTGCTCCGAGCCTGGCCGCTCCCAGCCTGGATGCTCCGTGCTTGGCTACTGCTGTTCTGGGCCTGGCTGCTCCCAACCCGGCTGCTCTGGACCGGGCTTCTCCGGGCCCAGCCACTCCGTGTCTGGGTGTTCCTGGACTGGCCACCCTGGGCTTGGCTGCCTCTGCCTCAGGCCTGGCTGCCACTGCCCCAGGTCTGGCTGCTCCAGTGCTGGCCGTTGATGCTCTTGTTCTGGCTGCTGCTGCTCTGGGGCCTGGCCACTGCAGCTCCGGGCCCAGCTGCCACTGCCTTGTGCCTGGCCACTCTAGGCCTGGTCGCCGCTGTTCCAACATTCTGTCCCTTTTTTCTCCTTTTTTTTTTCTTTTAAAAAAACAAACAAAACGCATTTATGTTGCAATGTTGGCTGGTGCGTTGAGTTCTGACTTAGTCTTTGATTTTTCAAGATCTTCTTTGTATTCTTTCTTAAGTAATTTTACTATCATTTGCTCTCACTTGATTTCTTCACATTGAGAACTTCTTTGGTTTCTTCCTCCTTGTCCTGGGAGCTCAGCAGGTTGGCCTGTGGCACCCCTTTGTTCTCCGCAGGCTCCTGCGCTGCTTCAGCCTGTTGCCTGGGTCGGTGCCGCCCAGGAAGCAGCCCCCGTCCTTGGCTCCGTTGCCAGCGCTCAGCAGTCGAAGGCTCAGGGGCACCCCCCCCACTGGGGGCCCCGTCGCCCGGCTCCTTGCTGGCGCCCGGCTGGCCGGTGTCTGGCAGGGGCTCCTGCTCCTCGTGGCGTTCCTTCAGTCTGGAGCTTTCTTTCTCCCTCCCACTAGGGGAGTCCAGGATCAGAGTCAACAGACTGTCCTCTGCGCACAGTGTGCGCGACTCCGGGGGCTCGGCCTTTCGCCGCGCTCCCAGGACTCCACCTCACAGCTCCGTCTCCCCCTGCCCGAGCCTGGGTCCCCAGGGACTGGCCCAGACCTGGAGTTCGGGGCGGTCTGGGCTGAGGCTCAGAGCTGCCGCCGGAGGCTTTGTTTCTTCCGGCTAGGGTAATCCAGCATCAGAGTCAACATTCAGTCCTCTGCGCGCCATGTGCACGCGACTCCGGGGGCCCCGCATTTCGCCGTCCCCCGGGATTGTCTCCCCCTGCCGGAGCCTGGGTCCCCAGGGTCTGGCACATAACTTGGGGCTCAGCGCTGCCGGTTCGGGGGTTCAGCCCAGGCTGGGGGTTCTATTTCCTTCCTGCTAGGGAACGCCAGGCAGCACCCCCCTCTCTGGATTTTAAATCCCACCTGCCAGCTGTCGCTGCAGAGATTGACCACCTGGGCTCCCTCCCTCCCTCAGCACCCAATGCCCCTCAGGCGTCTGGACAAGAACAGGCAGGTCAGAGTTCTCGTCACACCTCTGGCTTATGCTATCCCAGGAGCTGAACAAGTGTCTGAACCTCTCTGGGGCCTCCTCTTGCTCCTCTGTGACGTGTGCCTGCCTCATGGGCTGTGGGGAGGAACCGGGGGTGACTGAACGTTGTGAGAAGCGTCGCGGGCAGGACTGCAGGCCGCACTGAGGGAGCTCAGCCTCTGCTGGGCCTGTCCGCCCGCATGGCCCTGCCCTGCTCCGCGTCCTGCAGAAGCTGCTGCCCCACCAGGGCATGGCCAGAGCTACCAGCCAGCAAGGCCTTCGGCGCCAGTGCCTCTCTAACCCCCACAGAGCCCCACAGCCTCTTATGCCAGGGCCCCCTTTGCCCCGAAACCACAGGGCGTTCCTCCTCAGGACACAGATCCTGCAGGGCAGACACTGCCTTCCAGGCCGCCTGTTCCCATGGTTTCCTATAGGACCTGTAACCTAGAAACAGAATCTTCTAGGGCTGACAGGAATCAGAGATGACACCTCAGCCTCGAAACTGACCTGGGCTGCTGGCTGGAGCACTGTCCCGCGGGAGCTGCAGTGTCCCTCGGGGGAAAGGTGTGTGAGCCACGCAGGAGGTAGATGGCTGGAGAGCATAATGTGCAAACCATGGCCATGTTCATTGGGTGCCTGTTGTAGGCAGGGGCTGTGCGAGTGTCAGTGTAACGCTCTGCACCTCATTTAATATGAGTTGGGGATCGCTTTGTCCCAGGTTGCTGTGTGTCTTCGGATCCTCTGTTTGTTAGGGAATAATAATACCGTGTTTCCCCGAAAATAAGACATCCCCTGAAAATAAGACCTAGTGCAACTTTGGGAGAAAAAATGAATATATGACACTGTCTTATTTTCTGGGAAACAGGGTAGTTCGTCATGCACGTCATGATGAGCCTTTGAAATGTTTATCCTGGTTCCCTGGGGGTCACTCTGCAGAGCAGGGAATGAAGACCCCAAGGAAGTGAAAGTAACTTAGGCTCTTAGGATCCTCGAGGAAAAGGGGAGCCTGGCTAGCCTCACCCAGTACCCAAGGACTGAGACACCCAGCTCAGGGCTGGCTCTGCTCTCCTTGGACCCTCCCCTCCGCAGCTCAGAGCCCGGTGACGCCCCACTTCCCTCCTGACTACAGCAGCCCCCACCTGCCTCCCCACAGGCGGGCTCCTGCCTCAAGGAGGCGCCTCGGCAGCAGCTTCTCCAGGTGGCTCTGGCCGCTCACCCCTCTGCCCCTTTTCCTGTGGGATTGCCTTGTCTGGAAAGCTTTCTCTCCCCAAATCCCAGCACTCCTCAAGACCTTCCCACGTGGCTGCCGATCATTTTAGCAGAAAAGAGATCTGGGTCTTCTGATGCCAGTCTTGAAATGTGTCCATTAGCCTGGAATTGGAGACATTTATTCTAGGAAGACGGCAGAGATGACAGATAATTGCTAAGGCCGATGCTATTTTAAGTATGTGCTGAGCTCTCAAACACACTAATGCTGCCTTGAGCCTCGTCTGCCTGCAGGGGCAGCGACTGTTACCACTTAGGAGACTTGGAAAAGGGATGTTAGAGGAAGTAGTCACAGTCCGTCCACCAAAAAGAGTGTGCTCCCCAGAACCTGCTCCTGTCTCACTGCACCTCCACTTTGCCTCCGCAGCAGCTCCCTGACCCCCGAGGGGTCCTGCCCGTACCAGGGGTGGGGGGGGACTACGACGACTGTCTGTACCCGGGGGGGGGGGGCTGTCTGTACCCGGAAGGGGTCCTGTCTATACCCGGGGGGGGCCTGTCTATACTGGAGGAGGGGGGAAGGGCGGGGGAGGCTGACCGTACCTGGGAGAGGCACTGTCCGTACCCGGGAGGGGCCTGTCTATACCCGGGAGGGGCCTGTCTATACCGGGGAGGGGGGGAGGGCTGTCCGTACCCGGGAGGGGCCTGTCTGTACCCGGGAGACGTACTCAGAGGCTCGGAGGGACGTGCTCACTGCTTCCCCCCCTCCCTCTAATGGCTGGTTCCCAACTGCAGCCGAGGCCAGAGCCCCAGCACCTTTTCAGCAAGAACAAAACAAGGCTCTCCCATGGGCGCGGGCCCTGCCACAGGAAAACTCGGAACCGAAGCAGCATCCCCTGGGACCCTCCCCGGGAACCTGCTGACCAGCTCTTGGTGGGCTGGGAGGGCGTCCTGTTGGCGGGAGAGGAAAAGGGCAGCGTGGCAGGTTGAAGTTTTCCAACTGGAGTCCTTAAGCCCCCAAATAGCTCCCAGTCCCTCCCCCTTTCTGATTAGTTTTATCTAAAACAACAGAAAACTAGCATTTTCATTGCCATTGGCTGGCCCTGGTGGGAGCGTCCTCACCCGGCTGGCTGCTGCTCCGTTGGTGTTAGCTGCACAGGCCGCAGCCTCTGAAAACACCGGCCGTTAGCCCACGGGCTGAGGGGGCTCCCGCCAGGAGCCTGACTCTGAACCTGGGTCTCCGATCAATCCATCTTCCTCCACTGGGTTCATTTTCCGGGAAGGGAACGGGCTGTTCTGGGTTAGTTTATTGGCAGGGCCCTCCACGTCTTTCCTTCAGCCTTCTAGGGAGGTGGCCTAGGGGCTGGGGCCCTGGAGATGAATTTGTTAAGCTGAGCTGCCCAGGAGGGGTCCTGCAAGCCTATCTCACTGGCCTTGGAGACAAAAGTAGCTCCAATTCCTTGTGTAAAAGT